>NC_055992.1:117970383-118596812 GCF_018446385.1 Zingiber officinale
TCTACTTGCCATCAAGTCTGATTTGTATAACTCTGACCACTGGCTTTCTTCTTGGAGCGGTTATGATTGTTGCAAGTGGAAAAGAGTTGTCTGTGACAACACAACCAAGCATGTCATTAGGCTTGATCTTCACTACCCACTTGATCAATATGCTTCATTTCCCAACAAAAGTAAGGTAAATCCTTCATTGTTTAAATTGAAGCATTTAAAATACCTGGATTTAAGATTCAACAACTTCTCAACCCACATGCCTAGTATGATTTCCTCGCTTGTCCATATGGAACATCTTGACCTCTCCAATGCCAACTTTAGTGGATTGATTCCTCCACAATTGGGCAATCTTTCTAACCTACGCTTCCTCAACCTTAGTTGTTGTTTTTGGTATCCTTCTCTACTATGGTCAAATGACCTAAGTTGGCTCTCCCACCTAACTTCTCTAGAATATCTAGACATGAGTTGTGTCAATCTTTCTTTAGCAAATAGTTGGATTCACCAAATTAATTATAATAACCTAGAACATCTTGCTCTGTCAAATTGTCTGCTACATGATGCAATAGGAGCAGTCACAAGTACAATGAAATTCAATTGGTCAAGCAATAAGATAGAAGGAAATATTTCTGTGAATGCCAATAGGAAGTTGAAACACTTGGATTTGGCCGATAATTCTTTAACTAAAATTCCATTCAATATGGGAAGTCTTATCCACTTGGAGAATCTAGATTTGTCTTCAAATGATAAAATTGGAGAGATACCTTTGAGCCTAGGCAATCTTATCCGATTGGAGTATTTAGATTTGCATTTTAATCAAATCACTGAAGAGATACCTCAGAGCTTGGGCAATCTTATACACTTGGAGTATTTATATTTGCATGGTAATCATATCACTGGAGAGATACCATTGATCATGGGCAATTTTATCCACTTAAAGTATTTAGATTTGTCTGATAATCATATCACTGGAGGGATACCTCTGAGCATGGGCAACCTCTCTAGCTTGTTATTTTTGGATGTGTCATTTAATGAAATTTCTGGATGTATACCAGATGTTTTGGGTAATCTAGTCAATTTGGGCGAATTATTCCTATCTGGTAACAATATTTCTTGTCAAATACCTGGAAACATAAGCAGACTTCACAACTTAAGGCATTTTGAAGCATCTAAGAATAACTTGATGGGGAAGATTTCAATGAGTTTGGGTGATCTATGCAACTTGGAGGTTTTGGGTTTATCTCAGAATAATATTGGTGGAAAACTAACAAATCTACTTGACGGTTTGTCTAAATGTCCACAAGGATCCAAGTTACAGTCCTTGAACATTTATGACAATAAGTTAACGGGGCAGATTCCATTGAGTTTGGGTAATCTATGCAACTTGGAATATCTTGATTTGTCCGAGAATAATATTGGTGGAGAACTAACAAATCTACTTGATGGTTTATCTAAATGTCCACAAGGATCCAAGTTACTGCACTTATACATTAATGGCAATAAGTTCAGTGGGTCAATCCCTTCCTGTCTCGGGCAATTAGCTCAACTGCATTCCTTGGATATTTCATGGAATTCATTAGAGGGTAACATGACTGATGCTCACTTCTCCCGGCTCACCAACTTATGGATTTTGGATATATCTTATAACTCCTTGAATTTGATTTTATCAGATGATTGGCTTCCTCCTTTTCATGCTGAGAAGATCCATATGAGCTATTGTCATTTGGGAACCAGATTTCCTTCCTGGATTCAAACGCAAACAACTTTAAATGACTTATCTTTATCTGGAGTTGGACTCTTTGGAACTATTCCAGCTTGGTTCTCAGATTTCGTATTAGAAAATTCTCTTGACTACCTAGACTTAAGCTCGAATGAATTGACTGGTGAGTTACCTTCTATTCTGTGTAAATATACAGATCTCACCAATAACTCTTTTGAAGGACTGACTTCATTGAGCACTTGGGATTATAACATTTTAAAGTTGTCGAATAACCATATCATTGGTAGCCTTCCATCTTTATTTTGCAACGTTACTTCTCTATATATACTGGACTTGTCCAATAATTATTTATCTGGAGAAATCCCAAATTGCAATGGCTCATATCCAACTGCATTGCAATTTCTGCACTTGGGAAATAACAATTTGTCTGGACCATTTCCTTCCCTTTTGAAAAATTGTGAGCGTTTAATTACCCTTGATCTTGGCTGGAATGAATTTTCTGGTGAAATACCAGGGTGGGTGGGAAGGGCCTTACCAGAGCTGATGTTTCTTCATTTGAGCTCGAATTCATTCCATGGAGTTATTCCAAACAGCATAACAAATTTGTCTTCCCTTCAGATTCTGGATCTTTCCTCCAACAAACTCTTTGGGAGAATACCTTCATTGCTGGGCAGTTTCAGTCATATGGTTGTTAAACAAAACTATAACAATTATGCTTTTCGAGTGTCATACGGAGGAATTATTATTTATAATGAAAACATCATAATAACTGCAAAAGGGTCAACCAATTTATACACCACTCTCAGGGCTGTAACAAGTATAGATCTATCAAACAATGAGCTTTCTGGTGAGATTCCAAAAGAAATCACGAAACTACAAGGATTGTACTTCCTCAACTTATCCAACAACCATTTGATAGGAAAAATTCCAGAAAATATTGGTGCTATGGTAGAATTGGAGTCTCTTGACTTGTCAATGAATTGTCTCACTGAAGAAATTCCTTCCAACCTATCTTCTTTAAATTTTCTCAGCGTCTTGAATCTGTCCCACAACAACTTGTCAGGAAGAATCCCAGTAGGCGGCCAATTTTCAACCTTCAACGTTTCGATATATGCTGGCAACAATGGTCTTTGTGGTGTGCCATTTCCAGAGTGTCCTGGTGACGACGCTAATC
This sequence comes from Zingiber officinale, assembly GCF_018446385.1. Lineage (NCBI taxonomy): Eukaryota > Viridiplantae > Streptophyta > Magnoliopsida > Zingiberales > Zingiberaceae > Zingiber > Zingiber officinale. Next base: position 117,973,266 of record NC_055992.1, read on the forward strand.
ATTCACCATCTCCAATAGGAGAAAATGAAAAAAGTGACAAGCTTGAAACAATTCTGAATTATACCTTCATTGTAATGGGGTTCATAGCTGGTTTTTGGGCATATTTTGGCATGATTATCATGAAAAAGTCCATAAAAGTTACTCTCTTTCAGTTGGTGGATAAGATGTATGATTGGATGTATGAGCAACTCTCGCTGAAGATTGCAAAGCTGAATATGAAATGGAAAAAATGAACTTAAGCCCTTGAACTTTCAAGTAGTGAAGAGTGATTGCTTTCTTATATAGTTCGTCATATTTAGTTGTAAATGTTATTGTGTATGAAGAAAGTGTGATGTGAATCTTATTGTGTATGATAGTATGAAAGTTTGACTTTACTCTAGACTTTATTTTAACCACGTGATGACCAGAGACTTTGACAAAAAAAAAATTGAATTGACATTTTTCAAAAAAAAAATTAATTAATTAATTTAGTTCCACACAAAATTGAAAAGACCTTGTTTATATATATACATGATAGGTATGATAGTTTCCTTCAACCTATGGTTCAATCTAGCGACTCTTCTATAATCACTCTATGGCTATTAGTTGTGATTGTAAGGGTAGCAGTAATTCCTCTAAGCATGCTACTCCCTTCCTTGTCGTCTTATTGTGGCACCAGACCATGTTGTGATGATTATCTACATGCATCTAAAGGAACAATTGCATGGAGAGTGAAAGAAGAGCTCTAGTTGCCATAAGTCTGATTTGTATAATTCTGACCATTGGCTTTATTCTTGGATCGGTCATAACGGTTGCAAGTGAAGAGGAGTCACTTGTGACAACCAATGACCATGCCATTAAGCTTGATCTTCACTACCCACTTGATCAATATACTTCAATTCCCTACAAAAGTAAGGTAAATCCTTCTTTGTTTGAATTGAAGTATTTAAAATACCTTGATTTATCCAACAACTTCTCAACCCACATTCCTAGGATGATTTCCTCATTTGTCCATATGGAACATCTTGACCTCTCCAATGCCCACTTTAATGGATTAATTCCTCAACAATTGGGCAACCTCACTGGTTCATTACTTTTGGATTTGTCATCTAATGAATTTTATGGATGTATACCAGATGTTTTGGGTAACCTCGTCAATTTGGAGGAATTACTCCTATCTAATAATAATATTTTGATGTAAATAGATTATATACTTTTATACATTGTTTGACTCACATCTACTTATATTTCTTTAGTATGGTTTATGTTATCGAACCTTATTTCATTGTTGTATTAGCATGATTTCTATTTTTGTTCAGAAATATGCTTTTTGCTTGTTTTCATCAATAGAACACATTGTGGAACGAAAACATAATAAAAATGAATATTGAAACAACTTTGGAGGAAAAACAACAAACATGGTTGTGCCCCTTAGCACGGTCGTATTCTTTCAGCCGACATGGTCGTGTCTTCCCAAGAGCCAGCTAGAGCATTCCAAAAGTGTACACGGCACGACCATGTCTCACTCCAGCAAGGCCAACACCGGGGTCGTGCATTTTGACACAGCTCGTACCTCACTTCCAGAGCTTCACATAGGCAGGTCGTGCCTCATTTTTCAAAAGTCCCACAGCCCGATCATACCCAAGAGGCACTACCGTGACCCTTTTCCCATGGATTTCATGCCACAGTTGTGCCTCCAGGCATGACCATGTGACGTGAAAGGCAGGGGTCGTGTCCTCTGCCTATAAAAGGTGATCTTCTTCTCCTTTTGAAGGAGAGGAGGGTGTTTCCCCTTAGGGAAACCCACGAGGTCCAATTTTATGGCAGATTCCAACAATTTATCGACGATCCAAGACCAAATTCATCATCTCGTCCATCTCTACAACAAAGATTAGTTCCCAAAAACTCCGATTTCAGTCGTCTAAGCTTTCTCTTCTCTTATAGTTTTGAGTTGTAGATTGCTTCTTTTGATGTCTTTGAGTTGTAAGTCCCTTGTTATGGAGTAGATTACTGAATTCTAGGATGCAGGGAGAGATTGTAATGTGATGTTGATGTAAACTCTATGGATTTGCTAATTTCCTAGTTCAATGACATGTTTATGTCATGTCTTGTTTGATTGAATGTGTGTGTGGTGATTCATTGCTTATATGTATTGTTTGATTGAATATATAAAAAGATTGTTCTCCATGTAAAGGGGATGCTCTAGATTGTATGACCGGGAGGGTCTTAGTGATACAGGGTATCTCTTTAACCGGACCTTCTAGAGCGTTGCCTTGAAATGGAGATCAATTCTCTACAAGGGGTTGTCTAGTTAGAGCTTAATGGGTTTATCCATATTCCATGTTAGGAAGTGATCTGTATAATTTAGATGTATGATTGGGAGACCCTCATGTGACAAGGGGTATCCCTTTAATCAGACTTTCTATGTTACCTCTTCCACTTAATGACATTGAAATCCAACGGGATAAACATTCTGATGTAATCATCGTAGAGTTGTATGAGTAATTAGTTAGAATCCCTATAAGAGCATACACATAAAGGATAGAAGATGAACAATTCATAGTATATCAACTAGCATTATAATGAAACTAAAATGCTAGAATCATTTTTCCAACCAACTTTCCAATCACAAATCCTCTGGACCTCTCTCTCTCTCTCAACTCTCTCGCTCTCTTAATCTCTAGCGCTTAATCTTTCAAACAACATTCAATAGTTTAGATAATTTGCTTCATAGACTCAACTAGTGTTTAATTCACAGTCTCTATGGAATCAATATTTTTTACTACTTAATGACTTAACCATGCACTTGCGGTGAGACAACAAGTTTTTGGCTCTATTGCCTGGGACTATTTATGATTAACATTAGATGATAAGTAATTTAGTTACTCTAGACAATTTTCTTTTTTATTAATAAAATTTTGCATTTAATCATTTTATAAATATCTTGTAATTTCTTTCTCTTATTTTTTATTTTATTTTCTACTTTTAAATTCTATATTTTTTTTACTTGCAAATAATCCTGATTTGAAACTTGCTCTTGTATGCTAAGGTCAAATACTATAGAAAATTTGTTGTTTGTTGATACTACGATTGACAGGACATTTAGAAGAAGGAGAATTCTACAAAAACAATTAGAAGAAGAGCAAGCACAAAGAGTTATGACAAACAAACCTCTTAAGGACTACGAAGCACCTTATCCAAGGGGCCTCAGGTCTAGTATCACTATGTTGATGCAATCAACTTCTAGGTTTTAATGTTTGACAATGTACCTAAGTCTGGTCAGTTTGACCAAGGGTTAATCCAAGAAGGACTTGATGTTTGGAAGAGAGAAGTCTAGTCAGGATTAGATAACTAGAAAGGGTAAATCCTAACCGAAGGATACGCAGACGAGAAGTCTACTGAGTGACTAGTTCTAACTGGAGGTTAGACAAGGAGAAGTTCTGGTGAATGAAGTTATGCCCTAGTGAGTGAAGCTAAGTAGTGGAAGTCCTGATGAGTGAAGTCGGGCCTTAGTGAGTAAAGCTAGGTAATGGAAGTCCTGGTAACTGAAGTCGGGCCTTAGTAAGTAAAGCTAGGTAGTGGAAGTCCTGGTAACTGAAGTCGGGCCTTAGTAAGTAAAGTTAGGTAGAGGAAGTCCTGGTAAGTTAGGTGGAGGAAGTCGGGCCTTAGTGAGTGAATATGGCGGTGGAAGTCCTGGTAAGTGAAATCAGGCATGAAAGTCCTAGTGAGTGAAGCTGGGCATCCCTAGGGGGAGGTAACCCTAGGTAATATGTGATCGATTGGTTTCCAATCGACCACGCACAGTCAACCGGACCAGTGAATTATTAATAATGCTAACATTATTTTTCTTTACCATTTTATATCTATTGTACTGAGTCTTAGGAGATCAGCTTGGTCAGATACTAAGCAATGTCAGAGAAAGTCCAAATAGGTTTGAAGGATCATATGTTTGGATGGTAAGTGAACTTAAATCACTGAGAAGAGTGACTTAGTGAGGATGCGTTCTCGATTCAGGGAATAGTAAGAGTCAGTCCAGCTTAGGTCTATTTGGGAAACCTAAGTTGAGACTTTGACTAGATCCTCATCTCGGAGAGACAAAATCTAATTAATACTATTAACTTATTGTATTGTGATAACTTTATTTTATAGGATAAACATATTTTGGTTATCTAACTAACTCTTTTTTGTAGGAAAGAGAAGATTGAAAAAGAGTGGTTCGGGCGCCCAGACCAGGTTCGCCAGGACGGGTGCCTGGCTAGGCACCCGGGCGGTTTGGGCACTCAGATTTGGTCCAAGCGCTTGAACCAGAAAATTCATCCAGAAGTTGAGTTAGAGCACGACAAATGGTTGAACTCACGTCAATGGTCCAAGCACCCGGAGGGGGTCCGGGCGCCCGGAGGTGGATAAACTTCACAGATGAAGTTTCGACAAGAGCTCGCCATATCAGCAAGTCTAGGCACCGGGGAGGGGATCCAAGCGCCCAAACAGGGCCATAAAAGCAACCTTTGACAAGCATCTTCAAAACAACATCTGCTATAACTTTAATTTTCGTGCGCAGCTTCGAAAAGGCTCCGACGACACTAAAAGGCTGCTCCAAAGTTCGAAGAACGATGAGTTCTTCAAATTTCCTTTCTGTTTGTCAGTAACATTTATATTTCAGTTCTTGTACTCAAATCTTTATAACTCATTTTCAAACTGATAGTGATTATCCAACGAAAGCACTCAATAAGTGCGGGCCTTGGAGTAGGAGTTGTCGAAGGTTCCGAACCGAGTAAAAAATTACTTGTATTAGCGTTTGTACTTTCATATTTATTTTTCACTGCATATTCTCGATTTTCAAAAAAGTAACGATCGCTATTCCCCCCACCCCCCCCCCCCCCCCCCCCCCCAACACTAGCGTCTTTACAATCCAACACACTAGTTGGTCCGGGCGCCCGAAGCTGGTCTAGGTACCAATACTACTTTGGTGCCCAATGGGCACCTCGTCGTAGTGGATCAACTTTGGATCCACGTCAATAGCGGTCTGAGCGCTCGGAGATGGTCTAGGCGCCCGAGAGTAGATAAATGCTTCTCCCTTTACCGTTGCAAAACGGATTAAGACGACCAACTAGGTAACCAGCTGGGGCGCTAGATCAAGTTCGGACGCTTAGATTGCACTACGTCATCAAACGGTTACTTCAATTAGTGAGCCTATAAAAGGAGCCCTGGTGCTCGAGATTCAACACAACACACTCGATAATCTTTCTTGTTTTGAACTTTCAACATTATAAGAGACTTCTCCGCCTTCAACAAAGGATAACTTTCTATTAGAGCGTTAACTGTCTTGGATTAGCAACCTTTCCAGTTGTAAATCAAGTAAAATCGGAGTCTTCTCTTACTTTTACTTATGTTTATTTTGATTAACTAATGTGAGTTTGTCTTTGTTAAATAGAAAGCAAAAGAAAGTATACATTTGTAATTTCAGGCAATTCCCTCCCCCACTCTTGTCGGTTGCACGGGACCAACAATTGGTATGAGAGCTCAACTATCTCAGAAAGACTAACCACCAACTGAAGCAACAAGATGGTCAGAGCTAGCATCTACACACCAACGTTCGAGGGGGAATTCACGTTCTGAAAATGAAGAATGAAGGTATTTTTTTCAAATTAACTCAATATAATGATTTTTATTAAATTTGGTTTTGAAGTCCCCAATAGCAAAGATGGAAAAGAACTCGAGGAGCATCTTTGGACTAAGAAGCAGTGCCATAAATTCATTACAAATGGTAAGGCCGAGTTCCACCTTCTGAGTGTTCATCCTGCTTAGGAATTTGACAAAATTGGCAACTACCACTGTGCAAAGAACTTTAGGAAATGTTCTTGGAGCTCTACGAACAATCAAAGGAAGAAGAATCTGATTCTACTATGGATACAGATTCATCTTCAGAAGAGTCCGAGACCAAGGAGATTACTGGAACATCACTAATTGTCAAATGCCTACTTGAAGACAACGAAAGCACCTTGAAGATGAGCATCAATGAAGGGGGATACACTGCAGAAGAAAGTAACAATGAAGGGGGAGCATCTATCAACAAATATGATATAGTGAGTAAGGTAAATAAGCTTCCTCTAGAACAATTATATAAAATTATACAAATGTTAAGTAGATCCTTATATAAAAAGAAAACAAAGTATGTAATGCCAAAGAAAGAATATGCATGACTAAAAAAAGAATTTGAGAAATTAATAGCTGAAAATACAAAATTAAAAGATAAAATAGAAATACTAGAAAAGGATAATTCATGCTTAAATTTTTACATGCTCCAAAAAGAAATTTTAAATATCATCGAAGGCTTAACTGTATTTACAAAATCATAGGGATCAAATTACAAAAGTAGATAAAAAATTAATTCCTAGAAAATATTTGGTTAATCCAGTACTAAATAATTTACTTTGGATACTAAAATCATGTTTAGTTCAATAAATTAATTTCAATGCAAGTTAGAAAATTAATTTGGTTGATTTATTTTTTTTGGTAAAATTAATTATTTTGTCAACTTTTTTTCATATTTTCTGCTCAAAATTTTATCAGTAAAAATTAGAAATATTATCTACTAACAAAAATTTTTTTGATCAATATATTATTTTCTATGAATTTTTCAACAAAAATTATATTTTAAAATTAAAATTATTTTAAAATTTTAATTTTGAAATATTTAATTTTTATATGATAAAATATTATATTCTCTATCAAAAGAATTTTTTTTCAAAATTTTATGAATGTTAATTAATTTTTTACAAATTTTTATCAAAATGATATTTTTTAATATTAAAAATTCTCAAATAAATTAATATTAAAAAATTTAGTTTTTCTATAGATATACTCTCCATTTTATATACTTATCAAAAGTTACAAAATTTTCCCAGCTCAAAATCTATTTTTAAATATTTTTTAAAAATTATATATATCTGTATAAAATAATTTATTATTTCTTATATTAATCTTGTTTATTCTTGAAAATTTTTTTCACAATTCTGGACTATTGTGTTTAAAAGTGATAAACAATTTTAAAATTTTTCATAGATTAACAATAATTTTAAAATTATTTTTCAAAAACTAGTTTTTAAATCATAAAAAATATGATTTTTGAAAATAATTCACACAATTTTTCTAAATATGAGTCACTGCTTATGTATTTCTTAGAATTTTTTTAAAAAAAAATTTACCCCTACTTTTAATGTAATCATAGGGGGAGAACTAAGAGATTAAGTTTAGTAGGAGTTATTTGAAAATTAAAAGTATTACTTTTCGTTGCATTTAAATGTTGCATATAAATTTATTTATTACATTTAAATTTTGCATAGTCATTTCACTTAACTGTCTTGGTTTAAACCTTAATTTTACTGGGGTTGATCACATACAAAAAGAGGAGATTGTAAGTACCCCGTATTGATTTTGATGTGATCAACCAAGTCAAGTTAGGCTCTGCATATTTGATGTTTTGCGTCTAAGTGTGCAGAGACTTAGGAATGCAAGAAGTCGAGGAGAAGACGCAGCGAATGAGGAAGATGGCACGGAAATCGAGTCAACAAGCTCAATGCATCCGAGGGACGAGAAGCTACGGAAGAGTATGTTGGTGGAACGAGAAGGACACGCGCGATGCTTTGGAGGGATGAGAAGTCGAAGCAGAAGTATACTCGAGAAGAGAAGTTCAGAGTTGTGTTCGAGTGAGCTCAACTCTAGATGACCGGAAAATCACCCAAGCGACCGGAGCGGAAGACTGAACAAAGTCAACCTAAGTGGACCTTGTCCGAGCGCCCAGACCACTTTGGTGCCCAATGGGCGCCTCATTGTAGTAGATCAACTTCAGGCCCACGTCAGTAGTGGTCCGGGTACCCGGAGATGGTTCGGGCATCCAAGAATGGATAAATGCTTATCCCTTTAGTATTATGAAGCAGATTGAGACGACCAACTAGGTGACCGGTTAGGGGCGCTCGAACCGGGTCCGGGCACCTGGATCTTGTCTCATGATCAAATGATCAATTCGACCAGTAAGCCTATAAAAGGAGCCCTGATGCTTGAGATTCAACACAACACACTCGATAATAGTTCTTGTTTCGAACTTCTATATTTTCAACGTTGTAAGAGTTTTCTCCACCTTCAACAAAGGAGAAATTTCCATTGAAGCTTTAACTGTCTTGGATTAGCAACCTTTCCGATTGCAAACCAAGTAAAATTAGTGTCTTCTCTTACTTTAACTTATGTTTATTTTGATTAACTAATGTATGTTTGTCTTTGCTAAATAAAAAGCAAAAGAAAGTGTACATTTGTAATTTTAGGCAATTTACCCCCTCTTGTCGGCCGCACGAGACCAACTGTAAAGTACCAAAAATGGCGAATAATAATAAGGGAATTTTTTTGAAATTTTTAGAAATTTTTCGGGAATTTTTCGGAGCTCGTATGGACGAGTTTACGGGGATAAAAACGGGATCCGAGAAAGCCTGTTTTGGCTACCTAATTTAAGCGAGGGAAAGTTGAATTTAATTATCTATTTTCTTTTTCTGTTTTCTTTGTTTTCGCCGAACTCTCCCTCCCCGCCTCCCGAGCCCGTGCCTTGCCCTAAACCCTTCAACGTCGTCTCCTCCTCTTAACTGACGCCCGACGGCTTGCCCTAACCGCCACAAGCGGCGATTTTCTCCTCCCCCTCGCAATTTAACCTATCGTCCAAGCCCGATATTCTCTTCTTCCACCCGAGTCCGATGCCACTCCTCTTCCGCCGCAGATCCCCTTTTTCTTCTTCCTCACCTCTCTGCATCGCGCCACCGGTCGTCTTCTCTTCGGTCCTTCTTCTCCTCTTTTAAGCGTCGGCAGCCGACCTTCCTTCTGCCCTAGCGCCGACGCCCCACTCCCGACGTCGCCGCCTAGCACCGACCGTGATTTCCTCTCCTCCTCAGCCCTAGCCGACCGCCACTGTGCGCTGCCTTGTTGATCACCGCCGACCCCCTGATGCTACCATGCCCTAAATTTCCTCTTGCTGACAGGATCCTTGATCATCCCTTCCTTGCGGTGGATTTAGGTCACGGTTGAGGTAAGTTGGATTCTTGGTTTTGGATTTTCGGTTCTTGATCAGAACAGTGTAATTTGTTCCCAGCCATGAATTGTTTCGTATGTGATCTGGAATCTGTGCTGATTTGTTTATAGAAGCCGGCAGCAATTTCGGCCACAAATCTTGATCCAGCAGTAACAAGGTAAGGATTAGGTGATTGAATATATGTGTGAGTGAGGTATAAATTGGCACATAATTAATTGATAATTATTTGATCATTAGGTTGTGTAGATTTATTTAGTTATTTGGATTTGGAGTTATAATTGTTTATGTGTAATAGAATTAAGTTTGGATTAATGATCTAATTGTGGGTTGGGGATTAGATAATTAACCCTAATTTATTGTTAGATTTTGTTTAGGTAGGTTGAGGTTTATAATTTAGGGTTTTGCCCTAAATAATTCTTAAGTATTTTATTTAACTATTTATGTATATTGTAGCTAAATAAAATATATATGTATTGGTGACACAAGACTTTGACGCGAGACGAGTATCTTGACGTCATATTTGGACCAGATTGGACTTTTCCATTGGAGGGGGGTACTTTGACTTCATGTCTTTTGATATGCATATTAATGTCTTTAACAAATAGCAACGATTATGTTTTCCTATCTGCTTCGGTTGATCACTACCTGATCTATTACATGTTTGTTTGTTATTTTGCTATGCACATCCTGTTAGTATTTACCTGTTTGTACATATTTATAGAGGTAGTGACACAACCATGTTATTATCATGTTCAGGACCTAGGATTTTTGATACCTTATCTAGTCTGTGTACTTTGATTTGATTCACTTTCCGATGGTACACATTTTACATATATATGGATTATTGCTATGCTGCTCAGTATTTTGTCATGCTTAGTATCATGCACCATTCGCATGATTGCATGCTGCGCGATAGTCTGCTCCATTACTGTTGAGCACATCGCCAGTCTCATCACTGTTGGTGCTCCGTTGGTCCGTTCAGGGGTAGTGTGACGCAGCGTGGTAGCACGCCAGTTGCTCGGTGGTGCTCCGCTGGGACGCTCATGGGTAGTGTACTACAACGTGGTAGCACGCCGGGATCCCTCCTCGTCATGGTGTACCGGGAGATGAGAGCATTGTGCTCCCCCAATTATGATTTGGGGTAGGAGTATGTGTGTACTCCGACAGCATCCCGTCCACTCGGTCACTCATCAGGAGTAGTGATGGCAGAGTGCACGGTTGTCACAGCCCTACCCACTCGGTCTCACCATTGTGTGTGAGATGGCTGACTGGCGTCAGGGGTGACCATGACATTTGCATCATATGCATGATGCATTTATTGCTTTTGTTTGCTGCATTTACTTGCTGCATTTATATGGATGCATATGATTGACATGCATACAGGATTTATGACACTCTCGGTCTGACGACCCTGTTGTACTTATACCTTGGTCCTGGTTAGTACAATTTTCTCCTGCTTTGTTTCAGTTGCATTTATCCTTCTTGTATCAGGAGATTGTACGCATGATTAGTGTTGTCTGTTATTTTCTTTATTATGCATATCAGTTGATACCCGCTGAGTGTTGGACTCACACCCTCCTCCGTTGTTATTTTCAGGTTGATGCTGTCCGGAGAGAGTTCCAATCGCTAGTCCCCTGCAGTCCACGAAGACGAGTGTTGCTCTTTTAGTTTTTCTTGTTAGATTGTGTTTAGACTTATTCTGCTTTTGACATCTGGACTTGTATTAGTTTACTTTTGGATATTGCCTATGAGTTTTATTGGATTTGTTTTACTACACGCCTGCCTAGACGGCAGAAGAGGTAAGTTGATTTTATCGTTGGATTTGAGCTTTATGAGTGTAGTGAAGTAGGACATCGGTTTTGTGCTTTATGAGTGTAGTTGAGTAGGGTTGTTTTTGAGTCTTATTATTACTGTGCTAGTTTGTTAACTATTAAACTGCGTGGATGTCTGTGTGTTGTGTTTATATTATTGTTATTGTTCCGACCGTGTTGGTCGATGTATATGTGGCCAGAGGGCATTGTAGAAAAGTTTCAGATTGTCACCCGTACAAGGGAGATGCTGCCGAAATTTCTTCGGACAGGGACTCCTCTGGGGCGTGACACCAACAATATCCACTGGTAGACTTAGAGTCTTGCATATCATATATCCAATTTGCACAGCTATAGCATTCGAGCACAGCAAGATATCTGGTATAGTGCAGTCCATATTCACGAGTATACCATAAGTACTTTAGTACTCATGTTATTCATTTCCAGTGGTCAATACAGAGATTACTCGTGTATCTACTCAGTTTACCACTGCATAGGCTAAGTTTAGTCGTGTACAACTCATCAAGTACATCAGATTTCTAATCACTCATAAGTACTTTATCTGAGAGATACTTTTCGTGTGATTTCTTAATAGATGTAGACTTAGATCTATTAGCTTTCGTGCCAACGCATTATCATCCTTGTTGAACCTCTCAAGAATCTTATCCATATAACGGGATTTACTTAGAACAAGCTCTTCTGTTGTTCTAAGAATTTTCATTCCTAAAATATTATCAGCTAGGCTCATGTCTTTCATGTCAAATTTTAAGTTCAATAGAGCTTTTGTGGATTTAAGTATCTTATCATTACTCCCAATGATAAGTATGTCATCCACATAAAGGCACAAGAGGATATATTCATGATTTGTGGTTTTCATGTAGACACATTTATCACACTCATGAATGTGAAATCCACATTCCTTCATGACATTATCAAATTTTTCATGTCACTTCTTTGGAGTCTACTTTAAGTCATATAATGACTTTACTAATCTACAAACCTTATTTTTCTGCCCTAGTACAGAAAACCCTTCAGGTTGTTCCATGTAAATTTCATCTTCTAAATCTCATTTAGAAAGGCTATCTTTACATCCATCTGATATATTTTCATATTTCATAGAGCATTGATATCTAACAAAACTCTAATGGAAGTTATTCTCTACACCGGAGAATATGTATTATAATAATCAAGGCCTTCAAATAGTTGGTAACCTTTAATTACCAATCTGGTCATATACTTGTCAATTGTATCATCTGATCTCATTTTCTTCTTGAAAATCCACTTGGAACTGAGTGGTTTACTTCTCGGAGGAAGATTCATAAGTTCTCAAGTGTGGTTTTGTAAGACAATTTCAAATGCAATCTCCTTTTTCCATTAAGGTCCCTCCGAATAGCTTACAGCTGCTGAGTAACTCTGGGAATCACTTTTCAACATATAAGTGATAAAGTCCTTTATATATATATATATATATATATAATTCTAAAATCTTAAACCCTAAATCCATATAATATACCCCGTGAGTATCTAAAATTATTAACCTTGAACACTATAAGCCAAGAGGGAAGCCTGAACCCTAGAAAAAAAATTTTATTAACTCAAACTCATTATTGTTGGGATTTTCGGGCCTCGAAAACCGCTTTTGCGCGTCGCGAAAACCTCGAAACCCCCGTCACCAGATCCGTGCGAAGAATAAAATTTCGAAAAACCTTCGAGTACGAGTTTACTAACTCTAGATCTACATTAGAGTTCTAGATGGTTAAGAGTTTTTACCCTTGATGCGCGCCCTTCCCGAATCCCACTCGTCCAAGGTGTCGGATCTCAAAATTGTCAAAGTAGACAATCCTCTACATGTATCCACACGAACAAAAGAGGGAGAAAACCAAACTAAAGTGTGCTAGCACCTTAGAAGGGTTTGGCCAAGGTAGGATGAGAGGGAGAGAAGAAAGAGCTCAAGGAGGAAGAAGAATATAATGAATGCCTTTTAATGAAAAATTCATTCTAATTCATTTTGAGTGGTCCGCCACAATTGTAACTCCCTTACAATTAATGTGGCCGGCCACATTAAGTGGAAAGGGGTTTGTAACCTCCATGATGTGGCACACACATGTGCTAACTTTGATGATGTGGCACATCATCATTAGTCCTCCTATTGCCAACTCACAAATGAGGTGGCAAATGGTCAAATCAAACTTGACCTTTCATCTTCCTTCTCAAGTCAAGTCAAACTTGACTAAATCTCTCTCATGGTTGATCTAATCTAACCATTTGATTCAAACCAACTTAATATAATGAATTTAATTCATTTAATTAAATTGATTCAATGAGTCATAATCTAAATTAGACTCATTGAACACATGAATCAACTTGAGTCCAACTCAATTAGCCTAACTTGGATTACTCTTAATCCAATTTGGTTCAATACATGAACCTAATCCTCTTGGTTCATCATATGAACCTAATCTCCATCTAATTGTCCTTAGTGTGTGACCCTATAGGTTCTTGTAATGTTGGCAATGCCCCTAAACCCATTTAGGAGCATAAGTAATGAGCGGTATCTAGCAACACATCATTACTACCCAAGTTACAAGAATGTTGAGATCCAACATCACCTTGTGACTACTAATTGTGACTCCTCACAATATATGACAAGTGTTCTTCTATCCTAGACATCTAGATTGATCAATGTGAGGCATAGACCGTGTCATCCTCTGACCAATCTAAATCTTGAACTCCAAGTAGACTCACTAAATCAAATGAGCTCAATATCTCATATTGACTCATTTGGGCATGGCCATGCACTTCGTGATCTCACTCTATCAAGAATATCGATGTCACTCCCGTCATATAGGAGGGATAGATCTCATCTACATCACTTACATCCCTCCGCATAATTTGTTACATACCTAGTAATCGCCTTTATAGTCCACCCAGTTACGGGTGACGTTTGACGAAACCAAAGTACATAACTCCTTATGTAGGGATCCATGGTGACTTCAGGTCTAAGGACTAGTAGTCATACTAATAGCCACATGAGAAAGTATATGACACTCATATAACGATCCATGATACTTTCTCATGGCGGGTCATTCAGTATACATTCTCCAATGCATACCCATGTGTCAACTTGATATCTCTATATCCATGACTTGTAAGATTAAGTCATCGAGTTGACCTACATGCTAGTCTTATTGCATTAACATTGTCCCTGAATGTTAATACTCGACTAGGAATGATTAAGAATAGTGTTCCCTATATCATCTCACTATCGATTCAACCAATCGATCGATATAGGTAAGAACCTTCTACTCAAGGACGCTATTATACTTAGTTATTTGGCACCAATAAGAGTAAGTATAATAACCAAAACAAATACCTTTATTTATATAAGAATATGATACAACGAGTCCATACAACAATCATCAAATGATTAGCTCTAGCCTCTAACTAACAATTATAGCTCAACTCTTAAATCCTAAAATCTTAATCCGTGAATATATATAATATACCAAAAAATAACAAAAAATAAAAAATAAAAAATAAAGAATTGAGGTGTCTGAATTTAATCCAGACACCTCAACGATATTAAAAAAATAAAATCCCAAGACATCTCCATTAGAGGCGCCTCGGTGCGCACGAATCTACAAGAACGGATATGTAGGAAATGAGAACGTGGGCAAGTTCATGTTGTCCAATACTCTTAGGGTGCGTTTGGTTCAAGTTATCATGAATAACATTGGTTATGTGATTACCAGGTAATCACATAACTAAGGTTATGGGAAATAAAACATAGTCAAATGTTGTTTGGTTCAACCTAGGTAATGCAACAAAAACTTGTTTATTTGAAGGTTTTAATGAATAATCTATTTTAATATTTTACTACATTACACGCAGTTACAAAACCAACAATACATAATAATAATAATAATAATAATAATAATAATAATAATATTTTACTTTATTATTACTCTTATTATTTAAACTATTTTTTTACTTTTTCTTTTTTTACGTATTTCTTTATTTTTATGTTTTTAATTTTTTTTTTATTTTTAAAGTTTTTTTACCTTTTTTTATTTTTATTTTTTTATGTTTTTCTATTTTTTAAAAAAAAATTACCTTTTTTTGTTTTTTTAACTTTTTTATGTTTTTTTACATTTTTCTATTTTTATTATTTTTTTATATTTTTAACTTTTTTTATTATTGTTTTTTATTTTTTTATGTTTTTTTATTTTTTTAATGTTTTCCCCATTTTTTATTATTTTAAAATTTTTTAAATGTTTTTCCTATTTTTTAATGTTTTTTACATTTTTTTATTTTTTTACGGTTTTTTATTTTTTATTTTTTTGAAATTTTATATTTTATATTTTATATTTTTTTCCTTACGTTTTCCTTTTTTGTCACATTTTCTCGTCTAAGAGGGTATTTTGAATAAAAAAAAAATCGTTAACCCCGAAATCAAGAAAATCTCAGTTTTCCGAGGTTTTCTGATTCCTGGTTGCATACCCCTTTTGCTGACGTGTCGGCATGAAACATTACTCGGGAATCATCGATTATCTAAACCAAACATGGTTTTTGTTAATAACTTTGGATGGATAATCAAGGTTATCAAGAATAACCCCCAACCAAACACACCCTTAAGGGAAAAAGTCCCTTTTACTCTTAGGATAATTCCCCATATAAAGGGTGCGTCCAAGGTGGTTCACAGGTGTTGAAGAACGAGAGGAAGAAGAACATCCGAGGTTGTGATATTTTGTTTATAGAATTACGGAGATCTTTTCAATTTTTTTAATTGCTCTTCCAACAATAAATATTGCCATCGCCGATTATAGATCTGCGCGAGAGATCATTGTAAATGTTTACAATTTACCGTTTTAATTCATGCATTTAGAATATCAACATTGGTATTAGAGGTTTATTCTAAATGCTTGAAACGAATTCTGAAATGCATGTTCGGATATTTTCTTTAAAATTACTTTGCTGCCTTCAAGGATTATAAACTTGTTATAATTTTCTATCGTCCCAAGGTAATAGACCTTGTTGTGAATCATGGCTAGTGTCGTTCTTGTGCTCCTAAGGCTGGGAAATGTATCATGACTGAGGGATATGTTCTCTCCGTCGTATTATCACATTTTGAGGTCGTGACGAAGTCTTGTTTGGTCGGCTGCGTGCTCAGGCTACTTCTCACAGTTTTTGTGCAAGTAGATGACAACGACGTCTTTGGGTCAGAGGTGACCGGCATCCGACATCAGAAAGGACAGGTAAAGATAGGCGACTGGCCATCGTGGTTGGTGACCACGTCTGTCGCAGCTGAGGTGGCGTACGACATGGGATTGTGTGGCGAAGAAAGAAAATGTGCTACAATGACATGACGAAGGACAGTAATTTGAGGAAAAGTTTGATTTTAAAAAATCAAATAAAAAAACAAAACCTTTTGCTTTGGAATACTGTAGGGAAAGAATTTTATTTTCCCATGCATATTTTTTAAAACTGACGTGTTTAAAATATATATATATATATATAAATTATGTATTTTGAAATAAATTAGGATTGATTGATCCAATTAGATCTGATTCAGATTAAATGATTAGTTGATCTAATCGAATTAGTTTGATTCAAACTAGATTCGAGTTGGGTTGATTAATTGGGCTTAGATCAGATATGATCAAATGATCAAATTTATTCTAATAGGTCAGATTTGATCAAATGACTAGATTTGTTCTAATAGGTCGGATTTGATCAAATGATTAGATTTGTTCTAATAGGTCAAAGTTAATCCAATGGCAATTAGTTTGATCAAACGGATCCAAATTTGATCAATAAGTCTGAGATTGACTGAAATGAACTTAGATTAAACAATAACAAAATATAGGTACAGCAGATCCCTGTTCAATTAGATCTATTCTAATTGAGGATAATGGACAAAACTTAGAATCTGGATTCCCAATCGACAGGTCTGATGAGTCAGTAGACTTTTATTATGTTGGTTCTATGTATGTATAAATTGAATTAAGCTAATTTTGTGCTTATTTAATTTCAATTTTTAGATAGCATGAACGATTACCACATTGACTCATCGTGAAGTGCGACGGAACCAGCTCAGGGAGGAAATTCAGGAGATAGAGTATAACTATGTTTATAAAGTCGACAGACACGTTGGACGACTTGATAAACTATTTTGAAAACTTGAGCGAGAAGAGTTTCCAGTGTTAGACAGTTATAGGATATAGGCTTTGATGCGTTCATTGCGAGAGTATAATGTGATAATAGACATATGGGGGTGTCATGAAGGACGCGTCACATATTTAGAATTATATAAGGAACTGCTTCACCATATGGCTGAGGAGGACCATGAAGAGTTCGAAGAGGACCCGAAAATGATTGAGGAATATCCAGAAGAGAATTCGATTGTGGATCCAATAGACAATCCTGAAGCTGTCCCACCTGAGATTGCCTCAAATAAGTCCAGGATGAAAGGGATTATGTTAGTCATTGCACTAGTGTCTGTCCTACTGGGAGTAGTATTAGCATATCTAGTTTATTAGAGTTCTGTTATTGTTATTGTCGTTATATATTAATAGTATTAGTTCATTTAGTTCATGTTAGTTTGTTATATGTTAACAATATGCAACATATTTTTTATATTAGTGATATGTTCATTCATATATTTATTTATGTTGTTTACCCTACATGATGCATGATAAATGATTAGTTCACTTTATTAAATGATTAGTTTATTTAATTAAAGAAATCATGATATAATAAATGATTAGTTCATTTGTTGGGATACGTGTAATAGAATTTATCAATATTGATTTGATTGATCATACAAATGATGAGTGAAAACATAGCTATCACTTGATTTTGTTAACCAACTCAAATTAATATTGAGTCAATCATAAATTGCATGCATATGAATTACACTGAATACTAAATAATGTGATTATTTATGATAGATTATGGTAAACAAAACATTATAGCTAAACTCAACAAGGGTGAAAATTTTAATGGGGATAACTATAAGATTTGGCACCTCAGAATACAGTATGTACTTAAGGAACAAGAAGTTCTGGAAGCTATAAATCAGATTATGGTAGAACCTATAGATGGTCTCACTACACAACACAGATGAGATATTGATGTGTATAAGGTATGGAAGAAAAAGAACTCCACTACAAAGGGAATATTGATTAGTTCAATGATTGATGACCTAGCTTTTGAGTATGAGTCGTATCTTACGACTCATGCAGTTTAGGTAGCCCTTAAAGAAAAATACAGTGGAGTAAGTCTAAGAAAGCTTTGACAGTTAGCGATCAAGTTTGACAACTACAAGAAGGGTCTGAATGTTTCGATGGTTCAACATCTCAGGGAGATGTCGAATATGGTTCAGGAGCTTAAAACTGCTGGTCGTGAGTTGACCGATTAACAAAAGATTCAAGCAGTTATTCATTCCCTTCCAAATTCTTAGAAGACCATGAAGCAGACCCTAACTTACGATGAGAGTACCAAAATTTTCGCTGATATCTCACGCCATGTAGAATTGGAGGTGGAGAGAGTTGAATCCACAAGGATTTTTGGACTAGCTTATGTGGTTGTCGGTTCTGTTGGATCATTTGGATCCATGAAAAAGAAATAGATCAAGAAAGGGAAGGGAAAGAAGAAATAAGTTGCTACTGTTGGAACAGTGCTCAATCAAGAAAATAGGAAAGAATACTGGAAAGAAACCTAAAAGCAAGTTGACTTACTTTAACTGCAGCAAGAAGAGTCACTTCGCTCGGGAGTGCACTGAGCCAAAAAAGATAAATTCAAATGTATCTTCTTTTCCTGAGCATTTTGTTGCTAGCTCGTGTTGTTAGCTGATTCTTATCATTTGTGAATTATATATTTGGGAGCAATAAACTACGTAGCTCTGGAGCGAGTTACATTTGTAGAGTACCGTCGAGTACCAGCTAGCAACAAATGGTATGTAGGAAACAATGTAAGAGTTGAAGTTAAAGGAGTCGGCACTTGCAAACTCAACCTTCGTGATGGTAGTATTTTGTTTCTACATGGTGTCTTGTATGCTCCTAAAATTCAACATAATCTTGTTTCCATTACAAGTATTCTTGATTTAGGATATTGTATTAATTTTTAAAGTCAGTGTGTTGAACTTAAGATTGACTTAGTGTTAATCGGACATGATTTTTTAACAAATAGTTTTATGGTTCTTGATGTAGAACCAAATGTCAATTGTGCAATTGAAGGTTATTTTTTGAACATTGCTCTAACTAGTGATGCAGGTATAACTGAGGTTTAGCATGCTAGATTAGGACACAAAGGACAAGAATGTATGAATCGGTTGGCTAGAGATATTGGGCACTCAGGCTAAGATTCACTTGTCTATATGTGAACATTGTCTTGCTGGAAAAGTAACTAGGAAACTATTTGGTAAGGTTATTAGTGTTGAATCACTATTACAGTTAATTTATTCAGATATTTGTGGTCCAATGAATGTGAAGGCTAGAGATGGAGCTGTTGGTTGCTACTCGAAATACCGTCCTAGTTCCCCTGTACAAAAATTTGTACAAGCATAGAATTATCCTAACTACCCATGTGCTCTACTGAAGTTAAATTTGGATTGCAAACGATGCTTAACATTATTAATCCTAATTGTCCTTCAGAAATTAAACTTGGATTAGAAACGATACTTAACATTTTTACTCCAAATTTAACCGATGTGATCTTCCTAAGTTAAACCATATTACAAAAGTTATCAAATATCTATTTCAAAGATCGGCTTCTAGGTTAAACATGGCGAGACACTAGACCTTCTTGGGTATGGGATCATCCATCACTTCCTAGACAAAGTCTCACAAAGAAATCAGATATTTAACTTCTTGCAGTAAACTAGGTTTAACTATAGAGACATCAATAGAAGCTCATTATCGAAACATGAAATCAAAAAATAAAATCGATAACAAAAACGATAACTTAAAAACTGATAACCTCTTGCGTTTGGTTTTCCAAGATCTATACAAAAGGATGAACTAGTCATGATGCGGAAACAAAAACTAGTTATACCTTTTGTAGCTTATAGACCTCTTGATCTTCTATTGTATTCCTCTCCTTCTCTTGGACGTCGTGTGGGTGATGATCTACCAAGATGAAATCCACCCAAGCCTTCTCTTCTTGCTTCCAAGTTTCGGCCACTAACAACCTCCAAAGGATGATGAGTTTCGGCCACCAACTAATCTCCAAGGGATGCTAGGAAACAATGCCTCTTTTCTCCTCTTCTTCTTCAAGAAAAATCCGACCACCAAAGGAATTCCAAGAGATTGATGTCGCCGGCCACCAAAGAAGAAGAGAAGGAGAATAGGAAGGGTCGGCCACAAGGAATAAGAGAGGAGGAATAGAAGATGTCTTTTTTTTTTTTTATTTTACGAGGCACACTCTCCCTCTCTTTTATAATCCTTGGTCTTGCCAAATAAGGAAAGTTTTAAACATAATTAAAACTTCCTTATTTTCCTTGCCAATGACTAAAAAAGAAAGTTTTAAAACAAAAAAATAAAACTTCCTTTTCTTCTTGTCATGGCCGACCACCCCTATTGCTCCAAACAAGGAAAGTTTTAAATATAAAATTAAAACTTCTTTATTTGTTTCTGGTAAGAAAAATTTTAAAAATAAAAATTTTTCTTTTGAATCCCTTTATGGTTGGTTATAAAAGGAAAATTTTATAAATTAAAATCTCTCTTTTAAAATATGTGGATGATTACAAAAAAAGAAAAGTTTTATCAAAAATTAAAATCTCTTCCTTTTAAACTACAAATAAGGAAAGATTAAAAACCTTTCTCTTAATCCTTTGTAGAAAGCTATAAAATGAAAGATTTAGAAATTTTAAAACTCTCTTTTAAAATTATGGCTCCCACAATAGGAAAGATTTCAAAATTTAAAACTCCCTCTTAATTTCAATGTGGCCAGCCACCCTTGCTTTGGCTCCAAGCTAGGCCGACCACAACATACCTCCCATCTTGGTTTGGTTTGGCCTGCCCTAGCTTGGTCTCGAACCTAGGCTTGGTCGGCCACTTCAAGATGGGTAAGAAGTTGGACTTTAGATGGATATGAGACTTTATAAATAAGAGGCTACAATAAGAACCTAGAGGAGGAATTGGTTTTGGTCTCCCGATGAGCTTAAGCTTCCCGTGTTCGCCCCGAACACTCAACTCGAGTTCATCAATAATAACTCATACCATTAAAGAGTTATTATTACACTATCACACCAATCTCATATTACAATATGAGCTCCTTCTTATCATGAGTGCGTTAGTCTTCCTGTGTTTAAGATATCGAATGTCCACTAATTAAATGAGTTACTGACAACTCACTTAATTAATATCTATCTCCAAGAGTAGTACCACTCAACCTTATTGTTATGTCGGACTAAGTCCACCTGCAGGGTTTACATGATAATCCTTATGAGCTCCTCAAGGGGACATTATCAATATAGATTACTAGGACACAGTTTCATTCTATAATCAACAACACACCATATAAATAATATCATTTCTTAACTTATCGGGCCTATTGATTTAACGAACTAAATCGCACCCTTTGATAAATTAAAGAAATAATATTAAGTATACATGCTTGTTATTATATCATGATTAAGAGTACACACTTCCATAATAATAGAGGTCTTGTTCTTTTTAACAGTCAGTATAAAAAGAACAACCTCAAATGGTCTTGCTCAATACACTCAGAGTGTACTAGTGTAATTTTATAGTTAAGATAAACTAATACTAAATTACACTACAACCATTCCAATGGTTTGTCTCATTCCATCTTGGTTGTGAGCAACTATTTATAATTTATAAGGAACTGATAACATGATCTTCTGTGCGACACCACACACCATGTTATCTTTAATATAAATTAAATGAACAATTAGACTTAGCATATAAATATAGACATTTGACCAATGTGATTCTTATTTCAAAATAAATGTCAATACAAAAAATTAGACTTTTAGTATACACTCTAATAGGAGCTTCCTATTTTGTAAAATACCGGAAAAATAGGAAATATTAATAAGGGATTTTTCTGGAATTTTTGGAAATTTTTCGGGTATTTTTCGGAGCTCGTACGGACGAGTTAACGGGGACAAAAACGGGGCCCGGGAAAAGCCTGTTTAGGTTACCCCGTTTAAGCGAGGAAATATTTATATTTACATTTCCTTATTCTTTTATATTTCTTAATTTTCTTTTCTCTACCCCGTCGAAACCTCTCGAGCGGCGATTCCTTCCCACGCGCACCCGAGCCCGCCGGTTTGCCCTAACCGTCGGCCCCGGCGGTTTCTTCCTCGCCGGCGTTTGATCAAGAGCCAAACCCCTCTTCTCTCTGCGCCTTCTCCACCCGACAGCACCGCCGGGTGCTCTGCCGACGTCGTGTCCTAGCCGACCGCTTCATTGCCGGCGATCTTCCCTGAGCCGAGCATCACGCCGGCAGCCGACCTATTGCCTTTGCCCTAGCTTGGATCGCGAGCTTCTCCGCCGCTGAGATCAGGAACGCGCCGGCGACGCTTGAGCGACCACCGACGAGTCTCCTTTCTTTCTCCTTGCGCTCATGAGGTGCCGCCGGTCACTGGAAAACCAGTGTCGTCGCCGTGCCCTAGCAGTGGTCGTTGAGGTAGCTGTTCGACCCTAATATTTGCTTTGGATATCTGGTTTGTTTGTGGTGTTGACCTTTTGATTTCATTTCGATCCGATGATGGCAGTAGATAGCGCTGTTTAGGTGGATCTGGGAATTTGGGTGTGTGGGCTGCTCTTTGGTCCAGCATCCACTCCTTTTGGCAGTAGATCAGTGTTCACGACTGTGAATTGAGGTAAGTGTAGGGATTTGATACGTGTTGTAGATAATGGATTAATTTAGGTGTGATTTGATTACATGATCATATGTAGTAATTTTGCTACGTGATGTGATGAATTAGGTTTATGTATAGAATTGGATTGGTATTGAATTTAATCCATTGCTTGTTTTGTTACATGGGATCAATTCCACTTCTAAGGAAGGATAAGGTTATTAAATAGGTTTGGAGATTTTTATTTAGTTATATAGCTAAATACATTATCTGTTTGATAACACAGGACTTTGACGCGAGACGGTATCTCGACGTTGGATTGGACATTTCTTATTTGGAGGCGGGTACTTTTGACTTTTGTTGTCTTTGATATGCTTAGTAATGGAATTAACATGTTTCATTAATTATGTTTCTTATCTATATCGGTTAATCACTACCCAAATCTTACATGCTTGATTGATTGATTGGTTTTGCATCTCAGGTATATTTTTACCTGTTTATACATGCTTATAGGGGTAGTGATATGCCATGCTTGACCATGTTCAGGACCTAGGTTTTTATACCTTCTGTGTACCTTGATTTGATATGATTCTTTGACCTAGGGTGCACATTTCTATATATATGGATTAGGTCAGGATGTTTATATGGTTATTGCCATGCATCATTTGCATGATTGCATGCTGTGCGATAGTCCGCTCCATTATTGCTGAGCACATCGCCAGTTACATGGATCTGCACACACCACCACTCATGGGTTAGTGGTCGATTCAGGCTGAGTGTGTCGCAGCAGGGACTCTGTTAGGCACCGTTGGTCCGCTCATGGGTAGTGTGACACAACGAGTTATCCGACAGGGATTCCTCCCCGTCTTTGAGTACCGGGAGTTGAGAGCATTGCGCTCCCCCATCTATGATTTGGGGTAGGAGGATAGGTGTACTCCGACAGCATCCCGTCCACTCGGTCACTCATCAGGAGTAGTGACGACAGAGTGCACGGTTGTCACAGCCCTACCCACTCGGCCTCACTTTGGTATGAGATGATCGACTGGCGTCAGGGGTGACCAGGACGCATCATTGGCATCATATGCATGATGCATTTATTGCTTGTGTTTGTGGTTGCTGCATTTATATGCTGCATATTGTTTGGATGCCTATGTTTGACATGCATACAGGATTCCTATACCACTCGGACTGTTTGACCTTATACTCAGGACCTGGTTAGTACAACATTCTCCTGTTTACTTCAGATGCATATTTATATCTTTCTTATATCAGGAGACTGTACGCATGATTAGTGTTAGGTGTTATTTCTTTACTTTGCATATCAATTGTACCTGCTGAGTGTTGGACTCACCCCGCCTCCATTGTTGATATTTTCAGGTTGATGCTGTCAGGAGAGAGTTCCAGTTGCTGGTCCCTGCAGACCTCGAGGATAGGATTTGGTTTCCGTTTTGGTTTCTTTTCTGTTCTAGACTATTTAAAACTTGTTATGTTTTAGATTTATTCCACCTATGGACGTTGTATGGATTTTATGATGTCGATGAAATTGGATTTGGTTTTATTCTACTACATGCCTGCCTGGACGGCAGAAGAGGTAAGAAAAATCGGATTTGGGCTTTACGAGTGTAGTTGAGTAGGGTGGATTTCGAGTCAGAGTATTATTACTGCGTGGTTGTGTCAGCCAGAGGCTGAATATATATATAAACTGCGTGGTGATTGATTTTATTTATTGTTATGATTCCAGCCGCCTGTGGCTGAGTATTTAGTGCTTGTAGAAATTTTTGATTGTCCGTATACAGGAGATCAAATTTTCTCGACGGGGACTCCTCCGGGGCGTGACAATTTAGTGGTATCGGAGCACGGTTATACGATCTTTTGTTTCGTATTTTGATTTTGATTTATCCGATACCAATTTATTGGTATCGAGCGTTATGGATACCGCTTTTGGTGTTCGAGATTTATCGGATACGTTGTTGGTATTCGGATATTTGGGTTAGCAGTTTGCGAGTCAAACCGGGCATTATCGGATTTTCGATATGGTTATGTTTCGATTTCCGTTTGATTTATTTGGATTTCCGGTGATGTACGCTCGAATTTTGAGGTCAAATTGGGGACCGGACATCTCTACAAATAGGTATGTTGTTATTTTGTGTTGGTTATATTGGTATTGATATCTGTAATTTAATTTAACAGATATGAGACGATCTACTCGTATTGCTGCGAGACGTGGTGCTGGTCGACCACGTGCGAGGACCACGGGATCTCTGGATATGCCAAGTGAGCCTGTCAGTCAGGGACAGACTCAGGATGCAGCGGGAGCATCGGGCTCTCAAATCCCGATAGCTCCTGTAGAGATATCTACTTTGGCCACACCGACGGTATCCACGCCTACCCTGTTTACAGTACCATCAGGGGTACCATTGGTGTACCCGACATCTGCTTCAGCGCAGCCTACGGCGTATTCAGTGCCACCACCACTTGGATCTACAGTGTATCCTATACCAGTGGCACCTGTACCTCCAGTGCCTACAGTAGCAGCAGCTGTTCCACATCCGGTACCTTTTCCTACCGTACCTCCAGTTGCCACCACGTTTGTTCCCCAGGCAGTACCATCGACGGCTTATGCTCCGGTATATACAGCAGCACCGGGAGTTCCTCCTCCGGTTTATTCCGCGGTACCACCTGTAGTATCAGCTCCAGTGTTTCCGCCCCGTCACAGCTCACTGATATTGTCATTGCACGAGCTAGGATTCCAGCACGGCCGAGTCGATGAAGACTCGCTTCACTCTTTCCGCTGAGATCTCGATCCGAGTATGGCTCGTCATGGATAGAGACTATGGAGCGACTTTCTTCTATATGGCTTGCTCCGAGTGGGAGAAAGCAGTGGCCGCTTATCATTTACGGATGAAGCAAATGCCGGTGGGTTACTCGCTCTATCATTGGTGAGCGCGTCACATGGACCAGTTCGTAGAGGCTTTTGAGAGCCGCTTTCTTTCCACCGCCCTATCGATGGCTCGCGATGATTTTATGGGTCCGAAGCGTAATAATCGCCGCTGACCGAGTATATCGAATTCCTCGGTTGGCTCGCTTTTGTCCGAGTTAGTCATGGAGGACGTAATTGCATGATGCGCTTTATCTGATTGGATGGTTATCCGCATATACGACTTGCGGATTAGGGATTACATCTTACTCGATGCATTGAATCGAGCTTTGATGATAGAGTTAGCTCGGCAGACATCGGACAGAAAAGAAAGCATACTGGTCGACATCGAGCAGTCCAGCAGACTCAGCGACGGCCTCGAGTAGTCGCAGCAGTCGAGTTCTTCCGGGGCGTCTCGTAGGCCTCGTAAATCGGGCGGTCTTCTTCGGACGCTTCCTTTCTCAGCAGAACCAACCACCTTCCGGTGATACTCATTGTTTCGATGTGGATCCAGATCACCTCACCCCGCTTGCTCTTGCTTTTATTGCAACCGCCGGGCACCTGAGCCGAGATTGTAGGCTCAGGACACGGCTTCCGGAGGGTCAGTCGAAGGGGACAGTCTAGTCGATCAGGTACATATCGAGGAGGGCGAAGCCCAATCTCTCCATCGTCAGCAGCAGCAGCATTTGGCATGCTTGGACAGAGTACTCCTTCAGTAGCACCCCGCAGTTTTGCTCCAGACCTTATTATCCGACTCGTGTCGATCTCGGCCTCACCAACCGACGATCACCATCCTCTCGTCTTATCTCGCACATAGCCCGCCAGCCTCGGTGGCGAGCTTACCGGGCAAAGACATTACCACCTCCTCCTCCGCCGGAGACCGGTCGTGTTCATGCTATTACCAGAGAGGATGCTCAGCGGATCTGTTTTCCGTGGTACGATTTCCATTTATGTATTTATCACGATATTTTGATTGACATCGTAGTTCGCATTCTTTTATATCCCGTACCTTTATGCGGGAGATTGGTAGATTACCTACGGTTAGGTTGCGGCGATTGTCTCTCTACCGTCCGGTGATACTTTAGACGCCACCCAGAGATCGGAGGTTGCCCGTTAGACTTTGGCAACATGATACTTACGGTAGATCTTCTAGTATGGAGATGGTCGAGTTTGATATCATTCTTGGTATGGATTGGCTATCAGTATATCATGCTACCGTTGATTGCCCGACGAGGGTGGTCACCTTCCGCCTCCGAACCAACCTCGTGGAGTTTCACCGCATCGAGACGACGGCATCTCGATTATTTCGCGATTCAGCAGGCCGCCTCACTACCGCCATGGTTTCTGTTATCGTTGATCAAGATCGAGGACGAGTAGTTCGCAGCTCCGACGTTCTTGTTGTCCGGAATACCGGATGTATTTCCGGAGGAGCTGCCAGTTTGCCTCCTAGAAGGCCGGAGTTCGCTATTGAGCCGATTCCGTGACGCGCCGACATCGAAAGCTCCGTATCGTATGGCACCAAAAGAGTTGAACGAGTGAAGGTTCAACTCCGGGAGCTTTTAGACAGGGATTTATTCGCCCTAGTGTTTCACCATGGGGTTCTCCGATTATTTGTCAAGAAGAAAGACGGCACCATGAGATTATGTATTGACTACAAACAGCTGAATTGACCGTCATAAATAAATATCCATTACCACGGATTGAGGATTTGTTTGATCAGCTCGGAGGTACTTCAGTGTATTCTAAGATTGATCCGCGATCCGGATATCATCGGTTGAGAGTCGAGATTCCGATATCCGAAGACTGCTTTCCGTATCGATACGGTCATTATGAGTTTTGGTAATGCCATTTGGCTTACCAATGCTCCAGCGGTGTTTATGGATTTGATGAACCGCATCTTTCCGGAGTATCCGGATCAGTTTGTTATCGCTTTCATTGATGACATATTGGTCTACTCGCTCCGAGGAGGAGCATGCACATCTTCGCAGTCTTAGAGATTCTTCGACGACATCACCGACGCGGTTCAGCAAGTGTGCATTCGCTATCCTCGCTTGGGTTTCGGGACACGTGGTTTCTAGCGAGGTATTTCATTGATCCTCGAAGATCGAGGTCACACCGGTGGGAGCTACCAAGTCGATTCGAGATCCGCAGCTCGGTTTGGCGGATATTACCGACGCTTTGTCGAGGGATTCTCGCGTATTGCTATGCCGCTGACACGTCTTACCAGAAAGGCGTGAAGTTCATATGGTCCGAGGATTGCGAGACCGGCTTCCAGGAGCTGAAGCGGAGATTAGGCTCCAGTTTTGGTTTTACCTTCCGGAGAGGATGGATTTGTACTTTACACCGACGCGTCTCTTGAGGTTTGGGGCTGTTCGATGCAGCACGCAGAGTAGTCTCTTATGCTTCTCCAATTGAAGGAGCATGAGAAGAACTATCCATTCATGACTTAATACATCATCTTTGCTCTGAAGCTTTGGCGTCATCATTTATACGGTATCACATTTGAGATTCTCACTGATCATAAGAGTCTCAAATACATTTTCACTCAGAAGGAGCTTAATCTCCGACAGAGGAGATGGATGGAGTTCCTGAAGGACTACGATTGTACCATTAGCTATCACCCGGGGAAAGCTAATGTGGTTGCAGATGCACTCAGCAGGAAGTCCAGAGGGACTTTGGCTTGCCACCGGACTTCAGTCACGGACTTGATTCAGAGTTTCTCGGAGTTAGATCTTGAGGAGCAGGGACCGACAGAGCAGGGTATTCTGGTTACCATGGTTGCTCAGTCGTCGATCAGGACGAGGATCCGAGAGGCACAGGCTAGTGATCAGCATTTGCAATTTATTAGCAGTTAGATAGCTTCCGGGCAGCAGACCGAATTTACACGAGACGAGGAGGGTATCATATACTTCCGAGGCAGATTATGCGTACCTCAGTCTCATCCGGTCTTACAGGAGTTATTACAGGAGGCACACCGTTCTCGATTTGCGATCCATCCAGGCGGGACCCGCATGTATCGAGACTTGAGGCGTTCCTACTGGTGGAACGGCATGAAGAAGGACATCGCGGATTTCGTAGCTAGATGTCTTGTTTGTCAGCAGGTGAAGGCTGAACACCAGAGACCTGCAGGGTTACTTCAGCGGATTCCTATTCCTGAGTGGAAGTGGGATCACATTACCATGGACTTTGTGGTAGGGTTGCCGAGGACACGACGAGGCCATGACGCGATTTGGGTAATCGTTGATCGATTAACCAAATCAGCGCACTTCTTAGCGATTCGGAGGACTGATCCCCTGGATCGATTAGCAGATTTGTATTGCCGAGAGATTATCAGACTACATGGCGTTCCATTGAGTATCATTTCGGATAGAGATCCACGGTTTACGTCTCGTTTCTGGCAGAGTCTGCAGCAGGCCTTGGGCACACAGCTCCGTTTCAGTACAGCCTTCCATCCACAGACAGATGGACAGTCAGAGCGGACCATTCAGACTTTAGAGGACCTGCTGAGATCATGTGTTATGGATTTCGGAGGCAGTTGGGAGGACCATCTGCCGTTGGTTGAGTTTGCCTACAACAACAGCTTCCATTCGGCTATCCAGATGGCACCGTTTGAGGCGTTGTATGGTAGACCTTGTCGGACACCCGTCCTCTGGGATGAGGTTGGAGAGGCTCAGTTGTTGGGACCTCATAGAGTTCAGCAGGATGCAGAGTTGGTCCGTACTATCAGACGGAGGATGTCAGAGGCGCAGGATCGCCAGAAGAGTTATGCTGATCGGAGACGCAGACCACTAGAGTTCTCTGTTGGCGACCATGTATTTCTACGAGTTTCACCCACGAAAGGGGTGAAGAGATTTGGCCTCAGAGGTAAGCTGGCTCCGCGATACATTGGTCCTTTCGAGATCTTGGAGAGGATCGGAGCAGTAGCTTACCGACTGGCACTACCACCGTCCCTGTCAGGCGTTCACGATGTATTTCACGTATCCATGCTGAGGAGATACGTGCCTGATCCGACACATGTGCTGGCAGATATTCCAGTTCCATTTCAGCCTGACATTACCTATGAGGAGACGGATTCTCACCGGAAGGAGCGTCATTGCGGAACAAGACCATCCGGCTGGTTAAAGTCGGATGGCAGCATCATTCGGACGAGGAGGCTACTTGGGAGCTCGAGGACACTATCCGAGCTCGATATCCCCATCTTTTCACTTGAGGTATGTGATTTATTTACCGTTCAGCATTTATACTCAATATCTGTTGTTAGTACTTGCTGGTGGTAGATAACGAAATTTGGGGACCAAATTTTTATAAGTGGGGGAGAATGTAAAATACCGGAAAAATAGGAAATATTAATAAGGGATTTTTCTGGAATTTTTGGAAATTTTTCGGGTATTTTTCGGAGCTCGTACGGACGAGTTAACGGGGACAAAAACGGGGCCCGGGAAAAGCCTGTTTAGGTTACCCCGTTTAAGCGAGGAAATATTTATATTTACATTTCCTTATTCTTTTATATTTCTTAATTTTCTTTTCTCTACCCCGCCGAAACCTCTCGAGCGGCGATTCCTTCCCACGCGCACCCGAGCCCGCCGGTTTGCCCTAACCGCCGGCCCCGGCGATTTCTTCCTCGCCGGCGTTTGATCAAGAGCCAAACCCCTCTTCTCTCTGCGCCTTCTCCACCCGACAGCACCGCCGGGTGCTCTTCCTCCTCCCTGAGCCACGCGCCGCCGCCACCCCTGCCGACGCCGTGCCCTAGCCGAGCACTGCCGACGTCGTGTCCTAGCCGACCGCTTCATTGCCGGCGATCTTCCCTGAGCCGAGCATCACGCCGGCAGCCGACCTATTGCCTTTGCCCTAGCTTGGATCGCGAGCTTCTCCGCCGCTGAGATCAGGAACGCGCCGGCGACGCTTGAGCGACCACCGACGAGTCTCCTTTCTTTCTCCTTGCGCTCATGAGGTGCCGCCGGTCACTGGAAAACCAGCGCCGTCGCCGTGCCCTAGCAGTGGTCGTTGAGGTAGCTGTTCGACCCTAATATTTGCTTTGGATATCTGGTTTGTTTGTGGTGTTGACCTTTTGATTTCATTTCGATCCGATGATGGCAGTAGATAGCGCTGTTTAGGTGGATCTGGGAATTTGGGTGTGTGGGCTGCTCTTTGGTCCAGCATCCACTCCTTTTGGCAGTAGATCAGTGTTCACGACTGTGAATTGAGGTAAGTGTAGGGATTTGATACGTGTTGTAGATAATGGATTAATTTAGGTGTGATTTGATTACATGATCATATGTAGTAATTTTGCTACGTGATGTGATGAATTAGGTTTATGTATAGAATTGGATTGGTATTGAATTTAATCCATTGCTTGTTTTGTTACATGGGATCAATTCCACTTCTAAGGAAGGATAAGGTTATTAAATAGGTTTGGAGATTTTTATTTAGTTATATAGCTAAATACATTATCTGTTTGATAACACAGGACTTTGACGCGAGACGGTATCTCGACGTTGGATTGGACATTTCTTATTTGGAGGCGGGTACTTTTGACTTTTGTTGTCTTTGATATGCTTAGTAATGGAATTAACATGTTTCATTAATTATGTTTCTTATCTATATCGGTTAATCACTACCCAAATCTTACATGCTTGATTGATTGATTGGTTTTGCATCTCAGGTATATTTTTACCTGTTTATACATGCTTATAGGGGTAGTGATATGCCATGCTTGACCATGTTCAGGACCTAGGTTTTTATACCTTCTGTGTACCTTGATTTGATATGATTCTTTGACCTAGGGTGCACATTTCTATATATATGGATTAGGTCGATGTTTATATGGTTATTGCCATGCATCATTTGCATGATTGCATCCTATGCGATAGTCCGCCCATTATTGCCGAGCACATCGCCAGTTACATGGATCTGCACACACCACCACCATGGGTTAGTGGTCGATTCAGCCGAGTGTGTCGCAAGGGACTCTGTTAGGCACCGCTGGTCCGCTCATGGGTAGTGTGACACAACGAGTTATCCGACAGGATTCCTCCCCGTCATCCGGGAGTTGAGAGCATTGCGCCCCCATCTATGATTTGGGGTAGGAGGATAGGTGTACTCCGACAGCATCCCGTCCACTCGGTCACCATCGTGAGTAGTGACGACAGAGTGCACGGTTGTCACAGCCCTACCCACTCGGCCTCACTTTGGTATGAGATGATCGACTGGCGTCAGGGTGACCAGACGCATCATTGGCATCATATGCATGATGCATTTATTGCTTGTGTTTGTGGTTGCGCATTTATATGCTGCATATTGTTTGGATGCCTATGTTTGACATGCATGATTCCTATACCACTCGACTGCTTGACCTTATACTGGGACTGTTAGTACAAGATTCTCCTGCTTACTCAGATGCATATTTATATCTTTCTTATAGCAGGAGATGCATGATTAGTGTTAGGTGTTATTTCTTTACTTTGCATATCAATTGTACCGTGAGTGTTGGACTCACCCCGCCCATTGTTGATATTTTCGTGTTGATGTCCGGAGAGAGTTCCATTCCGGTCCCCGCACTTCGAGGATAGGATTTGGTTTCGCTTTGGTTTCTTTTCTGTTCTAGACTATTTAAAACTTGTTATGTTTTAGATTTATTCCACCTATGGACGTGGTATGGATTTTATGATGTCGATGAAATTGGATTTGGTTTTATTCTACTACATGCCTGCCTGAACGGCAGAAGAGGTAAGAAAAAAATCGGATTTGGGCTTTACGAGTGTAGTTGAGTAGGGTGGATTTCGAGTCAGAGTATTATTACTGCGTGGTTGTGTCAGCCAGAGGCTGAATATATATATAAACTACGTGGTGATTGATTTTATTTATTGTTATGATTCCAGCCGCCTGTGGCTGAGTATTTAGTGCTTGTAGAAATTTTTGATTGTCCGTCGTACAGGGGAGATGCTGCCGAAATTTTCTCGGACAGGGACTCCTCTGGGGGCGTGACATATTTCATTACATTTATTAATGATTTCTCTCATTTCGGTCATGTGTATTTGATTTCTCATAAATCTGAAGCATTGGATTGCTTCATTCGTTATATGAATGAAGTTGAGAATTAAACAGAACATAAAGTTAAGACTTTCCACATTGACCAAAGAGGAAAATATTTGACAATATGTATTGATAGAGGGATTATTAGACAACTGACAATCCCTAGAACTCCACAGTAAAATGGGGTAGCTGAAAAAAGAAATAAGACTCTTCTTGAAATGGTTAGATCTATGATAGCGCAGGCTAATTTGCCCACATCCTATTGTGGAGATGCATTATTAACTGTGATCTATATATTTAACAAAGTGCCTTCAAAATCAGTTTCATCTACCCCATATGAACGTTGGACAGATAGAAAATCATATTTAAGTAATCTGAGACCTTAGAAGTTAGTTGCTTATGTTCATAATAATTCTCACAAGTATGAAAAACTAGGACCTAGGGGTAAGAAATGTATCTTTATCAGGTGAGCAACTAGATGGAACCATCTCCGAAATAGATTCGAGAGATGCGACTTTTCTCGAAATAGAGTTCCCAACAAGAGATGATGTTGATAAAAGAGTTCCTCTATTTGAGGAGGATGAGATATTATCAACAAAAGATGTGTCAAAAGGGATATTTGAGTCTAGTCAACCGAGTGAGAGTAATATGCCAAGTCATGAGTTGACTTCTCAACAACCCAACTTACGAAGAAGTGTTCATAATCAAACCTAAGAAGAGATTTATAATTGAGAATGAGGCATTGATGACATTCCCAGTTGACGATGACGAACCTCAATCCATTAAGGAAGCATTGGGATGTAGAGTTAAAGAAAAATGAAAAGTTGTAATGGTTGAAGAGATGGAGTCAATGATTCAGAATCATGTTTGGGACTTAGTCAATCTTTCTTTGGGCCGAAAGGCTATTGGGAATAAGTGGATTCTCAAAATAAAGAGGAAATCTGATGGATTGATTAATAGATACAAAGTTTATTTAGTTGCAAAAGGATATACCCAAATAGAGGGTATTGACTTTGAAGAGACATTTTCTCTCGTAGTAAAATTTATATCAATACGAGTTATTTTAGCCTTTGTGTCACATTATGACTTGAAATTATATCAAATGAAAAAACTGCTTTCCTTAATGGTGAGCTTAACAAGAAAATCTATATGACTTAGTTAGAAGGTTTCATTGCTGAAGACCAAGAGGAGAAAGTATGTAGAATTAAAAAGTCATAATATATGAGCTAAATTAAGCATCAAGACAATGGAACATAAGATTTAACGAAGTCATTTTATCTTATAGTTTCTAGATGATCAATGAAGATCATTGAGTTTTCTTGAAAAAAAAAAGAAAAAGAAAAGTATGCTATTTTATCATTATATGTTGATGATATGCTCATAGCTGGAAATGTCATTGGGTATGTGAATAAAGTCAAGAAGTGACTGTCATCACAATTTAATACAACAGATATGGGAGAAGCTGAGTACATGTTAGGGGTGAAGATCATTAGAGATCATCCTAAAAGACTTTTGGGTCTATCACAAGAGTCTTATATAAATAAGATGTTACATCATTTCAGTATGCCTAATTACAACGTAGAACATATACCTATTGTGAAAGGTATTGTTTTGAGCAAGAGCATGTGCCCCAAAACTCTAGAGGAAATAGTTGAAATGAATAAAAAATCATATGTCAGTGCTATTAGTAGTTTGATGTACACTACGTTATGTACACGTCCCGATATCAGCTATGTTGTTGACTTAGTCAGTCGCTTCCAGTCAAACCCAGGACTGAGACACTGGAAGGTGGTAAAAAGAATATTCAGATATCTAAAGCTGACAACAAATTATTATCTCTATTTTCAAGGATCATATATGAGTCTGAAAGGTTATTCGGATGCAAATTGAGTTGGGGACCGGATGATAGAAAATTCTTAACAGGCTATGCATTCTAGCTAAATGGTGGCGTCATCTCATGGAACAACAAGAGAAAATCCACATCAGACTATGCGTTCTTGCTAAATGGTGGCGTCATCTCATAGAATAGCAAGAAACAAGCTTGTGTAGCTTTGTCAACTATGGAAGCTAAATCTATGGCATGTTCAGCGGCTGTACAAGAAACAGTATGATTGAGAAGGTTCCTGAAGCATTTGAAAATTGCTAAGGACAGTGGGAGTCCAGTAACTGTCTACTATGATAGTCAAGTTGCAATAGTTTTTTTCCAAGGATCCCAAATATCACAGCAAGGGCAAACATATAGTCATAAAATATAACTTTGTAAGGGATATTATGGCTAAAAAAAAGGTAATTCTTGAGTATGTCCCTATAAGTGCTATTCTTGTAGATCTTTTTACTAAGCCAATGACTAGAGAGTCATTTAAAAAACATGTAAAGTCTTTAGGACTTCGTAGAATGTAATAATATTATAATAACAATTAGATATTGTAATTTGATTGAGTGACTTGCCATATAATTTTGTTACATTCATATAAAATCTCGGTGAGCATGTGATAGATAGAGATTAGTCCACTCACATTGACAATCATCTCTGTTTGTTGAGTACAAATAGAGGTAAGACCGTTACTTATGGGCCAGCTTACGTAGCTGTGAACAGAAATAGATCCATAAGTTAAGGTTGCCTTGATAATTATGTCAAGTTGAGATCATTTATGTGTTAATAATGATCGAAGAAAATGAACCCACCATTTAATAAACCTGTTGAAAGCCATATTGTAATTCATATGTTGAATTTAGGGTTAGACATTAGGTATGTCTAGATCAAAATCTGTACGATGTTAAATTTGAGGAAAGCATGCACCCTTTTTAGTAAAGAGAATAACATCGTAGCATGTTATTCATACCACATGTACTATTGCAATAATAAAGGTAATAGGAGAATGGATCCATGTTTCTCTACTATGTGAGACCTTTAAGATTATAAGTTAATCTCAGTTTTTACCCTTAGTGATTATTTAGCTGTTTATTTGAAGTTTTTATCAATGTTTGCTACTTTAGCATGTATCCTATGGCTATGGATGATTCAATCTATGGAGTATAGTTGGAAAGCAACTAATTAGGATGAATAAATTCTAGCTAAAAATGAAGATTAAATATTTTTACATCTTTTGATATTATTCACTGGTCAACCCATTTCTGTTATGTATAGAAATGATTGTGAATATTGAATATAGAACATGCTCTTGACATAATGGTCATTATAAGGGATTAGAGATGTTCATATTGATGTAAATGATAATTATTTAATCAAGGTAAATAACAAGATATAAATATCTCTAAGATAACGGTTGTTTACCACTGGGAGATTGGATGGATCCTAGATAAAGGCTATGTGCCACCAGTAGAGAGAGAGGCTATGTGTCATTATGAGTATGTCTCTAATTTATTTAGAAGAGCGACTAAATAAAGTGTAACAAATTTGTTAGCATTGATTGCTCAAAGAGCGGCTATGTAAGGTGTAATAATCTTCTTATCGCACGAACTATTTTCTCTAAGTATGAATTAGATGTTAATATAGGCTTTGTGACTAAACTCTCATATAGTTTATGTGACTTATTTAGTCTTTGTGATTAACTGGTCTTAGTGACTTACCTAGATAAACTAGTTTTAGTGACTTACCTTGGATGAGTGGGAGTAGGAAATGGAAACGTGGGCAAGCCCACGTTGCTCACTACTCTTAAGGGAAAAAGTCTCTTTTACCCTTGAGATAACTCCCTATATAAAGGGTGCGTCCAAGGTGTTAGAGTGTATACTGAAAGCCTAAGCTTTTGTAAACATTTATTATGAATAAAGAATCACATTTGGTCAAATTATCTACATTTGTTTGTAGTTGTTCAATTAATTTATATTGTAGATAACATAGTATGTGGTGTCACATACAGAAGATGATGTTATCAGTACCTTATAAATTATAAACAGTAGCACACGACCAAAATGGAAAGAAACAAACCATTGGAAGGTCGTAGTGTAATTAGGGATTAGTTTATTTTAACTATATAATTACACTAGTACACTTAGAGTGTATTGAGTAAGACCATTAGAGGTCGTTTCTTTTATACTGACTTTATAATGGAACAAAGACCTCAGTTATTATGGAAGTGTGTGCTCTTAATCCTAATATAATAACAAGCACATATATTTGATATTTATTTCTTTAATTTATCAATGGGTGAGATTTAGTTCGATAAATCAATAAGCCCGATAAGTTGGGAAATGATATCACTTATAGTGTGTGTTGTTGATTATAGAAGGAAACTGTGTCCTAGTAATCTAGGTTGATAATGTCCCCAAGAAGAGCTCATAAGGATTGTCATGTTAAACCCTGCAGGTGGACTCAGTCCGACATGACGATAAGGTTGAGTGGTACTATTCTTGGACTAAGATATTAATTAAATGAGTTGTCAGTAACTTACTTAATTAGTGGACATTCGACATCTTAAACACAGGGAGACTAATACACTCATAATAAGGAGCCCAAAAATGTAATTTGGGATTGGTGCGGTAGTTCAATAATAGTTCTCTAGTGGAATGAATTATTATTGATAAAATTAAGTTGTGTGTTCGGGGCGAACACGGGATGCTTAATTTTATCGGGAGACCAAAACCAATTCCTCCTCTCGGTCCCTATCGTAGCCTCTTATTTATAGAGTACTATACCCACCTATACCCACCTTTATACCCATGATGTAGGGGTCGGCCAAGCTAGCTTGTGGATCAAGCTAGGGCCGACCAAGCCTTGGTTCATGGGTGGCCGACCCTAGTTTGAACCCAAGCTTAGGTGGCCGGCCCCCATTAAATTTAAAAGAATTTTAATTTTAAAATTTTCTTATATGAAAGATATAATTTATTGGAGAGATTAAAAATTAAAATATCTCTTTTATAAGGTTCTACAAAAGATTAAAGAAAGAGACTAAATCTCTTTCCTTATTTGTAGATTGGAAAGATATTTTATTTTT
Organism: Zingiber officinale; assembly: GCF_018446385.1. NCBI lineage: Eukaryota > Viridiplantae > Streptophyta > Magnoliopsida > Zingiberales > Zingiberaceae > Zingiber > Zingiber officinale. Next base: position 118,010,854 of record NC_055992.1, read on the forward strand.
CTTCTTTATAAATTATTCGCATGTTGAAAAATTAAAATTATTGAAATTTCTTTTTATCAACCATGAAGGGATTTTAAAAGGAAATTTTATTTTTTAAAATTTCCGAAGACAAATAAGGAATTTTTAATTGTTGATTGAAAATTGTCTTGTTTGCTCTTCATGAGGTGGCCGGCCATGACATGTTAATTGGGAAATTTTATTTTATTTTTCTTAATTAATTCATGTCAAGGAAAGTTAAGAAAATTTTATTGTAATTAAATTTCCTTATTTGCCAAAGCTAAGGATTATAAAAGATGGGGTTTTGGGAGCCTTCATGGAGAACAACCTCTATTATTTTCTCCCTCTTTTCTTCCTTGGTGTGGCCGGCTATCCCTTTTCTCTTCTCTCCATCCTTTGTGGCCGGACCTCACATCTTCTTTGGAGATCAAGTGGTGGCCGGATTTTAGCTTGGAGAAGAAGGAGAGAAAGCTTTTATCCCTTGGAGCTTGGTTGGTGTTTTTTTCTTCCTTAGAGGTGCACTTGATTTGGCCGAACCTTACAAGGAGGAGAAGAAGGTGCTTTGGTGGTTTCTCATCTCGGAAGATCGTTGCCCACACAACGTCCGAGGTTAGAAGAGGAATACGGTGGAAGACCTAGAGGTTTTTGCTTGCAAAAGAAAAGGTATACTAGTATTTAATTTCCGCATCATACTAGTTTTATCTTCATGTAAAAATACCAAATACAAGAGGCATGTGATTCTAATATTTCGAATTTGTTTTCGATGTTGTGTTCTTTTGTTTTTCTTTTCTTTGTGATTTGATTGTTCTTTTCGGTTGACCTAAAGTTATTTAAGGAAATTAAATATTAGCTTTCCTTAAAAGGCTTTGTCTAAGCGGTGGTGGTTGTTCCCATATCCAAGAAGGTCATGTGCCTCGCCATCCAGTCCTGGAAGTCAATTTTGGAAATTAATATTTAATGAAATTAATAACCTAGGTGATTTGGATCAAACGTGTTAAGTTCCGCAGGAGATCCAAGTCTAAACCTAAAAGAACAAGTAAATTAAACTTTAAATCAAACGTGTTAAGTTCCGCAGGCGATCCAAGTTTAATTTAAAAGAACACATGGTAGCTAGGAAAGGTTCAGACCTTTGTACAAAATTTTTGTACAGTGGAACCATTAGGTTTTCCGAGTAGCAACCAACAATTGGTATCAGAGCTAGGGTTTTGCCTCTGTGTATTTGGTATTAGTTTAATTATGCACATGTCATACATAATTTAGGCAGGTTAATAGTAGGATGTGCTAACTTTATGGATGAAGGATCCAACTATTATGGCTTATAGTTTTTATGTGTGTGATTGAACCCTTAGACATGTCAAGAGCATTTATTGTGTGTGCATGATTGTATTATAAAATACAGCAGGAGCTGTATTTAGTTTTATTAGGATTTTTTTTTTTGATCTAGTTACATGTACATTCCTTTTATGGAATATAGGATCGATGGATGTAAATTTTTATTTTATGTTCGATCTAGTTCACATGTACATTGCTTCGAGGAATATAGGATCGAAAAATGTAAAATTCTATTTATGTCGCGGATCAAATTTTGCAAGGCGTGGAACCTTTTGAGGACCAGAGGTGCAGCGGAACAAGGAGCAAGATGGATGCGACAACTAGACCTGGTGGCAGTGGCCAAAGATGGCAGCAGCTAGGGTTGGCGACACACGGAGGGCAGCAATAGATAAAAGTCATAATAGTTGAAAATTAGTTTTTCTGTTTATTGCTTTTTATGCTATGACTGCGTGTGCTTGTTAGTATGCATGTTAAGTAGACTAGCATAGTCAAAATTCCTCACTTTAAATAACTAAGTGGGAGAGAGATTTATTTTTAAATAAATTTCACGGTCTCCATTACTGGTTTATAAGTGATGCAGCAAGCTTATGCGTTGGCTCTGAGTGCCTTCCTCCATATCGGATGAGCTTGTTTGCAGATCACTAGATTAAACTTCCTTTTTGGATGACTATAGGAAGTTAATTAAGAGCGTATGATCTTCCCCATCGAAAGGGGCATAATCTTATTAATGGACTTAGTGTCAAGTAATGGTACACACTTAGGCACGTCTAATAGTATCCTCCCCATCGGAGTCACTGCTATTATTCGTGTGACCAAAGTAAACCAACTATTAATTTTATTTGTTAAAAAGTTAGGTTGACAAGATAATAAAATTAATGGTTAAAATCCTCCTTTTATAAATGTTGAATTTGTATACATCCACACTATCGTGGCATACAAAATTCACGGTGTTTTAAGGTGTTGGTTAATTTAAAATAGTATTGTTTGAGGAATCAATATTATTCTAAATTTTGAGTTCTGATCAAAAGTTATTTGTGATTCTTAGGATGACTTTCAACCCACTGGCCATCATACTAAAAGAGAATAGACTTACTGGTCCTAACTACATAGATTGGAAAAGGAACCTGGACATTGTTCTTACTGCTGAAAGCTATAAGTTTGTACTGACTGAACCTTGCCCTGATACACCCAATGGTGAATCTACCCAAGAGGACATTGAGTATAATAGAAAATAAATAAAAACAGATAAGATGACGCGATGTTACATTTTGGCTTCAATGTCAAATGTATTGCAACATCAGCATCAAGATTTACCAACAACCTATGATATTATGAACAATCTCAAGGAACTCTTTGGTCACCAGGATCGGGCCTCTAGGCAAGAAGCCATGAGAAAGATAATGACGACCACCATGCAAGAGGGTACTCTCGTGAGGGATCATATCCTAAAGATGATGGCTTATCTAAATGAAATACAAATTCTTGGAGGAGAAATTGATGGGGAAACCCAGATCGATATGATCCTCCAAACGCTACCTAGAAGTTTTGAGCAATTCCGCCTGAATTACAACATGAATAAAAGGGTATATTTATTGGCGAAACTACTGACAGAACTACAGGAAGCAGAAGGTTTGTTCCGTCATAATTCTCATATTCACTATGCTGAAAATGGTTCTACTTCTAAACCGAAAAAAAAGAAGAAGAAGAAACAAGTTAGCTCAGTAAAGAAAGTGAATAAATATCAGAGTATAGGACCTAAAGCTAGAATGAAGAAGCAGAAAGGCAAGTGCTTCATCTGCAAGCAGTCAGGGCATTGGAAGGCGGACTGTCCTCGTAGGAATCAAAACAACAAAGGTATATCTCACACTCTAGTTGTTGAAACATGTTTAGCGGTGTTATCTACCAGCACCTGGTGTGTAGATACGGGAGCCACTGATCATGTCTGCAATTCCTTGCAGGGGTTCCAGGAAACCCGACGACTAACTGAAGGAGAGATTACAGTCTACATGGGCAATGCTACTAAGGTGGCGGCTGTTGCAGTGGGAGACGTTTACTTATCTTTTAATAGGAATAGAAATTTGATTTTAAGAAATTGTCTTTATGTACCCAGTTTTAGAAAGAATTTAATTTCAGTTTCTAAACTGTTTTTGGATGGATATTCAGTTTCCTTTAGTAACGATGTAGTTATTAAGAGAAATAAAGTGATTATCTGTTCTGGTGCATTAGTTGGCAATTTGTATACTTTAAATCCAATTTCTCCCACAAAACATAATATGGAAATTAATAACACATCTTCTAACTCAAATAAGAGAAAAGAACCTTCGGAAATGAACCAAGCATATCTTTGGCATCTAAGGCTTGGTCATATTAACTTAAGTAGGATTCAGAGGCTTATAGCCGATGGACTCTTGGGTTCATTAGAGTTGGAAAATTTTCCAACTTGTGAATCTTGCTTGGAAGGTAAAATGACCAAGAGGCCTTTCAAGGCCAAGGGGTATAGAGCCAAAGAAGTGTTAGAATTGGTTCATTCTGATTTATGTGGTCCTATGTCTATCCAGGCAAGAGGTGGTTTTGAATATTTTGTCTCTTTTATAGATGATTATTCAAGATATGGATACATTTACCTAATGCGCCGCAAGTCCGAGTGCTTTGATAAGTTCAAAGAATACAAGCCTGATGTGGAGAAACGACTAGGTAAAAGTATCAAGTCACTACGGTCAGATCGTGGTGGCGAATACCTCTTAGAAGAGTTTAGGAATTACTTATCAGAGGCTGAGATTCAATCCCAATTGTCTGCACCTGGAACACCCTAACAGAATGGTGTGGCATAACAAAGGAATATGACACTTATGGAGATGGTTAGATCGATGATGAGTTATTCAGAATTACCAAATTCGTTTTGGGGATATGCTCTGGAAACAACAGTGTACATTCTGAACTTAGTACCTTCTAAATCAGTTTCTTCTACTCCCACAGAATTGTGGAATGGGCGAAAACTCAGTCTAAGACATATTCAGATTTGGGGTAGTCCAGTACATGTGCTGAAACCAGATGCTGATAAGTTAGAATCTCGTACAGAAGTTCGCGTGTTTGTGGGTTATCCCAGAGGAACGAAAGGTGGTTTATTTTATAGTCCGAAAAACCAGAAGGTCATTGTTAGCACCAATGCCCAGTTTTTAGAAGAAGAATATATAATGGATCACAAGCCTAGTAGCAAAGTTGTTCTAGAAGAACTTAGAGAGGACACGTCTACTTTAGTACCAACAGTACAAGATGAAGTACCACAAGAGACTGCAACACGTGTCACACATGATACACAACCACAGACGGTGCCTCGTTGTAGTGGGAGAGTGGTGAAGGAACCTGAGAGATTCATGTTTTTGGGAGAGTCTTCGGACTTGATCCCGGGTAAACATGAACCTGATCCCCGTACATATGACGAAGCACTTCAAGATATAGATGCAGTATCTTGGCAAAAAGCAATGAATTCTGAAATAGAGTCTATGTACTCTAATAAGGTCTGGGAGCTTGTAGAACCATCCAATGGTGTAAAAGCCGTTGGATGCAAGTGGATCTACAAAAGGAAAAGAGGGACAGACGGGAAGGTAGAAACCTTCAAAGCTAGGCTTATTGCGAAAGGGTACACTCAGAAAGAGGGAATCGATTATGAGGAGACCTTTTCACCGGTAGCCATGCTTAAGTCTATCCGGATACTCTTATCCATTGCTGCTCATATGGATTATGAGATTTCACAAATGGATGTCAAGACAGCTTTCCTTAATGGAAATCTTGAAGAGAACATCCATATGAAGCAACCAGAAGGGTTTATTGAAAAAGGCAAAGAGCATCTAGTGTGCAAGCTCAATCGGTCCATTTATGGACTGAAGCAAGCTTCAAGGTCTTGGAACATCCGGTTTAATGAAGTAATCCAGTCATATGGATTTATTCAGTGTCCGGATGAGTCTTGTGTATACAAGAAGTGTAACGGAAACGTGGTGGTATTTCTTGTACTATACGTAGATGATATTTTGTTAATTGGCAACAATGTCAAGGTATTATCGGACGTAAGGGTCTGGTTGTCCAAACAATTTGATATGAAGGACTTAGGAGATTGTGCACACATTCTTGGGATCAAAGTTATAAGGGATCGCAAGAAAAGAATGTTGTGTCTGTCCCAAGCTTCATATATAGATATAATCCTTGCTCGTTTTAGCATGCAAGATTCCAAGAAAGGTTTCTTACCTTTTAGGCATGGAGTAGCTCTATCTAAAGAGATGTCTCCGAAGACATCAAAAGAGATAGAGGACATGAAAGAGTTCCTTATGCCTCGGTTGTAGGAAGCCTTATGTATGCAATGCTGTGTACGAGACCTGATCTGTTTTGTCGTGGGCATGGTTAGCAGATATCATAGTAACCCTGGACAAGGACATTAGACTGCAGTAAAGCATATATTAAAGTACCTGAGAAGAACTAGAGATTATATGCTAGTTTACCAAGCAGACGATTTGCTCTCTGTGGGTTACACGGATTCAGATTTCCAATCAGATAGGGACAACAGTAAGTCTATATCAGGCTATGTGTTTACTTTAGGAGGTGGAGCCATTGCATGGAGGAGTGTTAAGCAAAATTGCGTTTCTGACTCAACCATGGAAGCTGAGTATGTAGCAGCCTCTGAGGCAGCTAAAGAAGCAGTATGGCTCAGGAACTTTCTAATGGACTTAGATGTGATTCCTGGTTTGCCCAAAATCATCACAATTTATTGTGATAATAGCGGTGCAGTTGCAAACTCGAAGGAACCACGAGCCCATAAGGCAAGTAAACATATAGAGCGCAAGTACCACCTGATACGAGATATCGTGAAGCGAGGAGAAGTTGTCATCGCCAAGATTGCATCAGTAGATAACCTGGCAAATCCTTTCACTAAGGCCCTTCCGGCAAAAGCTTTTTATCGGCATGTGGAGGGAATGGTAATCAGATGTATGACAGAAGATATGGCAGCTTAGTCATTAGTATAAGTGGGAGATTGTTAGAGTGTATACTGAAAGCCTAAGCTTTTGTAAACATTTATTATGAATAAAGAATCACATTTGGTCAAATTATCTACATTTGTTTGTAGTTGTTCAATTAATTTATATTGTAGATAACATAGTATGTGGTGTCACATACAGAAGATGATGTTATCAGTACCTTATAAATTATAAACAGTAGCTCACGACCAAAATGGAAAGGAACAAACCATTGGAAGGTCGTAATGTAATTAGGGATTAGTTTATCTTAACTATATAATTACACTAGTACACTTAGAGTGTATTGAGTAGGACCATTAGAGGTCGTTTCTTTTATACTGACTTTATAAAGGAACAAAGACCTTAGTTATTATGGAAGTGTGTGCTTTTAATCCTAATATAATAACAAGCACATATATTTGATATTTATTTCATTAATTTATCAATGGGTGAGATTTAGTTCGATAAATCAATAAGCCCGATAAGTTGGGAAATGATATCACTTATAGTGTGTGTTGTTGATTATAGAAGGAAATTGTGTCCTAGTAATCTAGGTTGATAATGTCCCCAAGAAGAGCTCATAAGGATTGTCATGTTAAACCCTGCAGGTGGACTCAGTCCGACATGACGATAAGGTTGAGTGGTACTATTCTTGGACTAAGATATTAATTAAATGAGTTGTCAGTAACTCACTTAATTAGTGGACATTCGACATCTTAAACACAGGGAGACTAACACACTCATAATAATAAGGAGCCCAAAAATGTAATTTGGGATTGGTGCGGTAGTTCAATAATAGTTCTCTAGTGGAATGAATTATTATTGATAAAATTAAGTTGTGTGTTCGGGGCGAACACGGGATGCTTAATTTTATCGGGAGACCAAAACCAATTCCTCCTCTCGGTCTCTATCGTAGCCTCTTATTTATAGAGTACTATATCCACCTATACCCACCTTCATACCCATGAGAAAGGGGCCGGCCAAGCTAGCTTGTGGTTCAAGCTAGGGCCGACCAAGCCTTGGTTCATGGGTGGCCGGCCCTAGCTTGAACCCAAGCTTAGGTGGCCGGCCTCCATTAAATTAAAAAGAATTTTAATTTTAATTTTTATTATGTGGAAGATATAATTTATTACAGAGAATTAAAATTAAAATATCTCTCTTTAAAAAGATCTACAAAAAGATTAAAAGAAAGAGATTAGATCTCTTTCCTTATTTGTAGATTGGAAAGATATTTTATTTTTTCTCTCTGAAAAATTATTCACATGTTGAAAATTAAAATTATAGAAATTTTTTTTTATCAGCCATGAAGGGATTTTAAAAGGAAATTTTATTTTTTTAAATTTCCGAAGACAAATAAGGAATTTTTAATTGTTGATTGAAAATTGTCTTGTTTGCTCTTCATGAGGTGGCCGGCCATGACATGTTAATTGGGAAATTTTATTTTATTTTTCTTAATTAATTCATGTCAAGGAAAGTTAAGGAAATTTTATTGTAATTAAATTTCCTTATTTGCCAAAGCTAAGGATTATAAAAGAGGGGGTTTTGGGAGCCTTCATGGAGAACAACCTCTATTATTTTCTCCCTCTTTTCTTCCTTGGTGTGGCCGGCTATCCCTTTTCTCTTCTCTCCATCCTTTGTGGCCGGACTTCACATCTTCTTTGGAGATCAAGTGGTGGCCGGATTTTAGCTTGGAGAAGGAGAGAAAACTTTCATCCCTTGGAGCTTGGTTGGTGTTTTTTTCTTCCTTGGAGGTGCACTTGATTTGGCCGAACCTTACAAGGAGGAGAAGAAGGTGCTTTGGTGGTTTCTCATCTCGGAAGATCGTTTCCCACACAACGTCTGAGGTTAGAAGAGGAATACGGTAGAAGACCTAGAGGTTTTTGCTTGCAAAAGAAAAAGTATACTAGTATTTAATTTCCGCATCATACTAGTTTTATCTTCATGTAAAAATACCAAATACAAGAGGCATGCGATTCTAATATTTCGAATTTGTTTTCGATGTTGTGTTCTTTTGTTTTTCTTTTCTTTGTGATTTGATTGTTCTTTTCGGTTGACCTAAAATTATTTAAGGAAATTAAATATTAGCTTTCCTTAAAAGGCTTTGTTTAGGCGGTGGTGGTTGTTCCCATATCCAAGAAGGCCATGTGCCTCGCCATCCAGTCCTAGAAGCCAATTTTGGAAATTAATATTTAATGAAATTAATAACCTAGGTGATTCGGATCAAACGTGTTAAGTTCCGCAGGAGATCCAAGTCTAAACTTAAAAGAACAAGTAAATTAAACTTTGGATCAAACGTGTTAAGTTCCATAGGCGATCCAAGTTTAATTTAAAAGAACACATGGTAGATAGGAAAGGTTCAGACCTTTGTACAAAATTTTTGTACAGTGGAACCATTAGGTTTTTCGACTAGCAACCAACACAAGGATGGTTCACAGGTGTAAAAGAACAAGAGGAAGTAGAACATCTGAAATTGCAAAATTTGATTTATGAAATAAAGGAGAACTTTTTAATTTTTATAATTGCTCTTCTAATAGCAAATATTGTCATCGCCAATTGTAGATCTGTACTAAAGTATGTATTATTTACCGTTTTAATTTATTTTAATTCATACAGTTAGAATATCAACAGGATCCGCAGCAGGGATCCCCTCACTTGCACTGACACTCCGCGACACTTTAGCTAGGCTGACATCCAAAATTAAAGAACTGACACTCCGAGACCCTCGGTTGACATCCAAAATCCCTCTTATCTATATCGTTCCGGTGTTGTTATTCCTTTTAATATAATATAATTTACAACTTCCCACGGGATCTTTGATGCTATGAGCGAGCATTCAACGATAGCAAATCAGAGCAAATCGGCAGGGAATTGTGTCGTCCTCTCTACTGCCATGGTGACAAAAATTCGTCTAGGTCATAAAGGTCTGATCACTCAACAAACCAAGTTTGTTCATCCCATTCAGCTTGCCCGTTTCGCTTGACTCGACCAATGATCTTGCCTGCCATTCACCGCACCCAATCCATGATATCTGCTTTGTCTACTGGCCCTACCGTCTTGCTTCAGATCTTCATGAATCAAAAATTGAAGAACATGACCTGGGCTTCAAACTTTCTCAAATCTCAACATCAGCTTGAAGCAACACAATAACTGTTTGGAATGCAAAGGTGAGATCAAATGGAAATTGACTAATAACAATGGACTCTTTTCTGTCAAACCTGCAAATAAAGCTCTAATTGAATTTGGCGCAGTGAGATGAAATAGAGACAGAATGTGGGGGTACATTTGCACTTAACAATGTCAAATTCTTCAACTACTGCTTGCTTCTCTTCTGGATGATCTGAATATTATTCACAATCAAGCTTAATTAAGAAGAAAAGGGTTACCTTACCCTTCAGTGGAGAACCATGTGCTGTTTGTCATGGATAGTAACAAATTACTCTTCATCTTTTCAGGTTGTGCAAATTAATATGCAAGGGTAGAAGGTGGTGCAGTGCAGAAACCATATAGAGATAGGTTTGGAGAAAATGCATGGATCTATTTGTCTATAGCGACTCAGCGAAAAAAACAAAATTTAGAATGGTGTGAAGCTTGGACATGGATTGTATAGTATTGTTGCAGTAGGAGTCGCTGCTACTGATTGATCTCTTTCTGAAAAAAAAGATTTATATTCTTGTTAGAACGAAAATAATTAAACTTTACGAGTAATTAATGATACACCAAAGTACTCTCCGTAATACATAATACATAATATATAATATGGTGCCCCAGACTTTGGTGTAACGGTCAGACAATCCAACGGTTAACCAGATATGTAAGATTTGAATCCCAACTTTAATGTATTGTAGGATATTTTTCCTCCAATAAAATAACAAACCTAAAGACGCTAGCCGTTCAGACAATCATAAATACTTCCCAATTTATCTGGTGGGAAGAATGTGGGTTTGAACTATCTAGTCTACGATTACTCGGATTAGTTAATGACACACCAAAGTACTCTATATAACACATAATATCTTGCATGATTATTGATTTCCAAAATGACCATTGCATAAAGATGTTCAAATCTTAAATTACATTTATTTTTCTCTTTTTGGTAAAGCAAGAATACATCATAGGATAACATCACCACACCATGCGAGCTTCACCTTTTATGTTTCAACTTTCACACCACACCATGCGAGCTTCACCTTTAGTGTTTCACATGACACTTTCATCTTACAAAATAACATTAACAACTAAATATGACCAACTATAAGGAAGTGATCCCTCTTCACTACTTGAAAGTTCACCAAGGAAGGGCTTAAGCTCATTTTTGCCATTTCGTATTCAGTTTCGCAATCTTCAGCGAGAGTTGCACATACATCCAATCAAACATCTTGTCCACCAAGTAGAAAAGAGTAACCTTTATGGACTTTTTCATGATAATCATGCCAAGATATGCCCAAAAACCAGCTATGAACCCCATCACAATGAAGGTATAATTTAGAACTGTTTCAAGCTTGTCACCTTCTTTATTTTCTCCTATTTGAGATGGTGAATGATTAGCGTCATCACTAGGACACTCTGGAAGCGGCACACCACAAAGACCCTTATTGCCGGCATAGATTAAGTCATTGAAGGTTGAAAATTGACCGCCTGTTGGGATTCTTCCTGACAAGTTGTTGTAGGAGAGATTCAAGAAGCTAAGGAAGTTCAAAGAAGATAGGTTGGAAGGAATTTCTCCCGTGAGAGAGTTCATTGATAAATCAAGAGACTCTAATTCTGTTATGGCACTAATATTTTCTGGAATCCTTCCTGTCAAATAGTTGTTGGATAAGTCGAGGAAGCATAATCCATGCAACTTCGTTATCTCGTTTGGAATCTCACCAGAAAGCTCATTGTTAGATAGGTCTATGCTTGTCACCGCACTAAGAGATTTAGTGTATTCAATGGTTGACCCTTTTGCAGTTATTATAATGCTATCATCGAGCAAATAGACAAAGGTATCCAAACTAGGATAGTTGCCAATAAAATACAGTATCCTACTGTAGTTTTGTTTCACACCCGTAGAACTAAAATTTGCAATAGTAGATGGTATATTGCCGGTAAGTTTGTTGAATGAAAGATCCAAAACTCGAAGAAGAGCAAGATTTCCTATACTCACGGAAATAGCACCATGGAATGAATTTGAGCTCAAACGAAGAAATTTTAAAATCGGGAAGCTCCTTCCCACCCATTTTGGTATTGCACCAAAAAAAATTATTCCCACCAAGATCAAGAACAATTAATTCTTTAGAATTTCTTAAGGAAGGAGGAAATGGTCCAGACAAATTGTTATTGTTCATGTGCAGCGAGTTTAAATTAATTGGATATAAGCCGTGGCAATTTGGAACTTTGCCCAATAAGTAATTGTTGGATAGGTGTAGTGCACGTAAATGAGTGAGATTGCAAAAGAAGGCCGGCAATCTACCATGGATATGGTTATTAGACAACTTTAATACTACAGTGTGTTCAAAATTTGCATAGCTTAATGGAATTGTTCCATCAAAAGAGTTATTTGATAGATCCATAAATCTAGATAAATTAGAAGGTAACTGACCATTCAAATTGTTTGCACTTACATCGAGATCAATATCTGAATTTTTCGAAATAAAATCTTGTAGGACCGTTACGGTCGGCTAGGAGGGGATTGTTGGATAGTCCTGTATGTTGGTGCAACCTTAGGTCAAGGTTGACCTGGGTGACCCTACTCAAGTTGACCTGACTCGAGGTATATTTTGATGTTTGACAATAATGGAGAAGTTATATTTTGATGTTTGACAAGAATAGGAACTTGGGGGATTGTGGGTGCAACCTTTGGTCAATGTTGATCTGGTTGACCCGACTTGAGTTGACCTGATTCGGGAAAAGTTCAAGTATGGAGACTTGGCACGGAAAAGTGCAAGCAGGGAGCTTGGCACGGGAAAAGTCCAAGTATGGAGACTTAGCACGGAAAAGTCCAAGCAGGGAGTTTGGCACGGGAAAAGTCCAAGCGGGGAGCTTGGCATGGGAAAAGTCCAAGTATGGAGACTTGGCACGGAAAAGTCCAAGCAGGGAGCTTGGCACGGGAAAAGTCCAAGCAGGGAGCTTGGCACGGGGAAAAGTCCAAATATGGAAGTTTGGCATGGGAGGTCGGAGAGGGCTCGGTAGCTCGTTCTCTGAACTAGATGGAGTCGGAGAGGGCTCGGTAGCTCGTTCTCCTGACTAGGTCAGAGAGGGCTCGGTAGCTCGTTCTCTGGACCGGACGAAGTTGGAGAGGGCTCGGTAGCTCGTTCTCCGGACTAGGTCAGAGAGGGCTCGGTAGCTCGTTCTCTGGACCGGACGAAGTTGGAGAGGGCTCGGTAGCTCGTTCTCTAGACTAGGTCAGAGAGGGCTCGGTAGCTCGTTCTCTGGACCGGACGTGGAAGTCGGAGAGGGCTCGGTAGCTCGTTCTCCGGACTAGGTCAGAGAGGGCTCGGTAGCTCGTTCTCTAGATCAGGAAGGCTTTAGGTTTAAGGCTGGGAAATTGGGTCGGTCTGCTGACCGATCCAGTGATACTATGGGTATCTGGATCGGTCTGCTGACCGATCCAGTGAAACACTGGGTTATCTGATCGGTCTGTGGACCGATCAGTAACTACACAGAAACTTTCTGTGGGTTATCTGATCGGTCTGCTGACTGATCAGTTAGAAGGCGATATGACTCAGACCTATAGGCTGATCGGTCTGTGGACCGATCCACCTATAGGCTGATCGGTCCACAGACCGATCAGGGATCGCAATCAACTCTCTGTAAGAGTTGGGATCGGTCTGGGGACCGATCAGCGTAGGGCCTGATCGGTCCCCTGACCGATCAGATCCACCCTGGACCGATCAGGGTGGAGCCTGATCGGTCCAGGTCTAGCCGTTGAGACACAACGGCTAGATTTCTTCTTTCTTCTTCTTCACAGGTTCATATAAATCAAGGGCCTCTACAGTAGGTAAAGCTCTCTCAGTTGTTGCTCTTACTTCTTCTTGCTCCTGCGATCTGAGCTTTGCTGAGCTCTCCATTACTGAAGCTTCGTGTGAGCTTCCCTCGGCTGGGTCTCCAACTGAACAGTTGCTGCTGTGGTTGGCATCCGTGAAGTTGCAGCTTCATCAACAGTCGACGAGAAGGCAAGCAAACTAGTGTTTTTACATTCATATTGTTCTTGGGTTCTTGCTGTATTTCTTGTACTCTGATCTTGCTGTTGCAAGAGATTGTGGCGAGGTTTCTCCACCCAAAAGGAGTTTTTATTAGCCGGTTTTCCGGGGTCTCATCCACCGACGGATTGATAGGATTCGTCCACCTTACGGACACGCCGAGGAGTAGGAGTATAATCTCCGAACCTCGTTATATCGTCGCATTTGAGGTTTGATATTCTCCTGTTTCGTTTCTATCTTTTATTTTCGCTGCGCTAACTCAAATTGTAGGAAGAAACGAGAATTTGGGGTCGGCTATTCACACCCCCCCTCTCTAGCCGCATCCGAAGGTCCTAACAGTCTTTACTCTAGTCGTTACATCCTCATACATATGCTTAATTAGTTAAGTATATTTTACGCTAACACACCTCTTTTCTAAAATTCTCTATATAATTTCTCTTAGGACTCTATCATAAGTTTTTTCTAAGTCAATGAATACCATGTGTAGATCTTGTTTTTGCTCCCGATATTTTTTAATTAATTGTCTAAGAAGATGTATAGCTTATATTGTCGACCTTCCAAGCATAAACCCAAATTGATTTTCTGTCACTGTGGTCTCCTTCCTTAATCTTTTTTCTATTACTTTTTCCTAAAGTTTCTATTACTCATTAATTTAATACCCCTATAGTTTACACAATTTTATATGTCTCCCTTGTTCTTATATAAGGAAACTAGAGTACTTATCCTCCATTGATTAGGCATTTTTTTCATTTTCAATATCATGTTAAATAATTTTGTAAGTCATTCAATACCTTGTTTCCCTAAGCACTTCCATACCTCTATCGAAATATCATCTGGTTCAACGGTTTTTCCATTGTGCATCTCATTTAAAGTTTGTTTTACTTCTGAAGTTTGAATTTTACGATAAAAATTAAAATTTCTATACTCATTTGACCTAATTAAATTACCTAAGTTAAGTTGGTCACCTAAACCTTCATGAAAAAGTTGATGAAAATACCTCTTCCACCGCTCTTTTATTTCTCCATCGTTTACTAATACCCTATTACATTCATCTTTAATACATTTTATTTGGGTAAGATCTCTTGTTTTCTTTTCTCTCACTTTAGCTATTCTATAAATGTCTCTTTCCCCTTCTTTTATATCCAATTTTTGATATAACCGTTCAAAAGTTTCATTTTTTCCTTCACTCACTACTTTCTTAGCTTCTTTCTTAGCTATTGTATATTTTTTTAAGTTTTTCTCGTTCTTACAAATATATAATTCTTTATAAGTTATTTGTTTTTCCTTCACTTTTCTCTTGTACTTTCTCATTCCACCACCAAGATTCTTTACTTAGTGGTGCATGTCCCTTTGACTCGCTGAGTACACTCTTAGCAACTATTTTCAACTTTGATATCATCTTATCCCATGTTGTATTAGAGTCATCGTATATTTCACCTAATGTTTGTACTTCTACCTTCTCCTTAAATATATTTTGCTTCCTATCCTTTAACTTCCACCACTTAATTTTAGGAATTATATATATTTTCTTTCTATTGATACTATGTTTGAGGCGTATATCCAACACTACTACCCCTATGTTGGGTAGTTAAGCTTTCTCCAGAGATGACTTTACAATCTTTACAAATCTTTCTATCCTTCTTCCTAACCATAAGAAAGTCAATTTGCGATTTATTATTCCCACTTTTGAATGTACTAAGTGTTGGTGCAACATCCCTCAGGTCAAGGTTGACCTGTTTGACCAAGCTGAGTCTTGGTTTGGGTTTAGATGTTTGACAATAAGATGTTAATTGAAGAAGAGTCAAATAGGTCAAGGTTGACCGGATACTTGACTGGGAAGTCCTAACTGAGATATTAGGTAGGAGAAAGTCCTGGTGAATGAAGCCAGGCAGAAGGAAAATCCTGGTGAGTGAAGCCAGGTGAAAGTCCTAGTGAGTGAAGCTAGGCAGTATGAAAGTCCTGGTGAGTGAAGCCAGGTGAAAGTCCTAGTGAGTGAAGCTAGGCAGTATGAAAGTCCTGGTGAGTGAAGCCAAACAGAAGGAAAATCCTGGTGAGTGAAGCCAGGTGAAAGTCCTAGTGAGTGAAGCTAGGCAGTATGAAGTCCTGGTGAGCGAAGCCAGACAGATGGAAAACCCTAGTGAGTGAAGCTAGGTGGAAGCTCTGGTGAGTGAAGCCAGGCAAGGGAAAATCCAGATGGATCAGGGATTGACCAGACATCTGGTGGAAGTCCAAGTAGGTCAAGGAAGTGACCGGATACTTGGCACGACGAGAAAAGTCCAAGTGGGTCAAAGGGATTGACCGGACACTTGGTGGGAAGTCCTGGCAGGTCAAGGGAGTGACCAGATGCTAGGCATGATGTACCAACAGGTCAAGGTTGACCGGATGTTGGTTTGGGAGTCTTGGAACTTGGTTTTGGGCAAAAACCAAGTGCTGGATCGATCAGGGAATCGATCCAGGAGCTGGATCGATCAGTGGATTGATCCAGGCTTCTCCCAGCGAACAGAAAGCATCTAGATCGATCCGTGGATCGATCCAGATGTCCCAATCGATCAGTCGATCAGTGGATCGATTGGGACGCGGCTGCTTCGCGCGATAAGCGCTGGATCGATCCGTGGATCGATCCAGACGTTTTTCCCAGAGCACAGAGGCGCTCTGGATCGATCCATGGATCGATCCAAAGCCTCCCCGATCGATTGGGAACATTCGAATCGATCGGGATCCGACCGTTGGCGTCGTTTATAGCTGCAGGCGTGCGATGGCTGCGGCATCTCTTCTCCGATTCACTCCAGCTCTCTCATCAGCTTCTCCACAGCTTTCTCCAAGCTCGTGATCGCCAGTTCTTGATGGTTCTTGGAAGCTTTCCAAGTCAAGAGGCGGATCAAAGCAAGAAGAAGAAACTAGGGTTAGGGTTCTTGTACTCATTGTAAGCTTGTAAGCTTGTATTTCTTGTATCCCTTCCCTCTCTTCTTGTATTGAGTCTTGTAGGGCTTCTCCGCCCTTGGTAGTTACCATAAAGGAAAAGTTTCATTAGTGGAGGGTGCGTGCGTGGTGTGGATCCTTGGATTAGTCATCTCCTTTGGAGGTGGATACCAAGTAAAATCCTAGTGTTAGCGTGATTGTATTTGTTTCTGTATTTTCCGCTGCATATTCTTGAAGAAACAAGCAACGCCGAGCATCGAGAGAACGCGACGAGCTATTCACCCCCCCCCCCCCTCTAGCTACTTTTGGTCCTAACACTAAGTGTTCTTCTCTTTTCTTAAAAAATGTATTAGTTAATGTAAGGTCATATGCTATCACAAAATCTAATATAGTTTTCCCTTCCTCATTCCTCATTCCAAATCCATAACTCTCATGTACTCTCTCATATTCCTCATTTTTCACTTCGGCATGCCCATTTAGATTGCCTCCTATTAAAATCATTTCATTTGGTAGAATATTTTGTAATATTTCATCTAAATCCTCCCAAAACCTTGATTTAGTAACTTCATCTAATCCTACTTGTGGTGCATATACGCTAATTATGTTCATAATTTCTTTCGTCACTATTATCTTAAGGGCTATAATTCTATCCCCTTTTCTAACTACTCCTACAACTTCATCCTTTAACAAACTATCTACAATAATACTCACTCCATTTCTTGCTTTACTCTTTCCAGTGTACCATAACTTAAAACCTGAGTTTTCTATCATCTTTGTCTTCTCGCCTATCCATTTGTCTCTTGTATACACAAAATACTAATTTTTCTCCTAATCATCATATCTACTACCTCCATTGATTTACTAGTGACAGTTCCCATGTTCCATGTGTTGGTTGGTCCTAGGAAGATCGTACCAGTTCCACTGTACAAAAATTTTGTACAAGTGTCGAACCTTTCCTAAACAACCTATTGTGTTCTTTAGAAGTTAAATTAGGAATCGCAAACGGAACTTAACATTATTAATTCCAAATTTAACTTATTTGTTTTTAATGGTTTAGACTTGGATCGCAAGCAGAACTTAACACTATTGATCCAAATCCACTTATGTTATAAATTCAATTAAATATTAATTTCCAAAATTGACTTCCAGGACTGCATGGCGAGGCACTAGTCCTTCTTGGGTATGGGATCATCCACCATCGCCTAGACAAAGCCTTTTAAGGAAAGCTAATATTTAATTTCCTTATATAACTCTAGGTTTATCCAAAAGGAACAATCGAATCACAAATTCGAAAAAAAAAACACAAACTCGAATTACAAATTCAAAAAACTAGAATCTAATTCCTCTTGTGTTTGGAATTCATACAAAGAAAAACAACTAGCATGATGCGGAAAACAATTACTAGTTATACTTTTTCTTTGTATACTAATAACCTCGAGATCTTCTGCCGTATTCCTCGCCTCCTCTTGGACGTCGTGTGGGCGACGATCCTCCAAGATGAACACCACCCAAAAGCTCCTCCTCCTTCTCTAGTATTCGGCCACCACCACCACCACCACCAAGGAACCAAAGAGAGCAAGGGGAACGGAAAGGGGAGAGATCTGGCCACACAAGCAATAGAATAAGAATAGATGCAATCTCTACTTCTCTTCTTCTTCTCCTTCTCTTTGTATTCGGCCACACAAAGTATCCACAAGAGGTGGCTGCCTAGCATGAAGAGAAGCAAGGGCCGGCCCTTTGGAGAAGACTAAAGAGAAGAGAGAAAATAATAGAATTGCCCATGAGGCCTCTCCTCCCATTCTTTTATAATACTTGGCCAAGGCAAATAAGGACAGATTTTTACAAAAAATTAAAATCTTCCTCTTGCTTTTCCTTTTCTCCTTTTAATTTTCCTTATCTCCTTTTAATTGATTGATTGGTCGGCCCCTTGCTTGGGCACCAAGCAAGGGTGGTCGGCCCCTTAAAAGAAAAAAACTAAATTTGTAAAAGTTTATAAGCAAAGAAGGAAAGTTCTTATAAAATTTTACAAGCTCTCTTTTAATATCCTAAAGTGGATGTTAAAAAAGAAAAGTTTTAAAAATTAAAACCAAGTTTTAAAATTTAAAACTTCTCTTCTAAAATTTCCTTTTTTAACATGGCTACAAAAAAGGAAAGTTTCAAATTTAAAACTCTCTTTTTTAAAAACCATGAGGATGGTTAAATAACGAAAGTTTTAAAAACTTTTAAAACTCTCTTTTAAACCATGTGACCTAATTCAAATAAGGAAAGTTTTAAATTTTAAAATCTCTCCTTTAAAACTTGTAGATATCTACAAAGAGAAGATTTTAAAAATTCAAAACACCCCTCATGATTTGAATTATGTGGCTGGCACCCTTCAAATTGCTTATGGCCGACCACCTTAAGGAGATTATGGTCGGCCCCTTTGGCTTGGTCACCAAGACATGAGTCGACCCCTTCTTGGACACCAAGATGGGATTTTCATGAGTGGATTTGAAGCATTAATGAGCCTACGACAGGGACCTAGAGGAGAAATTGGTTTTGGCCTCCCGACGAGCTTGAGTATCCCGTGTTCGCCCCGAACACACAACTCAAGTTCATCAATAATAACTCATTCCACTAGAGAGTTATTATTGCACTACCGCATCAATCCCAAATTACATTATGGGCTCCTTCTTATCATGAGTGTGTTAATCTCCCTGTGTTTAAGATATCGAATGTCCACTAATTAATTGAGTTACTGACAACTCATTTTAATTAATGTCTTTGTCTAAGAGTAGTACCACCCAACCTCATTGTCATGTCGGACTAAGTCCACCTACAGGGTTTAACATGACAATCTTTATGAGCTCCTCTTGGGGGCATTCTTAACTTAGATGACTAGGACACAGTTTCCTTCTATAATCAACAACACACACTATAAGTAATACCATTTCCCAACTTATCGGGCCTATTGATTTATCGAGCTAAATCTCACCATTTGATAAGTCAAAGAAATAAATACTAAATATATGTGCTTATTATTATATTAGGATTAAGAGTACACACTTCCATAATAACTAAGGTCTTGTTCTTTTATTAAGTCAGTATAAAAAGAACTTACCTTAAATGGTCATACTCAATACACTTAGAGTGTATTAGTGTAATTTATTAGTCAAGATAAACTAATACCTAATTACACTACGACTATTCCAACGGTTTGTTCCTTTCCATCTTAGTCGTGAGCAACTGTTTATAATTTATAACGAACTGATAACACAATCTTCTGTGTGTGACACAACACACCATGTTATATCTACAATATAAATTAATTGAACAATTACACTTAACAAATAAATATAGATATTTTTTACCATTGTGATTCTTTATTTCAAAAATAAATGTTTACAAAAGCTAGACTTTTAGTATTCACTCCAACAATCTCCCACTTATACTAAAAGACTATGTTGCCATGTATCCTGCCATACATCTGATTCCCAAACCTTCAACATGCCCATCAAAAGCTCTTGCCTTAAGGGCCTTAGTGAAAGGATCTTCCAGGTTATCACTTGATGCAATCTAGGCAGCAACAACTTCTCCTCATTATACGATTTCTCGTATTGGGTGGTAGTTGCGCTCTATTGTGTTTACTTGCCTTATGGACTTATGGTTTCTTCGAGTTTGTTACTGCACCACTATTATTATAATAAATTGTAATAATTTTTGGGCAAACCAGAAATCATGTCTAAGTCCATTATGAAATATCTGAGTCATATAACTTCTGTGGCTGCCTCAAAGGCTGCCACATACTCAGCTTCCATGGTGGAGTCCAAAAAACATCTATGCTTAACACTCCTTCATTGTTATGGCTTCACATTCTAAAGTAAACACAAAACCCCGAGGTCGACTTACTATTGTCCCTATCTGATTGGAAGTCAAAAATCCGTGTAACCCACAGGGATCAAATTATCTGCCTTATAAACTAGCATATAATCTCTAGTCCCTCTAAGGTACTTCAATATATGCTCTACAGTAGTTCAATATCCCCGTCCTGGATTACTTTTGATATTTGCTCACCATGCCCACGGCAAAGGAAATATCCGGTCTCATTCATAGCATACATTAGGCTTCCGATAGCCGAATCATAAAGAACTGCCTTTATTTCTTCTATCTCTTTTGATGTCTCCGAAGACATCTCTTTAGATAAAGTTACTTCATGCCTAAAAGGTAAGAAACTTTTCTTGGAGTTTTGCATGCTAAAACGAGCTGAGATTGTATCGATATATGAAGCTCGGGATAAATACAACATTCTTTTCTTGAGATCTCTTGATCCCAAGAATGTGTGCACATTCTCTCAAGTCCTTCAAATTGAATTGCTTGGACAACCATACCCTTACTTCCGAAAATATTTTGATATTTTTTCCAACTACCAAAAATGTCATCTACATATAGTACAAGAAATATTACCATATTTCCATCACACTTCTTGTATACACAACACTCATCCGGATACTGAATAAATCCTTAGGTCTGGATTACTTCATAAACCGAATGTTCCAAGACCTTGAAGCTTTTGCTTCAGTCCATAAATAGACCGATTGAGCTTTCATACTAGATGTTCTTTGCTCTTTGCAATGAACCCTTCTGGTTGCTTTATATGGATATTTTCTTCAAGACTTCCATTAAGGAAAGTTGTCTTAACATCCACTTGTCAAATCTTATAGTCCATATGAGCAGCAATAGATAAAAGAATCTGGAAAGACTTAAGCATGACTACTGGTGAAAAAGTTTCCTTTTTCTATAAGCCTTGCTTTGAAAGTTTCTACCTTCCCGTCTATCCCTCTTTTCCTATTGTAGACTTATTTTCACCCAATAGTTTTTACACCATTTGGTGATTTTATAAGTTCTCAGACTCTATTAGAATACATATATTCTAATTCTGTATTCATTGCTCTTTGCAAAGATGCTACATTTTTATCTTGAAGGGCTTCATCATATGTCCAGGAACTAGGTTCATGACCACCAGGGTACAAGTCCAAAGACTCTCCCAAAACATGAATCTTTCAGGTTGCCTAACAACCCTTCCACTATGACAAGACACTTTCTACAATTGTGTATCATTTGTGATACATGTTGTAGTTCTTGTGATATTTCATCTTGTACAATTGGTACTAGATTAAACATGTCTTCTCTAATTTCCTTAAGAACAATTTTACTCATGGGCTTGTGGTTCATAGTATAGTCCTCTTCTAAAATCGAGCATTGGTGCCAATAATGACCTTATGATTTTAAGGACTATAAACCTACTTTCGTTTCTCTAGGATAACCCACAAACAAGTGAACTCCTGTCTAACTTATCAGTGTCTCTCATGTGCTAGACTACCCCAAATCCGAATATGCTTCAGACGAGGCTTACGCCCATTCTGTAATTATATGGGAGTAAAGAATTCTGACTTAGAAGGTATTATGTTCACTTCCGTTTCTAGAGTATATCCTCAAAATGAATTTAGTAATTCTCTGAATAACTCATCATAGATCTAATCATTTCCATAAAAGCCCTATACCTTCTTTCTACTACACCATTCTGTTGGGGTGTACCAGGTGTAGTTAGTTGAGATTGAATCTCGACTGCTGATAAGTGACTCCTAAACTCTCCCAAGAGGTACTTGCTACTACGATCTCACCATAGTGTCATGATACTTTTACTTTGATGTTTCTCCTCATCAGTCTCATACCATAGTGTCACCATAGTGTCACCATAGTGTCATGATTTGAATTATGTGGCTGGCACCCTTCAAATTGCTTGTGGCCGGCCACCTTAAGGAGATTATGGCCGGCCCCTTTGGCTTGGTCACCAAGCCATGAGTCGACCCCTTCTTGGACACCAAGATGGGCTTTTCATGAGCGGATTTGAAGCATTAATGAGCCTACGACAGGGACCTAGAGGAGAAATTGGTTTTGGCCTCCCGACGAGCTTGAGTATCCCGTGTTCGCCCCGAACACACAACTCAAGTTCATCAATAATAACTCATTCCACTAGAGAGTTATTATTGTACTACCGCACCAATCCCAAATTACATTATGAGCTCCTTCTTATCATGAGTGTGTTAATCTCCCTGTGTTTAAGATATCGAATGTCCACTAATTAATTAAGTTACTGACAACTCATTTTAATTAATGTCTTAGTCCAAGAGTAGTACCACTCAACCTCATTGTCATGTCGGATTAAGTCCACCTACAGGGTTTAACATGACAATCTTTATGAGCTCCTCTTGGGGACATTCTCAACCTAGATGACTAGGACACAGTTTCCTTCTATAATCAACAACACACACTATAAGTAATATCATTTCCCAACTTATCGGGCCTATTGATTTATCGAGCTAAATCTCACCCTTTGATAAGTCAAAGAAATAAATACTAAATATATGTGCTTGTTATTATATTAGGATTAAGAGCACACACTTCCATAATAACTAAGGTCTTGTTCTTTTATTAAGTCAGTATAAAAAGAACTTACCTTAAATGGTCCTACTCAATACACTTAGAGTGTATTAGTGTAATTTATTAGTCAAGATAAACTAATACCTAATTACACTACGACTATTCCAACGATTTGTTCCTTTCTATCTTAGTCGTGAGCAACTGTTTATAATTTATAAAGAACTGATAACACAATTTTTTATGTGTGACACCACACACCATATTATCTACAATATAAATTAATTGAACAACTACACTTAATAAATACATGTAGATATTTTTGACCATTGTGATTCTTTATTTCAAAAATAAATATTTACAAAAGCTAGGCTTTTAGTATACACTCCAACACCATGTTCCAAATCTTAGATTATTAGTTTTCCTATCATATTTGTTCTTATCTAACCTATGGTGTGAGAACTCTTGCCTATTTAACACTACACCCAAGTTCTCATGGAGTTGTAGCAGTCCTTTCTGAGACATTACAGTCGGACCCTGTAACACGAGCTCTTGTATATTTATCACTACACTCGAGTTCTGGAGATGTAGTCATTCTTGCCGAGACGTTACAGTCGGACCCTGCAACGCGTTCCTTCCGGGGAACAACCTAGCATTAGCACAATAGTTTAATGGATTCATTCATTGAATATTTGTTATAGTTTGACGCTGACTGACAACTTAACGCAACCCTCCTCCTTTATCCGGGCTTGGGACCGGCCATGACCTGTCATCATGGGCGGAGTTAGTTCCATTGTAGATAAATATAAATATCTCAAAGTTGTCTGTGTTTGAATCCAGGAAGGAAATCTTATTCCCAAATGATAATAGCTCATATGGATCTCCTCAGCATGAAAAGGAGGAAGCCAAGCATCTGATAAAATCAAATTCAAGAAGTTATAAGATATATCCAAAACCGTTAAGTTGGTGAGCTGGGAAAAGAGAGCTTCTGTCATGTTGCCCTGTGATGAATTTGATGAGACATCCAAGTGTTGCAGTTGAGCTAATTGTCCCAGATTGGAAGGGATTGACCCACTCAACTTATTGTTTTGAAGGTGTAAGGCCTGTAATTTGGACCCTTGTGGACATTTAGACAAACCATCAAGTAGATTTGTTAGTTCTCCACCAATATTATTCAACGACAAATCGATAGTCTCCAAGTTGCATAGATCACCCAAACTCAATGGTATCTGCCCCCATCAAGTTATTCCCAAATGCATCAAAATTCCTTAAGTTGTGAAGTCTACCAATGCTTCTAGGTATTTGACAAGAAATATTATTATCGGATATGTCTAATTCCTCCAAATTGACGAGATTACCCAAAACATCTGGTATACATCCATAAAACTCATTAGATGACACATACAAATGTGTCAAGCTAGTCAGGTTGTCCATGCTCAGAGGTATCTCTCCAGTGATATCATTACCAGACAAATCTAAATACTTTAAGTGGATAAAATTGCCCAAGCTCAGAAGTATCTCTCCGATGATATGATTACCTTGCAAATCTAAATGCTCCAAGCAACTATGGTTAACCATGCTCAAAAGTATCACATCAGTTATATAATTCCAAGATAAATCTAGACATTCAAGATGAAAAAGACTTCCCATATTTAGTGGAACTTTTGTTAAAGAATTATCAGCTAATTCCAAATGCTTCAACTTTCCAGTGGCATTCACTGAAATATTTCCTTCTATTTGATTACTTGATAAATTATTTGTGCCAGCTCCTCCTGTTGCATCTTGTAGCCCACAATTTGATAAAGCAAGATGTTCTAGGCTATTATAATTAATTTGGTGAACCCAATTATTGGCTAAAGAGAGATTGACACAACTCATGTCTAGATATTCTAGAGAAGTTAAGTGGGAAAGCCAACTCAGGTCATTTGACCATAGTGAAGAATACCAATTATCACAACAACCAAGGTCAAGGTAGTGTAGGTTAGAAAGGCTGCCTAGTTGTTGTGGAATTAATCCATTAAAGTTGGCATTGGAAAGGCCAAGATGTTCCAAATGGACAAGCGAGGAAATCATACTAGGCATGCGGGTTGAGTCGAAGTTGTTGTTGCTTAAATTCAGGTATTTTAAGTGCTTCAAGTTAAACAAAGAAGGATTTACCTTACTTTTGTCAGGATATGAAACATATGGATCAAATGGGTAGTGGACATCAAGCATAATGACATGGCTAGTGGTGTTGTCACAGGCGACTCCACTCCAGTTGCAACAATCATAACCGCTCCAAGAAGAAAGCCAGTGATCAGAGTTATACAAATCAGACTTGATGGCAAGTAGAGAACTCCTTTCACTCTCCAAGCAACTGATCCTCTTAGATGCATCTGGATGATCATCACAGCATGCTCTACCGCTAAATAATAAGATGACTAGGAAGAGAGTAGCATGCTTAGAGGAATTATAGCTGCCCTTGCAACCACAACTAATAGCCATAGAGCTAGTGATTATGGAAGAGTAGCTAGATTGAATCATAAGTTGAAGAAAAAAAATCATACCTGTTGGATATAATTATCCTCATTAGGTGGGCTTACGTGAATACAATCCGAACCCTTTAAAATGATCTAATTTATGTCTAGTGAGTTTCGAGTAATTAAATGTGGATCTCATATATGTAAAATCTATAGTCCCGCATATCATCTATTTGTTGATAATAGATGTTCAGTATATATAGACTTATAGTCTCACATCTATTATTTTCAATAGGCTGATAATAGATGTTCACTATATATAGGGTTGGTCCTCAGAGGATTAGGGTAATCTTGAGACGTCTCTTCGTTCCCATTGACAAAAAGAATTCGGCATCGTCAACCCTAACTCCTCCGGAAGACCTACCTTTTCCTTCCACTATTTCTTCCTCCACAAGATCTTCTTGGCGACGCTAAAGGGCAAAGATATGACTGTTCAATCAGGTTCTTTGTCATTATGATTATGTTTATATATTATTTACTTCCTTATGTCATGTTCTCGATGAAACGAACATCCATGCTCATATGTTCTTATTTTCCTATTCGAATTCTTATTTTGATTGTCTAGAATTCATGCAGCTTAGGTTTTACAAGAACCATCAATTGGTATCAGAGCCGAGTTTCTGTTTCGTTGTTTTCATTGGCAATAAAGTTTAGATTTTTCGTCGATTTGTTGTTTGTATACTAGATTGAGTCTTTCCTAGTTAATACAAATTTTTAATCATCGAAAACCATATAAGAAAAAAAAAACTAAAATAGACTTGTTTTTCAAGTTTTTCATGTTTCTATGAAGAATACGAAGAGCGACGAAAATCGTCACTCTGTAACCTAATTTTAGGTAAAATTGTGATCGTTCAATCGATTGATTTGGTTGAGCAATCGATTGCCGAGTCTAAAATTTTAAACAGAAATAATTGAAATTTACTCAATTAATAGTCTTAAACTCGCGACTACGTCAATTATAATCAATTAAGTTTGATTTTAATTGATTAAAATTATTTTAATTAATTAAGTTTTTTTAAAATATTTCTTCGTGAAACCTTAAATTTAGTGTTTCATGAAAGAAAAAAAAACTTAATTAAAACGGTATTAAAAAACAAACTGTTCCGTGAAACAGTAAATTAGTGTTTCATGCCTACAATATTATTTCATGTGAATGCATTAAAAAAAATTTATAATAGACTGTTTCAACGTGAAACAGTGAAAAAAAGTTTTTTTTTTAATTATACACAAATAATTAAATTAATTGATTCATCATCAATCTTAATAGATTAAGGTTTATTTTAATTGATTAATATTTACAGTGAATCGTTTGCATGTAGCCGTGTGTAAATATTTAATGTAATGATTAACAAATTAAATAGTATTAAATAATTCTCTCTCTCTTTATATATATATATATATATATATATATATATATATATATATATATATATATATATATATATATATAATATGCTCAAGTAGTCGCATATAGTAAATTTTTAAATCGATTATGATAATCGATTGGATAAAATCAATCGACTGTCATATAGTAACAATCGATTGATAGGTCTAATTTGGAGTTGTTAAGGTTGATTAAGTAATTTCTGTTCAAATTAAGTTCCTAAAATTTTCTTGAGTCTATCCACACAACGTGCTACTAAATTGAACTAATGTGTCGGCCCAAAGGAAGACACCTTAGGTAGGTTTAGTCATTTTGTGTTGGTAGACGTATATCTATGCTAAAAATAATCGACCCAAAGAAAGATTACTTTTATGTCAGATATATGCATAAGGTAGCTTACAACTATAGAACAAAATATTATTTTGTTCTAGTCATGCACAAAATACGTAGGCCCAAAGGAAAACATATTATGTGACCGATTAAGGTTGTTGTGAGCTATGAACAAAAATATAACTCATATAAAGTATCATATTATGCGCACAATGAGTCGGCCCAAAGGAAGGCATATTGTGTGGCCAATTAAAGTTTGAGTTATATTAGAGAGTATCACTAACAAATAATGTGTCGGTCCAAAGGAAGACACATTATGTTGTACTTGGTATCTCATAAAGAGCTCATTTATATGCATTTAAAATTTTATTTTATTTGCATAATTTCATATTACTTATATGTTCTTGGCTTTAGTTAAATCGTGAGCTTAAATAAATTTCTCTCTTTAATTTCAATGCAATTTATAATTGCCAACATTAATAGCATCCTAACACTAACTGGTTCGAATTTTGCTGAATAGAAAGAATACGTGACCGTAGTCTTAGGGTGCATGAACTTAGACTATGCATTAAGGAATGATCATCCCGCACCTCTGACCAGTGCTAGCACTATAGAGCAGAGGGCTGAATTTCAGCTGTGGGAGAAATCAAATCGCATGTGTTTGAGTATCATGAAGTTTCCCATACCGGCACCAATAAAGGACTCAATAACCGAGGGAGAAGATGCTAGGAGTTTTCTAAACCAATTGGCAGACCGATTCACCTCAAATGAAAAGGTCTACACTACCACACTTCTTACGAAGTTGGTAACCATGCGTTATATTAGAAAAAGAAACATAAGGGAGAGATTGAGGCTTGAGACACCTAAAAGTGTTCACCTAACATCTAGATCTCAAGGTTTAAGCAAGAAACGAAAGATGATCAATAACAAAGGAAAAGAAAAATAAACTGCAGATTTTAGGAGTTTTCTCAACTTTGTTACTTCGGAAGTCAATCTAGCTATTGTACCCACTGACACTTGGTGGATAGATATCGGTGCCACTACTCACATAAGTATCATTATGCAAGATTATCTCAGGAGCCGACTTCCACTTGATGGTGAAAGATACATCTATACAGGAAATGGAAAGAAGGCTAAAGTCGAGTTGATAGGTATTTTTTAGGCTTTGTTTAGGAACTAATGCTTTTCTGAATTTAGAAAATACATTTATTGTACTATTTTTTTGATGGAATTTAATTTCAATTTCTTATTTGGACAAATCAGGTTATTCTTGTTCATTTAGAAATGGAGTTTTTAGTATTTTTCTTTAATTCAGTATTGGTTGGCAATGATTCCTTGGTTGATAAGATTTATAAATTAAATACCTTTACTCCTATAGTTGACAACGTGATAATGCATAGTATAGGTACGAAACGTAAATTGACTAACGAGAATTCTTCCATGTTGTGGCATAGGCGTTTAGGACATATATCAAAACAATGCCTAGAAAGGTTAATGTCACATAGAATTCTTGATTCCCTTGACATGTCAGACTTTGATGTTTGCATAGAGTGTCTCAAGGGGAAGACCACTGACAAAAGGAATAAGGGGGCTAGCCGTTATAGTGATGTTTTAGAGTTAATACATACGGATATTTGTGGACCATTCCTTAAGGCATCTTGGAATAGACACACATATTTTATTAGCTTCATAGATGACTATTCCAGATTTGACTATATATACCTTATTCATGAGAAATCGTAATCTTTGGACATGTTCAAAATTTTCAAAGCCGAAGTTGAACTTCAACTAGATAAGAAAATTAAAGTTGTCCGATCTAACTGTGGAGGTGAATATTACAGTCGATATGATGGATCAGGTGAACAACGTCTAGGACCTTTTACGAATTACCTTGCTGAGTGTAGAATTGTGCCTCAGTATATCATGCTTGGTACACCCAGTTAGAATGGTGTAGCTGAGCATCACAATCGAACCCTAAAAGGCATGATAAGAAGTATGATGGCTTTCACTTCTCTACCAGAGTCCTTGTGGGGTAAAGCACTCAAGACTATAGTTTACCTACTCAATAGAGTACCTAGTAAGACAGTAACTAAAACCCCATTCGAGATGTGGACGAGTAAGAAGCCTAGCATTAGGCACTTACACGTCTGGGGTTGTTCAGCTGAAACTAACCCTTATAAGCCTAATGAAAAGAAACTGGACTCAAGAACGGTTAGCTATAATCTTGTAGGATACTCTGAGAAGTCGAGAGGGTATAAATTTTATGATCTCTCTAATAGATCCTTCTTCGAAACGGGAAATGCCAAGTTTATTGAAGATAGTGGGAGTGATAAAATCAGGGAAATATCTTTTGAGGAATGCATTAGCAATCCTCTTGTGGCTACTACTAGTGTGATAAGTAGCGGTATGGTTACCATACCGCACATTATGGGTATCACACATCCAGTAAGCGTAGTGAACCAAGATATTCCCATGACATCTCCAATGCAATTGAAGAAACCTGCCACCGAAATTGAAGTATTGCCTCATATTGATGAGCAAGTACCTCAAACACAAGTGCCTTTATGGTGATCCACAATGGAACGGAGAAGCACGAATTTTCGTGATTATGTTTATCTCCAAAAGTATGATTTTGACATAGGGTTGGAAGGCGATCCTACATCTTTCCAAGAAGTCAAATAATGCTCTGATCCTGAAAGGTGGATTAATGTCATGCAAGAAGAGTTGAAGTCTATAGCGGGCAATAATGTTTGGGAACTTGTCTAATTGCCTGAAGGAAAGAAGCCCATTGGCTGTAAATGGATATTTAAAACTAAGCGGGATTCAAGGGGTAATGTCGAAAAATATAAGGCTCGTCTTATTGTCAAGGGATTCACTCAGAAATAAGACATTGATTACAAGGAGACTTTCTCACCTATGTCGACGAAAGACTCCCTTAGGATAATCATGGTACTTGTAGCTCATTATGATTTGGAGCTACATCAAATGGATGTAAAGACTGCATTCCTCAATGGAGACATAGAGGAGTCTATATATATGGTGCAACCATAGAACTTTGAGTCTAAGCACTCAAAGCACCTAGTATGTAGATTAAAGAAGTCCATTTATGATATAAAGCAGGCGTCCCATCAGTGGTACCGGAAATTTGATCAAGTGGTTACCTCATTTGGATTTAAAGAGAACCTCGTTGATATGTGCATATATGTCAAGTTCAGTGGGAGCAAGTTTGTTATACTTATTTTGTATGTGGACGATATATTGCTTGCGAGCAATAATAAGGATATGTTGCTTCAAACTAAGTCATTTCTATTTGATAATTTTGAAATGAAAGATCTTGGTGAAGCATCCTTTGTTTTAGGCATACAGATTTATCGTGATCGTTCAAGAGGCATTCTTGGACTTTCACAACATGCCTATATTGAAAAGGTCCTTATAAGATATGGTATGCAGAACTATACATCCGGTGACACACCTGTGTCAAGAGGTGACAAGTTCAAATTGCAGCAGTGTCCACGGTTTGAACTTGAAATAAAGGAGATGAAGCAATTCCCATTGTATCAGCAGTGGGAAGTCTCATGTATGCATAAGTTTGTACTCGGCCAGATATAGCATTTATAGTAGGGATGTTAGGCAGATATGTTAGTAACTCAGGATCGTCACACTGGAAAGCGATAAAGAAAGTGATGCGGTATTTGCAAAGAACTAAAGGACATATGCTCACGTATTGGAGATCAGATCACTTGGAAGTGATTGGATATTCAGACTCTGATTTTGCAGAATGCTTGGATAGTAGGAGGTACACTTGGGCTATATCTTCATGCTTGCTGGAGGGGTTATATCTTGGAAGAGCGTTAAGTAGACGCTAGTAGCCACTTCTACTATGGAGGCAGAGTTAATAGCATGCTACGAAACATCCAATCACGGGATTTGGCTACGAAACTTCATCACAGCATTACAGATTGTTGATGGCATTAACAAGCCACTGAGGATTTATTGTGATAATAAAGTCGCAGAACTTTATACCAAGAACAACCGCAGTTCGTCGAAGTCCAAACACATCGACATCAAGTTTCTAGCGGTTAAAGAAAGAGTTCAGAGTTGTCAGATTATGGTAGAGCACATCAACACAGATTTCATGTTGGCCGATCCACTCACCAAAGGCTTGTTGCCTAAGATGTTTCATGCGTATGTTGTGGATATGGGAGTTCTTCTTATGGAAGAAGAACTCATCTAGTGGGAGTCTGTATTTATTTTATTGCTCTATATTTGATAATAAAGATAAATATTTTGTTTTGATTATTGTACGTACTTAAAGTTCAAAACATTAATGGGAATTTATATGTTTGTTTGACACTCTGATTATGATATCATCATTGTTTAACATTTGGTATTTGTAAATATAATAAAGATTCCTTTTGGAATCATAAAGTTGATCATGATTTGCTATTACAGTTTAGCATAAAGTATTTTGCAAATATGATCTAAACTTTTTTTGAGGTCCTCTTTGGAACAGTTGAAAATTGACATGTATTGATCACATTTCATATAATTTCCACTCTACACATCCATATCTTGATCTATGTCATTAATGACATTGATATTGTGATTACTGTTGGGCTTGTTACAATTATATACAGTAGATATGACCTCTTTAGTTCTATACCAACGAAGTTAATGGATCATATTGTTTACAGGGGTATTTTGTACCTATAAAGTTTGATATCAACTAAAGTTTTACTTGTATTCTACATACAACTCACATATAGCCCAAGTGGGAGATTGTTGAATATAATTATCCCCATTAGGTGGGCTTATTTGTAAGTTGCACACATGAATACGATCTGAACCCTTTAAAGTGATCTAACTTATGTCTAGTGGGTTTTGGATAATTGGATGTGGATCTTATATGTGTAGAACCTATAGTCCCGCATCTATTATCATCTATTTGCTAATAATAGATGTTCATTATATATGGACTTATAGTCCCACTTCTATTATTATCGATGGGCTGATAATAGATGTTCACTATATATAGGGTTGACCCCCAGAGGATTAGGGTAATCTTGAGGCATCTCTTCGTTCCCCATTGACAAAGAGAATTCAACGCCGTCAACCCTAACTCCTCTGGAAGACCTACCTTTTCCTTTCGCTGTTTCTTCTTCCACAGAATCTTCTTGGCGACGCTAAAGGACAAAGATATGGTTCTTCAATCAGGTTCTTTGTCATTATGTTTATGTATTATTTACTTCCTTATGTCATATTCTCGATGAAATGGAGATCTATGCTCATATGTTCTTGTTTTTCCTTTTCAAATGCAACAGTCATAACCGGTCCAAGAAGAAAGCCAGTGGTCAGAGTTATACAAATCAGACTTGATGGCAAGTAGAGCACTCCTTTCACTCTCCAAGCAATTGATCCTCTTAGATGCATCTAGATGATCATCACAGCATGCTCTACCGCTAAATAACAAGATGACTAGGAAGAGAGTAGCATGCTTAGAGGAATCATAGCTGCCCTTGCAACCACAACTAATAGTCATAGAGCTAGTGATTATGGAAGAGTAGCTAGATTGAATCAAGTTGAAGAAAAAAATCATACCTAGAATGTGTATATATACACACAAGGTCCTGTCAATCGTGTGCGGAAGTAACTTTGATTTTGTTTTTTTTTCTTTTTTGGAAAATGGATTGGATGACTTTGTTGATATGACCATGGCAGGTTGATGACTAGGAAGAGAGTAGCATGCTTAGAGGAATCATAGCTGCCCTTGCAACCACAACTAATAGCCATAGAGTTAGTGATTATGGAAGAGTAGCTAGATTGAATCATAAGTTGAAGAAATAAAACCATACCTAGAATGTATATATTGTTAGAGTGTATACTAAAAGTCTAGCTTTTGATATAAATATTGATCTAGAAATAAGAACCACATTGGTCAAATGTCTACATTTATGATAAATGTAGTTGCTCAATTAATTTATATTGTAGATAACATAGTGTGTGGTGTCACACACAGAAGATCATGTTATCGGTTCCTTATAAATTATAAACAGTAGCTCACGACCAAGATGGAAAGGAACAAACCATTGGAAGGTCGTAGTGTAATTAGGTATTAGTTTATCTTAACTATATAATTACACTAGTACACTTAGAGTGTATTGAGTAGGACCATTTGAGGTCGTTCCTTTTATACTGACTTTATGAAGGAACAAAGACCTCAGTTATTATGGAAGTGTGTGCTCTTAATCCTAATATAATAACAAGCACATATATTTAATATTTATTTCTTTAATTTATCAATGGGTGAGATTTAGTTCGATAAATCAATAAGCCCGATAAGTTGGGAAATGATATCACTTATAATGTGTGTTGTTGATTATAGAAGGAAACTGTGTCCTAGTGATCTAGGTTGAGAATGTCCCCAATAGGAGCTCATAAGAATTGTCATGTTAAACCCTGCAGGTGGACTTAGTCCGACATGATGATGAAGTTGAGTGGTACTACTCTTGGAGCTAGATATTAATTAAGTGAGTTGTCAGTAACTTACTTAATTAGTGGACATTTGTTATCTTAAACACAGGGAGACTAACACACTCATAATAAGAAGGAGCCCAAAATGTAATTTGGGATTGGTGCGGTAGTTCAATAATAGTTCTTTAGTGGAATGAATTATTATTGATGAAATTAAATTGTGTGTTTGGGGCGAACACAGGATGCTTAATTTCATTTGGAGACCAAAATCAATTCCTCCTCTCGATCCCTATCGTAGCCTCTAGTATATAGAGATTTATACCCACCGCATACCCACATTCTTACCCATCCAATGGGGCCGGCCAAAGCTAGCTTGGAACCCAAGCTAGGGCCGGCCAAGATCAAGTGGATGAGTCATGTAGGTGGCTGGCCAAAGCTTGGGTCCCAAGCTTAGGTGGTCGGCCACTAGAATATTAAAAAAGATTTTTTTAAAAAAAAATTATTTCTTATGTGGATATCATGATTTTAAAAGAGAGTTTAAAAATTAAAAATTTCCTTTTATAGCTTTCTACAAAAGATTAAGAGAAGAGATTAATCTCTTTCCTTATTTGTAGTTTAAAAGGATGGTTTTAATTTTTTGGTAAAAACTTTCCTTATTTGTAAATCATCTACATGTTTAAAAGAGAGTTTAAAATTTGAAATCTTTCCTTATTTGTTGATTAAAGGAGGATTTTAAATTTTAAGAAAACTTTCCTTTTTAACCATGTTCATGATTTAAAAGAAAGTTTAAAAATTAATAATTCTCTTTTATTAGTTTCTACCAAAGATTAAGAAAAGACTTGATATCTTTCCTTATTTGTAGATTAATAGAGATTTTAATTTTTAGAGATAACTTTCTTTTTATCCACATGTTTAAAAGAAAGATTTTAATTTATTAAATTTCCTTTTTATAAACAAATCATGAAGGTATTAAATTATTGGAGAAATTTTTATAAATTTCCGGAAACAAATTAGGAAGTTTTAATTTTTGTTTTAATTAAAACTTTCCTTGATTTGGGGCTTGAGGTGGCCGGCCATTGTATTTGAAAAAGAAAATTATTTTTAATTAAATAATTTTTCTTTTCAATGGAAAAAGAATTAAGGAAATTTTTATTAAATTTTCCTTATTTGCCAAGACCAAGGATTATAAAAGAGGGGGTAGAGGAGGCTTCAAGGTGAACGACTCTATTCTATTTTTCTTCCTCTTTTCCTTGGTGGTGTGGTCAGCCCTTCCTTCTTCTCTTCTTCTTCTCTTTGTGGCCGAACCTCTTCATGCTTATGGAGTTTTAATTGGTGGCCGGATCTAGCTTGAGGAAGAAGGAGAGAAAGTCTACATCCCTTGGAGCTTGGTTGGTGGAAAAGATCTTCATCTTTTGGAAGCTTTGTGCTTGGCCGAAATTTGAAGAAAGGAGAAGGTGCTTTGGTGGTTTCTCATCTCAGAAGATCGTTGCCCACACAACGTCCGAGGTTAGAAGAGAATACGGTAGAAGATCAAGAAGTTTTTCTAAAAGGTATAACTAGTATTTTTTCTTTCCACATCATACTAGTTATTTTTGGAAATAATACTAAATACAAGAGGCATACGATTCTAGAGTTTCGAATTTATTTTCGATATAGTGTTCTTTTGTTTTTCTTTTCCTTGTGATTTGATTGTTCTTTTCGGTTAAACTAAAGTTATTTTAGGAAATTAAATATTAGTTTTCCATAAAAGGTTTTGTCTAGTCAGTGGTGGTTGCTCCCATATCCAAGAAGGTCATGTGCCTCGCCACGTCAGTACTGGGAACCAATTATGGAAATTAATATTTAATGGAATTAATAACTTAAGGTGACTTGGGTCGAACGTGTTAAGTTCCGCAGGAGATCCAAGTCAAAACCTAAAAGAACAAATAGATTAAGTTTTGGATCAAACGTGTTAAGTTCTGCAGGCGATCCAAAATTTAATTTAAAAGAACACATGGTAGCTAGAAAAAGGTTCAGACCTTTGTACAAAATTTTTGTACAATGGAACCTCTAGGTTTTCCGAGTAGCAACCAACAATTGGTATCAGAGCTAGGGTTTTGCCTCTGTGTATTTGGTATTAATTTAATTATGCACATGTCATACATAATTTAGGCAGGTTAATAGTAGGATGTGCTAACTTTGTGGATGCAGGATCCAACTATTATGACTTATAGTTATTATGTGTGTGATTGGACCCTTGGACATGTCAAGGGCATTTTATTGTGTGTGCATGATTGTATTATAAAATACAGCAGGAGCTGTATTTAGTTTTATTAGGATTTTATTTTTGATCTAGTTACATGTACATTCCTTTTATGGAATATAGGATCGATGGATGTAAATTTTATTTTATGTTCGATCTAGTTTACATGTACATTCCTTCGAGGAATATAGGATCAAAATGCAAAATTCTATTTATGTCGCGGATCGAATCTTGCAAAGCATGGAACCTTCTAAGGACCAGAGGCGCAGCAGAACTAGGAGCAAGATGGATGTGACAGCTAGACCGGTGGCAGTGGCCAAATATGGCAGCAGCTTGGGATGACAACACACGGAGGACAACAAGAGATAAAAGTCATAATAGTTGAAAATTAGATTTTCTATTTATTGCTTTTATATTGTGCTATGTGTGCATGTTAGTTTACATATTTAGTAGGCTAGCATAGTTAAAATTCCTCATTTATAAATAACTAAGTGGGAGAGGGATTTTTAAGTAAATCCCATGGTCTCCATTACTGGTTTGTAAGTGATGCAAACAAGATTGCGCGTTGGCTCTGAGTGTCTTCCTCCATAACGGATGAGCTTGTTTGTGGATCACTAGAACAGACTTCCATTTTTGGATGACTATAGGAAGTTAATTAAGAGCGTGTGATCTTCCCCAACGGAAGGGGCATAATCTTATTAATGGACTTAGTGTCAAGTAATGGTATACACTTAGACACATCTAATAGTATCCTCCCCATCGGAGTCACTGCTATTATTTGTGTGACCAAATGGTACCAACTATTAATTTTATTTGTCAAAAAGTTAGGTTGACAAGATAATAAAATTAATGGGTTAAAACCCTCCTTTTACAAATGTTGAATTTGTATACGTCCACACTAACGTGGCATGCAAAATTCACGGTGTTTGAGGTGTTGGTGAATTTAAATAATATTGTTTGAGGAATCAATATTTTTTAAATTCAAAAGTTTTTGACCAAATATTT
The DNA here is from genome assembly GCF_018446385.1 of Zingiber officinale. NCBI lineage: Eukaryota > Viridiplantae > Streptophyta > Magnoliopsida > Zingiberales > Zingiberaceae > Zingiber > Zingiber officinale. Next base: position 118,047,654 of record NC_055992.1, read on the forward strand.
GATCAAAGACAGATCAACTATTAATTTTATTCGTCATAAAGTAAAGTTGACGAGATAATAAAATTAATGTATAAAATCTCCTCTTCGATTTTGTATACGTCCACACTATCGTGGCATACAAAATTCATGGGGATTTTTAAGGAGTTGATCTTGACCAAGTATTTTTGTGATTCTTAGGATTTAAAATGTTTGTCAATCCCCTAGTAGTCATACTATAAGAAAGACTTAGTAATCCCAATTGTAATGATTGGAAATAGGACTTGGACATTAAGGTAAACTGTCTTCTTAGAACTAAGAACAATATAGGTGTATTTAATTCATTAGTTGAAACATGTTTAGTGGTGTTATCTACCAGAACCTGGAGTGTAGATACAGATGCCATTAATCATGTCCGCAATTCATTGCAGGGTTCCAGGAAACCCGACAACTAAATGAAAATTAAAACACCGTCTACATGGGCACTACTGTAAAAATGGTAGCTGTTGCAGTGGGAGATGTTTATCTTTTGATAAGAATAAAACATGGATTTTTGAGTAATTGTCTTTACGCACCAAGTTTAGAAAGAACTAGTTTTCAGTTTCTAAACTATTCAAAGAACTTGATATTCTGCCTCTTTTAATAACAAAGTTGTTATTAAGAAAAAGAGGGAAGTTATCTGTTCTGGTACGTTGGTTGGCAATTTATAAATCCAATAACTCTCACGATGCAACAAATGGAAATTAGTAACACATCTTCTAACTTTAAGAGAAAGTAACCTTTGAAAATGAACCAATTATATCTTTGGCTTTTAAGGCTAGGTTATATTAACTTGAGTAGGATTCATTGGTAGCTGATGAACTTTTGGGTTCATTAGTAGTGGAAATCTTTTCAACCTACGAGTCTTACTTGGAAGGAAAAATAACCAAGAAGCTTTTAAGTCTAAGGGGTATGGAGTCAAAGATATATTGGAATTGGTTCATTCTGATTTGTGTGATCCTATGAGCATCCAGGCAAGAGGTTGTTTCAAATATTTCATCTATTTTATAGACAACTATTTGAGATACGGATATATTTACTTGATGTGCCGCAAGTCTAAGTGTTTTGATTAGTTCAAAGAGTACGAGGCTGATGTGGAGAAACGACAAAGTAAAAGTATCAAGACACTACGGTAAGATCGTAGTGGCAAGTACCTCTTGGGAGAATTTAGGAGTCATTTATCAGAAGTAGGGATTCAATCCAAACTAACTGCACCTGGTACACTCCAACAGAATGGTGTACGAAAAGGAAGGTATAGGACTCTTATGGAAATAAGTAGATTGATGAGTTATTAAGAATATTATCAAAATCATTTTAAGGATATACTCTGGAAACGGGAGTGAATATAGTACCTTCTAAAGTCAGAACTCTCTACTCATATAGAATTGCTGAATAGGCGTAAGCCTATTTCGAAGCATATTCGGATTCGGGTAGTCCAACACATATGCAGAAGAGAGACAATGATAAGTTGGACAGGAATTCATTTGTTTGTGGGTTATCCTAGTGAAATGAAAGTAGGTTTATAGTCTTAAAAATCAGAAGGTCATTGTTAGCATCAATGACCGATTTTTAGAAAAGGACTATGTAATAAACCATGTGCCCATAAGAAAATTTGTTCTTAAGAAAATAATAAAAGGCATGTCTAATCTAGTACCAACTGTACGAAATGAGATACCACAAGGAAACTGCAACATGTATCACAAATAATATACAATTGCAGAAAGTGTCTTGTTGTAGTGGGAGGGTTGTTAAGCAACGTAAAAAGATTCATGTTTTGGGAGAATTTTTAGACTCGATCCCTGGAGGACATGAACCTGATCTCCGGACATATGACGAAACACTCCAAGATAAAGATGCAACATCTTGGCAAAGAGTAATGAATAACAGAATTAGAATATATGTATTCTAATAAAATCTGGAAGCTTGTAGAACCACCAAATTGTGTAAAAGCCTTTGGGTGTAAAAAGGTCTATAATAGGAAAAGAGGGATAGAAAGGAAGATAGTAACTTTCAAAGCAAGGCTTGATGAAAAAGGAAACTTTTTCACTGGTAGCCATGCTTAAGTTTATCCGGATTCTTTTATCTATTTGGCAAGTGGATGTCAAGACAGCATTCCTTAATAGAAGTCTTGATGAAAGCATCCATATAAAGCAACCAAAAGGGTTCATTGCAAAGGGCTAAGAGAATCTTGTGTGCAAGCTCAATCAGTCTATGGACTGAGGTAAAGCTTCAAGGTCTTGGAACATCAGGTTTATCAAAGTAATCCAGACCTATGGATTTATTGAGTAAACGGATAAGTCTTGTGTATACAAAAGGTGTGATGGAAATGTGGTGGTATTTCTTGTACTATACGTAGATAACATTTTTGATAGTTGGAAACAATATTAAAATATTGTCAGAAGTAAGGGTATGGTTGTCCAAATAATTCGATATAAAGGACTTGGGAGAATGTATATATTTTTGAGATCAAAGTAATAAGAGATCGAAAGAAAAAATATGTTTTACTTATCCCAAGCTTGATACATCGGAAAATCCTTGCTCGTTTTAAGCATGCAAAACTCCTCGAAAGGTTTCTTACCTTTTAAGCATGGAGTGTCTTTATCTAAAGAGATGTCTCCGATGACATCAAAGGAGATTGAGGACATGTAGGCAGTTCTTTATACTTCGGCAGTTAGACAACCTAATGTATGCTATGCACGAGATCAGAAATCTGTTTTGCCAAGGGCATAGTTAGCAGATATCAAAGTAACCCTAGACAAGGACATTGGACTACAGTAAAGCATATATTAAAGTACCTTAGAGGCGCTAGAGATTATATGCTAGCTTACAAGACAGTTAATTTGGTCCCTGTGGGTTACACGGCTTTTGACTTCCAATCGAATAGAGACAATAATAAGTCGACCTCGGGGTTTTGTGTTTACTTTAGGAGGAAAAGTCATAACTATGGAAGAGTGATAAGCATAGGTGTTTTTCTGGACTCCACCATAGAAGCTGAGTATATGGCAAACCTCTGAGGTAGCCATAAAAGCTGAATGACTTAATTACCTCAAGATAGACTTAGATATGATTTCTAGTTTGTCCAAAGATTATTACAATTTATTGTAATAATAATGGTGCAGTAACAAACTTGAATAAACCATGAGTCTATAAGGCAAGTAAACACAATAGAGCGCAAGTACTACCCAATACGAGAAATTGTTTAACGAGAAGTTGTTGCCGCCTAGATTGCATCAGATGATAACCTAAGGTCCTTAAGGCAAGAGCTTTTTGAAAGGCATGGGAATCAGATGTATGGCAGCAGATATGGCAGCTTAGTCTTTTAGTATAAGTGGGAGATTGTTAGAGTGTATACTAAAAGCCTAGCTTTTGGTATAAATATTTATCTAGAAATAAGAACCACATTGGTCAAATGTCTACATTTATGATAAATGTAGTTGCTCAATTAATTTATATTGTAGATAACATAGTGTGTGGTGTCACACACATAAGATCATGTTATCGGGTCCTTATAAATTATAAACAGTAGCTCACGACCAAGATGGAAAGGAACAAACCATTGGAAGGTCGTAGTGTAATTAGGTATTAGTTTATCTTAACTATATAATTACACTAGTACACTTAGAGTGTATTGAGTAGGACCATTTGAGGTCGTTCCTTTTATACTGACTTTATGAAGGAACAAAGACCTCAGTTATTATGGAAATGTGTGCTCTTAATCCTAATATAATAACAAGCACATATATTTAATATTTATTTCTTTAATTTATCAATGGGTGAGATTTAGTTCGATAAATTAATAAGCCCGATAAGTTGGGAAATGATATCACTTATAGTGTGTGTTGTTGATTATAGAAGGAAACTGTGTCCTAGTGATCTAGGTTGAGAATGTCCCCAATAGGAGCTCATAAGGATTGTCATGTTAAACCCTGCAGGTGGACTTAGTCCGACATGACGATGAAGTTGAGTGGTACTACTCTTGGAGCTAGATATTAATTAAGTGAGTTGTCAGTAACTTACTTAATTAGTGGACATTTGTTATCTTAAACACAGGGAGACTAACACACTCATAATAAGAAGGAGCCCAAAATATAATTTGGGATTGGTGCGGTAGTTCAATAATAGTTCTTTAGTGGAATGAATTATTATTGATGAAATTAAGTTATGTGTTCGGGGCGAACACAGGATGCTTAATTTCATCGGGAGACCAAAACCAATTCCTCCTCTCGGTCCTTATCGTAGCTTCTAGTATATAGAGATTTATACCCACCGCATACCCACATTCTTACCCATCCAATGGGGCCGACCAAAGCTAGCTTGGAACCTAAGCTAGGCCGGCCAAGATCAAGTGGATGAGTCATGTAGGTGGCCGGCCAAAGCTTGGGTCCCAAGCTTAGGTGACCGGCCACTAGAATATTAAAAAGGATTTTTTTAAAAAAAAATTATTTCTTATGTGGATATCATGATTTTAAAAGAGAGTTTAAAAATTAAAAATTTCCTTTTATAGCTTTCTACAAAAGATTAAGAGAAGAGATTAATCTCTTTCCTTATTTGTAGTTTAAAAGGATGGTTTTAATTTTTTGGTAAAAACTTTCCTTATTTGTAAATCATCTACATGTTTAAAAGAGAGTTTAAAATTTGAAATCTTTCCTTATTTGTTGATTAAAGGAGGATTTTAAATTTTAAGAAAACTTTCCTTTTTAACCATGTTCATGATTTAAAAGAAAGTTTAAAAATTAATAATTCTCTTTTATTAGTTTCTACAAAAGATTAAGAAAAGACTTGATATCTTTCCTTATTTGTAGATTAAAAGAGATTTTAATTTTTAGAGATAACTTTCTTTTTATCCACGTGTTTAAAAGAAAGATTTTAATTTATTAAATTTCCTTTTTATAAACCAATCATGAAGGGATTAAATTATTGGAGAAATTTTTATAAATTTCCGGAAACAAATTAGGAAGTTTTTAATTCTTGTTTTAATTAAAACTTTCCTTGATTTGGGGCTTGAGGTGGTCGGCCATTGTATTTGAAAAAGAAAATTATTTTTAATTAAATAATTTTTCTTTTCAATGGAAAAAGAATTAAGGAAATTTTTATTAAATTTTCCTTATTTGCCAAGACCAAGGATTATAAAAGAGGGAGTAGAAGAGGCTTCAAGGTGAACGACTTTATTCTATTTTTCTTCCTCTTTTCCTTGGTGGTGTGGCCGGCCCTTCCTTCTTCTCTTCTTCTTCTCTTTGTGGCCGAACCTCTTCATGCTTATGGAGTTTTAATTGGTGGCCGGATCTAGCTTGAGGAAGAAGGAGAGAAAGCCTACATCCCTTGGAGCTTGGTTGGTGGAAAAGATCTTCATCTTTTGGAAGCTTTGTGCTTGGCCGAAATTTGAAGAAAGGAGAAGGTGCTTTGGTGGTTTCTCATCTCAGAAGATCGTTGCCCACACAACGTCCGAGGTTAGAAGAGGAATACGGTAGAAGATCAAGAAATTTTTCTAAAAGGTATAACTAGTATTTTTTCTTTCCGCATCATACTAGTTATTTTTTGAAATAATACTAAATACAAGAGGCATACGATTCTAGAGTTTCGAATTTGTTTTCGATATAGTGTTCTTTTGTTTTTCTTTTCCTTGTGATTTGATTGTTCTTTTCGGTTAACCTAAAGTTATTTTATGAAATTAAATATTAGCTTTCCATAAAAGGTTTTGTCTAGTCAGTGGTGGTTGCTCCCATATCCAAGAAGGTCATGTGCCTCGCCACGTCAGTACTGGGAACCAATTATGGAAATTAATATTTAATAGAATTAATAACTTAAGGTGACTTGGGTCGAACGTGTTAAGTTCCGCAGGAGATCCAAGTCAAAACCTAAAAGAACAAATAGATTAAGTTTTGGATCAAACGTGTTAAGTTCCGCAGGCGATCCAAAATTTAATTTAAAAGAACACATGGTAGCTAGAAAAAGGTTCAGACCTTTGTATAAAATTTTTGTACAATGGAACCTCTAGATTTTTTGAGTAGCAACCAACATATATACACACACAAGGTCCTTTCAATTGTGTGCGGAAGTAAGTTAGATTTTTTTTTCTTTTTTGGAAAATGAATTGGATGACTTTGTTGATATGACCATGACAGGTTATGTTATTATACCGTGAAGAAAGGGTTTGCTTTAACTTCCATAAAATATTTATAAATTGAGAGGTATGCATAAGAAACTTTGATTCAAATGTCTTAACTACGACTTTGGTTGGGATTAAAAATATATTTTGTTATAATTATTAATTTGATTTATAATTTAATATTTCTCCAGAGCACATTTAAGTATGAATAGGACATGCCCTTGTCTTGGTTTACAAAACCCAGTCATGTGGTTAGACTAAAGTCAAAGTCTACTTGAATAAGACATGCCCTTGTTTTGGTTTACAAAACTCAATCACGTGGTCAGTCTCCTTCAATACTAAGGGGGTGCTTGGTTGAATGGTATGAAAAATGAGGAATAGGAAAGGAATGAAATATTGATGTTTGGTTTGGGTAATTAATGATGGGTCCCATGGATTCATTCCTCCAAACATGGGAATGAGCCATTACATACCATTTTGGGTGGTATGAAACCTTTCCATTTCCATTCTTGACTTCTATCATACTCTTTCACATTCCCATTCCCCTCTAGGGACCAAGCACCCCCTTAGTTTAGTCAAGTCATATTGTAATATTTTTTCTGAGAAATTAGAAATATAGATATTATTTATTGATTTGAAAATTTGCAACGACTTGATCATCTACAAATAAAATAATAAAACAAAAAATCAAAATTTCAATTTTAAATAAGACAAATGAAATTCACTTTTAATTATATATAAGATATAGTTTAAATTTATTTGATAAGTAAATTATAAAAAAATTATTTATTTTTAAAATTCATACGAAGTTCGAACATCTAAATTAATAATAATAAAAAAAAAAAAGACACATGTTAACCCAAAAATTTTGTAATTACTCGTAACAATCCTCATTTATTTATATGATAGATTTGTCAACAAATTATAAATGTCTAGGGGTTAATTGAGTTAGGATCTAAATGCATTGAACATTCATGGATAAATTTGGTATTTAACTTGGTAAGAGTCTATTTATATTCAAACAAACTTGAATGACTTGCTAAAATAAATGAACAAGTTTGAACATACATATGTTCAATTCATTAATATTCATGAACAATATTTGGGAATCATATTCATGAATAATACTCGGGAACAACATTCGTGAACCATATGTATTAATAAAATTCTTATCAATATATTAAATAATCAAAGAAACTTTCAAAATAAACAAATAAGTTTGTATTATCAAGATCAATAATCAACTTAAGCAAGTTTAAAATATAAAATTTCAAATAATCAAATAAACTTGAATTGAAAGCAAACTGTTGTTATATCTTAAAGATTGACATTTCACCCCCAGGGTGTAGCAACACATGACATATTTGGCGTAATGGCCAAGGGTCGATTTCTAAGAATTGACAACCTGTGGTCACTCTACTATAAGCCTAACACCTGTATATCTATATTTATCTCCCTCCATAACTATGGGTTCGATATTACAGGGCCAGATCTACCTTTAAAGATTGGCATTTCAACATGGTACTAGTTTTGCTCTATGCTAAGCTTTATAAGTTAGAATAAACATTATATGATGTGGATTGCAAGTATTACACCCTGTAACAATGCTTTAATGCTGTATTTCCAGTGGTAATGAATTAATGATCGAATTATACTTGTAATTATCATACTTAGAATCAGGGTTTTTATTTTGGCATTTAGTTTCTTATTTATTTTTTTATTTCAATGTTACATTTTAGAAATATTGTTGTCGTGTGATCGGTATGGGTTCAAACCTCAAAAAATAACTTTTTGTAAAATAGGATAAAATTATGTATAATAGAATTTTTTTTTCGGAATCGAGCTTCATGAGCATAGTCAAAGTCTCATATGGTTAGTAAAGTCAAAGTCTCTTTAATGATAAGTCAACGTCTCTGTTTGTTTAGTAAAGTCTCCGCTTGTTTAAGCAAAGTCTGGTGGCAACAAATTTCAAGATGCATATAGTCAGTTGACTACTGAAGCAATGAGATACATCTTAATTAACCTAATGGATTAAATATATATGATAACGGTAGGATAATATCATTACACCATGCAAACTTTAGCTTTTATTGTTTTAACTTTCACACCACACTTTCATCATAGACAATTCACAACTAAATATGATCAAGTACATGGAAAACTCCAAGGGCTTAAGCGCGTTTTTACCTTTTTGACTTGAGCACTCCAAACTCATACATCCAATCATGCATCTTATCCACCATCCGGAAGAGAGTAATTCTTGGGGACTTTTTCATGAATATTACGCTCAAATATGCCCAAAATCCAACTATGAATCCCACAACAACAAAGGCGTATTCTAGAATTCTTTCAAGCTTCTCATCATATTCTTCATCTCCTGCTTTAGATGGTGATTGATGAGCTCCATCACTGGGACACTCTGGAAGTGGCACACCACAAAGGCCCATGTTGTTGGCATAGCTGGAGCCACTGAAGGTTGAAAATTGACTTCCCGTTGGGATTCTTCCTGACAAGTTATTATGGGAGAGATTCAAGAAGCACAGAAAATTTAAAGTAGATAGTCCGGATGGAATTTCTCCACTTAAACGGTTCATTGACAAGTCAAGAGACTCCAATTCTGTCATGGCGCTAATATTTTCTGGAATCCTTCCCGTCAAATGGTTGTTGGACAAGTTGAGGAAGCACAATCCCAGGAGCTTTGTGATCTCTTTAGGAATCTCACCAAAAAGATCATTGTTCGACAAGTCTATACTTGTCACAACCCTGAGAGCTTTGGTGTATTCATTGGTTGACCCTTTTGCAGTTATAATGATGTTGTCATCATAATATATAATTCCTTTGTAAGGCAATCGAAACAAATTCTCGGTATAGTTTTGTTTAACAACCATATGACTGAAATTGCCAAGGGATGAAGGTATTCTCCCAAAAAGTTTGTTGGAGGAAAGATCCAAAATTTGAAGGGAAGACAAATTTGTTATGCTGTTTGGAATAACTCCATGGAATGAGTTCGAGCTCAAACGAAGAAACCTCAGATCTGAGAGGGCCCCTCCCACCCACCTTGGTATTTCACCAGAAAATCCATTCCCGCCAAGATCAAGGGTAACTAAATACTTACAATTTTTCAAAAAGGAAGGAAATGGTCCGGACAAATTATTATTTCCCAAGTGCAGAAATAGCAGTCGATAATATGGATATGAGCCATAGCAATTTGGTATTTCTCCAGATAAATAGTTGTTGGATAGATCGAGTATAAATAGAGAAGTAATGTTGCAAAATATAGATGGAAGCCTACCACTGATATGATTATTCGACAACTTTAAAACTTCATACCCCACAAAGCTGAAGAAAGTCAGTCCTTCAAAGGAGTTATTGGTGAGATCTGTATGTTTACAAAGAATAGAAGGTAACTCGCCATTCAATTCATTCGAGCTTAAGTCTAGGTAGCCAAGATAATTTTCTAATATGAAATCTGAGAACCAAGCTGGAATAGGTCCAAAGAGTCCAACACCAGATAAACATAATCTCATTAAAGTTGTTTGCGTTTGAATCCAGGAAGGAAATCTAGTTCCCAAATGACAATAGCTCATATCAACCCAGACAGCATGAAAAGGAGGAAGCCAATCATCAGAAAAAATCAAATTCAAAGAGTTATAAGACATATTCAAATACTGCAAGTTAGTGAGCTTGGAGAAGTGAGCATCAGTCATATTGCCCCGTAATGAATTGGATGAGATATCCAAGTATTCCAGTTGAGCTAATTGCCAGGGATTTGAAGGAGCCAACCCACTCAACTTGTTGTCATAAATGTTCAAGTACCCTAAGTTGGATCCTTCTGGGCATTTAGACAAACCATCAAGTAGATTTGTTAATTCTCCACCAATATTATTCTCGTACAAAGCAAGATATTCCAAGTTGCATAGATCACCCAAACTCAATGGTATTTGCCCCATCAAGTTATTCGTAGAAGCATCAAAATGCATCAAGTTGTGAAGCCTGCCAATGTTTTCTGGCATATTACCAGAAATATTGTTATTATTCAAGGAAAGTTCTTCCAAATAGATGAGATTGCACAAAGCATCTGTTATACGTCCAGAAAATTCATTATATGACACATCCAGATATATCAAGCTAGTGAGATTGCCCAAAGCATCAGGTATACGCCCAAAAAATTCATTATATGACACATCCAGATATATCAAGCTAGTGAGATTGCCAAAAGCATCAGGTATCTCTCCGGTTATTTGATTGCCATGTAAATATAAATACTCCAAGTGGATAAGATTGCCCATGCTCAAAGGTAACTCTCCAGTGATATGATTTTGTTGCAAATATAAATATTCCAAACAAATAAGATTTCCCATGCCCAAAGGTATCCCTCCAATTATATCATTGCTCGACAGATCTAGATACTCCAGATGGATAAGACTTCCCATAACAAATGGAATTTTTGTTAAAGAATTACCAAATAAATCCAAGTGCTTCAACTTTCTAGTGGCATTCGCAAAAATATTTCCTTCTATTTGATGACTTGATGAATTGAGTTCTGTCATACTTGTGCCAACTCCTGCTGCATCTTGTAGCGAACATCTTGACAGAGAAAGATGTTCTAGGCTATTATAATTAATTTGGTGAATCCAACTATTTGCTAAAGAGAGATCGACACAACTCATGTCTAGATATTCTAGAGAAGTTAGGTGGGAAAGCCAACTTAGGTCATTTGACCATAGTGGGGGAACATATGAATAACAACTACTAAGGTCGAGGAAGCGTAGGTTAGAAAGATTGCCCAATTGTTGAGGAATTAATCCATCAAAGTTGGCACTAGATAGGTTAAGATGTTCCAAATGGACAAGTGAGGAAATCATGCTAGGTATGTGGGTCGAGAAGTTGTTAAAACTTAAATCTATGTATTTTAAATGCTTCAATTCAAATAAAGAAGGATTTATCTTACTTTCATTGGGAAGTAAAGAATATTGATCAAAGTGAAGGTCAAGCATAATGACATGGCTGGTGGCGTTGTCACAAGTGACTCCTCTCCACTTGCAACACTCGTAACCGGTCCAAGAAGAAAGCCACTGGTAAGAAGAGTCATGATACATGTCAGACTTGATGGCAAGTAGAGCTCTTCTTTCACTCTCCAAGCAATTGATCCCCTTAGATGCACGTGGATGATCATCACAACATGCTCTAGTGCTAAACAATAAAATGAGTACTAAAAAGAGAGTAGCATGCTTTGAGGAATTGGAGTTGCCCTTGCAATCGAAAGGAATAGCCATAGAGTAATTAAGGAAGAGTAGCTAGATTGAATAATAAATTGAAGGAGAGACCACATATATATACTGCAAGCCCCTTCACTTCTATAGAAGATTGATTGGCTTTTTTGTTGGAAAATGATTGTTGATATGACCATGGCATGATTGTTGATATGACCATGGCATGAAGAAAGAGTTTGCTTAGCTTCCATTAAATATTTATAATTAGTAGATATGGATAAGAAATTTTTTAGGTGCTTGATTACAACTGCGATTTGAACTAAGAATAATCTTTGTTTATATTTTTCAATTAAGATTAGGCAAGTTAAATATTTTCCATAATACGTTGAATACGACGTACTTTTATCTTCTAATTTTACCGGACTCAGTGCAGTGAGTAAAGTCAAAGTCTCCTCTGGTTAGTAAAGCCAGTCTCTTTAATGATAAGTCAAAGTCTCCTTTATGGATTATTTAGTCAAAGTCTCCGCTTGTTTAATCAAAGTCTGGTGGCACCATAATTTCAACATGCCTACGGTCATAGTTGACGGCACGATCTTCTATAGAACCTTTTTTTTATAGTATTATTCTGCCAAAAAAAAAACAATGAGATACATCTTAATAAACCCAATCAATTAAATTAGCATAAATTTGATTTTTTTTTAAAATAAAATCCTTTTCGATCTACATATATATGAGGATATTTAGAGTAAGTTGATATGGCCCAACTCTTTGATTTCGATGAAAGAATTTAGTATGACGATGTTCTAGTGGGAAAGTATCAATTTGATAGTCGAGTGATGTCTTTTGTAACTATTACCTTTCTTTTGAAAAATAGATGATAACGGTAGGATAATATGATCAAGTACATGGAAAATTCTAGGGGCTTAAGCTCGTTTTTGCATTTTGGAGCACTTCCAAACTTCAGTTATAGTTGCATATATGTACATCCAATCATACATCTTATCCATCATCTGGAAGAGAATAATCCTTATGGACATTTTCATGTATTGTACGCCCAAAAATGTCCAAAATCCAACTATCTCATAACAAGGCATAATCTAGAATTCTTTCAAGCTTCTCATCATATTCGTCATCGACCTTCTTAAGATGGTAAATGATGAGTTTCATCACTACGACACTCTAGAAGTGACACACCATAAAGGCCCATATTGCTGGCCTAGATGGAGCCATTGAAAATTGAAAATTAACCTCCCATTGAGATTCTTCCTGACATATTATTTGGAAGAGATTCAAGAGGCAGAGAAAATATTAAAATAGATAATGTTGGTGCAGGGAGCATCGAACATATATTTTAATATTGTCAAAAGTTAAAAGTTAAATCATGTTGTGATCTAATGTATTGACTAAATGTGCAAGCTAAAAGACTTGACAAATCTAGAGGACTAGATACCAAACTGAAGTTCAATTAGGTCAAGAAAACTAGATAACTGGCAGAAAGCACAGATAAGTCAAAGAGGACCAAATATCTGGTAAGAAGTACAGTTGGGTCAGCAAGACCAAACAATTGGTTGAAGTCCAAATGAAACATCAGGCAAGTAGACCCGGTGGGTCAGGAGATCAAAAATCATGTAAATCTGCAAATGGTAAAGTGAGCAACGGGAGGAGAGAGATATAATGAGTACTGTTGATGTAATTTGCACTAATAATTAAACTCAAATTTTGATGTATAACAAAACTTAAAGTTAGATTATATATTTTCTAACATGGTTAAACAAGTGTGTAAATGAACCGACTCGATAAATCTAGAGGACAAGACACTAGGCTGAAGTCCAATTAGGTCAAAGAGGACCAGACATCTGACATGAAGTACAGTTAGATCAGGAGGACTTGATAACTGGCAGGAAGCCTAGATAGGTCAGCGATTACCTGATATCAGGCAGAAAGTTCAGTTGAGTCAGCAAGACCTAACAATTGCCTGAAGTCCAGATGAGACATTTGGCAGGAAGACCTGGTGGGTCAAGGTCATCAGACATCAAGTAAGTCTATAAATGGTAAGTAGAGGTAAACAACTAGAGGAGAAAGATTTAATGAAGACAAGTATCAGTGGGACTGTAGGCACAGGTCCAACTTAGATTCATTTTAAAAATCTAAATTGAGACCAAGATTATATCCTGGTCATGTTAGATAGGATCTAATTAATAAATATATAAATTGGTTATGCATATATCTTTCTAACTCTTTCTTTTAGAGACATACGTAGATCTTTGAATTTGCACATATGATCACTAACAGAGGCTGATTTTGAGTCCTGAGTCAAAAGTTATGACATTCGGAAGATTATTGTGTTGAACCAGTTGCTTAGAGGTGCCCTGGTCTACTTAGGACCAAAAAGTTATCACAATTAGATAACGCGTGAAGATTTTGGATTAGATAAAGATCACTTGAGACGCCCCAGACCATTAGAGGTGTCTCGAATGCCTTATATAAGCAGTGTTCAACCAGCAACAGAAGATTTAATCATTCTACACTTAAACGATCTTTGTGCTGCTCTGAAATTCGACTACAACGCTAAAACATTACTCGGACATTGACGCTCTACTTCGGATCTTGTTTTTGTGTCGGTATAATTGTATTATTATATTCGTATTTTTCATACGTATTTTATAAGGACGGTAAACTTGTTACCTCTCTTAATCTTTTGTAAATGATGAATTGATAGATACGGTCCAAGGGATTGTGGGCCTTGGATCAGTAGTTTGCTGGGTTGCGAACCAAGTAAAACCAAACGAATACTTTCTTTTCACAACTTTCAATTAATTATTTTTCCGCTGCATACTTGAACTTTCAATGAGTGTTTTAAAATGAAAAGAAAAGTTTTAAAATGTGATCCCCCCCCCTCCCCTCTCACGTTTTTATACAAGCCTACAAATGGTATCAAAGTTGAAGAACTTGATTTTAGTGCAACCACTAATTCAAGCAACTTCTTTTCTTTTCGAATTCTTTTTTTTTGTTGCAATTATTAACTGTTTGTTTTTTCCTCCACACTACTTACTCCAAGACATAGTCTTGGGATATTTCTTTTAATTTGTGCAAGAAAAATGATACACAAAGAAATGTTGGGGTGAAGCATTCATGTACCCCCACCATATGAAATAGACTACTTCAGAATATGGAAGTATCAAATGGAATGCTTCGTAATGGTAGGCGATTTCAACTGTGATATGACACTAAGACAATCCACTAAAGACACAAAAGTGAATACGATGGTAATAAATCAAAATTTAAAGTTTTTACCTAATAAAGTGTTATACAGAATTAGAGAATTCAAAGATGAATATGACCTTTGGACTCGATTGATCAAGCTTCACGCGAATCCATCAAGCTGGAGGATCAACTCAAAGTCGAATCTAGATACAAGTCCGAACCAACAAAAAAAAACCTACAAAATTAGGGGTTCAGCTTAGTACATTTTATCAAAATATCCTTTTTCCTGAAAATAGTATGTATGAAAACAGTAGTTCTAATATTTCTGAAAATACCCTTAGCCATGATTACCTTAGTATGGTTGAAAATAGTATATATGACACTATTTACAAAAATACCCCTATAAAATTATCTATAAATTTAAATAATAAAAATTCAAAATTTTGAAATTAATTAATAATAATAATAATTCTAATATAAAAATTGACAAAGACAATATGTAGATAATCTAAATAAAATCAACTTGGAAATTTCTATCCAAAATAAAAATTTAAATCTTATGGATAATTCGTTGGATAAAGATAAAGAAAATATAGATCTAAAGACAAATTCAAGTACTAACATAAAATCAAAACTAAATTATGAAAAAAAAATTATTAAAAATTAATAAAATTTTAAATATTAAAGATAATATTTTAAACAAAGATAATTTAACAAATTTAAAATAAAAATGAATAAAAATATAAATATTAAAGATAATTTTTAAACAAAGAACTTAACAAATTTGAAATTTAAAATTAATAAGAATTTAAATATTAAAAAAAATATTTCAAATAAAGATAATTTAACAAATTCAACCTATTCAAAATTAAACGAAAATTTAAATTCTAAGTAATTTTTTTAAATAAAGATAATTTAACCAACTTAATTAATTTAAAAATTAAAAGCTTAAATTAAATTAATATATTAAAATTAATTCATAATTGAATTAGCAAATTTTTGGATGGCATTCAATAATTTGCTTTTCCATGACCTTCATTAATTTTTAATGTGCCTGACATTATTATAACATTATTTTTAACTAATGTTAACTCTAAAAAAATACTTTTTGCTTTGAAGGATGGTGTGGGTTATCACTATCTACTAGACATTCATCTTGATATTCCATCATTAGTCTTAAAAAAATAAATGTATAAGTAAAAGAGTTATAATTCTAATATAATTTATTGCAAGATTTATAAATAAAATACCTTATTAAATGAAGATCTAAAGCATACTCTACAACTTAAAAGAAAATGAAATTTTGAAATAGAAAATACATTATAATTTGACTAAAAAATAATCATTCCATACATTCTAGAGACTTCACCTACAATTTAAATTAAAAGTAAACTTGGAAAGGAAAAAAACTGAAATAGAATACAACTATTTCATATTCTCTAAGACGTCACCACCAATAAAATGATTAATATTATTATCTAGCTGGGCAAAAAAAAAATTAGAAACATCCAAATAAATTATGTCAACTAGATCATAATCATTAGCAAAAATTATTTCTATTTTTCCTTATTCTTTAATCAAATTTTGGTATAGATCCGCAAGATGTCTTGTTGTACGACTGGTATGAGACCAATGTCCCTCCATCCTACATTTAAAACACTATCTTCATATTTTTTGAGTGTTTCCCTTTTACTAATTCATTGTTAGATTTCCACTACTAGTTGCTTGTTGTAAGTCTTTTGCCATTTTGTTACTGATAAATTTTCCTTTGGTCATGCCCACGGCCATGCTCACAGTCATGTCCATGACTTATCCTAATTTTATGATTTTGAGATGAGTTAGCATTCACTTCAACAAATGATTTTCCATTGGCTTCAAGAAATGGTGTAGATCTAGTTGGTCACAATTGATGAATTTTCATGAGTAGCTCATTATTCTGTCGCATGAGATAACTCAAAATATTTTTTAAATCCACGCTCACGATATTGCTGCTGCAAGAGCACATTCGATGCATGAAAAGTGGAGAAAATTTGTTCTAATAAATCTTGATCAGTAACTTTCTCTCCAAAAATATGAGTTTGGAGCTAATCTTAAACAGTGTTGAGTTATAATCGCTTACAAATTTAAAATCTTACAAGCGGAGATGCATCTATTCATAACGTACTCTTGGGAGAACTATAGTTCTTTGATGGCCAAACCATTCTTCCAAAATTTTTAAAGTTCTTGTGGTTCTTTTATAGTAAAATACTTAACTTTTAATCCATCATTAGGATGGTGATAAAGGAAAATAATTACTTTTGCACATATTCATTGTTTCCTTCTTTTATTATCCATGACAAATAACTTTTCCCAATTAGGTGGAGTACTTCTAATTCAGGCTTTGTAATATTTGTCATAACAACCACCATATAAGAGAAAATTAAGAAAATAATTAGAATAACATCATTTATAGAACAAAATGTGGTACTATTTAAAACAATCAAATATTCACGTCCCCACAAAAATATTATAGCAACAAAAATTAAAAGTAAACAAATACTAAATAAGCATGTTTGATAAATTGAATATATATTTCAATATTCTTTAGAAATATGGATAAATCTTAGATCTTTAATCAAAATTCTTCAAAAAGTATTAATATGTGTTAATAGTAAATCAATATTCTCTAAGAACAATGATAAAAATTATATAGATCAATATTCTTCAAAAATATTAATAAATCTTATATCTTATATTTTAAATTGCAGATCTATCAATATATCAACTTAAATTCATGTTGTGCTACTTCAAAATCACCAACATAGAATTAAAAGTTGACATCAATATCAAATTAAAAGTTCTGCTTCTTCAGGAGCATCAATATAAATTTAGAATTCTTGTTACTTCAAGAGCACTATGAATAAGAATGTTTATAAGTTTATACCTTGAACAGCGCTCATAGTGATAACACGTTATAATTTAATAGAAGAAAAGAAAATTGAAGAGATAATTATCTTGTATTTTATTTCTACCCAACACCCTTATTTATAATATAAGTAGCGTGGTACAAAAATGAATACCATAATTCATCAATCAACAATCAAATCAATCATCTATTATAACATAAATTAAATTTTACTGGGGACAAATGAGTATATTTCAGTACTCTCGGATGTATCTAATGGCTAGTGCATGAGATGTTGCCACAATAAAGTCTGGGGTTCGAATCTCGACAAAGTCGAAGTAAATACCTCCCTTATGTACTAGTCACTATTCCAAAGGCTAATAGTCACCCATAATTTACCTCCTCTATATTGACCTTGGGACAAATTGATGAAAGTGCTGGAAGAACGTATTCACCTTTTATCCCAATATAAGATATATTTCATATTTATCTAGCAGATAAATTTAAAAAAATTGTCTATTTTTAAACTTAGATGAGCGTACCTTTAGAATTAATTGAATGAAATTGAAACATCTAAAATAATAAAACAATAACATAAAAAAATATTTAAAAAACACACATTTTAACCCAATCGTTGAAAATTTTGTAAACAATGGCAAGCTTAATAACTCATAACAATCCTCATTTTTGTCTATGATACATTTGCCAACAAATTAGAAATGTCTAGGGGTTAATTGGTTAAACAGAAGAGCACATTTTGAATAGCAATCCTCAGTTTCTTCCCGCCGTCACTTCTCCGTCTCCGCCCACAACCACGCTCGTCACACAGGGACCTCCTCGCCAACCTCCTCCTTACGTTCACCCTCCTCCGGCCCCCCCCCCCCCCTCACCCTGGCCGTCGTCTCCCGCGCCTTCTTCCTCCGCTACTGCTTCACCGGCAGCCGCGTCACCGTCATCTCCGATTTCACCGCCTAGGACCACAGTGACTTCCCCTACTCTTCCATCCAGGACGTACAGATCGAGTTCCTCTCCGTCCACGAAACCAAAAGAAAGGCAGATCTGGAGATGATGGATGGAATAGAGAATGCTCACTTCGATGTCAATGGCCTTAGCCTCCACGTAGCTCACACAGGGCAAGGTTGGCTGATTGATGTTGGTTCAGAATCTATGAGCAGCACCCCGACAATACACACAAAAACAATAAAGAAGATAAAAAACAAAACAAAAAGAAACGTAGTAGCTTGGGAAAAATTAATCTTGCCGTGCTGCTGTTTCCATTCACATTTGTGTTGTATATATACACCACAAGTGATAAGATCTTACATCACTTAAACCATAGAAATAATGCCACGTAAGCTATAAAATAGGAAAGGCTAAGTTATCAAAAATATTAAACGAAACGTTATAACTAAAACTTATCATGTCCGATTTATTTGAATTTATCCGGATTATTTGCTCACATTACTCCCCCTAATCCGGACATGATTGTAGATCACGGACGCCGAGTAGTTGTCGCATGACAGCTAACTTCACTCCTGGCAATGCTTTAGTTAACGCATCGGCTCGCTGTTCTCCGGTATTAACGAATTCCACCACAATCTGTCCCTTCTCAATGCATTTTCTGATAAAATGAAACCTTGTATCTATATGCTTGCTTCGACCATGGAATACCGGATTCTTCATGAGAGCTATGGCGGATTTGTTGTCAACAAACAAAGTTACCGGTTTTGGCTTTACACCTGTCAATTCACTGGCAAGGCTCCTCAACCACAAAGCATGGCAGGCTGCAGTTGTGGCTGCCATGAATTCTGCCTCACAAGATGAAAGCGCCACTGTCTTCTGCTTCTGTGAGTTCCAGGACACCAAACTTTCATTAAAATAGAAAGTCATTCCACTTGTGCTTTTCCTTCCATCGAGATCGCCGGCTAAATCACTGTCCGAGTAGCCGAATATACCAATTTCCTGGGGTCCCTTTATGTAAACACGCCCAAAATAAATTGTACCTTTTAAATACCTGAGAATTTGTTTGACCACCCTGTGATGCATGATTGTAGGCCTCTCCATGTATCTGCTCGCCATTCCAACAGAATATGACAGGTCCGGCCGTGTGTGAAGTAAATATCTCAGACAACCAACAATGCGCCTGTACTCCGTGGCGTCAACTGGAGTCCCTTCCAGATCCTTATGCAACTGTGTCTTGGGTTCCATTGGATGCTTTGTGGCATTGCAGTCTGCCATCTTGAATTGAGATAGAATTTTCTTGGCATAAGCTGATTGTCTAAGTGAAATTCGGCTCTTCTGTTGCTCCACTTCAATCCCTAAGTAATAGGAGAGAAGACCCAAATCACTCATCTCAAATTCTGTCATCATTTGTTGTTTGAACTTGTTGATTTTCTCTGTGCTACCTCCTGTCACGATGAGATCATCGACATACACTCCAACAAGTATACTTGCTTCTCCTTCACCTCTTGTATATACTGCATGTTCTTGAATACATCTTTTGAAGCCGAGCTCTACCAGACTCCTGTTCAGCCGCATGTTCCAAGCTCGTGGAGCCTGCCACAGTCCATAGAGGGCCTTGAATAACCTGTACACCTTATGTTTCTGATTTTGTACCTCAAACCCTTCCGGTTGAGAGACGTATATTTCTTCTTCTAACTCTCCGTTAAGGAATGCTGACTTCACATCTAGATGGTGTACCTCCCAGCTTCGATTCCCTGCAAGTGCAAGAATGACTCGAATAGTATCAAGTCTAGCGACCGGTGCAAATACCTCTTCAAAATCGATGCCTTGTCTCTGCACATAGCCTTTAGCAACTAATCTTGCTTTATACTTAACAACTTTCCCAGCTGAATCTTTCTTTATTTTGTACACCCACTTTAGGCCAATAGGTTTGTGGCCTAATGGGAGCTCAGTTAGGGTCCAGGTCTTGTTCATCTCAATAGTTTCCAGTTCTTCCTTCATTGCTTCGTACCAGCAAGCCTCGGTTGCAGCCTCTTGGTAACAGGTTGGCTCTTCAGACATCATCAGCATTACCTCATTCTCTTCTTCATCAATACCAACCACTTCCTCAGTGTTGGCATAGATATCGGCAATGGATCTAAAACGGACCGGTCCTTCATAAGACTCAGGTGAGTTTGTTATCGAAGGCGAGGAAGTTGTATGGGTGTTCGATGATGGTGTAGATGGACTTGACGCTGCTGGCGATGTTGTGACGTCTTCTGTTCCTGCCTCAATGTCTGCTACAACAATCACCTCGTCGGTGTCGAGTACATCCTCCACCATAAACTCCGGTAAGTTTTCTTCATGATTAGCACCTGCAGTCCATGTCCATTCACTATTTTCTTGAAATACTACATCTCTACTTACTTGTAGCTTGTCATGCCTTGGATCAAATAGACGATGAGCTTTGCAGCCTTCCTCGACACCCAAGTATACCATGGGTGAACTCCTGTCGTCAAGTTTCTTCAGGTGAGGGGTTGTATTTTTCACGTATGCAACACAACCGAACACTCTCAAGTGGGCGAGATGTGGCTTTCTCCCCATCCAGGCTTCAAATGGGGTACGGTCTCCTAGTGCCTTAGTTGGGAGATGATTTAGCAGATAGACAGCATGCCTAACTGCCTCTCCCCAGAACCTTGCCGGCATATGTGTACCCTTGAGGAGAGATCTTGTCATGGCCATCACAGTGCGGTTACGGCGCTCCACAACGCCATTCTGTTGGGGTGTGTAGGGAGCCGTAAGGTGCCGCTCGATTCCTTCATTTTCACAGAATCGAGTGAACTCTGTGGATAGAAATTCACCACCACGGTCTGTCCGGAGTGTTTTGATCTTGTACTCAGTCGTGTTCTCCGTCACGGACTTGAATTTCTTGAATGCTTGGAATGCATCTTTCTTTGCTGCCAATACAAATACCCACATCCATCTTGTACAATCATCAACAATCAACAGGAAATATTTGTTACCAGCCAGTGTACTTGGTGAAATTGGCCCGCAAATATCAGCATGGAGAAGTTCCAACGGCTTCGTCGCTCTAAAGTTAGCTTGGTGCGGGAATGGCGACCTTCCATGTTTAGCGACCACACATACCTCGCAAAGCTTGTTCGGCTGAGGCAATAGTGGCACATCAACCGCCAACTTCTTCTCCCCCAATAGCTTCAAGTCATGGAAATTGACATGTCCAAGCCTTGCATGCCATAACCAGGTCGGATCTTCTAGGCTTGCTAGGAGACAGATTTGCTTGAATGTCTTCAAGGTTATCTTGTACAAGCGATTTTGCGTTCGCTTTACCAGCATCAAGAGCTTCCCGCTTCTATCAATTATCTTCATGGCATCTCCTTCCATGTGCACCTCGTTCCCAGTTTCTGTCAATTGACCAAGACTTATGATATTACTACAAAGTCTCGGAATGTAGTATACCTCGTGGAGAGCCTTCTGATCGTCGTTCTTGCATTCGAACACAACCGTTCCCTTGCCCATGATCTCAATGGTTGATCCATCGCCAAACCTTACCCTCCCGGTGATGGTTTCATCCAGCTTTTGAAATTTCTCACGATGGCCAGTCATGTGGTTGCTGGCACCATTGTCAAGGTACCAGACGTCCTTATCTTCTTTCTTAACGCCTCGGTACATCTCCGGTAGCAACCTCTCTTCACTGAGTAGAATGGTATCCTGCCGCTCACGCCTAGCGTCAGACTCCTCGTGGGACACGGTCATCATCAGTGTCGGCTCTTCATCGGTGGCACAAGTGAGGTGAGCCTCATCATCACGCCGCTTGTTGTAGCATTCGGACGCATAATGCCCCATTTTCTCGCAATTGAAACATTTTATATGTCTCTTGTCTCGAGTGCCACTGTTGTTGCCGCTAGTCCCTCCTGCACTGTCTTGGCGTTGCGTACCACCACCACGACCGCGCCCTCGCCCACGTCCACGCCATTTGCCACGACTGGGGCTGCTGAACCCACGCCCCTTTCCTCCTGACGAGGTGTCCACGTTGCTCCCCTTCTGTCGCATTTGCCATTCGGCATGAGTTAATAGGAGCTCACCTTCAGTGCCGTTGGTGTTGCTGCGTAGTCGTAGCGTTCGTTCTTCGTACGCCTTTAGTCGCCCTATAGCCTCCTCAAATGGTATAGACTCAAGGTCGTAGAATTGCTCAATACCAGCAACAATAGGAAAGAATTTATCAGGGACAGAATCGAGCAAATTTTTTACCAACGAGGAATCTTCAAGCGTGGCACCAAGGGTGGAGAACTTGCTGCTTAGGGCGCTGAGTTTGCCAGCAAACTCATCAATCGTTTCGGTCTCTTTCATCCGGAGAGCGTCAAACTCACTCTTCAATGTTTGTACACGTGCCTTCTTTACCCGATCACTACCAAGGTACCTCGTCTTGAGGCTGTCCCAGACTTCCTTCGCCGTCTTCTTTGTTGCGATCTGGAGAAGGATGTCTTCGGGGACACACTGCAGGATATATGCACGTGCCTTTTTATCCTTCTTTACATCCACCTGGGCTCCTTCTGCTGGCTCCACCGCCTCCCAGACTCCCTGTGCATCAAGAATCGCCTCTGTCTTGATTGCCCACACAGTGTAATTGTGTGGGCTTAGCATCGGATAGGGAAATGGCACTCCGCCGTTCTCCTTTGCAGCAACTTGTGGGATGCCAGACATTTTTGTGGAATTGTAGATTCTTGGGTGTCTTATACTACCAAGGCTCTGATACCAATTGTTGGTTCAGAATCTATGAGCAGCACCCCGACAATACACACAAAAACAATAAAGAAGATAAAAAAACAAAACAAAAAGAAACGTAGTAGCTTAGGAAAAATTAATCTTGCCGTGCTGCTGTTTCCATTCACATTTGTGTTGTATATATACACCACAAGTGATAAGATCTTACATCACTTAAACCATAGAAATAATGCCACGTAAGCTATAAAATAGGAAAGGCTAAGTTATCAAAAATATTAAACGAAACGTTATAACTAAAACTTATCATGTCCGATTTATTTGAATTTATCCGGATTATTTGCTCACAATTGAATCCCCCTTTCTTTCATGCATCTTCCACCTTCTCAAATCTTTTCTTGTGTTGCAGGGAAATTGGGTATTGTGCTTTTCCTCCATGGATTCCATGGAGACACCAAATGCTCGTTGTCGCCGGCGCTGGGTTCCAAGCGATGGCTCCTGACCTCCGCGGCTATGACCTCACATCATGTTAGCAATGTGCTGATAATTAACAGATTTGTCACTGACCACATAGATTTAGGGCGAGTGCTTTATGTATAAGATATTGATACTTCTTCAAAATTCTTGTGATTCTATGGTCAAAATTGAGTTGTCTGTGAGAGAGAACCCTTTTAACACAAATTCAATCATTGTCACCTCAATACTCCCGGATGATATTCAGAATCCCTCTATTATCGTTCCGGTGTTGTTTGTCCTTTTAAGATTATTCTGAAAATCCAGTTTGTTTTTAATATTGTTGTATCTTTTGCAATGCGTTTTTCGTGATGCAGAACCTTGGGCTTGTTCCTTAAAGACCAATGGCCGATATAGAGTTTGAGACAACAGAGCGATGAGCGGATGCAGTTATTCTTTCTAGGCTTTTATGCAACTTTTGTTGTATTTCTTGATATGCTTTTGATGTAGTTAAATTTATGGGCATCTCGTTCTCATAATAAAATTATTTGTATTCGTATATATCAGCAAAGGGATAAAGATCCTGACATTTTCCCATGTCTTAAGCTACGCCAGTATTCAAATTGAACTCATGTAATAGGACTGGATCTTTGGAAAGCTCGTAGTGAGAAGAAATAGAAACAGCCTGGGCCCTGGGGTACATTGGCACCTAACAAAGTCCAATTGCTTCAACTACTACTTGCTTCTCTTCTGGATGATCTGAATACTTTTCGGAATCAAACTTAATTAAGAAGAAAGGATTACCCTTCAGTGAAGAAGCATGTGCTGCTCATCTTTTTGGGTTGTGCAAATTAATATGCAAGGGTAGATGGTGGTGGACTGCATAAACCAAAGAGATAGGTTTGGAGAAAATTTGTGGATCTATTTTTCTATAGTTTTGATTCGATGAAAAAGCAAGTTTTAACATGGATCGTGTGTCTCCAATGCAGTAGAATCATTTTCCAAGATGGAACCAGGAAAGCCCATGCATCCCTTCGAGAATGGCTCTTCTTATGTCAACTCTCGATATACAGATTATAATAAAGAAAAGAATGATAGTTCTTGTAGAAATATAAACTACATATATATTCTAAAATATAAAAAATTCATATATAGAAAATACAAGAATAAGAAGATTCAATTTTATCAATTAAATATTACATAAGAAAAATAAATATATAAATAAATATGACAAGGAACCTTATTAAAAAGTCATCATTATCTTTAGCATCATCCAAAAATAATCGAAGATGCAACGGAAAGAAAAGAAAGGTCTTCCAAGGAGCTTAATTAGGAGTGACGGCACCGAAATCTTTATGTCAATGGAGAACCAAAAGCTCTATCAAGATTGAACCCTAAACCCTTGGGGACCAATCCTATATATAGTGGACATTTATTATCAGCCCATAGATGATAATAAATGCGGGACTATAAGTTCTACACATACAATATTTACATCTAATAACCGAAACTCAATAAGCCTAAGTTATATCACTTTAATGGGTTCAGTTTGTACTCATATGCACAACTTACAATTAAGCCCACCAATTAGAGATAATAACCAACAATCTCTCACTTTGGCTATTTGTGAGTTGTATATGAAATACTAGTAAAACTTTAGTTAATATTAAATTTTATGAGTATAGAATACCCTTGTAACAATCTAGTCCATTAACTTTATTGGTATAGGACTAAAGAGATCATAACTATTGTATATGATCGTAACAAGCCCCAATAGTAATCATAATACCAATATCAGTAATGACATAGATCAAGATGTAGATGTGTATAGTGAACTTTACATAAAATGCGATAAGTGCATGTCAATTTTCAACTGGTCCTAAGATGACCTTAAAAGAGGTCAGATCATATTTACGAAATACTATATGTTAAACTGCAATAGCAAATTATGATCAACTTTATGATTCCAAAAGGAATTTGTATCATATTTACAAATACCAAATGCTAAATAGCAGTAGTAAATAATAATATCATAGTCAGAGTGTTAAATAAACATATAAATTCCTATTAATATTTTAAACTTTAAGTACGTACAATAATCAAAATAAAATGTTTATCTTTATTATCAAATATAGAGCAATAAGATAAATACAAACTCCCACTAGATGAGTTTTTCTTCCATAAGGACTCTCATATCCACAACATGCACAGGAAACACCTTAGGCACCAAGCCTTTGGTGAATGGATCAGCTAACATGGAATATGTGTTGATGTGCTCTACCATAATCTCACTACTCTAAACTCTTTTTTTAACCGCTAAAAACTTGATGTCGACGTGATTGGACTTGACAAACTGCGGTTGTTCTTGGCATAAAGTTCTGCGATTTTATTATCACAGTAGATCCTATGTGGACTGTCAATGTCATCAACGATCTGTAATGCTGTAATAAAGTTTCGTAGTCAAATCCTATGATTAGATGTTTCATAGCATGTTACCAACTTTGTCTCCATTGTAGAACTGGCTATTAGCGTCTGCTTGATGCTCTTCCAAGAGATAGCCCCTCCAACGAGCATGAAAATATAGCCCGAAGTAGATCTCTTGCTATCCAAGTATTCAGCAAAATCAGAGTCTAAATATCCAATCACCTTCAGATGATTTGATCTCTGATACATGAGCATATGTCCTTTAGTTCTTTACAAATACCTCATCACTTTCTCTACTGCTTTCGAGTACAATGGTCCTGAGTTACTTACATATCTGTCTAATATCCCCACTATAAATGCTATATCTGGTCGAGTATAAACTTGTACATACATGAGACACTACAACAAAAGTGACTTTCCGCGGCGCATCATCAACGGCGTGCAGTTAAAGCACGTCGTTAATAATAGTTTTTACGGTGCACCTAATTATGTGCGCTGCCAATAATATAATATTTATACAAATGACAGCGTGCAGAAATAGTACGATGTCAATAAACTTTTCTACGACGTGCAAAGTGTGCTATTAATAATTATTATACATATATAAATCACGGCGTGTAAAACTGCATGCTGCTAATAAATATTATAAAATTCTAACCGCATATAATATACACCGTTAATAATCTTCAAACATTTTTAACACTTTCCATTGAAATTAACAACTCCCCTTCCTAATTTTTTGCAAACTTTTTATGCAAAAATAATACTTTCACAATTATTGTTCCGCCCCAAAACAGTTCACTGTCGAACCAAAACTCCTGAACCGCCAAAACAATTTCACCAAAATTAACAATTATTTTTTGCGTTGAAAACCCTCGCGCGAACCTCTGTCACGCGAAACCTAACTCGCGCCCTCTCCTCACGACAACTCCCTCCGCCGAAGCTTCTTTGCGGCCAACCCTAAGCTTCTCCGCCGAACATCTCTACCCATCCTCTCTTAGCCGGAGCCCTCTTTAGCGAAGCCCTCTCCGCCGAAGCCCTCCACTAAATCACGCGAACCTCTCTCACGCAAACCTATTCGCTCAGCCACTCGCTCGTCCAGTCGAAGCCCTCTTCAGCGAACACCTACTTCCTCCCCGTCGTTGACGAGCCTCCGCTTCCTTCCAGGTACTCAACTCACAGAACCTTCATCTATCAAATTTTAGCTCATTATGACCACTATTCGATCTATCGCTGCCAATTCCTACCAGGTACTGCTTTCTCCCCTTAGTCCATGAAGATACCAACTTTTCCTTAGTCAACGATTGTAAAATACCGGAAATAGGCGAATATGAATAAGGAAATTTTCCGGAATTTTTGGACATTTTTCGGGAATTTTCCGGAGTTCGTACGGACGAGTTAACGTGCATAAATACGGGGTCCGGAAAAAAGCCTGTTTAGGCTACCCCATTTAAATGAGGAAAAGTTGAATTTCTGAATTTCTTTTCTTTATTTATTTTGCTTTTTCTTTTATTTTTCCGCCGATCCCTCTTTCTCGCCGAACCCGGGCGGCCGAGTCCTCTTCTCCCCGACGCCGCCCGCACGCCTTCTCCCTGTGCCCTAACCGGTCGCACGAGCGGTTCCCTCCTCCTTTCCCTCGTGCTTAATCCATGACTAAGGGGTGAAGTCGACGCCCTCTTCGATCTCCTCACCGACTCTCCTTGCCCTAATCGCCGACACCCCTCCTCACTGCCGCCGTGACGCCAGCGCCACTACACAGAGTCGGCGCCACCGCCGGCCACCCGGTGCCCTAGCTCTAGGATCATCGCGTTGGGAAGGGAGGACAACCCTCTCTCGGCCTTGTACCAGGCAACCACCCGACGCCTTCTGCTCTTCTCTGTGCCGAGGTCTTTACCTCTGCCTGTCGCCCTTTGCCCTAGATTCCTTCACACAATAACCATAGTGCTCTGCTCACTTTGGTGCCCTAATTGTGATCTGGAAGGTAAGGTTTGGTTTCAGAAATTAGGTTGTTGTTTAAATTTGGAATGCTTGGTTTTGTGATCTTCTCATCTTGGTCCGATCCAGGGAGGGAGGTTTTGTGATTGTGAAGATGCTCTTGGGTTCCAGCAGTGCCGATTCTTGATTGTGGATCGAAGGATAAGGACTGTGAGGTGAAATTTAGTGCTGCAGATCAACAAGTGCGGCTGTGAGATTCTGTTCTGTTCTCTTCTGTGGTGTTTTTGATTTCAGCTCACTTTGTTCAAGCAGCACTCCTTCCAGCCAGTTCCTCTTTGGCTGCTGATTAAGAACAGAAATCGGTGATTTGAGGTAAGGTGTATTAATTTGTTTTGGTATTAGGTTTGTATTTGGAAGGGTTCAAGTTGATTTAAGTTTAGATCTAAATTAAATTGTATAGTGGAACGAATTAGGGTTTATGAAGCTAACCCTATTTGGTCGAGGTTTATGGATTAGGGGTTTGCCCTAATTTAGAGTTAAAGAATTTATTTAGCTATTTATAGGAATTTAGCTAAAGAATCGTATATCTATTTGATACAGGATTTTGACACGAGACGAGTATCTCGGAGTCGGATTGGACCTTTCTATTATCGGAGGCGGGTACTTTTGACTTATGTCATTTGATATACATAGTAGTGAATTTAACAAGTTGCATTAATTATGTCCTTTATTTATTTCGGTTAGTCACTACCCATTATTTGATACATGATTGATTGATTGCTTGATTTGCATCCCATGTATACTTTATTGGTTTATACATGCTTATAGGGGGTAGTGATATACCATGCTTCACCATGTTCAGGACCTAGGTATTTATACCTTCTGAGTACCTTTGATTCGATATGATTCGTTGACCTAGGGTGCAGTTTTCTATATATATGGATTAGGTCAGGATGTTTTTATGGTTATTGCCATGCACCATTTGCATGATTGCATGTTGTGCGATAGTCCGCTCCATTATTGTTGAGCACATCGCCAGTTACATGGATCTGCACACACCACCACTCATGGGTTAGTGGTCGATTCAGGCGGAGTGTGTTGCAGCAGGGACTCTGTTAGGCACCGTTGGTACGCTCATGGGTAGTGAGACACAACGTGTTATCCGGCAGGGATTCCTCCCCGTCATCGTGTACCGGGAGTTGAGAGCATTGCGCTCCCCCATTTATGATTTGGGGTAGGAGGATAGGTGTACTCCGACAGCATCCCGTCCACTCGGTCACTCATCAGGAGTAGTGACGACAGAGTGCACGGTTGTCACAACCCTACCCACTCGGCCTCACTATTCTGTGAGATGATCGACTGGCGTCAGGGGTGACCAGGGCGCATCATTGGCATCATATGCATGATGCATTTATTGCTTGTGTTTGTGTTTGCTGCATTTATATGCTGCATATTGTTTGGATACCTATGTTTGACATGCATACAAGATTTCCTTATCCCTCGGACTGTTTGACCTTATACTCAGGACCTGGTTAGTACAGTATTCTCCTGTTTACTTCAGATGCATTTTTATCTTTCTTATCAGGAGACTGTACGCATGATTAGTGCTAGGTGTTGTTTCCCTACTTTGTATATCAATTGTACCTGTTGAGTGTTGGACTCACCCCGCCTCCATTGTTGTTATTTTCAGGTTGATGCTGTCCGGAGGAAGTTCCAGTCGCTAGTCCTCATTGCACGTAGTGCTGGTCCCTGCAGACCCCGAGGATATGTTTGGCTTTCTTTGGTTTCTTTTCTGGTCTAGACTGTTTTGAACATGTTATGTTTTGGACTATTCTGCTTATGGATATTGTATGGATTTTATTATTGCGATGGATTTGGATTTTATTTTACTACATGCCTGCCTGGACGGCAGAAGAGGTGAGTTCGTCGGATTTGAGCTTTACGAGTGTAGTGGAGTAGGGTGGATTTCGAGTCAGAGTATTATTATTATACCGTTTAATTATCTTAACTGCGTGGTTGTGACAGCCAGAGGCTGAATAAATTATAAATACTGCGTGGTGCTTGCTTTTACTTATTGTTATTATTCCAGCCGCCTGTGGCTGATGTATATGTGATATGTAGAAATTTCAGATTGTCCGTCGTACAGGGGAGATGCTGCCGAAATTTCTTCGGGCAGGGGCTCCTCTGGGGCGTGACAACGATAGTTTTATTGTTTCTGATCAAGTTGTATTACAAAGATGTGTTTTGTTTTTGAGCCACCATGTTTGAAATTGATGTATTTCTGATTTTTTGTTTCTGTTTCTTATTCATTTTGGGAATCTCCTACAGAGGAGGATAAAGGAATGCAGAGAAGCGATATGTTGTTAGGGTTTTTAATATTCACTATCATTTTTTGATTTAGGGATCTTAGTCTAATCCTTTGACCTCTATTTGCAGTTAAAGCCTATTGCTTTTGGAATTGTTTCTTCACAATTCAATATGCATATTCTCTTGTGAGCATGTTCCAAGCAACGAAGATCGTGCCTGCAGCCTTGCAAAGTAGGTAAGCAATGAATCTCTTTGATCCAAACAAAATTCTAGTCCCTCCTTGGTTTTCCATCTGTGGTCTGAAAGCATGTTTTTTCTCGTGCATGCTATCCTTTTAGTTCTTTGTGTGTGATTGTATAATAAATTTGGGAACCTGGTGATTATTTACTTTAGATAAGCATGTAATATTTCCAAGCTATCTTAGGAAATTAATTTGTTTTTGAGTTGGTACTAAATTTCAGTACGCCTCTGGAAACTCTGCGCTTGAGGTTTCTTTGCTTCTAGACATGTTTTGGTTCTGGTTATTTGATGGTTTGTGCTAGGGAGTCATGGAAACTATAATTTTTTTTACCTCACTTCTATTTACTGGCTACCTCTAATTCAACAAAAAATACTACTTGTTGCATATTACTTACTATTCGTGAATTGATATTGTAATACCCTCATGTTTTATGTGTTTATTCATCCCCAAGTAATTTCAATACCGGATCAACTCTATTGTGCTCGGTGGTGTTAATTCTCTTGGATTTGTCTATTAATTACTTTACCCTTTACCCATGAATTTATTGTGTCAGGAAAATAATATGACATTATTAGTTTGAAATCCTAAGGATCAGAACCTATAATTTTCTTATCTTCATCAGCAGAGACAAAATTTGGTATGCATTTATATTTTTTTCGTCATTGTAGTTGGTTTTATTTGTACTGCCTAGTAGTTAATATTCATAAGGCTTGGTTGTGATTATTAAACATGAATTGTCAATTCTAGTTCGCTTTACTTCATACATGTAAAACGAAGACATCAGTAGAATTTACTAGGTTGTTGATACTTTTATTTATGTTTTTGAGTTGAGCAAAATATGTAAGTTGATAATACTCAGATATAATTTTTTTGTTCTGTTGTATATCATTGTTTTTTATAAGTCCATCTTTTCCTAAAATTTGATGGATTAAATATTGTAACACTAAAATTATTTATAAAAATAGGATAATTTTCTTTTATTTATTTTTTCAGATTATTTTATTAGTATCAAGGATCATTTTTTACAAAATGGATAAGGAATGGATCCATCTTCCTTCAAAGCTTGTACCCGAGTATGAAGAAGGGGTTCAAAAATTTCTTACCCAAGCTAGGAACTATGCCAAAACACGTGAAGTAATCTTATGTCCTTGCAAACATTGCAAAAATAAGAAGTATATGAAATTTGACCAAGTGTACGATCACTTAATTATTAACGAGTTCAATCCTTCTTACACAATTTGGGTCTTCCATGGTGAAACTTATACTCCAAATTTTCAAGGTCAAAGTAGTTCAAGAGGAGTTCAAGAAGAGGAGGATGAAACTAGAGAGGCATATAACTTATATAAAGATGTCTTTGCCTCTGATGAAAGGGTTGGCCACACTATGTCTGAGGCAAGAGATTATGAATTTACTGATTTATTAGTAGATGCAGAAACACCTCTCTTCCCTAGTTGTACAACTTACACGAAGTTGTTAGCAATCGTTACATTATACAATTATAAGTCTACAAATGGTCACACTGACAATAGTTTCAATGAGCTCCTTAAGATCTTAAGTGACATGCTTCCAGAAAAAAACACACTTCCAAAGGATCTTTACTCAATGAGAAAGTTGTTAAAACCATTTGATTTAGGATATGAGAAGATTCATGCATGCCCAAATGACTGTTGTCCATTTAGAAAGGAGCTTAAAGATTTGGACTCATGTCCAAAGTGTGGTTCTTCAAGATGGAAGGTAGACAAAGTCACCACCAAAGTTTGTAAAGGAGTTCCTGAAAAGGTGCTACGGTATTTTCTTGTGATACCAAGATTGAAAAGGATGTTTAAATCAGAACAAAATGCTGAAGACTTGATTTGGCATTCCAACCATAAAAGTCATGATCATATGATGCGTCATCCAGCATAAGTGGCCAGCTTTTGCATCAGATCCTAGAAACCTCCGGCTTGGTCTTGCAACAGATGGATTCAACCCTTTTGGTGATCTTAGTTCTAGATATAGTTGTTGGCCAGTTATTTTGGTCAATTACAACCTTCCTCCGTTGATGTGCATGGCGAAGGAAAATCTTATGTTGACATTATTGATTCTAGGCCCGAAGCAACCAGGAAATGATATAGATGTATACTTGGAACCCCTAGTGGAGGATTTGAAGGAGTTATGGGACATTGGTGTGGAGATGTATGATGCATTTAGCAAGTCAGTGTTCAATATAAAGGCTATTTTGATGTGGACAATCAATGATTTTCCAGCTTATGGAAACTTAGCTAGATGTGCCACAAAAGGGAAATTTGGTTGCCCAATATGTGGTGAAGGCATATCTTCTATGTGGCTTAAGTATAGTAGAAAGTTTGCATATTTAGGGCATAGGAGATTTCTTGCTCCTAATCATACATTCCGTCAGAAGAAGAAGTGGTTTGATGGGAATAAAGAGACAAAAGGAAAACCTAGGCCTCTGAATGGATTAGAAATTCTTAATGTAGTGAAAGACATTGAAAATGACTGGGGTAAAAAGAAAATGGGTAAAGATATCAATAATACAAATAAAAAGAGGAAGGAGCGTGATGGTTCAAAAAAAGTTCAAAAACCAGTTCAAATGTGGAAGAAGAAGTTAATATTTTTCAATTTGCCATACTGGAGTGTAAGTTATTTTGCACTCTATTAATTGTCTTTTATAAATTTTTTATATTTTATGCACAATTTATTTTGAATCTTGAACTAATATATGAAATGTGTTGATGGTTAAACTTGTAGGGGCTCCTGCTACGTCATAACTTAGATGTTATGCATGTTGAAAAGAATGTTTGCGAGAATATCATAGGTACAATGTTAAACTTAAAGAAAAAAATCAAAAGATGGTGTTAACGCTCGCAAAGATTTGAGGCACTTAAATATTAGAAAAGAATTACATCCTCAAGAAAAAGGAGAAAACATGTATCACTTGCCGGCTGCACCTTACACATTGTCTAAAAAAGAAATGGGCGTATTTTGTTCTAGGTTGAAAAAAATAAAGTTACCTAATGGTTATAGCTCAAATATTGATAAATGTGTTTCTTTAGAAGAACGAAAGCTTATTGGGTTGAAATATCATGATTGTCATGTTCTTATGCAACAATTGCTTTCAGTAGCATTGAGAAGTCTTTTACCAAAAGGTCCACATAATGCTATATTTTTGCTTTGTGCATTTTACAATGAGTTATGTCAAAGACTGTTAGATAGGAACCGTCTAGAACAACTCAAAGAGAATATTCCTGAAACTTTATGCATGTTGGAGAGGTACTTTCCACCTGCTTTCTTTACCATCTCTGTTCATTTGACAATTCATTTAGCAAGAGAGGCTCGCCTGTGTGGGCCAGTTCAATTCCGCTGGATGTATCCATTTGAAAGGTAATAAATAATAATCTATCCTTTTACTACTTTAATATCATACAACAACTTAGATTTTTCTATCAACATTTATTTCATGTGATTTTTAATTATTTAGATTTATGAAAATGCTTAAAGGCTATGTGAAGAACCGAGCAAGGCCAGAGTGTTGCATAGCTAAGTGTTACCTTGTAGAAGAACGAATGCGATTTGTAGTGCTTATATAAAAAAAAAAAGCTGCTTGTATTGGTCTCCGATCTAATCGGAATGACGATTTGGAAAATGGAGTAGTGGAAGGTCGCCCCATTTCTCAAGGAAAAGAAATTATTTTAGAAGAACATTTGTTACAAGCAGCACATCGATATGTGTTGTTCAATACTGCAGAAATTGATCCTTACATGCAGTGAGTATTAAATTGCAACCCTAATATTCTTGGTGTATTGCATGATTCATATATTTTAACAATCACTTTTCAATGATTTTAAATAGGATGCACATTGAGGAGCTTAAACAAACAGATCGTCGTTTCTCAAGTAATGAAACACTGTTACAAAAATGACATATGGAAACATTTCCTCAATGGTTATCAAAACATGTTCTTGATAACTCTTCAGATCGGATTCAATGGCTAGCACATGGTCCAAGAAAACATGTTATATTGTATACAGGTTATATTATAAACGAACATCGGTTCCACATAATTGATGTTGGAAGGTCGACACAAGATAGTGGTGTTTCAGTTGAAGCTGATACTATTTGGCAATCTAGTTCTACTGATTCACATACAGTAGGAAGACTATCGTACTATGGGGTTATACGAGATATTGTGTTACTAGACTATTATTTTTTCAAAGTACCTGTTTTTAGGTGTGATTGGGCTAATCCTAGAACTGGTATCAAAATGGATGATGGTTTTACACTTGTCAACTTACACCAAGGACTAAGGACTTTTGAAAATGATCCTTTCATTTTAGCATCACAAGCAAAGCAAGTTTTCTATTCTAGGGAAAATGATGAATCAAATTGGTATGTGTTGCTAAAAGCGCCACCTCGAGGTATTCATAACATGGATTTGCTTGAAGAGGATGCATATACATCATCAAAACCTCTTGATGTGTCCAGACTTGAGATTAACATTACTGAGAAAGAACCATATTCCAGAAATGAGTGTGAGGGAATTGATGTTATTGATATCCCATGGCTGAACTTTTTAGATGTAGATTTATAGTTATTTATTTCAACAAATAAATGTTCTTTTCAAACACCATTACTCTTTATTTACTTTTGCAATATATTTTTGTTCTAGTTTACAATCTTTCAGTGGTGCATCATGTCATATTACATATTTTATCAGGTCATTATTTAGCATTCAAATGATGAAAAAAATGGGCAAAAAACGCAGTAGAGAATCTATAGTTGAAGTTCAGGTGATATATTGTAATCCTTTTTTAATTCTTGGTTTATTTTAATAAGTACACTTATGCATTTCAACATCTCTTTATGCTATTTTGTAGGAAAAAATTGTTAATCAACTATCGAGAATGGACTCTAACACTGCCCTTGATTCTTCACAACCTTTGCATGGTAAAGAGTCGGTTGATGACAGTAAAATTGATGGGAAAAAGGGACGAGGTCCATCAAAGTTGATGTTGGTTAGTGGCCAACAAAATCCCAAAGTGCTAGAGCGTAATGAGTTCGGACAACCAATTGGAGATAATTCGGTGAAGTATGCATCTTTTCTAGGTTGTATGGTAAAAGAATTTGTTCCATATACATTGGATGGATGGAATGACGTAGATGAAGATTTGAAAAGTAAAATGTGGAGTTGTCTTCAGGTAATGTCATCTTTCACTGAATTATTATTTTCCAATTCTATAACAAAATTTAGTCATATATTCATGTTTTATATTTTACAGCTACATTTTAATGTTGAGGAGTGGGAAAAGAAAACAATCTTTCAAAAGTTAGGTAAGTTGTGGCGTGATAGAAAGTTCAGGCTGCAGATACTTATACGAGAAGTTAATACTGGTCAAGCAGCTTCACGAGATCTTAGTCTTTTGAAGTCCGAATTTATGGACCAAAATCAATGGGACATTTTTGTAAAAAAGACACTGTCACTTTCCTTTCAAGTAAGTATTAATTCACTGTTATAGACCAAAATCAGTAAGTAGTATCATATGCTCACTCACTTTAATCATTTGTAATAATTCTGGTTAACTATATATTCTAAACTCTCTTCCATTTGTAGTAATTCTGTTACGAATTTGATTTTGTCCCATTTAGTAGCTATCTCATACTTGACTACTGCATTGTAATCCAAATGGGTCTTCTATGGGCTGGTATCACTTAACATGGGATGCACGTGAAGTTTCTGCATGTAACAATAGCGCTAAAAAAACATAACCTTAATAATGTTAATAGGACAAGGCAAGTTTTGGTGTATGTGCTCAAAGAAACAACATTATAAAGTCTTGCAAAGTTTAATTGTTTTTGCTCAACAATAAAATGTGAAGGAATGGTGGTGAACAATTGCATGCACCCTGATACTGTGCAAAATAAAAAAAAAATTATATCTTAACTTATAAAGAAATTGTGCAGTTAGTTAAATCTTGAATCATGTAATATAATGCTAGAATTTTTTCTTAGATTTTTGAATATCTTAGAATCTATATCCTTACTATGAATTTTTTCTTAGATTGTTACTGCTCATGGTTGTATTTTTCCTTGTTGGTTATCTTTTAATTCTGAGGAGAAGAGCGACAAATTTAGAGAAATGAGGGTAAAACAAGACCATAATCATACAATGAGCCGAAGAGGTTATGCCCGTTTGGCCAACATGATGGTAAATATTATCATTTATACAACTTTATGGATAGTTTGTTTTAAACTTTTCTTATTTAAGCAATGATACATCTTTTAAATTTCTTTTCTAATGATTTTTTATATATTCTTTATGTTCCATACTTAAGGAAAAAAAAGTCCTACAGATACACCAATTACAAGATCAAAAGTTTGGATTGAGGCTCACAAGAAAAAAAATGGGCAACCTAGTAGTGAAGTTGTTCGAGAGAAAATGGTAATAAAACTATCTCTTTGAATCTTGTAAAAGGTTAGAAAAATTTGTTATTTACTAAAAAATTATCTGTTTGTTCTATTTGATAGAGAAAAATAGAAGAATGTCCATCTGAATCTTTAAATACAACTAGCATTGCCGATGATGCAATTAGCATTGTATTTGACAAGGAAGCTCGAGGTAGAGTGCGTGGGTTGGGTTTTGGAATTACACCATCAAAAACTGGAGCTTGCATTCAACAAAATGAAACTATTAAGCAACTTCAAAGTATGATGAATAACTTTCAACAAGAAATGCAAGAAATGAGGTCCATGTTTCTCCAAAGTATGAGGCAACGAAATGATGAAGAATAGGTTAGTAAATTAACCATCATTAGATAAAATAAGTTAAGTATGTATAGTTAAATTATTGGATTTAATTACATGATGACATTACTTGACATAATTTGTGTGTCAAATTATGTTGCTAGTGGTGGCATTAGTAGCGGTATTGGGAATGATATTGATATCAATGGTGCAAAACAATTTCAGGTAATTATATTCAAATTGTATACCTTATAAATCAAAAGTTCATTGTTTAAGCATCATGTCATATTAATAATTTTATATTGTTTAACTATATGCAGGCAAAGTTGAAGAATGTGAATAGTGAAGTTGTCCATGATAATCATAAATGTAAGTTACTTCATTGGTGTGGTGAGGGAGTTGTTGCAGAAGGTCGAGTTACATCCACAGATCCAAAAGCAAAAGTGCATCACATTCCTCTTGGAGGATCTTGTTGGAAGGTTTGGGTTGATAAAGTTCTGGTGGAGAAGGTAGACTTGATACGACCAAATGATGAAATGTTTTATCTCGACGATGCACTAGGAAGCACAGTAGCATGGCTGTCTAAACTTGTAGTTTTGTGTGAGTGAGATAGATTCTACTTATTTGAAAGTCATACATTTTTGTTGGATCCAAATCATGTTACAAAGTGAACTCTTGCTATGTTATGTTAAGTGTGGTGCATTTTATGTTTCTGCAAGTTGTGTTTGTTTCTGCATTTTGTGTGTTGACATTTTATGTTTTTTGCACATTATGTTTCTGTGTTTTGTGTATATTATTGCACATTAATGTTGATAACTCTAACGGCAGCATGCATGGCATGCCGTGAATACTATCTATTGTGGCGTGCATTGCATGTCGTTGATAATCATAACAACAGCTTGCATTGCATGCCGCGAATACTTCAATTGCAAATTGATAACACTAATGACAGCATGAATTGCACGCCGCGAATAATTGAATTGTAGCGTTTATTGCACGCCATTAAACACCCTAACAACAACATGCATTGTCCGCCGCGAATTGTTCAATTGCAGCGTTTATTGTACGCCACTGATAACACTAACAACAGCATGCATTGCATGCCGCGAATACATCAATTGCAGCGTTTATTGCACGCCGTGGATATCTTCAGACTTTCAACAGCTTATCATTGTATAGGACACAATGCACGTCGCGGATAGCATATTTGCACGCCGCAAAAAAGCTATATTTGTTGTAGTGAGACTTTCCACTGCTGACGCATATGGGAATTGCTCCATCTCCTTTATTTCAAGTTCAAGTTGTTGACACTGCTGTAAGCTGAACTTGTCACCTCTTGACACAGGTCTGCCATCAGGTGTACAGTTCTATATACTATGCCTCTTGAATGATCATGATAGATCTGTACGTCTAAAATAAAGGATGCTTCACCAAGATCTTTCATTTCAAAATTACCAGATAGAAATGACTTGGTTTGATGTAGCACACCCCTATTATTACTCGCAAGCAATATATCATCTACATACAAAACAAGTATAACAAACTCGCTCCCACTGAACTTGACATATATGCACTGATCAATGGGGTTCTCTTTAAATCCAAATGAGGTAACCACTTAATCAAATTTTTGGTACCACTGGCAGGACGCATGTTTTAAATCATAAATGGACTTTTTTAATCTATATACTAGGTGTTTTGAGTCCTTAGACTCAAAGTTCTTTGGTTGCACCATATATATAGACTCCTCTATGTCTCCATTGAGGAATATAGTCTTTACGTTCATTTGATGTACCTCTAAATCATAATGAACTATAAGTGTCATGATTACCCTAAAGGAGTCTTTTGTCGACACAGGTGAGAAATGTTGGAACCCCAAGGTTATTTTGATGTGATCAACAAGTTAAGTTAGGTCCGGTGGTGCTTTAACCTTGTGTCTAAGTGTGCATGAGCTTAGGAGCACAGGGAGTCGAGCAAAAGACGCAGCTAGCGAGAAGGACGACACGAGAGAGAGCTGATAGGCTCGGTGCGTCCGAGAGACAAGGTGTTGCGGAAGAGTACGCGGGCGGACGAGAAGGAAGCGCGCAACGTTTTTGAGGGATGAGAAGCCGAAGCTGAAGGCTGCTCGAGAAAGCCAAAATTGAGTTTGGGTGAGCCTTATTTCGGTTGGCCGAAATCACCCAAGCAAACGGAGCTGGAGCAGAAGACTCAGACCAAGGCGAGTGGAACCTGAGCCGAGGGCCCGGACCGAAAAAGTCAACATAGGTTGACTTTAGGGTCTGGGCGCCCCAGACCCATTCCGGGCGCTCGGAGCTCTTTAGGGTCCGGGCGCCCGGAACCTCAAGTTTATCAATATCGACGTGGACGTTGAACGTTGTGTCAGGGATAAAGTTTTATCCCCTCCCATGCACCTAGAACCCTTCCAGGTGCCCCGACTAAAGCTATAAATATAGCCTTGGTCCAAAAGCTTTACAACAATTCAAGAATTAGCAATACAACACTTGTGAGCTTCCATTTTTAGTTTAGCTTCTCTTTTTTGTGCTTTCACTGCTGTAAGAGGCTTCTCCGCCTGAAGAAAATATTTAGTGTGTTTCATTTCTTGGATTAACAATCTTTCCGGTTGTAACCAAGTCAAGTCTATGAGCCTCTTCTTTTTGTTTCTTTCTGTTTATTTAATTTATGCAAGTGTTACTTTAAAATACCAAGAAGGATAGCTTGTTTGATTTTTTGCAGGGCTATTCAACCCCCTTCTAGCCGGCCAACCGGTCCAAACAAGAAAGTCTTCTTGTAATCAATGTCTTCTTTCTGAGTGAATCCCTTGGCAACAAGACGAGTCTTATACTTTTCGACATTGCCTCTTGAATCCCGCTTGGTTTTAAATATCCATTTAAACCAACGGATTTCTTTCCTTCAGGCAATTTGACAAGTTCCCAAACGTTATTATCTATCATAGACTTCAACTCTTCTTGCATGACGCTAATCTATCTTTTAGGGTTAGAAAATTGTTTGACTTCTTGGAAAGATGTAGGATCACTTTTCAATCCTATGTCAAAATCATGTGCTTGGAGATAAATATAATCACGAGAATTCGTGGTTCTCCGTTCCCTTGTGGATCGCCTTAAAGAACTTGTGTTTGAGGTGGT
Organism: Zingiber officinale; assembly: GCF_018446385.1. Classification (NCBI taxonomy): domain Eukaryota; kingdom Viridiplantae; phylum Streptophyta; class Magnoliopsida; order Zingiberales; family Zingiberaceae; genus Zingiber; species Zingiber officinale. The sequence continues at coordinate 118,087,996 of NC_055992.1, forward strand.
TGAGGTACTTGCTCATCAAAATAAGGCAATACTTCAATTTCAGTGGCAGGTTCCTCCAATTGCATTAGAGATATCATGGGAATATCTTAGTTCACTACGCTTACTGGATGTGTGATACTCATAATATGCGGTATGGTAACCATACCACTACTAATTGTTGGTACCCCAAGGTAGTTTTGATGTGATTAAACAAGTTAAGTTAGGTCCTGTTGTGTTTAACCCTGTGTCTAAGTGTGCAGGAACTTAGGAGCATAGGAAGTCGAGCAAAAGACGCAGCTAGCGAAAAGGATGGCATGGGAGAGAGCCAACTGGCTCGGTGCGTCTAAGGGACGAGGTGCTGCGAAAGAATATGCCGGCGGACGAGAAGGGAGCGTGCGGTGTTTCCGAGGGATGAGAAGATGGAGCGGAAGATTGCCTGAGGAGCAAAAGGTGCAGTTGTCCGAGGGACAAAAAGTTGTGGAAGAGTACGCTGGGAGATGAGAAGGAAGCTATTGGAACCCCAAGGTGTTTTGATGTGATCAAACCCAAGTTAAGTTAGGTCCTGTTTGTTTTAACCCTTGTGTCTAAGTGTGCAGGAGTTTAGGAACACAGGAAGTCGAGCGGAAGACGCAACTAGCGAGAAGGACGACACGGGGACAGAGCCGACGGGCTCGGTGCGTCGAAGGGACGAGGTAACCACGGAAGGGTACATTGATGAACGAGAAGAATGTACGCAACGTTTGAGGGACGAGAAATCGGGGAGGAAGGTTGTTCGAGGAGAAGGCCGGAACATGGGTTCGGGTGAGCCCTATTCTGGATGGCCGAGATCACCCAAGCTAGCGGAGCCGGAGCGAAAGACTCAGACCGAGACAAGCTGAACCGGAGCAGAGGTCCTGGACCAAGAAAAGTCAATTCTGTTGACTTTCTTGGTCTAGGCGCCCGGGACCACTCCGGGCGCCCAAACCAGTCCAGGGAGCCCGGGATGTTTCCGGGCGCCCGGACCTGACTTTTGACCAGATCGAGTTTTGACTCGATCTTAACGTTAGGGGATAAAGTTTATCTCCCCCCCCCCCCCCCAAGGTGCCCGGAACCCTTCGGGGCGCCTCGAACAGTGCTATAAATAGAGCACTGATTTCCACAGTTTAGAACAACAACTTGTAATCCAGTTCTTTCAATTCTATTTTTTCTTTTGTGCTGTCAACGCTGTAAGAGGCTACTCCACCCAGAGGAGATCATCTGATAGTGCGCCATCTTTTTCTTGGATTAGCAATCCTCTAATTGCAAATTAAATAAACCCTCTGTGTCTGATTTCTTTTCATTAGTCTCGTTTTGTTTTTTTATTACAAGTTTTATTATTAGTTGAAAATCCGAGAAAGGTTGTGTTAATTCTTTCAGGACAATTCACCCCTCCCCTCTTGTCAGCCTCCAAAGGGACCAACAAGTGGTATCAGAGCCAGGAAGCCTCAAAAGTACTAGCCGCCGACCGAAGCAACAAAATGATGACCAGAGCTAACATCTACCCACCAGCATTCGAGGGAGAGTTTGCTTTTTGGAAGCAACGAATGAAGGTATATCTTAACACAAATTTTGATATTTCATTAATTATGAAATTTGGTTATGAAGCACCAAAGACAACGAATGGAGAAGAACTCGAGAAATATCTCTGGACCGATAAGCAACATGACGAGTATATGGCAAACGCTCGGGCAGAATTTCACCTTCTAAGCGTAATACCAGATGAAGATCTCGACAGAATCGGAGAATACAAAAATGTAAAAGAACTTTTGGAAAAGTTCTTGAAGATTTACAATGAAATAGCTGAAGTCAAATCCAACTCCTTGATGGACACCAAGTCACCATCAGAACAGTCCGTGAACGAGGAAACTGCCGAGACAACCAAATTCCATCCCGATGACACAGAAAGCTCATCCTAAATGAGCATCAATGAAGGGGGAGAATCTTCGGAAGAAAGCAATTCAACAGGGGGAGAATCAACGACTGACAAGGTAAGTCAGGTATGGTCTCCACCTCCTTTCAGCGAGAAAATTAAACAGTTAGTTTCTTTATGAGGCTTTGTCTAAGGAAGTGGTTTTGTTCCAATAACCAAGAAGGTCTAGTGCCTTGCCATTACCTGGAAGCCAAAATATTGAAATAAAATGTTTAATTAACTTTCTGGTAAATCATTAAAATTAGACTTAATTAATGCTTTTAAAAAAAGGTTTATCAAACATTTTGTTAAAATCTTCAAGAATATTTTTATACTTAGAAAATTCTCAAAAATTTAAATTGAAAATTTTTGTTACAAAATATCTAACTTAGAATTTTGACTTAGAAGTGTTTTTTTCTAGAAAATCAGTGAAATAATTTTCTAAGTTTTAACCCTTAGATTTTTTTTGGAACCCCATTTTTTATGTGATCAAAGGGGAGAAGAATGTTAAGTCTAGGGGGAGGTATAATTTTATTGAAAAATCATATTTTGCACTTATTTGCAAACTTAATTGATTTTACTTTATGTTTGTGTTACCCTACCTTAACTTGGGTTGCTCACATCAAAAAGTGGGGAGATTGTTGGAACCCTAAGGTGTTTTCATGTGATCAAACCCAAGTTAAGTTAGGTCCTGTTTGTTTTAACCCTTGTGTCTAAGTGTGCAGGAGCATAGGAACACAAAAAGTCGAGTGGAAGACGCGGCTAGCGAGAAGGACAACACGGGAAGAGAGCCAATGGGCTCGGTGCATCCAAGGGACGAGGTGACCGTGGAAGAGTACACCGGTGGACGAGAAGAACGTACGCGACGTTCGAGGGACGAGAAATCGGGGAGGAAGGTTGCTCGAGGAGAAGGTCGGAACATGGGTTCGGGTGAGCCTTATTCCGAATGGCCGAGATCACCCAAGCTAGCAGAGCTGGAGTGAAAGACTCAGACCGAGACGAGTTGGACTGGAGAAGAGGTCCCGGACCAAGAAAAGTCAATTCTGTTGACTTTCCTGGTCCGGGCGCCCGGGACCACTCCGGGCGCCCGGACCTGACTTTTGACCAGATCAAGTTTTAACTCGATCTGAACGTTGTGGGATAAAATTTATCCCCCCCCCAGGGTGCCCGGAACCCTTCAGTGCGCCCCGAACAGTGCAATAAATAGAGCACTGATTTCCACAGTTTAGAACAACAACTTGCAATCCAATTCTTTCAATTCTATTTTTTCTTTTGTACTGTCAATGCTGTAAGAGGCTACTCCGCCCAGAGGAGATCATCTGATAGTGCGCCATCTTTTCCTTGGATTAGCAATCCTCTCATTGCAAATCAAGTAAATCCTCTGTGTCTGATTTCTTTTCATTAGTTTCGTTTTATTTTTTGATTACAAGTTTTATTATTAATTGAAAATCCGAGAAAGGTTGTGTTAATTCTTTCAGGGTAATTCACCCCTCCCCTCTTGCCAGCCTCCAAAGGGACCAACAGAAGCAAGCAGCGATTCCGAGGGACTAGAAGCTGTAGTGGAAGTTTTCTCGAGAAGGCCAGAAGTTGGGTTCGGGTGAGCCCTATTCCGGATAGCCGAAATCACCTAAGCGAGTGGAGCCAGAGCAGAAGACACGGACCAATGTGATCGGAACCGAAGGAGGCCAGGACCAAAAATTAGCAAAGGGATTATTTTTGGCCCCGGGGCGCCTGGAGAAGGTTAGGGTGCCAGGAATCTGAATTTCATCCATATCGACGTGGCATTTGACCGTTGTGTCAGGAATAGAATTATTCAAGGCATCTGGAACCCTTTCAGGCGCCCCGAGTAGGGCTTTGTAAGCAGCCCTGCTCCCAGAAGCTAAGAACAACGATAAATAGTGAAACAACACTTGTGGACGCTTTCTATTTTAGCTTTCTATTTCTGTATTGTCATTGTTGTAAAGAGGCTTCTCCGCATGAAGGAGAAATTAGTGCGCTTTACTTTCTTGGATTAACAGCCTCTCCGGTTGTAACCAAGTAAATTCTCGGTGCCTTTGTCTTTTAGTTCTTTATCTTTCATATGCAAGTGTTCTTTTAATTAAGTTATAAGTTTGAGAAAGGTCTTCTGTTTGCTTGATTTGTGCAGGGGCTAATCACCCCCCCCCCCCTTTACCCGGTAGCCAAGGGTCCTAACAAGTGATATCAGAGCAAGGACGCTTTAGGAGGGCTAACCGCCAAATAAAACACACGAGATGGCCGGACCAAGCATCTACCCACCAAAGTTCGAGGGGGAGTTCGTGAGCTGGAAAAAGAGAATGGAGGTATTTTTCAAAATAGATTTCGATTTATTTTTAATAATGGAATTTGGTTTTGAAGAACCCGAGGGCAAGGAAAAGTATCAATGGACGAAGAAGGAACAAGCCGACTTCGTGACAAACGACAAGGCAGAGTTTCATCTGCTGAGCGCCCTACCGCCACAAGAAGTCAACTGAATCAGAGCTTATGAGTCTGCCAAGGAGCTCTGGGAAAAATTCTTAGAACTTCACGAAGGAACCTCGGAGGCGAAACTTGCGAGACGGGATTTACTTTGCAACCAGATCAGCAACATCTGATTAGAAGAAGACAAAACTATAGCACATCTTCACTCGAGGATCAAGGAGCTCATCACCGGACTTTCAAATCTCGAAGAAAAGGTAAGCAACCGGGATTCGCTAAGGTACGCTCTTAATGCATTCCCTAGAAATACAAAATGAGCATCATTAGTAGATGCCTACTATATCTCTAAGGATTTAGAATCTGTTACCTTAGAAGAGTTATTTTCAACTTTTGAAATCCATGAAACAAGATGTGCAGATTCAAAGAAGGAGTCAAAGCACAACATTGTCTTTAAGATAAAAATGGACGAACAAGATTCAAAATCCTCTCTCGATGATGACGAAACAACAATGATGGTAAGGAGATTTAAAAAATTATTTAAATCTAGAAAAACTAACCATCTGCAGGGTAGAAAGAAAAGAAAAATCAAATGCCACTGCAATGAAGAAGGGCATGTTAAAGACAACTGCCCTAAGTTGAAAAATAAGGACAAGGGCAAGAACAAGAAGCCTATCCAATCTAACAAGTACAAAACGCGAAAGGTTACGTGGGACAAAATGTCGTTAGAATCAGAGATTCAAGCTTTCTCCAGACTTGCGTTAATGGCAAGCCATCAAGAAAATGAACATGAAGCAAGCTCGTCCAAAATAAGCATCAAGAGCATCAATGAAGGGGGAGTTACATCAGAAGAAAGCAGCAGTTCAGGGGAAACTACGGATGATGGGATTGACAAGGTAAGTCGGATACGATCTCTGCCTGCCGATAAATTATTCAAGTTTATTAAATTATTGTCAAAGGATTGTTGTAAGCTAGAAAAATAAAACCAAGAGTTAAAATTAATTCTAGCTAAATCTTGTCCATTAGAAGAATTTGACAAAATAAAATTGGAAAATGATAATTTACAAAAGGAAATAAAGAACTTGAAAAATCATACATGCTCATATAATACAAGTATTAGAAATTTTAATGGTCTAAATTGGTACCTTAATTACCACAAGGACAAATTAGGAAAATTTCTCAGAAATATATTCCAAAAAGATTTTTAATCAACCTAGCACTACAAGAAAAATCCTCATAGACATCGGTGGAACAACAGCAGTTTTAAGCAAAAAACCAATTTCTTTGAGTATTTTACACCGGTTTTTTCAAAAACCGGTGTCTATGAGCGCAGATTTTCGCTCATAGACATCGATTTTTTAGACGATGTCTATGAGCACCTTTTTTCGTTAATAGACACCAATTTTAACAGCGGTTTTTAAAACCCAGTGTTAATGAACCAAAATAAAATAATTTAATTTTTCCACCAATACTTAGCCAAAATTTGCAACACTTCACTCTTCCCTCCAAACCTAAACCTAAAGCGTCGTCCACCGTATACACTTCACTCTTCCCTCCAACACTTGACTCTTCACTCAGCCTCACCTCCCTCTTCTCCTCTCTAAGCTCTCTGTGGAGACAGATTTGAGAGTTCCTGAGATCTAGTCGCTGTCATATCTTCTTGTCGATGAGGTAAACTTCCTTCCTCGACCCGGGATCTAGGCGATTTCTTCGCCGCAATGTACCTCTCTTGCGTTTTCTGTCGAGATTCAAGGACCTACGATTCTGGATCTGCTATTTTTATCTTCAGATTCTTGCTTAAAGTTACTGTGTTTGAGTTTTTTTTCATTATCTTGTTGGTCCAACGGTGCCTCAGATCGAGCTGCCTTTCCGATCTTGTTGCTCTGTCTGGTAATTTCTCTTTTCTACTTCCAGATCTGTACGATTTCTCTGCTGCATTTAGTTTAATTTCTCCTCGGATCCATCTTGTATTAGCTTTGTAGGTTGTGACCTATTGTTTTTACATGCGGAAGGAAGAACTTGCTTTTCTTCATTTAGGGTTTACTACTTATTTCATCTTGGTGTTTATTTAATTATTACTTGGTTATGATGTTGAAAAAGCTTAAAATTAGCTTCCATCGTCGCCATTCCACTGGAAGTTCTTCAAGGTCTTGATTATTAATTCTGTGCTAGGGCATAAAAAAATTGAAGTTTTTTTTGTTCGACGACGGTTTCACCACTAAAATGACCAAGGGTTTCATGGTGTCGTATCCTTGGTTCCTCTCAAGGTAAATGCCCGTCCATTTGGTTGATTAAGACACGTTAATGTTCTTTATCTCGGGATATTGCTGAATTGTATCTGTTGATGATGATGACTTAGAAATTCATGTGCTGCTGGTAATAAATGGTACCGAACAAGACTGACATTTTGTGTTTGGATTATTTGTATGTTCTTTGCTTGCGATTTAAGGAAAGAAGGTATTTGCTGAAAGAATTTCTGGAGCTTATTTGCATTAGCGATCCCATCAAGGTCCTTGAGGTGGGATGTGGAAATGGGAGCACTGTCCTTCCTATCTTATGGTGATGATTCTTTGTCTTTACCATCTTTTTCTTTGCAAATTAGTTTTCTTTTATGTCTTTTAGAGAAATAGAAATAAATCCAAAATGAGAAAAAGGATTGAGATGTTTGACTCCTGAACTCAGGTTGGACTAGAGTTTGGTCTTGAACTTAGATGGGAACCATGCCGAGCTAAACTGCTTTGATTCAGGAAAATGGTGCAAACTATATTAAATCAGAATGGAGCCTTTTGGTTTAGGAAAATGATTATCTTTGTTCACATCACCTAAAACATTCTCCTTCTTCCCTTTTATTTTTTGATTAATATAATAGTAGATGTAACTTGTAATCATTCTTTGCGGATTTGGACCTCAAATCCCAAATAGGGAAAGTCATTGGTAGCTGAATGACATGATCTCAGCCTTAATTTACATGATGCACAGTGTTTATGCTAAGTCATAGTTCAAATGACTTGATCTTGACTCATTTTAGTAATTTGTAGACAATCTTAGCAACTCAGCTAAATATTTATGAGTCTAAAATTTCAGTCAATTGCAAGAAGTGGGTGCATTGTTTGGGAAGAGTTCAACATTTTTAGGCATCCATTTACTTTCACACACTGTCATTAAATTCACCACTGTTCCTTGTGTGTTCATTGATTTGTTATAAACATGTCAATCTTTTTTTTTATGATGACAAAACACAAGTTATGACATTATAAATTGCTCGACCAGCTTATTCTATTTTTGGCATGTTTCTAGAATGAGTTAGTTGTATTATGTCATTTCATGTTATGCTAATGAAACTTTAAATACCATATATTCTCAATTATGAGAATGTAAATTCTATGCTTAGCACTACATATTTAATAAATATTTCATGTTCACTTTTTAATATTTAATTATTTGCAAATTTTTGTCATGTGTTTTTTGTTCTGTATTAATAGATAGCATTATCCCAGTTAAGACCCATTAATGAAAGTCCATAATCTAATTTGCACGCATGACTTGAATCATTGGAATAGTAATCATTATCTATAACATTTGACTTTAGTCTCCTTTCTGTTTGTTTAAGTTTATGCACTTGTACCAATAATAATATTGTTGTTCAGTGCAAAGCAGAATATTACAGTCTATGCTTGCGATTATAGTGAAGAGGTCCTTAGAAAAGCAGAAGAGATGATAGCCACTGGAAGTGCTATTTCTCTAGTGCCTCGGTTCTTCACTTTCTTGCTTGATGTCTCTGTAAATGATTTCCCTGATTGGTTATTCTGCACTTCTTGTAGAAGGAATTCATCTCCAGAGCCAGCTAATTTCTCATCAGGTTGGTCTTAGATTTCAACTTATAGCATGAAACCTTAATCTCATCCTCATCTTGTTATGTAGAATTTTATTTTCCTTCATTTTAGATTCTAGAGGAGAAAACTTGGAAATGTCACACATGTCAACCTTCGTAAGAGAAGATCAGTGTTGCATTGGTGGAGTTGATTTCGTAACAATGGTAAGTTAGCCTTAGATTTCCAATTGCAATGATAAAACAGCCGATTATTTATACATGTTTGTTGGGCTTTTTAATCTCTGTACATGTCCCTTTCTATAATATATGACCAATTCTTACTTCCTACTATTATTCTCATACCATTTTTTGATCCTTAGCAGAAACATATTTGCTACCAACAATTTCTGAGATTGATAGATTGCCTCCATCACTGTAAATGTAATAATACTGATTTAGAGCATTGGGGGCCTTTTCTGCATTCACTTCTAGCTGAATAATGATTAGAGCTTTGATCACATTAGTTCATCTACTGTTTCGGTTCATTTGCTCCAGAGCTCTCTAGGTGAGAAAAAACCTTAAGAATAGTAAACATCTAGCTGTGATGATCTGGTTATTTAGGTTCAAAAACAACAGCTAGTTTATACCGTTATTTTTATTGCCAGAAGAAAATTTGACGCATTACCCTTCACTGATAATTTTCATTCACAATAGGAGATTGCAAGACACTCATGTTTGCACATATTAGCCCAAGTTCAGCAGATTTAGGTGAAACATTATGCTCACTAAACTTTGCTAGCAGAGTCCGAGGCATTGAACATGGTCCTGTCCGAAAGCAGACAGATTTAGCAGAGAGTTTCAAGCTTAAACAAATGGTATATCTATTTTGACTGCATATTGGGCTACTGTTGCTAGTTTTAAAATTTTGTTCTATTTGGCAATACATATGCAGGTTTTGTATCTTCTGCAATTATGTGATGCCTAATAAAAGTTATTGTATAGGCTGATAATCTCCTTCAGAGTGAAAATGAAAACATAAGGTTGAATGAAAGCATGCAATTGATGCAGCTGAAATACGCATGTTGGGAGAATGTTTTCAAAACATTGCAAGATAAGTAAAGTTAGTCAACCCAGTGCAAAAAAGTAATGTTAGTCATAACAAAGTTATAGTGACCAAATTGCCCACATACTTTTATTAGTCTAGCTTATGAGGAAATTGAATGGCCTCAAGAAGGTGATCCAACTGATAGTAATTGAACCAAATGAAGATATTGTGAATAAATTATTTTATATATTCCAATAAAAATCATAATAATCTACTATACACCATGCAGCACTATATTTAGCTTCTTTCAAATAAGTTGTCTTATAACATATTATTTCAAATGTGCAGATCAAAGAAGCTGAGCAAACAAGTAAAAATTACCAGCAAAAGGTTACTTATCTTATTTTCAATCTCTATTTGAGTAGAATTTACAGCATCTTTAATTTCCCTTATGTAAGCAACAAACTGCTTTATATCCATATTGACTATTTTATTCTATTCAAGTAAGAGAACTGGAGAATCAATTAAATGGTGAGAGGACAACCAAGAAGGATGTTGCAAAGTTCCCAAAGCCTCCAGTGGCTCCTTTAAGATGAAGGCCTCCTTTACAAAGAATCATCAATCAGTTGTCACCCTCAGGACATCAAACAAGCAGAGGTGCTCATCCAGTAATAGATAAAGAGAATTATCTATTAACAAATAAAACTACTGGGAGATTTAGTTAAATCTCTGCACAGAGCAAGAAGGATAACGTTGACACCAGTAAGAAGAATATTTGTGTACTATCTATTACCTTTTAATGTTGTAAGAAGAATAGTTATGTGTAATTTGTGGAAACTGACTTGATGTGCAGAATATCTATTATCTTTTTATGTTGTAAGAAGAATATTTATGTGTTGGTTATATGGATATTGACTTGGTGTGTTTAGATACATCGGTGCATTTTTATTTGTGATTTTCTTAGTGAATTAATAATATTAACTTAATTTTATGATTTGCTTGGTGATAATGTTGGTTTTTCACTATTTCAAAAATTGAATTTGTGTCGTTAAACAATACTGATATTATATCGGTTTTCCACCGCTGCAAAACCGATGTCATTAACTAATATTACATTAGTCGTATACCGCTACCAAAACTGGTGTTATTAACATATAATATTACATCGGTTTTACACCCGATGTCGTTAAGTGATACTACACCGGTTTTAACCCGATGTCTAAAATGATAGACCTTTTACATCGCCTTCATAGACATCGGTCGAAAATGTAATAGACATCGGTGGAAAACCGATGTCTATGAGGGTTTTTGTTGTAGTATAGTTGGAAGGAACTTATATTGGGTTCCAAAATCTTATCTAAATTTAAATTTAATTGGACTTAGGGCTTTCAAATAGTAGATTAAATGTTTGACTTCCTTAAGAGGTTTTGTCTAGAAAGTGGTTATTGCTCCAATAACCAAGAAGGCGTAGTAATTACAGAAGGGATATAGGGTTACCGAATGAATGAGCATTCATTGATACTTCAAAAAATTACAGAAGAAAAACTCACACAAACAAGCTCACTCCAAAAAATTCAAAATATTGTCGGGTAGCGACTCAGTCAGCTTGTCTCGACTGGTGACCTTTCTTGTCAGAGCGGATGGGAGGTAGCCACCTTCTTCAGTTGATCGAGCGAGTGTCCCATCGATAGCAAGGTCAAATAAACGGAGTGCCCGATCGGCGACCTTGTCAATAAAAGCAGCCAAGCGGATGTAGGCCTACTTCATGAGATCGAACCTGCTCGACTCAGCTCCCTAATAAGTTTATAAGTGTTAGAGTGTATACTAAAATTCTAGCTTTTTGTAAACATGTATTTATAAATAAAAGAATCACATTGGTCAAAAATATCTACATTTATGTTAAGTGTAGTTGTTCATTTAATTTATATTGTATATAACATGGTGTGTGGTGTCACACACAGAAGATCATGTTATCAATTCTTTGTAAATTATAAATAGTTGCTCATGACTAAGATGGAAAGAAACAAACTGTCAGTAAAGTCGTAGTGTAATTAGGTATTAGTTTATCTTGACTAATAAATTACACTAGTACACTCTAAGTGTATTGAGTAGGACCATTTAAGGTAAGTTCTTTTTATACTGACTTAATAAAAGAACAAGACCTTAGTTATTATGGAAGTGTGTGCTCTTAATCCTAATATAATAACAAGCACATATATTTAGTATTTATTTATTTGACTTATCAAAGGATGAGATTTAGCTCGATAAATCAATAAGCCTAAGAAGTTGGGAAATGATATTACTTATAGTGTGTGTTGTTGATTATAGAAGGAAACTGTGTCCAAGTAATCTAGGTTGAGAATATCCCCAAGAGGAGCTAATAAGGATTGTCATGTTAAACCCTGCAGGTGGACTTAGTCTAACATGACGATAAGGTTGAGTGGTACTACTCTTGGACTAAGATATTAATTAAGTGAGTTGTTAGTAACTCATTTAATTAGTGGATATTCGACATCTTAAACACAGGGAGACTAACACACTCATAATAAGAAAGAGCCCAAAACGTAATTTGGGATTGGTGCGGTAGTTCAATAATAATTTTTTAGTGGTATGAATTATTATTGATGAAATTAAGTTGAGTGTTCGGGACGAACACGGGAAGCTTAATTTCATCGAGAGACCAAAACTAATTCCTCCTCTCGGTCCCTATCGTAGCCTCTTGTATATAAAGATTTATACCCACCGCATACCCACTCCTTACCCAACCCAAAGGGACCGGCCAAGCAAGCTTGGAGACCAAGCTTGGGCCGACCAAGCAAAGGGTTGAGCCAAGATGGAGGGGCCGACCAATGCTTGGAGCCCAAGCATAAGTGGTCGGCCCTAATAAAATTAAAAGGATTTTTATTTTAAAATTCTTTCTTATGAGGATTCCATGGTTTTATAAAAGAGAGTTTAAAATTTAAATCTTTCCTTTTATAGTTTCTACAAAAGATTAAGAAAAGATTTGAAATCTTTCCTTATTTGTAGATTTAAAGGAGATTTTAATTTTGATAAAACTTCCCTTTTTTGTAACCATGTTCATGATTTAAAAAGTGAGTGTTTAAATTAAATATTTCCTTTTATAGGTTTCTACAAAAGATTAAGAAAAGATTTGATATCTTTCCTTATTTCTAGATTGAAAGGAGATTTTAATTTTAGAGAAAACTTTCCTTTTTGGAAATCATCTACATGTTTAAAAGAAAGATTTTAATTTATAAAATTTCCTTTTATAACCCACCATGAAGGGAAAAATTATTAGAGAAATTTTTTATAAATTTCCGAAAATAAATTAGGAAGTTTTAATTCTTGTGTGAATTAAACTTTCCTTGTTTGGAGCTTATAGGTGGTCGGCCATGTTAATAATGAAAAGGAAATTGATTTTTAATTAAATAAATTTTCCTTTTCATGGCAAAGGAATTAAGGAAGTTTTTATTTAAATTTCCTTATTTGCCAAGACCAAGGATTATAAAAGAGGGGGTAGAGGTGTCTTCATAGGTAATGACTCTATTCTATTTCTTCCTCTCTTTCTTCCTTGGTGGTGGCCGGCCCTATTGCTTTTCCCTCTTCCTTTTCTTTCTTCTTCATTAGCCGAACCTCATCATCTCTTGGAGCTTGAAGGTGGCCGGATTCTATCTTGGAGAAGAAGGAGAGAAAGGAAGCATCTCTTTGAGCTTGGTGGTGGTGGCCGAACCTCATCTATTCTTGGAGTACTTATGGTGGCCAAACCTTGCAAGGAGAAGAAGGCTTTGGGTGGTTCTCATCTCGATAGATCGTTTCCCACACAACGTCCGGGATAAGAAGAGGAATATGGTAGAAGATCAAGAGGTCGTTGCATACAAAGGAAGGTATAACTAGTAATTATTTTCCGCATCATACTAGTCTTTCTTTTGTATGAATTCCAAACAAGAGGCATATGATTCTAGAGTTTCAGATTTTTTTCGAGTTTGTGTTTTTTTTTGTTTTTCGAATTTATTATTCGATTGTTCTTTTTGGTTAAATGTAATGTTATTTTAGGAAATTAAATATTTAATTTCGTTAAAAGGCTTTGTCGAGGCAGTGGTGGATGCTCTCATACCTAAGAAGGCCATGTGTCTCGCCATATTTGACCTGGGAGCCAATTTCCAAAATAGATATTTAATTGAATTTGTAACATAGGTTGACTTGGATCAATAGTGTTAAGTTCCGCTTGCGATCCAAGTCTAAACCATTAAGAATAGATAAGTTAAATTTGGAATCAATAATGTTAAGTTTCATTTGTGATTTCTAATTTAACTTCTAAAGAACACAATAGGTTGTTTAGGAAAGGTTTGTCACTTGTACAAAATTTTTGTATCGTGGAACCGGTACGATCTTCCTAGGACCAACCAACAATTGGTATCAGAATTAGGGTTTGCCTCTGTGTGTTTGTTTTTCAATTTAATTATGCACATGTCATACATAATTTAGGCAGGATAATAGTAGGATATGCTAACTTTTTGGTTGCAGGCTCCAACTATTATGGCTTATAGATATTGTGTGTGATTGGACCCTTGGACATGTCAAGGGCATTATTTTTATGTGTACATGATTGTATGTAACTAATACAGCAGGAGATGTATTAGCCCTAGGATTTTAGAATTTTATTTTTGATCTAGATTAGATGTACATTCTTTCATGGAATATAGGATCGTTATATGTAAAATTCTAATTTTATTGCGGAACGGATGCTTGCGAGGCGTGGTACTTTTTGAGAACCAGAGGCGCAGTGGAATAAGAAGCAAGATAGACGCGACGACTGGACCCGATGGCGGTATCTAAATAAGGCATTAGCTAGGGTTGGAGCACACGAAGAACAGTGACGAAAAAGGTCATAATAGTTGGAAAATTAATTTCCAAATTTATTACTTTTATTTACTGTGATGTGTGTATGTGCATGTGATATATGCTAGTATAGGTTAAAATTCCTCACCTTAAATAACTAAGTGGGAGAGAGATTTTGAAATAAATTCAACGATCTTTATTACTGGTTTGTAAGTGATGCAACAAGCTTGCGTGTTGGCTCTGAGTGCCTCCCTCTACAATGGATGGGTTTATTGCAGATCACTAGATCAAACTTCTTTTATGGATGGTTATAGGAAATTATTTAGGAGCGTGTGATCTTCTCCAACTAGAGGGGCATAATCCTATTTAATGGACTAAGTATCAAGTAATGGTATACACTTAGACGCATTCTATAGTATCCTCTCCAACGGAGTCACTGCTATTGTTTTGCGGGACCAAAGGAATACCAACTATTAATTTTATTGTCATAAAGTTAGGATGACAAGATAATAAAATTAATGGGTAAGACCCTCCTCTTACGAATGTTTAAATTTATATACGTCCACACTAACGTGGCATGCATAATTCCCAGTGTTTGAGGTGTTGGTGAATTTAAATAATATTGTTTGAGGAATCAATGTTATTTTAAATTCAAAGTTTTGATCAAATATTTGATTAAAGACAAACCAACTATTAATTTTATTCGTTATAAAGTAAGGTTAACAACATAATAAAATTAATGGATAAAATCTCCTCTTTAATTTTGTATACGTCCACACTATCGTGACATACAAAATTCACAGGAATTTTAAGGAGTTGGTCTTGACCAAATATTTTTGATTCTTAGGATTTAAAATGTTTGTCAATCCCCTAGTTGTTATACTATAGAAAAGACTTAGTAGTCCCAATTATAATGATTGGAAATAGGACTTGGACATTAAGGTAGACTATCCTCATAGAACTGAGAACAATATAGGTGTATTTTATTCATTAGTTGATACATGTTTAGTGGTGTTATCTACCGGTACCTGGTGTGTAGATACGGGAACCACTGATCATGTCTGCAATTCATTTAGGGGCTCCAGGAAACCCGACAACTATATGTAAGGAAAATCACCGTCTACATGGGCACTACTGCAAAAGTAGCAGCTGTTGCAGTGGGAGAGGTTTATCCTATGATAGGAATAAAATATGGATTTTAAGAAATTATCTTTATGTACCAAGTTTAGAAATAATTTGATTTTGATTTCTAAAACTATTAAAGAATAGATATTCTGTCTATTTTGATAATAAACTTGTTATCAAGAAAATAGGGAAGTTATCTGTTCTGGTACGTTGGTTGACAATTTATAATCCAATAACTTCCACGATGCAATAAATGGAAATTAATAACACATCTTCTAACTTTAATAAGAGAAAGCAACCTACGGAAATGAACCAATTATATCTTTGGCATCTAAGGCTAGGTTATATTAACTTTAGTAGGATTCATTGGTAACTGATGAACTTTTGGGTTCATTGGTAGTGGAAATCTTTCCAACCTGCGAGTCTTACTTGGAAGAAAAAAATAACCAAGAAACTTTTAAGTTTATGGGGTATAGAGCCAAAGATGTGTTGGAATTGGTTCATTCTGATTTATGTGGACCTATGACTATCCAGGGAAGAGGTGGTTTCGAATATTTCATTTATTTTATAGATGACTATTCGAGATGCGGGTACATTTACTTGATGCGCCGTAAGTCTAAGTACTTTGATAAGTTCAAAGAGTACTAGGCTGATGTGGAGTAACGTCGAGGTAAAGGTATCAAGACACTACAGTGAAATCGTAGTGGTGAGTACCTCTTAGAAGAGTTTAGGAGTCACTTATCAGAAGTTGGGATTCAATCCCAACTAACTACACCTAGTACACCCCAACAGAATGGTGTAGTAGAAAGAAGGTATAGGACTCTTATAGAAATGATTAGATCGATGATGGGTTATTCAGAAAATTACCAAATTTGTTTTGAGAATATACTCTAAAAATGGAAGTGAACATAGTACCTTCTAAGTCAGAACTCTCTACTCCAATAGAATTGTAGAAAGGGTGTAAGCCTAGTCTAAAGCATATTCAGATTTGGGGTAGTCCAACACATGTGTTGAAGGGAGACACTGATAAGTTGGAATAGGAGTTCACTTGTTTGTGCGTTATTCTAGAGAAACGAAAGGAGCTTTATAGTCCTTAAAATCAGAAGGTCATTGTTAGCACCAATGCTCAATTTTTAGAAGAGGACTATGTTATACAAGCCCATGAGTAAAATTATTCTTAAGGAAATTAGAGAAGACACGTTTAAACTAGTACCAACTGTACAAGATGTGATACCACAAGAAACTGCAACACGTATCAAAAATGATGTACAATTGCAGAAAGTACCTCGTCATAGTGGGAGGGTCGTTAGGTAACCTGAAAGATTCATGTTTTGGGAGAGTCTTTGGACTTGATCCCTGGTGAACATGAACCTGATCCCCGGACATATGATGAAGTGCTCCAAGATTAAGATGCAGCATCTTGGCAAATAGCAATGAATACAGAATTAGAATATATGTATTCTAATAAAATCTGGGAGCTTGTAGAACCACCAGATGATGTAAAAGTCATTGGGTGTAAATAAATCTACAATAGAAAAAGAGGGATAGACGGGAAGTGGAAACTTTCAAAGCAAGGCTTGTTGAAAAAGAAAATTTTTCACCGGTAGTCATGCTCAAGTCTATCCAAATTCTTTTATCTATTGTTGCTCATATGGATTATGAGATTTGACAAGTGGATGTCAAGATAGCTTTCCTTAATGGAAGTCTTGAAGAAAGCATCCATATAAAGCAACCAGTGGGGTTCATTGCAAAGGGCAAAGAACATCTAGTATGTGAGCTCAATCGGTCTTCTTACGGACTGAAGCAAAAGCTTCAAAGGTCTTGGACATCTTGTCTAATGAAGTAATCCAGACCTATGGATTTATTTAGTGACCCGATGAGTCTTGTGTATACAAGAAGTGTGATGAAAACGTAGTGGTATTTCTTGTATTATACATAGATGACATTTTTTGGTAGTTGGAAACAATATCAAAGTGTTGTCGGAAGTAAGGGTATGATTGTCCAAATAATTTGATATGAAAGACTTAGGAGAATGCGCACATATTCTCGGGATCAAAGTGATCACAAGAAAAGAATGTTGTGCTTATCCCGAGCTGTACACTATTCTAGCTCGTTTTAGCATGCAAATCTCCAAGAAAGATTTCTTACCTTTTCGGCATGGAGTAGCTTTATCTAAAAAGATGTCTCCAAAGACATCAAAGGAAATAGAGGATATGAAGGCAGTTCCTTAAGCTTCAGCTGTAGGAAGCCTAATGTATGCTATGTTGAGAACGAGATCGGATATCTGATTTGCCGTGGGCACGGTTAGAAGATATCAAAGTAACCCAGGTCTAGGACACTGGACTGCCGTAAAGCATATATCAAAGTACCTTAGAGGGACTAGAGATTATATGCTAGTTTTCAAGGCAAATAATTAGATCCCTGTGGGTTACACGGATTTTGACTTCCAATCAGATAGGGACAATAGTAAGTCGACCTCGGGGTTTTGTGCTTACTATAGGAGGTGAAGCCATAACTATGGAGAAGTGTTAAGCATTGGTGTTTTTCGGACTCCACCATAGAAGTTGAGTATGTGGCAGCCTCTGAGGCAGCCATAGAAGTTATATGACTCAGAAACTTCATGATGGACTTAGACATGATTTCTGATTTGCCCAAAAATTATTACAATTTATTGTAATAATAGTGGTGCAGTAGCAAACTCGAAGAAACCATAAGTCCATAAGGCAAGTAAACACAATAGAGCGCAAGTACTATCCAATACGAGAAATCGTATAACGAGGAGAAGTTGTTACCGCCTAGATTGTATCAAGTGATAACCTGGAAGATCCTCTCACTAAGGCCCTTAAGGCAAGAGCTTTTGATGGACATGTTGAAAGGTTGGAAATCAGATGTATGACAGCAGATATGGCAGCTTAGTCTTTTAGTATAAGTGGGAGATTGTTAGAGTGTATACTAAAAGTCTATTTTTTTGTAAACATTTATTTATAAATAAAAGAATCACATTGGTCAAAAATATCTACATTTATGTTAAGTGTAATTGTTCATTTAATTTATCTTGCTTTTTATCTAGGTTATCTGAACCTAGAGTTAGGTTATCTGAACCTAGAGGCGACTATGGGAGCCCACCCATTGGACCGTAGTCCCATATAACTAAAGCAAAGCTATGTATGTTATTTAAAATGCATCTAGGGCATTTAACTAAGCTATTAAAATGCCTACTGTGACATTTAACTATACTAGGCATTTCATCGAGCACTTGGTGTGCTCTAATTCTGTATATGGTTAAACTGAGAACATAAATGCGAACTAAGGCATAAAACGTACAACTAGCTACTTATACTGCAGGTGAGGGGTTACTTACATACTGCGCTAGTTTTCTTACGAATCTGATCGCTAGGTTTCCGGAGAAGATGATCTCCTCGGCGATCCTCTCTCGTCTATGCGTTCTTCTCGCGGAGGGGAGTGTCCTCGTGCCGAAATTATCGCCGGAAAGTGCTCCTACGATCCTAGGGGTGGAACCCTAGGTGTTCTCGGACTTGTGGTGCCGAGAGGGTGCGGGAGAGAAGGAGGCGTCGGGTGAGGGTTTGAGGGAAGAGAAATTGTCGTTAAAATAAAATCTCCCACTTAATTTCCCTATTTATATTAAGTGGTAAAAAACCCCCTACTAAACCTTAAGTATAATTGTTCTCCTTTCCTTTCAGCACACCCCTGCTGGGGCCCCTTGGTTACTAAAGTCATCTATAAGTAAAGGAAAGGAGACCTAGCGAACCCTACGACTAAAGTCATCTAGGTTGCGAGACCTAGCGAACCCTACGACTTATAGATGACTTTAGTAACCAAGGGGCCCCAGCAGGGGTGTGCTGAAAGGAAAGGAGAACAATTATACTTAAGGTTTAGTAGGGGGTTTTTTACCACTTAATATAAATAGGGAAATTAAGTGGGAGATTTTATTTTAATGACAATTTCTCTTCCCTCAAACCCTTACCCGGCGCCTCCTTCTCTCCCGCACCCTCTCGGCACCACAAGTCCGAGAACACCTAGGGTTCCGCCCCTAGGATCGTAGGAGCACTTTCCGGCGACAATTTCGGCACGAGGACACTCCCCTCCGCGAGAAGAATGCATAGACGAGAGAGGATCGCCGAGGAGATCATCTTCTCCGGAAACCTAGCGATCAGATTCGTAAGAAAACTAGCGCAGGATGTAAGTAACCCCTCACCTGCAGTATAAGTAACTATTTGTACGTTTTATGCCTTAGTTCGCATTTATGTTCTCAGTTTAACCATATACAGAATTAGAGCACACCAAGTGCTCGATGAAATGCCTAGTATAGTTAAATGTCACAGTAGGCATTTTAATAGCTTAGTTAAATGCCCTAGATGCATTTTAAATAGCATACATAGCTTTGCTTCAGTTATATGGGACTACGGTCCAATGGATGGGCTCCCATAGTCGCCTCTAGGTTCAGATAACCTAGCTCTAGGTTCAGATAACCTAGCTCTAGGTTCAGATAACCTAGATAAAAAGTAAGATATGATAAGTCAGTATAAACAGTATTTTACTTTATTAGTGGCATTGTACTGGACTTCAGATGTCCTTGGGTTGGGCTCCCATAGTCGTCCCTAGGTTCAGATAACCTAGTAACCCTACTAGATTCGGGACTTGCTACCTCGGGTCTAGTTAGGGATGCGCGCACAGCAAGTACAGATGTCGGGCCCATCAGCAGCATGTTTAGTATTTTTATCTATTTATGAAAATAGTTTTCAAACTTCACGAAACAAAATGTGAATACAGCTTAGTTTCAGTTTAGTTCTTATTGTGATGATAATTAGTTTAGCTTATGTATTAGTTTAGTTCTTGTTGATACACAAATAGCCATGTTTCGAAGTTGACTGCCATGTTTCAATATTTTAGTATGATCCTCATCATGTTTATTAACACAGCATATTTTAAAAGAAGACATGATTTCGTTTAATGCATGTTTTTGTGAGGTAGATGGTTTCTTACTAAGCTCCCAAGCTTATAGTTGCATTTTCCTTATACTGCAGATAAGGGTAAAGGAAAGATGGAATAGCGGAGACTGGAGGCAATGCGATGAAGATGTGTGTGAGCAGGAACTTGGAATGAAGATCTTTAGGAGGGAACTAGCAAATTAAGAACTTAGTACTCTTTTAGTATTACTTTTCTGCACTCTTAGATGTCTAAATGTCTTGATTCATGAAAGTATGCACCAAGTTATGCTTAGATTGTTATTTGTCATGATAGTAGATAGCTAGCTATGAGTATTGGCATGCCCAATAGTAGTGTTATGGTTGTAGTTGAGTTTCTGAAAATTCTGTACGAGATCGGGTCTGATTTCTGCGGAAATCAGAAACCCAATCGATCAGCCGATCGATTGAGTAGTCCTCAATCGATCAGCCGATCGATTGGGAGAAGTCCCCGCATACAGAATGCTAGGGAGTCGATTAGCTGATTGATTGGGGAACCCTCGATCGATCAGCCGATCGATCGAACGCGATATGTCGCGTACAGAGAGTTGATGAGTCGATCAGCTGATCGATCGACCATGGATCGATCAGCCGATCGATCGGAAATTTAATTCCTGTGAATAGAGAGCCTCTGAATCGATCATCGGATCGATTGGCCAGGCTGGATCGATCAGCCGATCAATTCAGACTTGACTCCGTGCACAGTAGCGAGTTGAGTCGATCAGTGGATCGATCAGCCAACTCCAATCGATCAGCCGATTGATTGGAATGTCTGATTTTAGCCAGAAGTGTCTAACTTTAGTTTTTGATCAAATAGAAAGTTAAGCTTCCTTCTTTAGCATATACATAACTTCAGGAATGTATCCCGGATATAAATTTCCAGACTTTATAGTAAATAGCATTGTGTTTTAATTAGTTCAGTCCTTTTTCGCACCAGAATAGTTAGCATAATGTAACCCTCGGCCTTCAGTTTAGTCAGTAGAAGGTGGGTCGTTACATAGTATAAGTGGGAGATTGTTAGAGTGTATATTAAAAGTCTAGCTTTTTGTAAACATTTATTTATAAATAAAAGAATCACATTGGTCAAAAATATCTACATTTATGTTAAGTGTAATTGTTCATTTAATTTATATTGTAGATAACATGGTGTATGGTGTCTCACATAGAAGATCATGTTATCAGTTCTTTATAAATTATAAACAGTTGCTCACGACTAAGATGGAAAGGAACAAACGGTCGGTAAAGTCGTAGTGTAATTAGGTATTAGTTTATCTTGACTAATAAATTATACTAGTACACTCTAAGTGTATTGAGTAGGACCATTTAAGGTAAGTTCTTTTTATACTGACTTAATAAAAGAACAAGACCTTAGTTATTATGGAAGTGTGTGCTCTTAATCCAATATAATAACAAGCACATATATTTAGTATTTATTTCTTTGACATATCAAAGGATGAGATTTAGCTCGACAAATCAATAAGCCCAAGAAGTTGGGAAATGATATTACTTATAGTGTGTGTGGTTGATTATAGAAGGAAACTATGCCCTAGTAATCTAGGTTGAGAATGTCCCCAAGAGGAGCTCATAAGGATTGTCATGTTAAACCCTGTAGGTGGACTTAGTCCGACATGACGATAAGGTTGAGTGGTACTACTCTTGGACTAAAATATTAATTAAGTGAGTTGTCAGTAACTCATTTAATTAGTGGATATTCGACATCTTAAACACAGGGAGATTAACACACTCATAATAAGGAGCCCAAAACGTAATTTGGGATTGGTGTGGTAGTTCAATTAATTCTTTAGTGGTATGAATTATTATTGATGAAATTAAGTTGAGTGTTCGGGGTGAACACGGGAAGCTTTATTTCATCGGGAGACCAAAACCAATTCCTCCTCTCGATCCCTATCGTAGCCTCTTGTATATAGAGATTTATACCCACCGCATACACACTCCTTACCCAACCCAAAGGGGCCGGCCAAGCAAGCTTGGAGACCAAGCTTGGGTCGGCCAAGCAAAGGGTTGAGCCAAGATGGAGGGGTCGGCCAATGATTGGAGCTCAAGCATAAGTGGTCGACCTTAATAAAATTAAAAGGATACCAATTAATAAGTAGAATAAAAATTATAGAAAAAGAAAAAGTATCTCTTACTCTAGATATACTAGAAAAAAGGATATGCAATGATGAGAATAAACAAGAATACTTGCCAAAAGCATATGATCCTCTTTTGAATGGCGCATATCGTGGAAAAATAAACAAATTCTATTCACATACAACCATGAATCATTTAATTACTTCGAAAGAAAATTCCACGAAAATAGTTTGGATAAATAAACTTCATGGGCTATTTTCGATTTCTAATAATTACCAAGAATTTGAACATGAAAAAAATCCACTTAATGAAAAATCACCATGGAATTATATTATTAATTCGTTAACGTCAATTGATCAATTATCTTTTGAGTACATACCCAATTCTTATTTGAAAAAATCTTTTTTATTGGAAGAAGAAATAAAAAGAAATTCAGAAAAAAAAAAGCAAAATCTTTAAAATCCGTATTCGATATAATTACAACCAATGGAGAATAAATCATTGAAGAAGGAGGAGCTAACGTGGGATCCGCCCAAGGACCTACGGGTTTAGGTAAATATCTAATGTGTTCCCCCACCGGAGAGATTATTTTTGGAGGAGAAACTATGCATTTTTGGGATCTTCGTGCTCCTTGGTTAGAACCTCTAAGGGGTCCGAATGGTTTGGACCTGAGTAGGTTGAAAAAAGACATACAACCTTGGCAAGAATGACGTTCGTTTTAAAAAAATTTCTTATGTGGATTCCATGGTTTTATAAAAGAGAGTTTAAAATTTAAATCTTTCCTTTTATAGTTTCTACAAAAGATTAAGAAAAGATTTGAAATCTTTCCTTATTTGTAGATTTAAAGGAGATTTTAATTTTGATAAAACTTTCCTTTTTTGTAAGCATGTTCATGATTTAAAAAGAGAGTTTTTAAATTAAATATTTCCTTTTATAAGTTTCTACAAAAGATTAAGAAAAGATTTGATATCTTTCCTTATTTCTAGATTGAAAGGAGATTTTAATTTTAGAGAAAACTTTCCTTTTGGAAATCATCCACATGTTTAAAAGAAAGATTTTAATTTATAAAATTTCCTTTTATAACCCACCCTGAAGGGACAAATTATTAGAGAAATTTTTATAAATTTCCGGAAACAAATTAGGAAGTTTTAATTCTTGTGTGAATTAAACTTTCCTTGTTTGGAGCTTATAGGTGGCCGGCCGTGTTAATAATGAAAAGGAAATTGATTTTTAATTAAATAAATTTTCCTTTTCATGGCAAAGGAATTAAGGAAGTTTTTATTTAAATTTCCTTATTTGCCAAGACCAAGGATTATAAAAGAGGGGGTAGAGGTGCTTTCATGGGTAACGACTTTATTCTATTTCTTCCTCTCTTTTTCTCCTTGGTGGTGGTCGACCCTATTGCTTTTCCCTCTTCCTTTTCTTTCTTCTTCATTGGCCGAACCTCATCATCTCTTGGAGCTTGAAGGTGGTCGGATTCTAGCTTGGAGAAGAAGGAGAGAAAGGAAGCATCCCTTGGAGCTTGGTGGTGGTGGCCGAACCTCATCTATTCTTGGAGTACTTGTGGTGGCCGAACCTTGCAAGGAGAAGAAGGCTTTGGGTGGTTCTTATCTCGGTAGATCATTGCCCACACAACGTCCGCGATAAGAAGAAGAATACTGTAGAAGATCAAGAGGTCATTGCATACAAAGGAAGGTATAACTAGTAATTATTTTCCGCATCATACTAGTTTTTATTTTGTATGAATTCCAAACACAAGAGGCATATGATTCTAGAGTTTCAGATTTGTTTTGAGTTTATGTTTTTCTTTATTTTTTGAATTTGTGATTCGATTATTCTTTTTGGTTAAATCTAATGTTATTTTAGGAAATTAAATATTTAATTTCGTTAAAAGGCTTTGTCGAGACAGTGGTGGATGATCTCATACCCAAGAAGGTCATGTGCCTCACCATGTTTAACCTGGGAGCCGATTTTCGAAATAGATATTTAATTTAATTTGTAACATAGGTTGATTTGGATCAATTGTGTTAAGTTCCACTTGCGATCCAAGTCTAAACCATTAAGAATAGATAAGTTAAATTTGGAATCAATAATGTTAAGTTCCGTTTGAGATTTCTAATTTAACTTCTAAAGAACACAATAGGTTGTTTAGGAATGGTTAGACACTTGTACAAAATTTTTGTACAGTGGAACCGGTACGATCTTCCTAGGACCAACCAACAATAAGGGCGCTCGGGAGGCCTTCAACTCTTCCTTCAATTTGGCCAGCTCTTCATCTTTGGAGTCGAGTTGGGTCTTTGCTACGGTCTGCTCGGCCGATCGTCCATCCCGTTTGGCTTTCAATATGGCCTCAACCACCTTTAGGTTTTGGGCTAACATCTGAGACTCCTTATTTTTGATATCCAAGTCCTCGATGGCCCAGAGCTTCCTGGTGTTGGCCATATTGAGCTTGGACTCAAAGGAGATGACTTGTTTATGAAGTCGAGCCAATTGTGCAGCTTGCTTGGTGCCTTTGCTCTTCTCCACCTCCTACTGCTCGGAGCTCTTATTCAGATCGACTCGTAACTAGGTCATCTCAACATTCATCTGCTCCAGTTGTGCTTGAGAAGCAGATGATTGGTCGCTCGGAGTATGGAGTTGTTGGACTTCATGCTCCAGGTAAGCAAGCCTGTGGCACATGGCCAGGCTTTCCACCCAATACTACAAAAAAATGCTAAGCATTATACAACTCGAGCGGACAAGAGAAAAGAGAAAAGGTTTACATACCCCAGTAGACATCTGGGTGTGGCTATTAGCCAGTTCCCCCGAAGCTACAATCGTCGCACAGGCTCAAGCATCAGCCTATATCTGTGCGAATGACCCTTGTATTCTTATTTGATGCTCAGGGATGAGGGATGTTGGGTCATCCGAATGGTGGTACTCATCGGTCGGTAAGTGGATGATTGCCGTTATTGATCTCTAACCGTTCGGGTCAGAAGATGCAAAAGTTGCCCGGCTAGTGGGCTGTGAAGAGACTAGCCGGATACTAGACACCTGTGCCGCCAGCAGAGGAGGGGGCATGAAGGTTGTCGGCAGCGCACAAATCATCCCTTGAGGCAGCCCAGATAATGAAGGTGTCCGGTCAAAGGATAGAGACGTAGGGAGTCCCCAAGGCCCTGCTCAAGAGGTGGAAGAGAAGTATCACCCCACTCGGATAGGGGTCGAGAGCTGACCGCGGTAGAAGTCTATAGGGCTAAAGTGGTAGTTTGAGAGAAACTTTCCGCTCAGCACCTCTTGCGGTATTCTAGGGGCACGTCGGAAGTTGCCGACTCTGAAGCGACAGTGATCAGGACCATGGACGGCCGTTCAGGCAGAAGGTCTACTGTGGTAGCCGTTGCATCGCTCGCGGATGTCCGACTTCCTCCAGCGTTTCTCCCTAGCATTGGAGCTCCCTCCTCCTCGTTGAGTAGATCCTCGTGGGAACCGACCAGCTGTAGACCGCGGCTCTCTAGTTCGGCCATGGCCGAGACGTTGATGTCTGCGTTCGCAAGCTTACACTAGCTAGCTAGACGCGCTCGTAACATGATTCGAGTTGCACAAAAGGAAGAAAAATCAGTTAGATTCAAAAGTTAAAGAAAAGAAAGAGCATACCTAGGCTGGACGGAAGCCTTGTGTGGACAGATCTCAAGCCGAACACGTAGAGGACACCCTCCGGCAGCAACTTGTGTATATGGTATTTCTAACCGACCAAGCTGGAAGCTGCATGAAGGTAGTCAAGCGGCTCTTGTATTTCTTGAGCTCGGGAGGGTTCAACACCTCTAATTGCCACCTGGTCGAAAAATCCAACCTCTTTGGAAAGTGAACAAAGAAGTAGTAGTCCTTCTAATGCTTGTTGAAGGGCGACATCTTGTCAAAGAAAACTAACCCCACTCGGGCTTGGAAGAGAAAAGTCTCCGGCTCGGACAATTTGGGATAATAGAAATAATGGAAGAGCCGAGGAGTAAGAGGAATGTCGTGCAGGCAGAACAGAACAACGATCACGCACAGCAGCCGAAAGGAGTTCAGTACTAGTTGATGGAGAGAAATATGAAAATATTTACAAATGGGAGAAAAGAAAGGGTAGGTCGGGAATCGCAAACCAACGGTAAATTGGTCCCTAAAGAAGCATACAAAACCCGGAGGCGGCTTGTTTGAATAGTCAAAGGACGAAGGAAGACCGATTTGATAATCGGAAGGAATTTCAAAGACGGCTCTCAAACTCTCAGCATCACCTCTGTCGAACCTGGACTCGATGGACGTGTACCAGAGCCCAGGGACGGAGACAGGAGGTTGAGAGGAGCTGGCCATCGGAAATAAACATCAACAAGAAACAACGAAGTTGTTTGAAAAAGGATGCTAATAATAACGAACGGATCTGAGTGAACGGTACAGAAAGCTTACTAGAGAGATCGCTATGATTGCTGGAAAGGAAGAAGAACGCAGTGTCGCTGGAAATCTCGAAGACGACGACGCAGAGTGAGGAAGACGACGACTCACGAGATGTTTATAAACCTCGCGGCCGATCGACCTCAGCTATCCGATCTAAAGCTACAGAAACCTAGAAGCATATCCCATCGTTGATTTTGAAAGGGCGCACATCTCGTTGTAAGAGAATATCCGCCTGTCACATCGACCGTGTGGCGATAGTGAGGGGCACGTGTCCTTTGGTCACCGGATAGCATTTATTGAGCTTAATTAAAAAGGTATGGTCGCGTGCTTGACTATAACTATCAAGAATTTACACGGTCTTCAAAAAATCTGGATGATGTCAGCCAAGACTAAGTTCGCCCGAGGGCGCGTAAGGAAAAGTAGGAAAACATGTGTCAAGTGTTGCTTCTCATCGTCCCGATCGGCGCAAAGAACGGGTCACAGGGCTAAACCCGACAACGACAAAATGAAGCTGAGCGGCATTGGCTTGTGGGTCGATCAGTGTTTATAGACCGAGCATAGCCCGATCGGACACTATAGTATTTGGGTCGAATAGACCTCAGTGTTGCCAAAGACACATCTTGTCCAGTCAGTCGGATTTACAGCCTCCTTCTGCTAGACTTAAAAGGGAGGCTTGTGTGATGCGGCGATAGGGAGGAGCCTACCTGTCACGAGTCAATTGCCACGGTGTAGGTCAAAGTCAAGACGGTCAACGCCAAGGCTTAAGCAAGGTTCATCGCATCTGAGCGGGAAGTGGTTCATCAGCCGATCGGAGGGATCATTGTCTGGTCGACCATCTGAGTAAACCAGTGTCTGGTTAACCTAGTCGACAGGAGAGCAAGTTGAGCGGGCCAAGAGCCCGAGCTGAGCGGACTGTTGGAGTGTATACTTAAAAGTTTAGCTTTTGTACACATTTATTTTGAAATAAAGAATCACATTGGTCAAATGTTTACATTTATTTGTTAAATGTAATTGTTCAATTAATTTATATAGTAGATAACATGGAGTGTGGAGTCACACTTAGAAGATCATGTTGTCGGTTCTCTATAAATTATAAACAGTTGCTCACGACTAAGATGGAAAGGAACAAACCATCAGAATAGACGTAGTGTAATTAAGTATTAGTTTATCTTGACTAATAAATTACACTGATACACTTTAAGTGTATTGAGTAGGATCATTTAGGTAAGTTCTTTTTGTACTGACTTAGTAAAAAAACTAGACCTTAGTTATTATGGAAGTGTGTGCTCTTAATCCTAATATAATAACAAGCATGTATATTTAATATTTATTTCTTTGACTTATCAAAGGGTGAGGTTTAGCTCGATAAATCAATATGCCCGATAAGTTGGAAAATGATATTACTTATAGTATGTGTTGTTGATTATAGAAAAAATCTGTGTCCTAGTTATCTAGGTTGAGAATGTCCCCAAGAGGAGCTCATAAGGATTGCCATGTTAAACCCTGCAGGTGGACCTAGTCCAACATGACAATAAAGTTGAGTGGTACTACTCTTGGAGCTAGATATTAATTAAATGAGTTGTCAGTAACTCACTTAATTAGTGGACATTCGTAATCTTAAACACAGGGAGACTAACATACTCATGATAAGAAGGAGCTCATAATGTAATTTGGGATTGGTGCGGTAGTGCGGTAATAACTCTCTAGTGGAATGAATTATTATCGATGAACTTGAGTTGTGTGTTCGGGGCGAGCACGAGATACTCAAGCTCATCGGAAGGCCAAAACCAATTTCTCCTCTAGGTCCCTGTTGTAGCCTCAATAAAGCCTCAAGTCCATTCAAAGAAAAGTCTATCTTGGTGTCCAAGAAGGGGTCGGTTCATTGCTTGGTGACCAAGCAATGGCCGGCCACATATTCTCTAGAAGTGGTCGGCCCTTGCCTTGGGCAAGGGGGCCGGCCGCAATATTTAAATTAGGAAGGTTGTTTTTGAATTTTTAAATTTCCTCAGATATTTACAATATGTAAAAGAGAGATTTTAAAAATTTATAAAATTTTCCTAATTTAAATTAGGCCACAAGGTTTTAAAAGAGAGTTGTAAAATTTATAAAACTTTCTTTTAAAAAGAAATATTATTAGAGATGTTTTAAATTTTAAAACTTGGTTTTAAATTTTAAAACTTTCCTTTTAATATCCACATTAGAAAAAAAAGAGAGTTTGTAAAATTTTATTAGAAGTTTTCTTCTTTTAAATTTTATAAAAAATTTTTCTTTCCCTTTTAATAAGCTTGCTTGGTGCCCAAGCAAGGGGCCGGTCAAATAATTAAACATCAACAAATAGTTGTTTAATTAATAAATCAATCTAGGATTGATTAATTAAAAGGAAAGAAAAAGAAAAAATTAAAAGGAAATAGGAATGAGTCTAATTTTTTATAAAACTCTTTCCATAATTTTCCGTTGGGAAACTAATATAAAAAGGGGGGAAGGGGAGGTCTTGAAAAACACAACAATTGATATTGTGTTGTTGGAGATCATCAAGTGGCCAGCCCCTCTCCCTCTCTTCCCTTTGCTCTCTTTTGCTCCTTTGTGGTGATGGTGGCCGAATTCTAGAGAAGGAGGAGAAGCTTTCCGGGTGGTGTTCGTCTTGGAGGATCGTCGCTCACACGACGTCTAAGAGGAGGCGAGGGATATGGTAGAAGATCTCAAGGTTTTTAGCATACAAGGAAGAGGTATAACTAGTATTTAATTTCCGCATCATACTAGTTAATTTTTCTTTGTATAAATACCAAATACAAGAGGCATTCGATTCTTGTTTTTCGAATTTAATTTCGATGTTGTGTTCTTTTTCTTTTTTCCTTGTGATTTGATTGTTCCTTTTGGTTAACCTAGAGTTATATAAGGAAATTAAATATTAACTTTCCTTAAAAGGCTTTGTCTAGTCGGTGGTGGTTGCTCCCATATCCAAGAAGGCCAAGTGCCTCGCCATGCAGCACTGGAAGCCAATTTTGGAAACTAATATTTAATTGAATTTATAACCTAGGTGATTTGGATCAAACGTGTTAAGTTCCGCAGGAGATCCAAATCTAAACCTAAAAGAACATATAAGTTAAACTTGGAATCAAACGTGTTAAGTTCCGCAGGAGATACAAGTTTAACTTAAAAGAACACATGGTAGCTAGGAAAGGTTCAGATCACGTACAAAATTTTTGTACAGTGGAGCCATTGGGTTTTCCGAGTAGCAACCAACAATTGGTATCAGAGCCAGGGTTTTGCCTCTGTGTATTTGGTATTAGTTTAATTATACACATGTCATACATAATTTAGGCAGGTTAATAGTAGGATGTGCTAACTTTGTGGATGCAGGATCCAACTATTATGGCTTATAGTTATTATGTGTGTGATTGGACCCTTGGACATGTCAAGGGCATTTATTATGTGTGCATGATTGTATTATAAAATACAGCAGGAGCTGTATTTAGTTTTATTAGGATTTTATTTTTTTGATCTAGATACATGTACATTCCTTTTATGGAATATAGGATCGATGGATGTAAATTTTATTTTATGTTCGATCTAGTTTACATGTACATTCCTTCGAGGAATATAGGATCGAAAAATGTAAAATTCTATTTATGTCGCAGATCGAATCTTGCAAGGCGTGCAACCTTTTGAGGATCAGAGTGGCGCAGCGGAACAAGGAGCAAGATGGATGCGACAACTAGACCCGGTGGCGGTGGCCAAAGATGGCAGCAGCTAGGGATGACGACACACGGAGGACAACAATAGATAAAAGTCATAATAGTTGAAAATTAGTTTTTCTATTTATTGCTTTTGTATTGTGTTGTGTGTGAATGTTAGTGTACATGTTTAGTAGGCTAGCATCATCAAAATTCCTCACTTTAAATAACTAAGTGGGAGAGGAATTTATTTTAGTGAATTCCACGGTCTCCATTACTGGTTTGTAAGTGATGCAAACAAACTTGTGTGTTGGCTCTGAGTGCCTTCCTCCATATCGGATGAGTTTGTTTGCGAATCACTAGATCAAACTTCCATTTCGGATGACTATAGGAAATTAATTAAGAGCATGTGATCTTCCCCATCGGAAGGGGCACAATCTTATTAATGGACTTAGTGTCAAGTAATGGTATACACTTAGGCACGTCTAATAGTATCCTCCCCATCGGAGTCACTGCTATTATTTGTGTAACCGAAGGAAACCAACTATTAATTTTATTTGTCAAAAAGTTAGGTTGACAAGATAATAAAATTAATGGGATATACCCTCCTTTTACAAATGTTGAATTTGTATACGTCCACACTATCGTGGCATACAAAATTCACGGTGTTTTAAGGTGTTGGTTAATTTAAAATAGTATTGTTTGAGGATCAATATTATTCTAAATTTAGAGTTCTGACCAAAATTTATTTTGTGATTCTTAGGATGACTTTCAACCCACTGGCCATTATTCTAAAAGAAAACAGACTTACTGGTCCCAACTATATAGATTGGAAAAGAAACCTGGACATTATTTTAACTGCTGAGGGCTATAAGTTTGTACTGTCAGAGGAATGCCCAGAAACACCTAGCAATGATTCTATCCCAGAGGAGATTCAGCATCATAGTAAATGGGTAAAAGCTGATGAGATGGCGCGGTGTTACATTTTGGCTTCGATGTCAAATGTATTGCAACATCAGCATCAGGACTTACCAACAGCCTATGATGTAATGAACAATCTCAAGGAACTCTTCGAACATCAGAATCGGGCTGCTAGGCAAGAGGCAATGAGAAAACTGATGACAGCCACCATAACTGAGCGGACTCCCGTGAGGGATCATATTCTCAAGATGATGGCTTACTTAAATGAAATATAAGTTCTTGGAGGGGAAATTAATGGGGAAACCCAGGTCGATATCATCCTCCAAACGCTGCCCAGAAGTTTTGAGCATTTTCGCCTGAACTATAATATGAATAAAAGGATGTATTCATTGGCGGAACTTCTGACAGAACTTCAGGCAGCCGAAGGGTTGTTTCGTCAACATTCTCAAATTCACTATGCTGAAAATGGTTCTACTTCTAAGCCAAAAGGCAAGAAGAAGAAGAAACAAAATGGCTCAGCAAAGAAGGTGAATAAACCTCAAGGTGCAGGACAAAAAGCTGGAATAAAGAAGTCGAAGGGCAAGTGCTTTATTTGCAAGCAGACTGGACATTGGAAGGCGGACTGTCCTCGTAGGAAACAGAACAATAAAGGTATATCTCATACTCTAGTAGTTGAAACATGATTAGCGGTGTTATCTACCAGCACCTGGTGTGTAGATACGGGAGCCACTTATCATATCTGCAATTCTTTGCAGGGGCTCTAGGAAACCCGACGACTATTTAATAGAGAGATAACTGTCTACATGGGCAATGCTACTAAGGTGGCGGTTGTTGCAGTGGGAGACGTCTACTTATCATTTGATAGGAATAGGAAATTGGTTTTAAGGAATTGTCTTTATGTACCCAGTTTTAGAAAGAATTTAATTTCAGTTTCTAAACTGTATTTGGATGGATATTCAGTTTCCTTTAGTAACAATGTGGTTATAAAGAGAAATAAAGTGATTATCTGTTCTAGTGCATTGGTTGGCAATTTATATACTTTAAATCTAATTTCTCCCACAAAGCAAAATATGAAAATTAATAACACATCTTCTAACTCTAATAAGAGAAAAGAACCTTCGGAAATGAACCAAACACATCTTTGGCATCTAAGGCTTGGTCATATTAACTTAAGTAGGATTCAAAGGCTTGTAGCCGATGGACTCTTGGGTCCATTGGAAAACTTTCCAATGTGTGAATCCTGCTTGGAAGGTAAGATGACCAAGAGACCTTTTAAGGCCAAGGGGTATAGAGCCAAAGAAGCGTTAGAATTGGTTCATTCTGATTTGTGTGGTCCTATGTCTATCCAGGCTAGAGGTGGCTTTGAATATTTTGTCTCTTTTATAGACGATTATTCAAGATATGGATACATTTACCTAATGCGCCGCAAGTCTGAGTGCTTTGATAAGTTCAAAGAGTACAAGGCTGATGTGGAGAAACGTCTAGGTAAAAGTATCAAGACACTACGGTCTGATCGTGATGGCGAATACCTCTTAGGAGAGTTTAGGAATTACTTATCAGAGGCCGGGGATTCAATCCCAATTATCCGCACCTGGTACACCCTAACAGAATGGTGTGGCAGAACGAAGGAATAGGACTCTTATGGAGATGGTTAGATCGATGATGAGTTATTCAGAATTACCAAATTCGTTTTGGAGATACGCTCTGGAAACAGCAGCGCACATTCTGAACTTAGTACCTTCTAAATCAGTATCTTCTACTCCCACAGAATTATAGAATGGGTGGAAGCCCAGTCTAAGACATATTTGGATTTGGGGTAGTCCAGCACATGTGCTGAAACAAGATGCTGATAAGTTAGAATCTCGTACAGAAGTTCGTATGTTTGTGGGGTATCCCAGAGGAACGAAAGGCGATTTATTTTATAGTCCTAAAGACCAGAAGGTCATTGCTAGCACCAATGCCCAGTTTTTAGAAGAAGACTATATAATGGATCACAAGCCCAGTAGTAAAATTGTTCTAGAAGAACTTAGAGAGGACACGTCTACTTCAGTACCAACAGTACAAGATGAAGTACCACAAGAGACTGCAACATGTGTCACACATGATACACAACCACAGACGGTGCCTCGTCGTAGTGGGAGGGTTGTAAGGCAGACCGAGAGATTCATGTTTTTGGGTGAGTCTTCGGACTTGATCCCAGGCAAACATGAACCAGATCCCCGAACATATGATGAAGCACTCCAAGATATAGATGCAGTATCTTGGCAAAAGGCAATGAATTCCGAAAAAGAATCTATGTATTCTAATAAGGTCTGGGAGCTTGTAGAACCACCTGATAGTGTAAAAGCTATTGGATGCAAGTGGATCTATAAAAAGAAAAGAGGGACAGATGGGAAGGTAGAAACCTTCAAAGCAAGGCTTGTTGCGAAGGGGTACACTTAGAAAGAGGAAATCGATTATGAGGAGACCTTTTCACCGGTAGCTATGCTTAAGTCTATCCGGATACTCTTATCCATTGCCGCTCATATGGATTATGAGATTTGGCAAATGGATGTCAAGACAGCTTTCCTTAATGGAAGTCTTGAAGAAAACATCCATATGAAGCAACCAGAAGGGTTCATTGAAAAGGGTAAAGAGCATCTAGTGTGCAAGCTTAATCAGTCCATTTATGGACTGAAGCAAGCTTCAAGATTTTAGAACATCCGGTTTAATGAAGTAATCCAGTCATATGGATTTATTCAGTGTCCGGATGAGTCTTGTGCATACAAGAAGTGTAACAGAAACATGGTGGTATTTCTTGTACTATACGTAGATGATATTTTGTTAATTGGCAACAATGTCAAGGTATTATCAGACTTAAGGGTATGGTTGTCCAAACAATTTGATATGAAGGACTTAGGAGAATGTGCACACATCCTTGGGATCAAAGTTATAAGGGATCGCAAGAAAAGAATGTTGTGCCTATCCCAAGCTTTATATATAGGTACAATCTTTGCTCGTTTTAGCATGCAAAACTCCAAGAAATGTTTCTTACCTTTTAGGCATGGAGTAGCCTTATCTAAAGAGATGTCTCCAAAAACATCAAAGGAGATTGAGGACATGAAGGCAGTTCCTTATGCTTCGGCTGTAGGAAGCCTTATGTATGCAATGTTGTGTACGAGACCTAATATCTGTTTTACCGTGGGCATGGTTAGTAGATATCAAAGTAACCCTGGACAAGGACATTGGACTGCAGTAAAGCATATATTAAAGTACCTGAGAAGGACTAGAGATTATATGCTAGTTTACCAAGCAGACGATTTACTCCCTGTGGGTTACACGGATTCGGACTTCCAATCAGATAGGGACAACATTAAGTCTACATCAGGCTATGTGTTTACTTTAGGAGGTGGAGCCATTGCATGGAGGAGTGTTAAGCAGAAATGTGTCTCAGACTCAACCATGGAAGCTGAGTATGTGGCAGCCTCTGAGGCAGCCAAAGAAGTTGTATGGCTCAGGAACTTTCTAATGGACTTAGATGTGATTCCTGGTTTGCCCAAGATCGTCACAATTTATTGTGATAATAGTGGAGCAGTTGCAAACTCGAATGAACCACTAGCCCATAAGGCAAGTAAACATATAGAGCGCAAGTACCACCTGATACGAGACATCATCAAGCGAGGATAAGTTGTCGTCGCCAAGATAACATCAGCAGATAACCTGGGAGATCCTTTCACTAAGGCCCTTCCGGCAAAAGCTTTTGATCGGCATGTGGAGGGGATGAGAATCAGATGTATGGCTGTTAGGATCGATGGTCGCGGCTAGAGAGGGGGGGTGTGAATAGCCGCCCCAAATTCTTCGTGTTTCTTCCTACGATTAGGGTTAGCGCAGCGAAAATGAAACCGTAGAAACGAAAAGGAAGAAGACAAACCTCAAACTCGATGGATGTAACGAGGTTCGGAGGTGATACTCCTACTCCTCGGTGTGTCCGTAAGGTGGACGAGCCCTATCAATCCGTCGGTGGATGAGTCCCCGGAGAACCGGCTAATAAATACTCCTTGTGGGTGGAGAAACCTCGCCACAATAGCTTGCAACAGCAATATGGAAATACAAAGAAGAGCAAGAACAAAATACACAATGAATGTACAAATACTCGCTTGCCTTCTCGTCGACTGAAGTCCCGGATGAAGCACCAACTTCACGGACGAATGCCAACAAGCAACTCAGTCGAAGAAGCTCACACGAAGCTTCAGAGCTCAGCAAAGCTCAAGAGCACGGCAGTTCAGAGGAGGAAGAAGAAGAAGAAGTAGTACCTCTGTAGAAGCCCTCAGCCAACATCCTCATCGAAGAAGAAGCCAAGACAGAAGACGTAAGACCGCCAGAGCCAACGGATAGTTATGGACCGATCAGTCAAGCTCGATCGGTCCAGGCACCTCGATCGGTCTTGGGAATCGATCAGGCCCCAGTCGTCCCCGGACGATCCCACCTCTGTAAGAGAGGTGGTGCATCTCGATCGTCGTGAGACCGATCGACTTCCCTGCTGATCGGTCCCCGATCGATCGCCACTCACGTAAAGTTGGCTCATCCTCTGATCGGTCTCCAGACCGATCAGATGACTTACAGAACCCTTCTGTTTGTTATCTGATCGATCACCAGACCGATCAGATACTCAGGCGTATCGCTGGATCGGTCACCAGACCGATCCAGGTTTAGAGCTCCAGCCCTAAACCCTAAATGGTTCTGAGAACGAGCCACCGAGCCCTCTCTTGACCTAGTCCGGAGAACGAGCTACCGAGCCCTCTCCGACTTCGTCCGGTCCAGAGAACGAGCTACCGAGCCCTCTCTGACCACAGTCCGGAGAACGAGCTACCGAGCCCTCTCCGACTTTCCGTGCCAAGTCTCCAACTTGGTCTTCCCCGTGCCAAGTCTCCATACTTGGACTTTTCCCGTGCCAAGCTCCCTGCTTGGACTTTTCACCACATGTATGGTCAACCTTGACCCATCTGGATTTCCCTTGCCTGGCTTCACTCACCAGGACTTCCAAACTGCCTAGCTTCACTCACTAGGTCTTTCCCCTGCCTGGCTTCACTCACCAGGTCTTTCCCAAGCGCCTAGCTTCACTCACTAGGACTTTCTCCAACTGCCTGGCTTCACTCACCAGGACTTTCACTTTCACCTAGCTTCACTCACTAGGATTTTCACCTGGCTTCACTCACCAGGATTTCCCGACTGCCTGGCTTCACTCACCAGGACTTTCCGAACTGCCTGGCTTCACTCACCAGG
Organism: Zingiber officinale; assembly: GCF_018446385.1. Lineage (NCBI taxonomy): Eukaryota > Viridiplantae > Streptophyta > Magnoliopsida > Zingiberales > Zingiberaceae > Zingiber > Zingiber officinale. Next base: position 118,124,495 of record NC_055992.1, read on the forward strand.
ACTTTCACTTTCACCTAGCTTCACTCACTAGGATTTTCACCTGGCTTCACTCACCAGGATTTCCCGACTGCCTGGCTTCACTCACCAGGACTTTCCGAACTGCCTAACATCCCAGTTAGGACTTCCCAGTCAAGTATCCGGTCAACCTTGACCTACTTGACTCTTCTTCATCCAACCTGATCAGACCCTGATCAGTATCTCTCCGCATGGACAACTGCACCTGCATTGTCCATGTCTACATGTCTTTCTGTATTGTCAAATATCAAAACCATGACCAAGGTTTACGCTTGGTCAACTAGGTCAACCTTGACCTACTGGAAATTGCACCAACAATCTCCCCCTTTTTGATGTTTGACAATACCTTTAAGTTAGGCTAATCCAATAGCCTCAACTTTCTTCATGCCACTAGGTAATGAAACATAAGTTACAACCTTACATTCTCCTTCTAAGAAGGCAACCTCCTTCTTAGATAATGAAGGTCTAACTTAAACCCTTCATTCTCCCCATATTGGCACACATCAACAAACTCTCCCCCTGAAGAGTAAGTTATCGTTGTTCACAACTTCACTCGTTGTGATCAACAAACTCTCCCACTAACTCCAATGTTCTTCCTTGAACATTCTCTAGACATTCTCCATTCTCCCCCTTTTTGACACACATCAAAAAGAGTGAATCAAGGTCAAGAGTTTCTTCCTAATGAAAGTCCCATACCTTTCATTGAAACCCTTAATTTCCCCCTTGATACTAATGTCAATAGTCAATTTAGTGATAATCCCATATCACTCATGACAACTCTCCCTAAAGGTCAACTCCCCTTGACCAATAGGTAAAACTCCCCCTAAAAGTCAACTCCCCCTTGACCATTGCATCAACAATGTCTTGGAGAGTTTCAAACCTTTAGAACTCTAAAACGCCAATTCCCGAGCTGAAATTTCAGACAACCAATCGAATTTCAGCAACTTGGCACGCCCTGATCGGTCACCAGACCGATCATAAGTCCCCTGGATCGGTCACCAGACCGATCCAGCCTTCCCTGGATCGGTCCAGTGACCGATCCAGGTACTGATAGGTTCTGATTTCTGATTTTCCTTCAGCGAAATTCAGAAACCCCTAATAAATTACAGAAAATTCCAAAAATTATGAAATTTTGAGGATACATTCCTCATAACATATACTATCATGGAAAAATAGTTTTCTATGAAAATAACTTCCATTTTCAAATCTTGATACAAAGTTCAAAAGTCTTTGAAATAGCTCAAAGTTAATCACTCTTTGTATCACTTGTTCAATGATGAATGCTATCACTAGAAAAGCTTCATCAAGGTTTTTCAAATCAATTTTAAAATGATTTTAAACCCTTTAATTTAGGACCATAATCTCAGGACTATATGTACATGACTTGTACACAAGTTTTCCCTATGATCCCCCATTTCGAATTAGGCTCATCTAGGTACAAGAACTATGCACCTTGATCCTAACTCATGATCCTAATATCTCACACACATCTAAGGTGTATCAAACACATCCAAGTCAATTTTGATGTGAGATATGGGTTTAGGTCATCTTAGGCTAAGTTCTCATGCATTTTCTAAACAACAATTTGATCTCCATATCAAATTGTGTTTTTGTCCTTAAATCAAATTAATTGATTTTAAATGCAAAAGATGATGACATGGCATATAATTGTATCATAAATGGAAACATGTGTCAATGTCTTGATGTCATGGCAATAAAGTATGAAACTTAAATAAAGCATGACATTTAACTAACCTAAGCATTATCATGACATTTTAAATGATCATAAAATAAATATGATGTCATGACATGGCATATGGCAAACAATATATGGCAAATAACATGTAAAGGTATAGAAGATACCTAATTCTAGCCTTAGTTGTCATTTTTGATAGTTTTGATCATTTTGCCATAGGTTCTATATTCCTAAGTGTAATAGACCTAAAATCATATACCAAAGATTTTTAGATCACTATGTGCCAATTAGATGGACTCTAGAAAACTCCTCAAATGTGGTTGACACATCCTAATCACCTTAGGAATAACTTTTCATTTCATTTTCAAGGCTTGATTACACCTTGAAAATTCCTAAAGTGTCACCTTTTGCCATGATTAGGTTAACTACCTATTCAAGTAAGGTTGGCACACCCTAAACCATCTAGCGTGATGGAATCACGCTCTTAGGAACCCAATACCTATTTGAGCTCATTGAGTTCACTAAATATTCACTAGGGATGACTTCCCTAGCAACCCTCCTAATGACCCTCCTAGGCTTTGAAGCCTTGGTCATTTGGGACTCATCAAGATCAACTCTAGGGGTGACTCCCCTTGTGACCTTGATGATGGTCTTTCTAGCCCTAGGTCTTGTTCCATAATCAAATGGAACATTATGATAAGTGGGCTTGACCACTTGGGACTTAGGTTTGTGACTCAAACCTTTCTTGTCCTTGGACATTGGTTTTTGACCCTTAAACCCTAGAGACCAAGTTCTTAAGAGCCTTTTCCAAAGTATCAAGTCTTGACCTCAAGACTTGATTCTCCTTCTCTAATACCTCAATTTTTAATTTTTCATTTTTCTTTGAGGTATTCCTAGGCATGTGTCTAGTTGATTTGGGATTTCTACCTAGATTTTCCTTAGCCTTAGATGGGTTAATTCTAGGGTTGACATTTCTAGTATTATCCTTATCTAGGTTAACATGTTTGGCTCCTAAGCTCATGTATTGGTTCCTAAAGTTAACATGCTTATCATTATTAACAATTGCAACAAAACTACTAGCATGTGTCTTATTGCAAGAGTAAGACTTAAATGTTACCTTAGGGTTTGCCTTCGCTCCCCCTATTGACGTGCTCGGTCTTTTGTCCTTGTGAGGTTGCCTCCCCCTCGGACATTGATGTTGGTTGCTACTCGGAAAGCCTAGAGGTTCCACAGTACAAAAATTTTGTACAAAGGTCTGAACCTTTTCCTAGCTACCATGTGTTCTTTTAAATTAAATTTTGGATCGCCTGCGGAACTTAACATGTTTGATCCAAAACTTAATCTATTTGTTCTTTTAGGTTTTGACTTGGATCTCCTGCGAAACTTAACACGTTCGACCCAAATCACCTTAAGTTATTAATTCCATTAAATATTAATTTCCATAATTGGTTCCCAGTACTGACGTGGCGAGGCACATGGCCTTCTTGGATATGGGAGCAACCACCACCGACTAGACAAAACCTTTTATAGAAATTTAATATTTAATTTCCTAAAATAACTTTAGGTTAACTGAAAAGAACAATCAAATCACAAGGAAAAATAAAACAAAAAAAAAAACACAACTTCGAAAAACATATTCGAAATACTAGAATCGTAAGCCTCTTGTATTTGGTATTATTTCCAAAAATAACTAGTATGATGCGGAAACAAAAATTACTAGTTATACCTTTTAGAAAGACCTCTTGATCTTCTACCGTATTCCTCTTCTAACCTCGGACGTTGTGTGGGCAACGATCTTCCGAGATGAGAAACCACCAAGCACCTTCTTCTCCTCCTAGCTAGGTTCGGCCAACACAAAGAAGCTTCACCAAGGACGAAGAACAAAACACCAACCAAGCTCCAAGGGATACAAGCTTTCTCTCCTTCTTCTTCTTCTTCTCCAAGTAGTATTCGGCCACCACAAGAGCTCCAAGCCAATAGAGAAGGTTCGGCCACCACCAAGAGGAATAGAGGAAGAGAGGTTGGTCGGCCACAACACCAAGGAAAAGAGAGAGAGAAATAATAGAGGTTGTTCACCATGAAGCCTTCTCTACCCCCTCTTTTATAATCCTTGGTCTTGGCAAATAAGGAAATTTAATTAAAAACTTCCTTAATTCTTTTGCCATGAAAAGGAAAATTTTATTTAATTAAAACAATTTTCCTTTTCTCAATTTACATGGCCGGCCACACCAAAACTACAAACAAGGAGAGTTTTAATTAATTAAAACTTCCTAATTTGTCTCCAGAAATTTATAAAATTTCTTCAATAATTTAATCCCTTCATGATTGGTTTATAAAAAGGAAATTTAATAAATTAAAATCTTTCTTTTAAACATATGGATAAAAAGAAAGTTATCTCTAAAAATTAAAATCTCTTTTAATCTACAAATAAGGAAAGATATCAAATCTTTTCTCAATCTTTTGTAGAAACTAATAAAAGAGAATTATTAATTTTTAAACTTTCTTTTAAATCATGAACATGGTTAAAAAGGAAAGTTTTCTTAAAATTTAAAATCCTCCTTTAATCAACAAATAAGGAAAGATTTCAAATTTTAAACTCTCTTTTAAACATGTAGATGATTTACAAATAAGGAAAGTTTTTACCAAAAATTAAAACCATCCTTTTAATCTACAAATAAGGAAAGAGATTAATCTCTTCTCTTAATCTTTTGTAGAAAGTTATAAAAGGAAATTTTTAATTTTTAAACTCTCTTTTAAAATCATGATATCCACATAAGAAATAATTTTAATAAAAATCCTTTTAATATTCTAGTGGTCGGCCACCTACTTGACTCATCCACTTGGTCTTGGCCGGCCCTAGCTTGGGTTCCAAGCTAGCTTGGCCGGCCCCATTGGATGGGTAAGAAAGTGGGTATGCGGTGGGTATAAATCTCTATATACTAGAGGCTACGATAGGGACCGAGAGGAGGAATTGGTTTTGGTCTCCCGATGAAATTAAGCATCCCGTGTTCGCCCCGAACACACAACTTAATTTCATCAATAATAATTCATTCCACTAAAGAACTATTATTGAACTACCGCACCAATCCCAAATTACATTTTGGGCTCCTTCTTATTATGAGTGTGTTAGTCTCCCTGTGTTTAAGATATCGAATGTCCACTAATTAAGTGAGTTACTGACAACTCATTTAATTAATATCTAAGTCCAAGAGTAGTACCACTCAACCTTATCGTCATGTCGGACTAAGTCCACCTGCAAGGTTTAACATGGCAATCCTTATGAGCTCCTCTTGGGGACATTATCAACCTAGTATCTCTAGGACACAGTTTCCTTCTATAATCAACAACACACACTATAAGTGATATCATTTCCCAACTTATCGGGCTTATTGATTCATCGAACTAAATCTCACCCACTGATAAATTAAAGAAATAAATATCAAATATATGTGCTTGTTATTATATTAGGATTAAGAGCGCACACTTCCATAATAACCGAGGTCTTTGTTTCTTTATAAAGTCAGTATAAAAGAAACGACCTCAAATGGTCCTACTCAATACACTCTAAGTGTACTAGTGTAATTATACAGTCAAGATAAACTGATACCTAATTACACTACGACTTTCCAATGGTTTGTTCCTTTCCATCTTAGTTGTGAGCTACTGTTTATAATTTATAAGGAAACCGATAACATGATCTTCTGTGTGTGACACCACACACCATGTTATCTACAATATAAATTAATTGAACAACTACATTTATCATAAATGTAGACATTTGACCAATGTGATTCTTATTTCTAGATAAATGTTTATACCAAAAGCTAGGCTTTTAGTATATACTCTAACAATTGACTCCTATAGTGTCCCCTTCGCTTGCATTGGAAGCACACCACGTGCTCCTTGCCCTTGCGTGTTGGGACTCCGGCTTCCTTGACCTTTGGCGCCGGTGGAGTCTTTCTAACCCTCTTTGGGCATTTACTCTTGTCATGTCCAAATTCCCTACACTCAAAGCACATTATGTGTAATTTGCTAGAAACTAAATGGCTTGAGTTACCTAGAGTTGAGGATGGATGAACGCTCTCTCCTTCATCCCTTCCGGAGGTAGAAGCTTCTTCTTCTTGCTCCGAACTTGAAGAAGAACTCTCCTCCTCTTCTTCTTTAGATGTTGAGTGGCCCTCAACTTCTAAATCCATTCCTCCATGAAGTGAGCTACTTGGCTCACTTGACTCCTCTTCATGACTTGAAGTGGAGTTCTCCTCATGGAACTTTGCCAAGTTGTTCCACAACTCCTTGGCATCGTTATATCCACCTATCCTACACAAAATATCATTAGGTAAAGAAAATTCAAAATTTTTCAATACCTCATCGTTGACTAGGGATTGGTGGACTTGTTCCTTGGTCCACTCCTTCTTCTCTAGGGTTTCTCCTTTCTTGTCCATCGGAGGCTTGAAACCTAATTGAACACAACTCCAATTTTCAAGGTTAGTCATAAGAAAGTACTTCATTCTTACCTTCCAAAATGCGAAGTCGTCGCGATCGTAGAAAGGTGGAATTGTGACGTCTTCTCCAAATAACTCCATTCTCTAGCTCGTGCTCCCCCGGGTGTTGATCCAACGAAGAGCGACCTCGCTCTGATACCACTTGTTAGGATCGATGGTCGCGGCTAGAGAGGGGGGGTGTGAATAGCCGCCCCAAATTCTTCGCGTTTCTTCCTACGATTAGGGTTAGCGCAGCGGAAATGAAATCGTAGAAACGAAAAGGAAGAAGACAAACCTCAAACTCGATGGATGTAACGAGGTTCGGAGGTGATACTCCTACTCCTCGGCGTGTCCGTAAGGTGGACGAGCCCTATCAATCCGTCGGTGGATGAGTCCCCGGAGAACCGGCTAATAAATACTCCTTGTGGGTGGAGAAACCTCGCCACAATAGCTTGCAACAGCAATATGGAAATACAAAGAAGAGCAAGAACAAAATACACAATGAATGTACAAATACTCGCTTGCCTTCTCGTCGACTGAAGTCCCGGATGAAGCACCAACTTCACGGACGAAGGCCAACAAGCAACTCAGTCGAAGAAGCTCACACGAAGCTTCGGAGCTCAGCAAAGCTCAAGAGCACAGCTTTCAGAAGAACAGCAGCTCAGTTCAGAGGAGGAAGAAGAAGAAGAAGTAGTACCTCTGTAGAAGCCCTCAGCCTCTTTTATACCTGCATCCACCTGCGAAGAAGAAGCCAGAAGACAGCAGAAGACAGAAGACCGTTGTGAGCCAACGGATAGTTCCCGGACCAATCCCACCTCTCTGTAAGAGAGGTGGCTGCGTCTCTGATCGTTCGTGGAGACCGATCAGACTCCCTGCTGATCGGTCCCCAGACTGATCAGTTCACTCACAGAAAGTTGGCTCAACTCCTCTGATCGGTCTCCAGACCGATCAGATGACTTACAGAACCCTTCTGTTTGTTATCTGATCGGTCACCAGACCGATCAGATACTCAGGCGTATCGCTGGATCGGTCACCAGACCGATCCAGGTTTAGAGCTCCAGCCCTAAACCCTAAATGGTCCTGAGAACGAGCTACCGAGCCCTCTCTTGAACTAGTCCGGAGAATGAGCTACCGAGCCCTCTCCGACTTCGTCCAGTCCAGAGAACGAGCTACCGAGCCCTCTCTGACCACAGTCCGGAGAATGAGCTACCGAGCCCTCTCCGACTTTCCGTGCCAAGTCTCCAACTTGGTCTTCCCCGTGCCAAGTCTCCATACTTGGACTTTTCCCATGCCAAGCTCCCTGCTTGGACTTTTCACCAGATGTCTGGTCAACCTTGACCCATCTGGATTTCCCTTGCCTGGCTTCACTCACCAGGACTTCCAAACTGCCTAGCTTCACTCACTAGGTCTTTCCCCTGCCTGGCTTCACTCACCAGGTCTTTCCCAAGCGCCTAGCTTCACTCACCAGGACTTTCTCCAACTGCCTGGCTTCACTCACCAGGACTTTCACTTTCACCTAGCTTCACTCACTAGGTCTTTCCCCTGCCTGGCTTCACTCACCAGGTCTTTCCCAAGCGCCTAGCTTCACTCACCAGGACTTTCTCCAACTGCCTGGCTTCACTCACCAGGACTTTCACTTTCACCTAGCTTCACTCACTAGGATTTTCACCTGGCTTCACTCACTAGGATTTCCCGACTGCCTGGCTTCAATCACCAGGACTTTCCGAACTACCTAACATCCCAGTTAGGACTTCTCAGTCAAGTATCCGGTCAACCTTGACCTACTTGACTCTTCTTCATCCAACCTGATCAGACCCTGATCAGTATCTCTCCGCATGGACAACTGCACCTGCATTGTCCATGTCTACATGTCTTTCTGTATTGTCAAACATCGAAACCATAACCAAGGTTTACGCTTGGTCAACTAGGTCAACCTTGACCTACTGGAAATTGCACCAACAATGGCAACAGATATGGCAGCTTAGACTTTTAGTATAAGTGGGAGATTGTTGGAGTGTATACTTAAAAGTTTAGCTGTTGTACACATTTATTTTGAAATAAAGAATCACATTGGTCAAATGTTTACAATTATTTGTTAAATCTAATTGTTCAATTAATTTATATAGTAGATAACATGGAGTGTGGAGTCACACTTAGAAGATCATGTTGTCGGTTCTCTATAAATTATAAACAGTTGCTCACGACTAAGATGGAAAGGAACAAACCATCAGAATAGACGTAGTGTAATTAAGTATTAGTTTATCTTGACTAATAAATTACACTGATACACTTTAAGTGTATTGAGTAGGATCATTTAGGTAAGTTCTTTTTGTACTGACTTATTAAAAGAACTAGACCTTAGTTATTGTGGAAGTGTGTGCTCTTAATCCTAATATAATAACAAGCATGTATATTTAATATTTATTTCTTTGACATATCAAAGGGTGAGGTTTAGCTCGATAAATCAATATGCACGATAAGTTGGAAAATGATATTACTTATAGTATGTGTTGTTGATTATAGAAAAAATCTGTGTCCTAGTTATCTAGGTTGAGAATGTCCCCAAGAGGAGCTCATAAGGATTGTCATGTTAAACCCTGCAGGTGGACCTAGTCCAACATGACAATAAAGTTGAGTGGTACTACTCTTGGAGCTAGATATTAATTAAATGAGTTGTCAGTAACTCACTTAATTAGTGGACATTCGTAATCTTAAACACAGGGAGACTAACACACTCATGATAAGAAGGAGCCCATAATATAATTTGGGATTGGTGCGGTAGTGCAGTAATAACTCTCTAGTGGAATGAGTTATTATCGATGAACTTGAGTTGTGTGTTCGGGGCGAGCACGGGATACTCAAGCTCAACGGAAGGTCAAAACCAATTTCTCCTCTAGGTCCCTGTTGTAGCCTCAATAAAGCCTCAAGTCCATCCAAAGAAAAGTCTATCTTGGTGTCCAAGAAGGGGTCGGTTCATTGCTTGGTGACCAAGCAATGGTCGGCCACATATTCTCTAGAAGTGGCCGGCCCTTACCTTGGGCAAGGGGGCCGGCCGCAATATTTAAATTAGGAAGGTTGTTTTTGAATTTTTAAATTTCTTCAGATATTTACAATTTGTAAAAAGAGAGACTTTAAATATTTATAAAATTTTCCTAATTTAAATTAGGTCACAAGGTTTTAAAAGAGAGTTGTAAAATTTATAAAATTTTCTTTTAAAAAGAAATATTATTAGAGATGTTTTAAATTTTAAAACTTGGTTTTAAATTTTAAAACTTTCCTTTTAATATCCACATTAGAAAAAAAAGATAGTTTGTAAAATTTTATTAGAAGTTTTCTTCTTTTAAATTTTATAAAAAAAAATTCTTTCTTTTCCTTTTAATAAGTGGTCGGTCACCTTGCTTGGTGCCCAAGCAAGGGGTCGGTCAAATAATTAAACATCAACAAATAGTTGTTTAATTAATAAATCAATCTAGGATTGATTAATTAAAATGAAAGAAAAAGAAAAAATTAAAAGGAAATAGGAATGAGTCTAATTTTTTATAAAACTCTTTCCATAATTTTCCGTTGGGAAACTAATATAAAAAGGGGGGAAGGGGAGGCCTTGAAAAACACAACAATTGATATTGTATTGTTGGAGATCATCAAGTGGCCGACCCCTCTCCCTCTCTTCCCTTTGCTCTCTTTTGCTCCTTTGTGGTGGTGGTGGCCGAATTCTAGAGAAAGAGGAGAAGCTTTCCGGGTGGTGTTCGTCTTGGAGGATCGTCGCCCATACGACGTCTAAGAGGAGGCGAGGGATACGGCAGAAGATCTCGAGGTTTTTAGCATACAAGGAAGAGGTATAACTAGTATTTAATTTCTGCATCATACTAGTTAATTTTTCTTTATATAAATACCAAATACAAGAGGCATTCGATTCTTGTTTTTCGAATTTAATTAATTTCGATGTTGTGTTCTTTTTCTTTTTTCCTTGTGATTTGATTGTTCCTTTTGGTTAACCTAGAGTTATATAAGGAAATTAAATATTAACTTTCCTTAAAAGGTTTTGTCTAGTCGGTGGTGGTTGCTCCCATATCCAAGAAGGTCAAGTGCCTCGCCATGCAGCACTGGAAGTCAATTTTAGAAACTAATATTTAATTGAATTTATAACCTAGGTGATTTGGAACAAACGTGTTAAGTTCCACAGGAGATCCAAATCTAAACCTAAAAGAACATATAAGTTAAACTTGGAATCAAACGTGTTAAGTTCCGCAGGAGATACAAGTTTAACTTAAAAGAACACATGGTAGCTAGGAAAGGTTCAAATCACATACAAAACTTTTGTACAGTGGAGCCATTGGGTTTTCCGAGTAGCAACCAACACGGACCGCCCGTCCAACTCAAGGTATGACATTGGCATTGTACACATAATGAACTGATAAAATAATAAATAAAAGAGGAAAAAATAGATAATTAATAAGGGAAAAAGAAAACAAAAGAGAACACTCAATCTATTATTAAATGAGAAAAAGCTAAGATAAAGATGTCTTCTATCAGTAATTAATATCATTAAACAGGGGAAGATGGAGATCAATAAGAAAAGTATAAAAGAGTATGTATGTATGAAGAAAGGAAAGATGAATTTCTATCCCTAGTATTTTTTACTTTCTCTTCTTCTTCTATTTCTGACTTGAGCGTCGGAGGGCCAACGCCGGGACTTCTTCCCTGATTTGATTTTATTTTGCAGAGGAGTGAGGTCTTCATCCAATTAATGGAACTGCCACATCCCTATCTTTCCAGCTTCACACCTTCCGACAAGATCAATCACCATTAGATAGAATGAGATGTTTAAAATATTAAAATTACATCTAATTTTCTCTTTTTGGTAGAGGAAGAATACATCATAGGATAGCATCACCACACGGTGTGAGCTTCACCTTTTATTGTTTCACCTTTCACACCACACTTTCATCTGACACAATAATATTTATAAGTAACCCCACGAGATTATCTGAGATGGTAAGTGATGATTACATTTACAGTTGAGAATGTGGAGTCAAATCATAGAGATGTCGGGATATAAATCTCCAGCTCCTGTGTACCTTATTCCATCCACCACTTACCCTCTCGATTATTGTAATTTACCTCTCTTATGATGACCTTGGATTGAGTACGATGGGAGCGTTGGGACGAGTGATTTTATTTTGCAATTGCAACAATAACATTTATAAGCTGGACAGAATAATAATTATCTTGTAAGTCGAAAAAATAATGATTTATAAAGAAAATAATAAAAAAATCAATGTTCTCCATATTTTTTTTAAAAAAAAATATTTTATAACAGAGAATAAGATCTTAAATAATAAACATTTAGAATCAAAATCCATAACTTATAAATAAGAAATAAAATCTTATAAAAAATTCTTAATAAACTCAAAATAATAAAAATTTTAAAGAGACTCCAAATTTAAAAATATAAAAGATAAAATTATTAAAAATATCTTAAATACCAAAACATATCCAAAAATTATCAAAAAAAAATAAAAATGATAAAAAAATAATAATAAAAACTTGGGGTCCTCATGTATCAATAGTCCTGGATTAAACAAATTCATCATCAAATTTAGAATCGTATCATATAGTAATCTAGGAGGAAGATCCTCCGATCTCAAATTGACAAAATCTAATAATAACTGTTGGACTTTGACAGGGGCGGAGCCACCCTTAGGCTAGGGTGGGCTCCAGCCCCACTTATTTTTGAAAACTAATAAGTAAAATTTTATTTAAGTCCATCCTTATTTTATTTTAGTCCATATAATTTATAGTATTTTCATTTCAATCCTTAATCTTTATTTCTCCCAATTGAATTATTAAAAATTTTAATTAAATATATTTTTTTTATTTATTGTTTCACCTCCCTACATATATTGCTCTATCTGCTCCACGAGCAACCGGTGTCGCCGCCTTCCTTGTCCCTCCTCGCATGCGTCTAGCCGTGACTTGATTAGCATAATCACGGTAAACCTTCTCTTTATTAGCGCACTATATCTGTGGGACATTGTCGTAACCACAGCCGCTACCCTGCCATCACTACCTTCCTCTCTGGTCACCACGACATTACATTTATTCCTATCCCCATTGATAGTTTTGTCATCACTGCTCTCCCTGCCACAAGTGACATCGACTCCTCCCTATCATCACGTCTCGATCGCAATCATCATCGCCAGAACACCAATACTGATGATCAACCCCATATAACTTTAAATCTTGGCTACGCCCCTAGACTTTGACAATGTGATCCAGATGCAATTTCATTTATAAATTTGAGAAGTTGAAAATCAATTTCGCATCTATCAATTTCATCAGCAGATTGTATTTCAATCAAGTTAATTACTTCAGCAGCTTCAATCGTCTGATCTTTAAACTTGTTATACTCATCAACAAAAAAAATGACCACGAGTTAATAAACACAAATAAAATCTCGAACATCAAAAAAAAAATTAGTATGCTTCTTATTTCTTGGATCATAGGAACGTACAACACCTGCGTAAAACTGATTATCCAAGGGCCATCATATTTTTATTCTAGAACCAACAAACGTACACTTTTCTAACCGGGCAATGCTTCTTCCTTTGTGCCTTTTGGTTGAACTAGTTCTAGATTGATCATTATTGTCTTCTGCTAAAGTTAATTTCTCTTCTAGTTCAGTTTCGGTTTGTGCTCCAACCTGAAAAACAGCAACACCACCAAAAAGCTTTGCTATTCTCTCGTTAAGTTTTTCCTTCCATATTCTTGCTCTGCAGCCTCGATTAGATTCAAACCCAGGCTACGATGTATTTACAGGAATTTTTCCTCCAAATGAGGGGCGTAATCAAAGAATGCTGGGCTTCTGGGTTAGCCACCGCATGCGCTTCTCGATTTATCCTGGTGGCCGGTGGAAAACTTCCATGGGACCGGACCGGTCACCCCCAGAGATAGTCAATGAGGCTAACTAGGATTATCATTTTTTTTCCAAAATATTGATTTGGTCTCCGGGGTCATGGTGTCACGGTAGAACATCCAGGTTGTCTCCCAGGCATCCGCGGTTAGAACTCCAGCTACGACATATTTGCAGGAATTTTTCTTCCAAATGGGGGGCGTAATCTATAGAAATTTTTCCTTCAAATAGAGGACGTAACCAAAGGATGTTGGGCTTCTGAGTTGACTGTCGCGTGCACTTTTCGATTTACTCCGGTGATCGATGGTAAAATTCCATGGACCCGGACCGATCACCTCTAGAGATAGTCAATGAGATCATTGGGATTATCATTTTTTTTTTCAAAATATTGATTTATTCAATGCCCCTCTTAATTTATTCACAACAAGAGTTCTAGAGCTTCTTACTCAATATCTTCAGCAATTACCACGGTAAGACATTCAAATTGTCACCTAAATACTCACAGTTTGAACCCCAGTTATAGTATATTTGTAGAAATTTTTCCTCCAAATGAGGAGCGTAGTCAAAAGGATGTTGGCTTCTGAACTGACCACTACGTGCGCTTTTCGATTGATCATCCTAGAGATAATCAATGAAATTAACTGGGATTATCATTTTTTTCAAAGGATGTTGACCTTCTGGGCTGACCGTTACATGTGCACGTTATCTACACCATGTTATCTACAATATAAATTAAATAGACAACTACATCGATATATATATATATATATATATATATATATATATATATATATATATATAATATGCATACATTTGACAAAGTTATTCTTATTTTAAAATATTTTAAAACAGATATTTATAAAAAACTAAACCTATAATATACATCCCAACAAAACAATCATTTTATAACATTTTACGTAAACTGGCATTGCAGATATATTATTTTAATCTTATTAATAAAATTGAAGAACGAAGAACAACAATTAAACTTGTTTATAAAATATAAGAGAGTAAAAAAATATTGCCAAGACGATAGTTGCATTATTTTTTATATTTGATATGATTAAACTATAACATAATATAATATAGGTGTCAGTAATTACTATACCTGTAATATTCTGTTACTATATTCCGTGCTACTAAAGCTGTAATTGTATTTCTCTACGTAATACATAATATGTTGAGTGATTACTGATTACCAAAACGACAATAACATAAATATATGTTTAAAATATTAAATTACATCTATTTTCCTTTTTTTTTTGGTAGGACAAAAATATTATAGGATAACATCATTACACCACCACACTTTCATCATACACAATAACATTCACAACTAAATATGGCCAGCTATATAAGGAAGCAATCCCACTTCAAAGTTCAAGGGCTTAAGTTCATTTTCTCCATTTCATATTCAGCTTTTCAATCCTCAGCGAGAGTTGCACATATATCCAATCATACATCTTGTCCGCCAACTGGAAGAGAGTAACCCTTACGGACCTTTTCATCATGATAATCATGCCAATATATACTGAAAAACCAACTATGAATCCAATCACAATGGAGGTATAATATTGTTTCAAGCTTGTCACCATCTAAATTGGATCGACGCCTAAGTTTCTTACCCAGGAACGCGTCCTCACAGTCACTCTCCTCCAGTGACTTACCTTAACATACTTACTAGATGTCCGATCAGCCCGTCGACCCATCTGAACTTCGTACCAGCTATCAGGTTAGCCCATCGACCTATCTAGACTTTCCTGCAACACTGAGTTAGCATAATAAATAAAACAGTACAGTAAAACAGTGTTAACAAAATTCAAGATTTGTTGGTCCGGTCGACCGCGCGCGGTCGATCAGAAACAAGTCGGTCACATATAACCTAGGTTTACCTCCCTAAGGTTGTCTAGCTTCACTCACTAGGACTTCCATTGCCTAGCTTCACTCTTTAGGACTTCCTCCACCTAGCTTCACTCACTAGAGCCCGGCTTCACTCACCGGGACTTCCTCCACTTAGCTTCACTCACTAGGGCCCGACTTCACTCACCGGGACTTTCACCACCTAGCTTCACTCACTAGGGTCCGACTTCA
This sequence comes from Zingiber officinale, assembly GCF_018446385.1. Taxonomy (NCBI): domain Eukaryota; kingdom Viridiplantae; phylum Streptophyta; class Magnoliopsida; order Zingiberales; family Zingiberaceae; genus Zingiber; species Zingiber officinale. The sequence continues at coordinate 118,139,691 of NC_055992.1, forward strand.
CTCACCGGGACTTTCACCACCTACCTTCACTCACTAGGGTCTAGCTTCACTCACCAAGACTTTCACTTTACCTAACCTTTGGTTATGACTTACCTTTGCTAGTCATCTAGTCCTGACTAGACTTCTCTTTCCCAAACATCAAGTCCTGTTTGGATCAACCCTTGGTTAAATTGACCAAACTTAGGTATATTGTCAAACATCGAAATCCTAGAGGTCGATTGTACCAACAGATATAAGCCATGACAATTTGGGACTTTGCCCGATAAGTAATTGTTGGATAGGTGCAGCATATATAAATTAGTGAAATTGCAAAAGAAGGCCGGTAAACTACCATGGATATGGTCATTGGACAACTTTAATACTTTAGCATATTCAAATTTTGCATAACTTAATGGAATTGTTCCTTCAGAGGGGTTATTTGATAGATCCATGATGTTGGATAAACTAGAAGGTAACTGACCATTCAAATTATTTGAGCTTATGTCAAGTTGAAATTGTGAATTATTGAACATGAAATCCGAGAACCAACTTGGAATATTTCCATAAAAAGTCCAACTCCAGAAAGATAAGTCTTCCAAAGTTGTTTGTATTTGAATCCAGGAAGAAAATGTAGTTCCCAAATTACAAGAGCTCATATGGATCTTCTCAGCATGAAAAGGAGGAACCCAATCATCTGATAAAATCAAATTCAAGGAGTTATAAGATATATCCAAATCACTCAAGTCAGTGAGCTTGGAGAAGTGAGCATCAGTCATGTTACCTTATAATAAATTCCATGAGATATCCAAGAATTACAGTTGAGATAATTGCCCAAGACTAAAAGGGATTGACCCACTTAACTTATTACCATGAATGTTAAACTTCCATAACTGAGATCCTTGTGGACATTTAGCCAAACCATCAAGTAGATTTGTTAGTTCTCCACCAATATTATTCAAGGACAAATCGAGAGTCTCCAAGTTGCATAGATCACCCAAACTCAATGGTATGTGCGCCATCAAGTTATTCATTGATGCATCAAAATACCTTAAGTTGTGAAAGACCACCCATGTTTTCTAGTTATTTGACCTGAAATATTATTATCAGATAGAACTCTTCCAAACAGATGAGATTGTACACAGCATCCGGTATGCGTCCAGAAAATTCATTAGATGACAAATCCATAAGTAACAAGCTAGAGAGGTTGCCCAAAAAATCTGGTATACGTCCAAAATATTCATTAGATGACAAATCCAAATATAATAAGTTAATGAGGTTGACCATGCTCACAGGTATCTCTCCAGTGATATGATTCCGAGACAAATCTAAATGCATCACTGATGAGGACGTAAAGTTGCAAATATAATCTCACATTAAGAAAATCATAAGTTTATAAGAGAATTAAAGATATTTCTATTGACATGAAATATTTTGGGTAGAGTTAAAGAGAAACTATGAAGATTTAGGTCCAAAGTAGACAAAATCATGTAATTATGGAGATATCTAAATTATTTTCGATCCTATGTATCAGAGTATCAGTTTGGTCATTTTTATTAGCAATAAAATTTAAGTTTTTGATCGATTTATTATTTGTATGCTAGATCAAGTTTTTTTATTTAATATAAATTTCTGATCATCGAAAATTTTTATAGAAAATCTATGAAAGGCTGATCTTCCATTAGCGATGATTTAATCGATTGATTTGATCAACCAATCGATTACCAGATCTAAAACATTGAATAGAATTTATAAAAATTAATTAAAAATTATTCTTAATTAATTTCCTATCTTAAACTCATGACTATTTCAATTATCAATATATTAGAATTGATTTTAATTGATTGATTGTTTCGGTTTCAATTAATTTTTTTTTAATCGATTCGAGTAAATTTATCGTTAATCTATTGAAAAAAATATTGTTTCTTTAAATAAACAAACTATTTAATGAAATAGTGTTATACGAAAATATTACCCTGCAGCACACATCCGTATCACTATTTCAATATTACTATTTAAATAATATTTCGACGCGAACAGTAGAAAGAGATAAAAATTTATATCACTGTTTCAATATTAACAATAAATAAATTAATTAAATAGTCTTAAATAATACTATTTAATTGTAGAACTAAACGGAGCTCTTTCATAATTCTATATATAATTATATGATCGCGTATATTAAACTTTCGAATCGATTGGGATAATTAATTGGATCATATCAATCAATTAGCATTAGGTATCAATTAAGTAAACCTAATTTTATGTTAAGGTTGATTAAATAATTTCTGTTCGAATTAAGTTCCTGAAATTTTCTTGAGTTTATTCACACAACGTGCTACTAAGTTGAATTAATATGTCAGCCCAAAGGAAGACACCTTAGGTAGGTTTGGTGTATTTTGTGTTGGTAGACGTATATCTATGCTAAAAATAATCGACCCAAAGGAAGATTACTTTTATACCAGATATATACATCAGGTAGCTTACAACTGTAGAACAAAATATTATTTTATTCAAATCATGCACAAAATATGTCGGCCCAAAGAAAGACATATTATGTGGTCGATTAAGGTTGTTGTAAGCTATGGACCAAAATATAACTCATATAAAGTATCATATTATGCGCACAATGGGTCGGTCCATAGGAAAGCACATTGTGTAACTATTTAAAGTTTAAGTTATATTAGAGAGTATCACTAACAAATAATGTGTCGGCTCAAAGGAAGACACATTATATTGTGCTTGGTATCTCATAAAAAGCTCATTTATATACATTTAAAATTTTATTTTATTTGCATAATTTAATATTACTTATATGTTCTTGGCTATAGTAAAATCGTGAGCTTAAATAAATTTCTCTCTTTAATTTCAGTGCAATCTGTAACTGCCAACATTAATAACATCCCAACACTAACTGGTGTTGGTGCAATATTCCCCAGGTCAAGGTTGACCAAGTTGACTGAGCTTGAATTGAGTCAAGTTCGAGTCTTGATGTTTGGATTTCGATGTTTCACAATACATATAGACAACACATGAAGATTGCAGGTGCAATTGTTCATGTGGGGAGATTGTGAAGGAGAGTCAAGTAGGTCAAGGTTGACTGGATATTTGACTGGAAAATCCTAGTGAGTGAAGCTAGATGAAAGTCCTGGTGAGTGAAGCTAGGTAGAAGGAAAATTCTGGTGAGTGAAGCCAGGTGAAAGACCTGGTAAGTGAAGCCAGGTGAAAGACCTGGTAAGTGAAGCCAGGCAATTGGGAAAGTCCTGGTGAGTGAAGCCAGGCAGATGGGAAGTCCTAGTGAGTGAAGCTAGGCAATTGAAAGTCCTGGTGAGTGAAGCCAGGCAGATGGGAAGTCCTAGTGAGTGAAGCTAGGTAGGTGAAAGACCTGGTGAGTGAAGCCAAGCAAATGGGAAAGTCCTGGTGAGTAAAGTCAGGCAGATGGGAAGTCCTAGTGAATGAAGCTATGCAGTTGAAAGTCCTGGTGAGTGAAGCCAGGCAGATAGGAAGTCCTAGTGAGTGAAGCTAGACAGTTGAAAGTCCTGGTGAGTGAAGCCAGACATAGGAAATTCAGATGGATCAAGATTGATCAGACATCTGGTGTTGGGAAGCCCAAGTAGGTCAAAGGGATTGACCGGATACTTGGCATGGGAAATCCAGGTGGATCAAGGTTGATCGGACACCTGGTAAAGATAAGTCCAAGTGGGTAAAAAGGATTGACTGGACACTTGGTGAAGGAGTCCTAGCAGGTCAAGGGTGGTCGGATGCTAAGCATGATGTACCAACAGGTCATGGTTGACCAGATGTTGGTTTAGGGGACTTTGGACTTGGTTTTGAACAAAAATCATGAGCTGGATCGATCAGCCGATCGATTGGCTCATGCCCAATCGATCAACTGATCGATTGGGCGAGTCCCCACGACAAGCTTCTCCCAATCGATCAGTGGATCGATTGGGGAGAAGTGTCGCGCGAACAGAACAGCTCTGGATCGATCGATCGATCGATCCAGATTCCCCAATCGATCGGTGGATATTGGGAGGTGCTATTTCGCACGATAAGCCCTGGATCGATCAGCCGATCGATCCAGGCAAATTCCCGAGAGCACAGAGGCGCTCTGGATCGATCAGCCGATCGATCCAAAGCCTCCCCGATCGATTGGGAGCAATCCAATCGATCGGGATCCGACCATTGGCGTCGATTAAAGTCGTTGTCGAGCTCTTTCTTCGCCAAACCCTTACACTGTTCAGCTCTGATCTTCACCAGCGACTCCACAGCATCTCTCTGAAGTTTAGGTCGCCAGTTCTTGAAGGTTCTTGGAAGTTTTCCAAGTCAAGAGGCAGATCAAAAGCAAGAAGGAGAAAATAGGGTTAGGGTTTTCAGTTGTCAAGCCTGTAAGAATTCTTGTATTTGTTTTCCCCTTGTTTTCTTCTTGTACTGAGAGTATTGTAGGGCTTCTTCGCCTTTGGTAGTTACCATAAAGGAGTGTTTTCATAGTGGAGGGTGCGTGAGTGTGTGGATCATTGGATTAGTCACCTCTTGTGAGGTGGATACCAAGTAAATCCTCTTGTTAGCGTTGTGTATTTTGTTTCTCTGTATTTTCCGTTGCATATCTTGAAGAAACAAGCAACGAAGAGCACAAGGATCGCGCCGAGCTATTCACCCCCCTCTAGCTACATATTCGGTCCCAACAAGTGGTATCAGAGCGGGTTGCTCTTCACCGGAATCATCGCCGGAAGGGGCAAAGAGCTAGAGGGTGAAGAAGTTGGAGCAAAATTCTTCAAGTCAAAGATTTTATCAAGCTCAACTTCAATGGAATTCCAAGACGGACTTGGATTCGATACAAGGGTGCCTCCATCATTTATTTCAACAAGCTTCGATCTTTGGACATTAAGGATCAAGAATTTCTTGATAATGGAGATAGAGCAATGGTTTGCTCTAATGGAAGGATTTGAAGCTCCAACAAATTCCAAGGGCAAAGTACTCAAGAGGAGCAAGTGGAGCCAAGAACAAATCCAAATATGTGAGGCCAATGACAAAGTGACCAAGCTTTTGGTCAATTTATTGCCGGGCAACATCTTGGAGAAAATTGGAGAATTTGAAGATGCCAAAGAGCTATGGAGCAAATTGGCAAAGATTCATGAGATCCCCTCCACTGTACCAAACCAAGAAGAATCCAAAGAGGGTGACTCATTGGAGCAAGACCAAGAGGAAGAGGACTCCGAGGTTGAGAGATGCTCAACTTCCGAAGAAGAAGTCCAACAAGCTTCATCTTCAAAGGAATTAAATGAAAAGGACAAAGAGGGAGCATACTCTTTGTTTCACATACAAGATGAAGATGATGAAGCCTCCACCTCTAGGATTGAGGGGGAGTGTGGATTATTGACACCGGAGCAAGAAGAAGTCTCCACATCCGGATCAAGAGAAGAAGAGGATGAAGAAGCTTCCACCTCCACAAGTCAAGTCAAATCTATTGGAGGAAAATCATTTTCGGATCAGGAGGAAGCCTCTACCTCCGGATCCAAAGGAGAAGATGACATCCCTACACATGAAGGTATAAATGTTTCAATTAAAAATAAAAATCATATTATATGTTTTGAATGTAGGGAACATGGGCATTATAAGAGCAAGTGCCCTAATTTGGTTATGAAGAAGAGCCAAGTGGCACTAAAGGGCAAGGAGAAGCCCAAAGAGACTGCTCCCAGAACAAGAAGAGCAAGGAGCACATTGTATGCTTTTCTTGCAATCAAAAGGGACATTATAGGAGCCAATGTCTCAAGGGGAAAAAAGCGATCAAGGCTCATGGAGGAAGCACAACTCAAGGGGGAGCCTCCAAGGTAAAAAGAAAGGTATCATTTATTGAGTCTACTCCCTTGAATAATGGTAAAAAGCATGCTAGTTCTAATTTTTATTATTTTAATGTTATTTACCATAAGAATAGAAAGCATGAGAGCTTCAAGGAAAAATATGTGGCTCTCCATGATAAGACTACCACACCTAGGATTAGGAAGGTAGGTAAAAGTCTAGGTAATAACACTAGGGATCATAGTTATAAGCCTAGAAACAAAAATGCTCAAGGTGTTAATGAAAAATCAAAAACTAAGGACTTAATGGTGGAAAATCAACTCTTGAGGTCAAGACTTGATAAATTAGAAAAGACCCTAAAAAGGATGAAAAATATCCTAAAAGGGCAAAATGAGCATAGCCTAGGTCTAGGAGTACAAAAGTCATCCAATGGCCATAGAGGTTTGGGATACAAACCTAAGGCTACGAAGGATGTAATTTCTTACCATAGGGTTCCATATAGTTATGGAACCAATCCTAGGTCAAATGGTCAAGTCAAAAATACTAGGGAAATCATCCCTAAGAGTTTTTTTGCAACAAATGTGACTAAGACTTCTAAGAAGTCCAAGAAAGTCACTAAAAAGGTCACAAGGGAAGAAATCCCTAGGGTTGACCTAGAAAAGGTGACCAAGGCTTCTAAAAAGCCGAACAAAGTCACTAGGAAGGCATCTAGGGAGGTTATCCCTAGCAAGTACCTAGAGCATCCAAGGAACACCAATAGGTTTTGGGTTCCTAGGAGCATTTTCTCTACCCCTTATATGGGTTAGAGAGTGTCAACTCTAATTAGAAGGGTAGTTAACCCAACTTTGATGAAGTTGACACTCGAAGAGTATTTTCAAGGCTATTATTAACCTTTGAAAATGAAAAGAAGTGTTATTTACTCTTATAAGAGTAAAATGTGTCAAATTGATAAATTGGATGATATTTTAATTGACACAGATTGAGAAAATCATAAGAACTACCAAGTTGGGTTTTTGATATGTTCTTAAGGGATTAAAGGCAATCTATGCCTTAACTCAAATGGTGATTCTTGGAAGAGTAGATTGTGCCAAAATTCGAGGAATATAGTTAATTTCAATTGGCACAACAAATTAAGAGTAAAAGAAATGTCAAGTTGGGTTTTGGCATTTTCTTGATGAAATAGGGGCAATCTAGGTTTAATGTTAAGTTAGCTAAAATTTTAGGATACTTAGATAGGTAATCTATGTATTTTATTTATGCTAATTTGTCATGTTTTGGTTGCTCATTATGTGTCATGACATCATGTTCATTTTTGCATTCATGCTCTATTATGAAAAGCACAAAAATATCATGTCATGTCATACATACATCATATAGTCATAGGAAACTTTCTTTTGAAAAGTATTTATGTTTGATGTATGTCATAACACCATCATACATTATGTTTAATTTCTTGAAATTTAAGGATCAAATGGTATTCATTAACAAGAAACATCCTTGGTGGATGTTAAATATTTCTAAAATGCCTAGGTAGATATGCATGATCCCTAGATTAGGGTAAAACCCAAATTTTACATCTCACAAAGACCTATAAGGTGACTTGTATGTGTTTTTAGTACACATTAGATACAAGTGAGATGTTAGGATGATGAACAAAACTCAAGTATTGATTTAGTACATTCTTTTGAGTTTTAGGTTCATCAAAACACATAGTTGTATGTTTTTCAATCATTGGGAAAGCTAATGTACAAGTCATGTGCATAGAACCCAAGGAACATGGTTGGATATTGGTTTTGAAAATCATTTTAAATGCTTTTGGAAAATCTTGATGAAGGCTATCTTTTGATAGTAATCATCATTGATTAGTTAGGTACAAACTTGAAAGAAAACACTAAAGTTTTTACAAGTTTTCTAGTTTGTGTCAATTTTTAAAAATATGAAGTATTTTCTTAGAAAACTATTTTTTTTCATGATAATATATGTCCTAAACAATGTTTACACAATTTTTTATGATTTTTGAAATTTTGTAGATTTTTCTAGGGATTTCTGAAATTGACTGAAATTGAATTTCAACCTTTTCAGAGCTTCAATCAATCAGTGGATCAATTAAAGTGCCTCAATCGATCAGCCAATCGATTGAGAGCAAGCTTCTCACGAACAGAAGCTTCCTGGATCGATCCACCGATCGATCCAGCCCTACTGAATCGATCAGTGGATCGATTCAAGCAGGTTCAATCGATTGGGACCCAACTCCAATCGATTAGGAATGCTGATTTTGGCTGGTAAAGTCTGATTTTAGCATTTTGGACCTCCTTTAGTCTAGGTAACCATTTCTAACCCCTCAAAACACATGTGTATACATTTAGGGGGAGTTTTCATGATGAAAACAAGGATGGATTGGTTAAGGAAGACTAAGTAGAAATTTAGGTTGAGGTTTGGTTTCAATAATAAAATTTTGAACCTCAAAACTTCTAAATTTGGGTTTCCTAAAGGTTTAGGGATTTCAAGTCATTATTGGTGCAATGACAGAAGTCACGACTATGTCTTTAGGGGGAGTTACTCTTTAAGGACATGAAAATTTAATTTTCATACACCTTGGAAGGTGGGTAACCTTCTTTCATGAAAATGCTCAAGGTTGAGCATTTGACTACAATGGAGAGTGGATATCTTCATTGTTCCAAGTGGTGCATACTCATGAATGAGCATTTGATGATAATGAAGGCTATGGGACCTTCATTTGAATCGAGTGTGAAGACAACGAGTGAAGTTGTATACAACACATGAATATACCAAGTGGTATATGCTCAAGGATGGGCGTTAAGAATAATGAAGGGTATGGGATCTTCGTTATTATGTTGTGAACAACGAGTGAAGTTGTGAACAACGTAGGGTAACTCTTCAGGAGGAGGGTTTTGTTTCTGTTATGTGCCCAAAGATGAGGCATGTAGGGATTTGATGTGTGCCAATAGGGGGAAAATGAAAAGGTTTAAGTTAGGCCTTCATTATCTAAGAGAGAGTTTGCCCTCTTAGGAGGAGAGTGTAGGGTTTAACTTACGTCTTCATAACCTAGTGGCATGAAGGGAGTTGAGACTATGGGATTAGCCTAACTTAAATGTGATATTGTCAAACATCAAAAAGGGGGAGATTATTGGTGCAATATTTCTCAGGTCAAGGTTAACCAAGTTGACTGAGCTTGAATTGAGTCAAGCTCGAGTCTTGATGTTTGGATTTCGATGTTTCACAATACATATAGACAACACATGAAGATTACAGGTACAATTGTTCATGTGGGGAGATTGTGAAGGAGAGTCAAGTAGGTCAAGGTTGATTGGATATTTGACTGGAAAATCCTAGTGAGTGAAGTTAGATGAAAGTCCTGGTGAGTGAAGCCAGGCAGAAGGAAAATCCTAGTGAGTGAAGCCAGGTGAAAGACCTAGTGAGTGAAGCTAGGCATAGTGAAAGACCTGGTGAGTGAAGCCAGGCAATTGAGAAAGTCCTGGTGAGTGAAGCCAGGCAGATGGGAAGTCCTAGTGAGTGAAGCTAGGCAGTTGAAAGTCCTGGTGAGTGAAGCTAGGCAGATGGGAAGTCCTAGTGAGTAAAGCTAGGCAGGTAAAAGACCTGGTGAGCGAAGCCGGGCAATTGGGAAAGTCCTGGTGAGTAAAGCCAGGCAGATGGGAAGTCCTAGTGAGTGAAGCTAGGCAGTTAAAAGTCTTGGTGAGTGAAGTCAGACAGATGAGAAGTCCTAGTGAATGAAGCTAGGCAGTTGAAAGTCCTGGTGAGTGAAGCCAGGTACAGGAAATTCAGATGGATCAAGTTTGTTAGACATCTGGTGTTGGGAAGCCCAAGTAGGTCAAAAGGATTGACCGGATACTTGGCACGGGAAATCCAGGTGGATCAAGGTTGATCGGACACCTGGTGAAGATAAGTTCAAGTGGGCCAAAGGATTGACTGGACACTTGGTGAGGGAATCCTAGCAGGTCAAGGGTGGTCGGATGCTAGGTATGATGTACCAACAGGTCATGGTTGACCGGATGTTGGTTTAGGGAACTTTGGACTTGGTTTTGGGCAAAAACCATGAGCTGGATCGATCAGTCGATCGATTGGCTCATGCCCAATCGATCAGCTGATCGATTGGGCGAGTCCCCACGACAAGCTTCTCCCAATCGATTAGTGGATCGATTGGGGAGAAGTGTCGCGCGAACATAACAGCTCTGGATCGATCGGCCGATCGATCCAGATTCCCCAATCGATCAGTGGATCGATTGGGAGGTGTGATTTCGCACAATTAGCCCTGGATCGATCAGCCGATCGATCCAGGTAAATTCCCGAGAGCACAGAGGCACTCTTGATCGATCAGCCGATCGATCCAAAGCCTCCCCGATCGATTGGGAGCAATCCAATCGATCGGGATCCGACCGTTGGCGTCGATTAAAGTCATTGTCGAGCTCTTTCTTCACCAAACCCTTACACTGTTCAGCTCCGATCTTCACCAGCGACTCCACAACATCTCTCTGAAGTTTAGATCGCCAGTTTTTGAAGGTTCTTGGAAGTTTTTCAAGTCAAGAGGCGGATCAAAGCAAGAAGGAGAAACTAGGGTTAGGGTTTTCAGTTGTCAAACCTGTAAGAATTCTTGTATTTGTTTTCCCCTTGTTTTCTTCTTGTACTGAGAGTATTGTAGGGCTTTTCCGCCTTTGGTAGTTACCATAAAAGAGTGTTTTCATAGTGGAGGGTGCGTGAGTGTGTGGATCCTTGGATTAGTCACCTCTTGTGAGGTGGATACCAAGTAAATCCTCTTGTTAGCGTTGTGTATTTTGTTTCTCTGTATTTTCCGCTGCATATCTTGAAGAAACAAGCAACGAAAAGCACAAGGATCGCGCCGAGCTATTCCCCCCCCCCCCCCCCCCCCCACCCTCTAGCTACATATTCGGTCCCAACAACTGGTTCAAACTTTGCTGAACGGAAAGAATATGTGATCGTAGTCTTAGGCTGCATGAACTTAGACTATGCATTAAGGAATGATCATCCCGCACCTATGAGGGAGGAGATGCTAGGAGTTTCTTGGATCGATTAGCAAACTGATTCACCTCAAATGAAAAGGTCGAGATTACCACACTTCTTACGAAGTTGGTAACCATGCGGTATACTAGAAAAGGAAACATAAGGGAGAGACTGAGGCTTAAGACACCTGAAAGTGCTCACCTAGCACCTAGATCTCAAGGTTCAAGCATGAAGAGAGATAGGATCAATAAAGGAAAAGGAAAGCATACTGCAGATTCTGAGAGTTTTCAAAATTTTGTTAGTTCGGAAGTTAATTTAGCTATAGTACCCACTAACACTTGGTGAATAGATACCGGTGTTATTACTCACATAAGTGTCACTATACAAGGTTGTCTCAAGAGCCAACTTCCGCTTAATGGCGAAAAATACATCTATACAGGAAATGAAAAGAAGGCTTAAAGTCGAGTCAATTAGTGTTTTTAGGCTTTGTTTAGGAACCAATATTTTTTTGAATTTAGAAAATACATTTATTGTATCATCTTTTCGACGGAATTTAATTTCAATTTCTTGTTTGGACAAATCAGGTTATTCTTGTTCATTTAGAAATAGAATTTTTAGTATTTTCTTTAATTTAGTGTTGGTTGGCAATAGTTCCTTGGTTGATAAGCTTTATAAATTGAACACATTTATTCTTGCAATTAACAACGTGATAATGGATAGTATAAGTATAAAACGTAAATTGACTAACGAGAATTATTCCATGTTGTGACATAGGCATTTAAGACATATATCAAAATAACACCTAGAAAGGTTAATGCCACATGGAATTCTCGATTCTCTTGACATGTCAGACTTTGATATCTGCATAGAATGTCTCAAGGAAAAGACCATTAACAAAATGAATAAGGGGGTTTGCCGTTATAGTGATGTTTTGGAGCTAATATATATGGATATTTGTGGACCATTTCCTAAGGCATCTTGGAATGGACACACTTATTTTATTAGCTTCATAGATGACTATTCCAGATTTAGCTATCTGTACCTTATTCATGAGAAATCATAATTTTTGGACATGTTAAAAATTTTCAAAGCCAAAGTTGAACTTCAACTAGGTAAGAAAATTAAAGCTATCTGATCCGACCGTAGAGGTGAATATTACGGTCGATATGATGGATCAGGTGAACAATGTCTAGGACCTTTTACAAATTACCTTGCTAAGTGTGGAATTGTGCCTCAGTATATCATGTCTGGTACACCCAGTCAGAATGGTATAGCTGAGCATCGCAATTGAACCCTAAAAGACATGGTAAGAAGTATGATGACTTTCACTTATCTACCAGAGTCCTTGTGGAGTGAAGCACTTAAGACTATAGTTTACCTACTCAATAGAATGCCTAGTAAGGCAGTAACTAAAATCTCATTCGAGATGTCGACGAGTAAGAAGCCTAGCATTAGGCACTTATACGTCTGGGGTTGTCCAGCTGAAGCTAAGCCTTACAAGCCTAATGAAAGGAAACTAGACTCAAGAACGGCCAGCTGTAATTTTATAAGTTATTCTGAGAAGTTAAAAGGGTATAATTTTTTTTGATCCCTCTAATGGATCCTTCTTCGAAATGGGAAACGCCAAGTTCATTGAGGACAGTGGGAGTAATAAAATCAAGGAAGTATCTTTTGAGGAAAGTATTGACGATCCTCCTGTGGTTGCTACTAGTGTAATTAGTAGCGGTATGGTTACCATACCGCACATTATGGGTATCATACATCTAGTGAGTGTAGTGAACCAAGATATTCCCATGACATCTCCAATGCAATTGGAGGAACCAGCCACTGAAATTAAAGTATTACCTCATATTGATGAGCAAGTACCTCAACCACCTCAAACACAAGTGCCTTTAAGGCGATCCACAAGGGAACGGAGAACCATGAATTCTCATGATTATGTTTATCTCCAAGAACATGATTTTGACATAGGGTTGGAAAGTGATCCTAGATCTTTCCAAGAAGTCAAACAATACTCTAATCTTGAAAGGTGGATTGACGTCATGCAAGAAGAGTTGAAGTCTATGAAAGACAATGACGTTTGGGAACTTGTCGAATTGCTTGAAGGGAAGAAGCCTGTTGGTTGTAAATGGGTATTTAAAACCAAGCGGGATTTAAGGGGCAATGTTGAAAAGTATAAGACTCATTTTGTTGCCAAGAGATTCACTCAAAAAGAAAACATTGATTACAAGAAGACTTTCTCACTTGTGTCGGCGAAAGACTCTCTTAGGGTAATCATGTCACTTGTGGCTCATTATGATTTGGAGTTACATCAAATGGGCATACAGATTGCATTCCTCAATAGAGACATATATGAGTCTATATATATGGTGCAACCATAGAACTTTGAGTCTAAGGACTCAAAGCACCTAGTATGTAGATTAAAGAAGTTCATTTATGATTTAAAACAGACGTCTCATCAGTGGTACCGGAAATTTGATCAAGTGGTTACCTCATTTGGATTTAAAGAGAACCTCATTGATTAGTACATATATGTCAAGTTCAGTGGGAACAAGTTTGTTACACTTATTTTGTATATGGATGATATATTGCTTACGAGCAATAATAAGGATCTGCTGCTTCAAAGTAAGTCATTTCTATCTGGTAATTTTGAAATAAAAGATCTTGGTGAAACATCCTTTGTTTTAGGTATATAGATCTATCATGATCATTCAAGAGGCATTCTTGGACTTTCACAACAGGCCTATATTGAAAAGGTGCTTATAAGGTATGATATGCAAAATTGTACACCCGATGACACACCTGTGTCAAGAGGTGACAAGTTCAGCTTGTAGCAGTGTCTACAGCTTGAACTTGAAATAAAGGATATGGAGCAATTCCCATATGCGTCAGCAGTGGGAAGTCTCATGTATGCACAAGCTTGTACTCGACCAGATATAGTATTTATAGTGGGGATGTTAAGTAGATATATTAGTAACTCAGGACCGTTACACTGGAAAGCTTTAAAGAGAGTGATGCAGTCTTTGCAAAGAACTAAAAGATATATGCTCACGTATCGGAGATCAGATCACTTGAAGGTGATTGGATATTCTGACTCTGATTTTGCTAAATGCTTGGATAGCAGGAGGTCCACTTCGGGCTATATCTTCATGCTTGCTGAAAGGGCAATATCCTGGAAGAGGGTCAAGCAGATGCTAGTAGCCACTTCTACTATGGAGGCAGAGTTAGTAGCATGCTACGAAGCATCCAATCACGGGATTTAGCTGCAGAACTTCATCACAACATTACAAATTGTTGATGACATTGACAAGCCACTAAGGATCTATTGTGATAATAAAGCCACAGAACTTTATGCCAAGAACAATCGCAGTTTGTCAAAGTCTAAACACATCGACATCAAGTTTCTAGCAGTTAAAGAAAGAGTTCAGAGTTGTTAAACTATGGTAGAGCACATCAGAATAGATTCCATGTTGGCTGATCCACTCACCAAAGGCTTGGTGCCTAAGGTGTTTCATGCGCATGTTGTGGATATAAGAGTTCTTCTTATGAAAGAAGAACTTATCTAGTAGGAGTCTGTATTTATTTTTATTACTCTATGTAAATTAAGAAAGACAAACATTTGTTTTAATTATTGTACGTACTTAAAGTTTAAAACATTAATGGAAATTTATATGTTTGTTTGTCACTCTAAATGTGATATCAACATTTACTATTGTTGTTTAGCATTTGATGTTTGTAAATATGATAAAAATTCTTTTTGGAATCAAAAAGTTGATCATGATTTACTATTGCAGTTTAGCATAAAGTATTTTACAAATATAATCTGACCTCTTTTGAGGTCATCGTAGGACCAGTTGAAAATTGACATGTACTGATCACATTTCATGTAATTTTCACTCTTACACATCTACATCTTGATCTATGTCATTAATGATATTGGTATTGTGATTACTGTTGAGACTTGTTACGATCATATATAGTAGCTATGACCTCTTTAGTCCTATACTAATGAAGTTAATGGATCAAATTGTTTGCATGGGTATCTTATACCCATAAAGTTTGATATCTACTAAAGTTTTACTTGTATTCCACATACAACTCACATATAACCCAAGTGGAAGATTGTTGGATATAATTATCCTTATTAGGTGGGCTTATTTGTAAGTTACATATGTGAATACGATCTGAACCCTTTAAAGTGATATAATTTATGCTTATTGGGTTTGGTTATTGGATTAGACCATGTATATGTAGAACCTTTAGTCCCGCATCTATTATTATCTATATGCTGCTAATAGATGTTCAGTATATATATGGACTTATAGTCTCACATCTATGATTATCTATGAGCTGATAATAGATGTGCACTATATAATGGGTTGGTCCCATGAGGATTAGGGCATCTTTGAGGCATATCTTCGTTCCCCATTGATGAAGAGGATTCGGCGCCGCCAACCTTAACGCCTTCGGAAGGCCAACCTTCTTCTCCTTCTTCTTCCGCAGGATTATTGGATCGACGAACTCTACATGAAGAACAATGACAATTCCGCTGCATTCAGGTTCTTTGTAATTACAATATTTATTTTCTTATGTCACGTTCTCGATAAAACGAAGATCCATGTTCATATGTTCTTGATTTTTCTATTCGAATTCTTATTTTAATTGTCTAGAATTCATGCGGCTTAGGTTTTACAAGAACTATCATCAAATGGATAAAATTGCTCATGCTCAAAGGTATCTCTCCAATTATATAATTCCAGGATAAATCTAGATACTCCAGATGGATAACACTTCCAATATCAAATGGAAATTTTGTTAAAGAATTACAAGCAAAATATAAATGCTTCAACTTCCTATTTACCTTCATAGAAATATTACTTAACGAATTGAGTTTCATTGTGTCTGCATTAGCTCCTACTGCATCTTGTAGCAAACAATTTGATAGAGCAAGATGTTTTAGGCTATTATAATTTATTTGGTGAATCCAACTATTTGCTAAAGAAATTGACATAACTCATATCTAGATATTCTAGAGAAGTTAGGTGGGAGAGCCAACTTAGATTATTTGACCATAGTGAAGAATGGCAATCGTGACAACTAAGGTCGAGGAAGCGTAGATTAGAAAGTTTGCCCAATTGTTGAGGAATTAATCCGTCAAAGTTGACACAAGATAGATTAAGATGTTCCAAATAGACAAGTGAGGAAATCATACTAGGCACCAGGGTTGAGAAGTTGTTGAAGCTTAAGTCAAGATATTTTAACTGCTTCAGTTCAAACAAAGAAGGATTTACCTTACTTTTTTTAGGAAGATCAAGATATTGATCAAGTGGGTAGTGAAGATCAAGTCTAATGACATGGTTGGTGGTGTTGTCACAAGAAACTCCTCGCCACTTGCAGCAGTCGTAACCGGTCCAAGAAGAAAGCCAGTAGTCAAATTTATACAAGTCAGACTTGATGGCAAGTAGAGCTCTCCTTTCGCTCTCCAAGCAATTGATCCTCTTAGGCGCATGTGGATGATCCTCACAGCATGCACCAGTGCTAAACAATAAAACGATTAGGAAGAAAATAACATGCTTTGAGAAATTAGAGTAGCCCTTGCAGTGAAAAAAAAAGGTGAAATCCTCGCCCCCGGGCCTCCACCAACCGGACCCACGGTCATTGTAAAAAAGGTAAATCACAGCATCCGAGCTAACATGGGACGGACCGGATGTAATATAAGGATTGGGGATTTAGAAATTAGAGTAGCCCTTGTAACCACAACAGATAGTCATAGAGTGATAAGGAAGATTAGCTAGATTGACTTTTATATATATATATATATATATATATATATATATATATAATTTTTAAATATAAAAAAAAAATATTGGAGTAAAAATGATATCATTCATCCCATGATAAAATACAATAAATAAATCATGAAAAATATTTTACTCTGACACTTTATTTCCTAAACTTTATTAGATTCGGCAACAAATTAGAAATGTCAAGGGTTAAAGTCGGCATGTCGAAACAATGCTAGACGTCTAAGCACATTATAAATATTACCACGAAATAAATGAACACTTGGGCAGGTTTTGCAATTTGTCTGTTTGCTCCTATTCTTTAGTTTAATTATCAAATAGACCTGTAGACGTAGAGGCGGAACAGAAGTAAAATGGATGAGAATTGAGAGGAAAGGGTTTGGACTTTGGAAGGCCGGCGGTGATTATCCCATAAGCATCCAATCATCCTAACTTTACTCTCGACCTCCCGCAAGTATTCATGCACCCACCCTTGTTAAAATTGACTAGATGAGAAAGAAAAGATAATAAAGTAAACTTCTTGATTAATTTGTCTATAAGATATACAATATATATATAGAAACATTACATACTTAAAGTGTTGTTGATTCAACTTCTTCAATTTTATTTTTATTCTTATTCTTATTCTTGACATCTTCAAACTAAGATAACCATTTAGGGAAAAAAAAAGGTAGATCCCAAATTATAGCATGTCTACTAGATCTATCCTAGACCATTGCATAAGATTACGTTGGAGTGTTAGCTAGTAAAGAAGGGATTGCTCAAGTTGTCAACTGGATATGTCAATTAACTAATTAGTTGATTAGGCATAGGTTTGAGCAAGGTCATTTTAATTTGTTTTGACAGTAATTCCAAACGACGTGAAGGTAGATTAGTCTATTGACAAATTGTTTTTAGAAATTATTTTTGGTCTTTCAATCAACTAAATGTATTATTCAATTGATCCATTAAAAGCAGCGTTCTAAACGGCCAGTTCGGATCCTTTGTCCCCAAATTTCTCTGTCCCCATGTCCCTTTGCCGATCGGATGGACCAGATTACATCTCAAGGATGTCTTGCACATCACGAGGATATTGCACATATCTTAAGGATGTCATGATGCCTTGAGATGTAATCTGGTCCGTCCGATCGGCAAGGGACACGGAGACAAAGAAATTTAGGGACAGAAGATTTGAATTGCTAAACGATCCCGTCTAGGACCGTCTAAGCGTCACCTAAGCGCTAGGCGGCGGGTGTCCGCCCGCCTATTGTCTATCACCTAGTGCTTTTTAGAACACTAAAAGTGGCTAAACTAGAATTGTTTGGATGCTTATTATAAAAGATCTTAGAGAGCTCTAGCCACTTAAGGTTTGAACTAAAATACAAGAGACATCTTCCTAGTTGATTCTTCTATTGTATGTGATATATATGGCTTTCAGTGATGATGGCTGCTGATGAATTCAGTGTTTTTTTTTCCTTAAAAAAATTGAAAATTTAAACTTGGAACAAATATAATGCAACTACTTGATTTACGTACACTTGGTTGTGGAAACACTAATCAGACTATTCAAGTTGGGAATGGTCAGAAATACTCTTTCCAATGTTCCTGTTTTAAGTTCAGCTTCTTATTTTCGTTGGATACTTTGTAATTTGGACTAGACTTAATGTAATAATATTATAGCAGGAGTGTCTCCTACCGTTTGTCTTCTTTTTTTTCTTTTAAGAAAAACAAATAATAATAATTATTCTATACGTGGTATCCTACCGTTTCAAGCCATTCTCCATCAGTAGTATATTATTCTATATGTGGTCGTGAATAACTGAACAAAGATGAAACCCTAGGATGTCTAAGTACTACAGCCTATGATTTATTATAGACACATTAGTTTGGCCTAAGAGCAAATACATATTCATTATGTGGCAGTGTTCTTTGTGCTCCCCTAATTGGTTGATGGCCAAACGATAACATAATGGGTGGATCAACATATTGGGCAACAATAAAGGATTGAGCAGCAAAGACTTAGCTAAAATATATTTTGCTCTGTCACCAGTTTTGAAGTTAAGTTTTAAAAACTAACTGTTGGGTCTGCTTAGTTTATGCATGAGCCGTGTAGATTTGCAAGTTTGATTTATAGTTCCTTTTTTTCAGCTTAAATTAAGCATCAATCACACAAAAAGGAGGGATCTCTACTTTGGATACACATTGATGTTGGGTTCAGAAATGTTATTCTTGCCACTACTATTGTATGAAATTCTAGGATGGCATGGTTTCTGCGCTGTATAAATATTAATACCTCACATCATGTTAGTAATGTGCTGATATTTGTCACTAACCACATAGAATTAGGGTAAGTGCTTTATGTATAAGATATTGATACTTCTTCAAGATTCTTGTGATTCTATGGGCAAAATTGAGTTGCGTGTGAGAGAACCCTTTTAACACAAATTCAAGCATTGACACTTCAATACTCCAGGTTGACATCCAAAATCCCTCTTTTATTATTTCCGCGGTATTGTTCCTTTTAAGATTATTCTAAAAATCCAATTTTTTTTTAAGTGATAGGCAGATCAGTTCCTTAACTGATCTTTATTCTCGAGCAATCTTCTGTTCCGACTTCTCGTCCCTTGGAATCTCCGTGTGTTTCCTTCTCATCCGTCGGCATATTCTTTTGTAGCACCTCATTCCTCGGACGCACCGTACCGAAGCTGTCGACTTTGTTCCGTGTCATCTTTCTCGCTAGCTGCATCTTTTGCTCGATTTATTGTACTCCTAAGTTTCTGCACACTTAGACACAAGGTCAAATATAACAGAACCTAACTTGACTTCGTTGATCACACCAAAACTACCACGATATACTTATAATCTCTTCCTTTATGATGTGATCAACCAAAGTTAAGTTGGGATTAAAAAAATAGTAACATTATAGTTAAATAATTAACCATACAATACAATTGATAAATTAAAATAATTAACATGCAAAGATTATACTTTCCCCTATACTTAATCTAATATTCTCCTCTTTTGATCATAATAAAAATAGTGGTAAAAATTCTAAGGATAACTTAAATCATAACTTAGAAAAACAATTTGAAGCTTAAATTTTGAAAATTTGAATTTTTGCAATTTATAAACCAATTTGGGAAGAAATAATTTGAAAATTATTTTTTAATCCTAACTTAAATCATTGTACGTAATCTTATCCTGCTTTTTTGTAAGAGGCTATTTTCAAGATTCGAACCACGATAACTTTACCATTCCGCCAAAGCTTCTCTTCAAAAATTGATATAAGCAGTAATAAATTATTTTTGACAGAAATATGTATATTTTTTATAAAAAAATCTTTAAAATAATTTCTGAGTTTAAAAAATCTTGAAAATTTTTCTAAAAATGTAAAATAGCATGTATTATTGTAAAATAAAAATTAAAATTAAATGTTCAAGAATTTTAAATATTTAAAATTAGTATTTTGATTAAAAATCATTAAAAATTAATTAATGGTCAAAATATTTTGAAAATATTTTTTTATAGAGAACATAGTATATTATCACAGAAAAATAATTTTTTATAAAATAACTTTGATTAATAATTTTAAATTTAAAAATATGATTTTTGTTAAAATATTTATAAAAAATAATACAACAGTCAAAAAATTTTAAAATTTTTTTACAAATAAGTAATGAAATTCTATTTCTCATAAAAATTAAGATCAAATTAATTCCAAACAGAAATGATATGAAATAATTTATTTGAAAATATTAGACATACAAAATTAAATTAATTAAAACATGTATAAGGATTTAATCTATACATAATTTTGGAATCCAATATAGATTCATTTCTACTGAATTAACTAAATACTTCTAGAAACAAATTTTAGTGAATTTTTCTAATATGATGATATCTAAAATGTCAATTTAATCTTTGATAATTTTTAACATTTGAAGTATTAAAATTCGAACATGCAGAATTCTTCAAATTTTCTATTTGTTCTTTTACTTTTTTAATTTTATCTTGTCAAAATATTTTAATCGACAACATTTTGCTAAAGTTTATTTTAGCTCTTTGTTTTTTTTAATAATTTTTCATTATCATTTTCTAATTTACAGAAATATTTTGATAGTATTTTAATAAACTTGTATAACTGGTCAAGAGCCAAAGATCGTACTTGACTTACCTTATCGGTCTCGAGTTCTGATGCTCCCCTATAATGTTGCTTTCCTCTGATGTTGCTCCCTCTTCATCGATTCTCTCGATGCTCATTTAGATGAATTTGTTTCATCGTCTTCTTGATGACTTACCATTAATACAAGTCCGGCGTAGGCTTTAATCTCTGATTTTGACTGCGTTTCGTCCCATGTCGCTTTTAAGTTCTTGTGTTTTTTTTGGATCAGTCATTTGTCCTTGTCCTTGTTCTTCAGTTTTGGGTAGATGTCTTTGAGGTACTCTTCTTCATTGCAGTAATAACATCTCACTTTTCATTTTCTTTTCTTGGCCTACACTTTGAATTTATTAGCTTTAAATTTTTTTTAAAACTTTCTTACCATTAATGCCTTTTCATCATCATCGAGGGATGTTTCGGAATCTGGTTTGTCCATTTTTTTTCCTTTAAGGTATTGTTCTAATCCGGCTCCTTCTTTAGTCCTACACACCTAGATTCATGAATTTAGACAGTAGAAAACAATTCTTCTAGATTACTTATCTCTAGGCCCCTAGAGATGTAGCATATATTTACTAAGGTTGACCAATCTGGTGTCCTTGAAAAATTGTTAAGAGTCTACCTTAGCAAATCTCGGTTAGTTACCTTTTCTCAGAGATTCGTGAGTTTGGTGATTATCTCCTTTAGCTTGGTGTGCAGTTGAGGAACCGTTTCACCTTCCTTCAGTTGAAGATTAGTCAATTGGTTACGAAGTAGATCTCTTCTTACGAGCTTGACTTCGGAAGATCTTTCGTAAAGCTCCAAGAATTTTTCCTAGAGATCTTTCACAGACTTGCAGTTTCCAATCCTGTTGAGCTCTTGTGGTGATAGCGCACTCAACAAATGGAATTCTGCTTTTTCCATTGGCCACAAACTCGGCTTGTTTCTTCTTTGTCCAGTTTTTCTCATTCTTTAATTTGTCGTTGCTTTCAATAGGTATTACAAATCTATTTTTTAAAATTTAAAAGATATTGAATCGTTTTTGAAATATACTCCATTTTCTTTTTCCAGTCGACGAAGTCTCCATTGAATTTAGGCAGGTGGATACTTGTTATGGCCATCGTCTTTTGTGCTTCGGTCGATGGTTAGTCCTTTTAAAGTGGTTGAGCTTTGCTACCACTTGTTGGTCCCAGTGCGCTAAGTAAAAGGGGGTGAATTACTGTAAATTAAAAATAATCCTTTCCTGATCTTTCAACTTCGTTAGAAAACACAATTAAATTAAAACTGAAATAAAAGGAACAACTTAAAGAAAAATAAGTGAGAAGACTAGAATTACTTTTTTTTTTGATGAATGAAGACCAGAATTACTTGGTTACAATATTGGTGGTTGTTAATTCAAGGCAGATGAAAAGCACTTAGAAAATTTCCTTCATTGAAAGTGGAGAAGTATTTTATACTCGTTGAACGCTCAGAAATAAACTAGGAAATCAATATAAGAGTTTCTGAATATTTCCTAACTCCAAGGGTTTTTTTATAGCTCTTGGAAAATGCTAATCTCAATTTAAAGGCGCCTTTAAAGTGGTCCAAGACGCCTTCCATCGGATAGATTTTATCAGCCGAGGATAAAACTTTATCCTCAAGTAATGACACTGATCATCGAAGGTATCTTCAATGGTTTGTAAGGCGCCTTCCAAGAGGCAAATCAACTCTTTAGCTGATCTTCATCCTCTAGCAATCTTCCGCTCCAGCTTCTCGTCCTTCGGAATCACCGTGCGCTTCCTTCTCGTCCACCAGCGTACTCTTCCGCAGCACCTTGTTCTTCAGACGCACCGAGTCCGTCAACTCTGTCCCGTGTCATCCTTCTTACTAGCTGCGTCTTTCGCTCGATTCCTTGTGCTCCTAAGTTCCTGTACATTTAGACACAAGGCCAAATACAATAAAATCTAATTTAACTTAGTTGATCATATCAAAATTATCATGGGTACTTGCATATTTCACAAAGGGATAAAGAACTTGACATTTTCCAATGTCTTAAGCTACGTCAGTATTAAAATTGAACACATGTAATAGGACCGGATCTTTTGAAGTATGTTTGATTTGCTACGTAGATCCTCAGTTTTTCCAATGGAATCAGACCAGAAATCTGGTTTACCCTTAAGTCAAGAAGCATGTGCTGTTTGTCATGGTCAGTAATCAACTACTCTTCATCTTTTTGGGTTGTGGAAATTAATATGCAAGGGTAGATGGTGGTGCACTGCAGAAACCACAAAGAGCTTTGGAGAAAATGCATGGATCTATTTCAGACATTTGATCTAAACTTAATCACAGCATGTACTCTAACCAGATTTTTTTGTTATGTTTTAAGTTCGGTTAGATTTTTTTCTCGCTTAAAAGAAATTAGTTAATGATACACCAAAGTACTGTATATAATACATAATATGTTGCCTGATTATTGATTACCAAAATGACCATTACATAAAGATGTTCAAATCTTAAATTACATCATAGGATAATATTACCACACTATGTGAGCTTCACCACACTTTCATCGTACACAATAACATTCACAACTCAATATGACCAGCCATATTATGAAGCAATCCCTCTTCTCTCCTCGAAAATTCAAGGGCTTAAACTCTTTTTTCGCCATTTCAATTTCAGCTTTGTAAACTTCAGCGAGAGTTGCACATACATCCAGTCATACATCTTGTCCACCATCCTAAAGAGAGTAATCCTTGTGGTCTTTTTGATGAATATTATGCCCAAATATGCCCAGAATCCAATTATAAATCCCATAACAATAATGACATAATCTAGAACTCTTTCAAGCTTCTCATCGTCCTCTTCATCTTCTTCTTGAGATGGTGAATGATGATTAGCTTCATCACCAGGACATGCTGGAAGTGGCACACCACAAAGGCCCTCATTGCCAACATAGATCGAGTCATTGAAGGTTGACAATTGACCGCCCGTTGGGATTCTTCCTGACAAATTGTTGTGGGAGAGATTCAAGAATTCTAGAAAGCTTAAAGCAGATAGTTCAGCAGGAATTTCTCCCGTGAGATAGTTCATTGACAAATCAAGAGACTCCAATTCCTTCATGGCACCCATATTTTCTGGAATCCTTCCTATCAAATGGTTGTTGGATAAGTTGAGGAAATACAATCCATGCAGCTTCGTTATCTCTTTTGGAATCTCACCAGAAATATGATTGCTTGATAAGTCTATGCTTACCATTGCACTAAGAGCATTAGTGTATTCATTGGTTAACCCTTTTGCAGTTATTATAATGTTATCCTTGAAACTATTTCCCATCTGGGGACTCCCACAGGACTGATAAAGCTGATGGTCAAGAACACAAGGATAATGGTGACCCCAAACATACAATGGACGATTAGTATAGTTTTGCTTCACAACCATAGAACTGAAATTTGAGATAGAGGAAGGTATACTGCCAAAAAGATTGTTGAACGAAAGATCCAAAACTTGGAGGGAAGTAAGATTTCCTATACTTTCAGGAATAGCATGATCGAATGAGTTTGAACTCAAACGAAGAAACTTTAGCAACGGGAAGCTCCTTCCCACCCAATTTGGTATTTCGCCAGAAAATGTATTCCCACCAAGATCAAGAATTACTAATTCTTTATAATTTCTTAAGACCGAAGGAAATGGTCCTGACAAATTGTCATTGTTCATGTGCAAGGAGTGCAAACTAATTGGATATGATCCATTGCAATTTGGGACCTCACCCGACAAGTAATTGTTCGATAGGTATAGTACCCTTAACATAGTGAAATTGCAAAAGAAGGCAGGCAAACAACCAATGATATGGTTATTAGACAGCAATAATATTTGAACAGTTTCCATATTTCTATAATTCAATGGAATTGTTCCTTCAAAAGAGTTATTTGATAGATCCATATAGATAGATAAATTAGAAGGTAATTGACCATTCAAATTGTTTGAGCTTATGTCAAGGTAAACTAGTGAATTATTGAAAATGAAATCTGAGAACCAACTTGGAATATTTCCATAAAGTCCAACTCCGGATAAAGATAAAAATATCAAATTTGTTTGTGTTTGAATCCACGAAGGAAATCTAGTTCCCAAATGACAATAGCTCATATGAATGTTGTAAGCATGAAAAGGAGGAAGCCAATCATCTAATAAAATCAAATTCAAGGAGTTATAAGATATATCCAAACTTATTAAGTTGGTGAGCTGGGAAAAGTGAGCATTTGTCATGTTGCCTTGTAATGAATTTGATGAGACATTCAAGTCTTGCAGTTGAGTTAATTGTCCAAGACCGGTAGAGATTGACCCAGTGAAGTTATTGTGACTCACTACAAAGGACTGTAACTTGGATCCTTGTGGACATTTAGACAAACCATCAAGTAGATTTGTTAGTTCTCCACCAATATTATTCAAAGACAAATCTAGAGTCTCCAAGTTGCATAGATCACCCAAACTCATTGGAATTTGCCCCATCAAGTTATTCCATGATGCATCAAAATCCCTTAAGTTGTGAAGTCTGCCAATGTTTCCAGGTATTTGACAAGAAATATTATTTTCAGATAGATCTAATTCCTCCAAATTGACGAGATTACCCAAAGCATCTGGTATACATCCATAAAATTCATTAACTGACGCATCCAAAAGTAGCAAGCTAGAGAGGTTGCCCAAAGCATCCGGTATAAGTCCAGAAAATTCATTATATGATACATCCAAATTTAATAAGCTAGAGAGGTTGCCCATGCTGAGAGGCATCTCTCCGGTGATATTATTATCCGACAAATCTAAATACTTCAAGTGGATAAAATTTCCCATGCTCAAAGGTATCTCTCCGATGATATCATTTTTAGACAAATCTAAATACTTCAAGTGGATAAAATTGCTCATGCTTAGAGGTATCTCTCCAGTGATATGATTACCCTGCAAATGTAAATGCTCCAAGCAACAAAGGTTGTCCATGCTCAAAAGTATCACATCAGTTATATAATTCCAAGATAAATCTAGATATTCAAGATGAAAAAGACTTCCCATATTTAGTGGAACTTTTGTTAAAGAATTATCAACTAATTCCAAATGCTTCAACTTTCCAGTGGCATTCACTGAAATATTTCCTTCTATTTGATTACTTGATAATTTATTTGTGCCAGCTCCTCCTGTTGCATCTTGTAGCCAACAATTTGATAAAGCAAGATGCTCTAGGCTATTATAATTAATTTGGTGAAGCCAACTATTGGCTAAAGAGAGATCGACACAACTCATGTCTAGATATTCTAGAGAAGTTAAGTGGGAAAGCCAACTCAGGTCATTTGACCATAGTGAAAAATACCAACAATCACAACAACTAAGGTTGAGGTAGCGTAGGTTAGAAAGGCTGCCTAGTTGTTGTGGAATTAATCCATTAAAGTTGGCATTGGAAAGGTCAAGATGTTCCAAATGGACAAGCGAGGAAATCATACTTGGCACATGGGTTGAGAAGTTGTTGAAGCTTAAATTCAGGTATTTTAAATGCTTCAAGTTAAACAAAGAAGGATTTACCTTACTTTTGTCAGGATATGAAGCATATTGATCAAATGGATAGTGAACATCAAGCATAATGACATGGCTAGTGGTGTTGTCACAGGCGACTCCACTCCAGTTGCAACAATCATAACCGGTCCAAGAAGAAAGCCAGTGGTCAGAGTTATACAAATCAGACTTGATGGCAAGTAGAGCACTCCTTTCACTCTCCAAGCAACTGATCCTCTTAGATGCATCTGAATGATCATCGCAGCATGCTCTAGCGCTAAATAATAAGAGAGTAGCATGCTTAGAAGAATCATAGCTGCCCTTGCAACCACAACTAATAGCCATAGAGCTAGTGATTATGGAAGAGTAGCTAGATTGAATCATAGGCTGAAGAAAAAAACCATACCTAGAATGTATATATACACACACACAAGGTCCTTCCAATTGTGTGCGGAAGTAAGTTTGATTTTGTTTTTTTTTTTTTTTTGGAAAATGAATTGGATGACTTTGTTGATATGACCATGACAGGTTGATTATACCGTGGAGAAGGGATTTGCTTTAACTTCCACAAAATATTTATAAATTGGTAGATATGCATAACAAACTTTAATTCAAATGTCTTAATTGTGATTTTGGTTGGGATTAAAAATATATATATTTTGCTATAATTATTAATTCGATTTATAATTTAATATTTCTCTATAGCACATTTAAGTATGAATAGGACATGCCCTTGTCTTGGTTTACAAAACCCAGTCATGTGGTTAGAGTAAAGTCAAAGTCTCCTTGAGTCCTTTGTTTAGTCAAGTCTTTTTGTAACATTTATTCCAAGGAAATTAGAAATATAGATGTTTATTTATTTGGAAACCTACAAGCAACCTTATAATAAGTGGATGAATTTAAATTTTAAATAGGATAAATATATTCATTTTGAACGTGTATAATTATATTTTAACTTTATCTAATAGATAAATTAGGAAGAAGATTATTTAATTTCAAAATTAATCGGATGAAGTTGAACACCTAAATTACATAAAAAAAATAATAATGACACATTCTAATCCTCTTTTAAAATTTTGTAAATTATTACCGGCTTAATTACTCATAACAATTATAATAGATTATATTGTGAAGAAGAGGTTTGATTTATTTTTATAAAATATTAATAAATTAATAGATATGCATAAAAAACTTTCAAATTCGTTAATTATGATTGCGATTGGACTAGAAATAATCTTCGTTATCTTTTGTTATTATTGATTTGATTTATAATAATTGTGATTGGACTAATTAACCTAGTCATGTGGTATGAGTAGAGTCAAAGTCTACTTGAATAAGACATGCCTTGTTTTGGTTTACAAAACTCAATCATGTGGTTAGAGAAAAGTCAAAGTCTCCTTAAATACTTAGTTTAGTCAAGTCTGATTGTAGCATTTTTTTTTCTGAGAAATTAGAAAAATAGATATTATTTATTGATTTGAAAATTTGAAACGACCTGATCATCTGCAAATAAAATAATAAAAAAAAATCAAATTTTGAATTTTAAATGAGACAAATGAAATTCACTTTTAAGCGTATACAAGATATACTTTAAATTTATCTGATGAATAAATTATAAAAAAGTTATTTATTTGTAAAATTAATACGAAGTTCAAAAATCTAAATTAATAAAAAAAAATTAACTAAAAAGACACATTTTAACCGAATCATTTAAATTTTTGTAAACTATGGCAAGCTTTATTACTCGTAACAATCCTCGTTTATTTATATGATAGATTTGTCAACAAATTAGAAATGTCTGCATTAATTGAGTTAGAGCCTATCTTCATAAACAAATTTGATGTTTGACTTGATAAAAATTTTATTTATATTCGTTTAATATATTTTTCATCAATTAAATAATTAAAATTAAATGACTTATTAAATTAAATAAACAAGATTGAGTATTCATGAATAATGTTTAAAAATAATATTTGGGAACAACTTTGGTGAACAATAATTATAAATCATGTTTATCCATAAAACTCTTATCAATATACTAAATAAATAAAAAAAAATCTAAAATAGTTTATATTATCAATCCTAATAATCAATTAAACAACCTTAAAATATATAAATAATCAAACAAACTTAAATTGAAAATTTTGAGGACTAGATAATATTTAAATAAATCAAACTCAAACTCATAAAAAAATTAAATCAAACTTTAATAATCATTTCAATAGCTTGACTCATTTTAGACTCCACTTAACTTAGACTCGATTAATTTATCAAACAAACTTAGTATCATATAATTTAGAATTTAAAATTTGACTACGCCCTAAATTGGGTAAACACAAGACCACATTTTGAATATTACTCTAACATGAACATTTCATCCCATTTTTTATTTTATTTTATTTTTTTTGTTGACTCCTCTTCTTAGTTTAATTACCAAATAGATGTGTAGACAAAGAGGCAATAGCATTTCAAATGAGTTTGAAAAATATTTAATTCATATTTAAAATTATGGAATTCGAGTTGAACTTGAATATGTTCGATAATTTTTTCAAACTAAATTTAAATTTATAATATTTTATTTGATTATTTATAAACCGAATTCAAATCAAATTTGATTATTTTATATAATTTCAATTAAATATATTTAAATTAAAATTTAAATAATTCAAACTGAACTCGAATTATAATTAGATTCTACCTAAATGAAAATTCAAATAATTCGAATCAAAATCATGCTCAAATTTTATTTTGAATCGAGATCAAATTAAAATTAATTATATTTTTGAACTTCAAATCGAATTTCAATATCTGTATGTTTCGAACTCGAACTCAAAATCCAGACATGTGGTTAGCACATTTAAGTACGAATAGGACATGCCCGGGTCTTGGTTTACAAAATCCAGTCATGTGGTTAGAGTAAAGTCAACGTCTCCTTCAGTGCTTGGTTTAGTCAAGTCTATTTTTAACATTTATTCCAAGAAAATTAGAAATATAGATGCTATTTATTGATTCGGAAACCTACAAACAGCCAAATAATAAGTGGATGAATTTAAATTTTAAATAGGGAAAATATTCATTTTGAACGTGTATAAATTATATTTTAAATTTATCTAATACAAAAATTAGGAAGAAAACCATCTAATTTCACAATTAATTAGGCGAAATTCGAACAACTAAATTATATAAAAATAATAATGACACATTCTAATCCAATCTTTGAAAAAATTATAAATTATCACACGCTAAATTACTCATAACAATCCTCATTTTTTTTCTATAAAAGATTACCGTGAAGAAAGGATTTGTTTTAATTTCCATAAATTATTAATAAATTGATACGTATGCATAAGAAACTTTCAAATGCCTTAATTATGATATGATTGTGATTGGATTATAAAAATGATCTTCTTTATCTTTTGTTATAATTATTAATCTGATTTATAATTTAATATTACTTGATAGAACATTAGTATGAATAAGACATGCCATGACTTGGTTTACAAAACTCAATCATGGGGTTAGAGTTATGGATGATAATGAATCAGAGTCGAGTCGGCTTTTTCTTTATGAATTTTTCAACTTTTTCTTTATCCTCATACTCATAGGGATCACAAGTCCTTTATATTAATATTTTTTTTTATCATTATTCAATAAAAATATTAGAATTGACATTATATTAATAAAATATAATAATAAATAAATAAAATGCATATTAAATATCAACCAAAAAAATAATTAGTAAATTTTGAGAAAATAATTTTTTAAAATACATATATTATTTAATCAGATATTCAGATATTTTAATTATCTAATTATTTAATCGAGTCAATATAATTTCTTGCTACGATTAAATATTAAATTCTTCATCTTTGTATAGGCTTGTTGTGGCATTTATTATGGGACATTAGAAATATAGACGTTATTTAATGATTTGAAAATTATCTATAAATAAAATAATAAAAAATCAAAATTTGATTTTTAAATGGATAAATGAGATTCACTTTTAAATAATTTAAATTTATCTAATAAATAAATTTAAATTTATAAGATATAATTTACATTTATCTCATAAATAAATTACAAAAAAAAAAGTTCAGACGCATTTCAACCCAATCATTGAAAATTTTGCTATCACAAGCTTAATCACTCATAACGGTCCTCATTGTTTTTTCTAAGATAGATTTGCCAACAAATTAGAAAAGTCTAGGCGTTAATGTGGTAAACACCGGAGCACATTTTCAATATTACCCCTACATGAAACATGAACGCTTCAGCAGATTTTGCAAATTTTCTGTTTGCTCCTCTTTCTTAGTTTAATTACCAAATAGACCCGTAGGCGAAGAGGCGGAACAGAGGCAAATGGAGGCGGGGAAAGGGTTAGGAAGGCCGGCGGTCGCTATCAGCGGAGAGGTGGAACGGTTAGACGGCAGGACTCTGAGCTATGACGAGTTTGTGGAGCGCTATCTGATGCCCAACCGCCCCGTCGTCCTCACCGGACTCATGGACGACTGGAGGGCCGCAGCCGACTGGCTTTCCCCCGACGGTCGCGGCCCGAACCTCCATTTCTTCGCCGATCACTTCGGTAAATCCGTCGTCCAGGTCGGATCCTCTTCTGCCGCTTCAACTATCTCCCTTTGTTTATGACTCGTGTACTGGTTTACAAGTTGAGAATTTCCGGCGATTCTTATCACACGCTAGTAGTTCATCTGACCATCTTATGTGCAAAACAAAATATGTACAATTGGTGCACAACATTTTTTCCCCCTTTTCCTTCCTAGTGTTCGAAACTGATGAGACTGGGAGCTGTTTATATTCGTGTAGATCAATTAAAATTCAATGGACAGTTGAGAACACAAAAAGTACAAATGAGGATTTAGTAATGGAGAAATGGAAGATAATATAAAGTATATATATACAAATATCTGGTATTCTGATTCTCTCAAGAAAGTCTTTTATTTGGCTTTGTACCCATGGATTCTTAGGTGTCCAATCTATCAGCATTTGTTTGTTATTACTTGTTTGGAATAATTTTCTAGGGATTTTCTCCCCAATATTTTGTTTGTTTTTGCAGTTTTTCCCCCATAATCTGCTTTGTCACTTGAAAACTGGACCATAGTTTCTTATTGCATAAGTCTACTTTGTTAAGCAGGTTAGATGCCTCTAATGTTGATTCTCATTTCTGATCTAATGCTACAAATTTATATCTTGTGTAGGTTGCTGATTGTTCTACAAAAGAGTTTACAGATCAGAAACGGCAAGAGATGACTGTGGCGGAGTTCATCAGCTATTGGCTCAAACTTTCATTGGAAAAAGGAAGGAGTGTCTTGTGTAATGATGAAAGCAAACCTTTGCTATATCTTAAAGATTGGCATTTCAACAAGGTACTAGTTTTGCTCTATGCTAAGCTTTATTTGTTAGAATGATGTGGATTCCAAGTATTAATCACTGTAACAATGTTTTAATGCTGTATTTCCAGTGGTAATGAATTAATGATTGAATATACCCACAATTATCATGCTTAGAATCAGTTTTTTTTTTTTTTTTATTTTGGCATTTAGTTTCTTATTCATTTATATTTTTTATTTCAATGTTAAATTTTAGGAATACCCTGATTATGTGGCTTATACGACCCCTCCATTTTTCACTGATGACTGGCTCAATCTATATCTTGATAGTCACTTGATACATAGAGATTCAGACATTCACCGTGATAAAAATGAAGCTAATTGTGCAGACTACCGTTTTGTTTACATGGGACCAAAAGGTACACATGATGAGTTGGTGCACCATGTGCATGTTCACGGTTTGGTTATGTTGCTGCATAAAAGCAATTATCATCTACTATTTGTAATTGCTTGTGTGCTAATTCATATTGTTGAACTATAAGCATTGGGAAAATCCTTTTTCGTTCTTTTACTTTTTTGTTTTACAATGCGGTGCCAATTTCCCCCTATTCATATTTCAGGCACATGGACTCCTCTTCATGCAGATGTTTTTAGGTCGTACAGTTGGTCTGGAAATGTTTGTGGGAGAAAACATTGGTTCTTTCTACCACCTTCCCAGTGTCAGCTTGTGTTTGATAGGTACTTTTTCTTTCATCTTCAGTTGTTTCCATTTGTAAATGCAACAATTGTAAGAAGCCATAGTTGGGGTTAATACATGGACCTTTTGCTGACTTCAAACTCCATAGAAAGCCATATCATTAGAAATACATGGGCTATATAGATTTTCTAATTAAATTAATTTTTATTCTATCTCCCTCTATCTCATATATTAAATTCTAATTCATTTATCTTTTCTAATTCACCTTTTGAATATGTCCATAATGTCATAACCTGTTTTTACGCAACTCAACTATTATGAGATAATATTATTAATATTTAGTTTATCTTGCTTATAATCTCACCTATACATCTCAACATTTTTATCTTCTTTATGTTAAGTATTAATAATTCGGTGTTGCTTTCATAATTGATGAGCACGTTTTTTACTCATATTATTAATATAATCATAATAGTGTCTTAAATTCGAACTCTGCATACACCATGCTAGATTGAACTCTTACATTAGCTTTCCCTTAAATTTCATAGATGTCCATAAAGCTAATGAAGATACTGAGTTTCTCAAGTAGAGCATGCAGTAGGTGCATTTTAATTGTTTTTTGTTTTCAAAATTATACTTCAATATCACACGGTATTTGTTTTATATTATCAAAGTTTAAGCTAGTATATTTGTTTATTTTTATGTTCAATCATAGCAACTTTTTGTGTGTTTCATAATTGCCCAACACTTTAATGCAAAGGGTGTGTCTAACAAATGATGTCTTATGTTGGAGTTTTATATGCATTATGCAAGTTTGGACGCTTAAAATAACCTTGTAGTTAAATTTCATAAATGTGCATCAAGCTAATTAGACAAGTGAGCTTCTCAAGTAGAACTGGTTTTGTATGCCATTGAATTTTTTATTCCTTTTTTTTTAAATTATACTATTCTACTACATGCTATATGCTTTATATTCTTGATATGTAGGCAAGACTGTTTGTCTGTTTCTATTGCTTTCATTCTTATGAGTGGCTGCATACTAGTGTAAATAGGGTTGTAAACAAGCCAAGACGAGTCAAGCTTTGTGGTATTCAAGCTTGTTTGATAAGGTAACCAAGCCGAGCCAAGACTAAAATGAACTAAGTCATTAAAATGATTGTTCAAGCGTTGCTTGGTTTCTTTTTTATGAGCTTGGTTTGAGCTTAGTTCGTTTAGATATTATCAAGCTCTCAATTCAAGCTTATTTGATTGGTTGAAACTTTTATATTTTCAGCTTATTTGATTAGTTATTGAACTTGATAATACGAATTTGTTTGTTCATTTTGAAAGTTTCTTTATTTATTTAGCAAGTTGATAAGAGTTTTATTGGCGGACATGATTCACGAATGTGGTTCACAAACGTTAACGAGCTAAACACATATGTGTTCAAGCTTGTTCGTTTAGTTAAACGAGTTGTTCAAGCTTGTTCATTTAATTGATTTTATGTATATTGAACAAACATAAACAAGCTCTTATCATGCCAAACACCAAACTTATTCACGGATGTTTTGTTCATTATAACCCTAAGCGTAACAATTTAATCTTCACCTTCAAGTTTGATCTAATAGTTGCAGGCTGTTGGTTATATTATTTATTATAAGCATCTTAATTATTGTATGAAATAGAGATTTCTCTTTGTTGCTTTTGTTGTTTTTATATGATTCATCTTCACTCTTGTATACTACCAAGTTACATTTGTGAGGTGATTTTTCTTGTTCATCGTGTGAGTGCATCATTTGGGATTATTTTAATGGCTCTTTTCTTGATCATGTAGATACCTGAGATCGTCAGTATATAGTATTTATGATGATGTCTCTGAGAAAAAGTTCCCTGGATTTAGAAAGGTAGTAAGATATCCTAATGATATATTTTATGTTGTTAACTTGTTATATCTGTGCCATCGTGACTGCAAAAATTTTACATGCAGACAATTTGGTTAGAGTGTATTCAAGAACAAAATGAGATTGTTTTTGTACCCAGTGGATGGTATCATCAAGTCCATAATTTGGTAAACACTATTGTGTTAAGTTATTATTGTGCTAAGTAATCATTTTTTACTTTAATAGCGATGCATAATTTACCCTTTTCCATTAGTCTTGCTTACCTGCTTTATACACATATACTGGACTTATTTTTATTAATCATCTTCCACAAAGCATAGCCACGATTTTATTTAATGTATTACATCCAATTTGAATTTACAGTTCTGTTATGTTAGACACGTGTAAGTTCATTATAAAGAAATATACAACAAATTTGTAAAAAAATGGTGATTTTGACTGGAGTTCACATAAATGGGCTGGCATGACTACTTATTAAATTGAATAATGTTTGAATTACTTTAGGACAAAGTTAGTTTTCATATATATATATATATATATAGCATGCAGATCTCTATATAAATTCTTTTGCGACTTTCAAACTTGAAGCTAGTGTTTATGTTGATTAACCAAGTGAGGATTTGTTAGTTTCCAATGTTAATTAGTGTGGATTCTGAGTATAGTTCATCAATTCCTACTGAAGACATGGTGTAAAATGTTACCATTGCATTTGATCTTGGATATTCAAGCCTTTTGACTCATGCTAGACATGTAATATAAATCTCTCAATTTAAATTGTTAATGTAACTTTATTTGAAGAGGTTGTTTCCAAGCTCAAATTTTGCACCTGCTACTATCTTGCATTGCATATGCTGATATGTTGTTTAAGTCAAGGTTGTGGAGTCTATTATGCCCGTGGAAAAGCATGCTGGGAAGTTCAAAGTTCCGTTGCTACACTCATAATCATCTAGCACGTACAGACTTTCGATTCACAAAGAACATTAAATACAGTCTAAAATATGTTAATTTTATTTTTAAACTCAGGTTTCTGGCATTGTGATAATTGTATTTTTTTTTTTTTTATCAACGAGTTCTTTAACATTGTTTATATATTTTTTTTATGCATGTTCAGATATTGCAAATCCTCACTGACCTTATTTCTGCCTTATTTCTTACTTTTCCTTGGATATTTTAGGAAGACACCATTTCCATAAACCACAACTGGTTCAATGCCTATAACCTTTCCTGGGTGGTCAGTATATAAACTAATTATTTAATCTCTGCCCAACTGCTTGAAAACATCGATGTTTATGTATGTCTTTCACTGCTTCAACCAGTGGAATTTGCTGTTGAGAGACTACAACGTTGCTAAGGAATACATAGAAGATATCAGGGATATCTGTGATAATTTTGAAGGCCTTTGTCAGCGAAATCTTGCTGCAAACACAGGTTGCAACACTAATGTTTATGATGAGAGTGTGTTATATTTATCGAGTTCCACTTTCATATCATTATGATCTTTTGCAGGCATGAACTTCTATGATTTCATGATTTTTATCACAAGATACACCCTCGGCAATATAGTTCAACTTTTTCATCTCAAACATGTGGAAGGTTCTCTTAACAGCTCAGTCACCAGATCTAACCTTTTCATCGCCAACCTGATCTCAGTACGCTCTGTTGCCACGAAAATGAAATTCGCCGAGGCATTCACTGAAGAAAATATAAATAGCTGTTCGGAAGAAAATCTGAATGCCTTCTCTGATATCCAGAAAATCATGCATGAGCGAGAATTTCAGGATCTGAGCAGTGCCTTAAGGATGACGTATGAATGCATCAACACTAAATTGAAAGAAGGTTCACTGACAGAAATAACACGAGACTCTGAAACTGACTCTGCTTTCTTTGATTTCATCACTTCGTTGGGTTCGAAAATTCACGGTCCTGGAGATCTAGTCGGTTTGATCGACCGTGTTCTGGAGAAAACCAACTGCAGTAATTGCAATATCAACATTCCATGTGATGCTGAACCTTTTGTTGTTTAGACTTCAGAGAAGTTGCAACTTGCAGTGCAAGATTAAGATTTTGATGGCTATGGAAGAATTAATTTCCTATCGACTGTTCTTGTAATTTTTTTTCTTTTATATATATATATATATATATATATATTTTTGCTTCTTCTTAAAAGTTCAAAGCTGTGTTTGAAGTAAATACTAATACTAAATAGTGAAAACTAACAGTGAATACTAATCAGTAAATAAAAGTATAGTAGTGTTTTCTGTTCTTATTTGTTTTCTAGGGAGTTTTACCTATTCAAGATCTTCACCATTTAATTAATGCCCCGGTTGATGCGTAAGATTTTGGGTTAAGGATACCCTTCTTACTTAGTCCGCACATGTCTTATATGATTTTGATTATTTCTAATATAATTATTGTTTATCGATTGGTTACAAGGATAAGGATTGAGGAAAAGGACCAGGCAGAATATCTTATTTTTATCAAACTCAGTTTATCATTATAAAAACAAGCATAAATCTTATTTAGTGGAGAATTTTACATGGAATTACAACTATAAACTAAAAGAGTTACATATTTGTACATAAATACAGCTTACAAAAGAAAACTTACAAACACACTTGAGCACACTTAAAGAGCACTGGGAATTTGGACAGTTGCAATGGCGGTGGGGGAAAGAGAAGTGGATGCCCTGAAAGGAGAGATTTAGAGGCCTTTTATAGGTAGAGGAGAGGGTGCTTGCTTGGAGAAGAAGGAAAGCAGGGAGAGAAGGGAAGAGAGTGGCCGAGAAAGAGGAGGCTTGGTGGAGAACAGGTGGAAAGCAAAAGTAGGTTTAGTGAGGGGCAGATGGCTTCATTTAGTTGAGTGGACATATTGTTGGAGGAGTGGGAAAAAAATATCATGGATGACGTTTTTAGATGTTGCTGTTGTGAGTAGGAGATGTCATGGATGGCGTTTTTAGTGGCAAAGTTGTCATTTAAGGGCAAAGTTGTCATTTAAGTCTCCATTAGGTTGTCTAGGTTATTGTCTCCTGTTAAGTCTAGAGAGGGAGTTTGTGAGCTTCTGGCTAAATCTGGCTGCATACTTATGTGAAGTGCTACTCTATATGCTCTAGCAGAGAGGACTGAGCTGGCTAGTTCCTTCTGACAGTATCTTTCAATTTTTCTTTGATAATATTGCAGCAAAGTTGTATGTTGTGTTTTAAAGGAGAAAGGGAAGAATCTAGTGTCCATATCTTTTGGCCAGTAGATTTTTTCAGTATAAGTTTCTCCGACTAAGAAGTAATTATCTGGATCTGTCAGACGGTCTCAAGCCTAATTAGTTCCTTGTACTGATGCTCTCCAGTGCTTTAGTTGATCTCCAATAGTAGGAAGAGCTTCCCAATTAAGATCTAGGTCAGAAGGATAATCTTCAAGTTCTGTCTGGATACCTCCAACTTCATTGATGTCAATCTTAACCAGATGTTTAGCTAGTTCAATGTTGAGGTCAAGCCATTCAGGTGGAGAGCTGTCGAAAGTGCATACGACAAACGTTTCCTCTTCTTCTAGGACCAAAGAAATAATAGTTCCAAGTTTTTTAGGAAAATCTTTGATCGAATCTGGATCATGTATCCAAACTTTGTAAAGTAGTCCATAGTCCATTGGAAGAAAAGGAGTAATAACTCTTCCTTTGTAAGAGGTTGTTTTGTACTTCTCATAATCCAAGTTAACCTTACGGAAGGAATATAACAGCTGGCATGGACATCCGTATTTAGCAGAGTCTTCACAGGCTGGGTCGATCTTTTGACATTTGAGCTTTGGGCCAAATTCTACTTCATAGACAATAGTTATCCCAGGAGGGGGATTTTTATGGAAAACTTTTAAGGCTTCACATAATTCAATAAAGGTCTGTAATTTAGACTGTTCTGCTAAGTTTCGCACGTAAGAGTTGATGTCTTTAGGTATGGTATTGGACAGACTCAATATATGATCTACTGATGTTCTTTGAGTGAAGGTTGTAGTAGCTTGTTCCTTTAGTTGGGCTAATGTTAAATAGTTAGGCCTTTGTGGATTTTTGTCTATTAATGCTGTAGAAGAGGAAGGAGACCCATGAGTTCTTTTAGTAATTTGTGCATATGTAGGAGTCTCTTCAGTTTGTGAGCTGGTTGAATTTGTCATCATGGTTTTTGTTTTTAATAAACTGCTAATAAAAAAATTAGCACCAAGTTGGGCTCTGGCAGCATTAAAAGCTTCCTCAAGTGAATAGTACCCTTTAAAGAAAGGATGTTTTAGGCCTTGTATGGCCATATTTGTTTCTTCCCAAGTAGCATATACCCCAACTTGTGGTCCAGAGAAGACAACATAGCAAGAGAATTTCTTGCCTGCTGGTTTTTGTATGGTTGTTAGAAAATAGTTTGTTAAAGCATTTATAACTGCTATCTTATGTCCAGAGCTGCCAGGAATAGTCGAAATGGGCCAAATGTTGTCAATCAGATAGTGTTGTATGTGATCTAGTTTGTCTCTGAATATAGAGCGGAACTGATCCTCTTGTTGTATGAACTGTTGTAATTCTTGAGAACTGAATCTTAATGTTTTAGTAGCAAATGATGTTCGTACCTTCCTTGGTCTATCCATTACCTGCAAATAAATTTTTAGTGGAGTAAACGAGATAAAGTATCAGCTAAAGAATTGTTAATTCTCTTTATATGTTCCTAGTGAATACATAAACCTTTATTAATAATAGTATCTGTGAATTTTAACCATCTTTTAGTACTTAATCCTTTCCTTAATCATTTAGTTTATTGGCTATATTTGACTATAGCTTCACAGTCTGTTCTAATAGTAATTTCTTGTTTATTGCAAATGAATAGTCTGAATGCTTCTAAACAGTAAATAACTGCTAATATTTCAAAATCTAGTGAAGTTAAATGCCCTTTTTCTTGAAATTTTCCGGAGGCATACCTGCATAAGGTTTCTGTAGTTTTAGGGTCATATTTGAAGGTTTTTCTAAATAAAATGTCTCTCTATCTTGTTTCACATCTATCTATTTCAATAACTAAGTAGTCAGAATCAAGTGGGAGTGTTAGCATGAGGATTATTTTTACTAACTGTTTAATTTGTTGTACAAGTGATATATCTTGTTGATTAAAATGTTTTTGTCCAGTTAAAGAGGCTTTATTGTATAAGGGGCCGCTAATTTTTCCTATATCTTTTAAATAAGGTCTTGCATAATTTAGGAGTCCTAAAAAAGCTCTTAAGGTTTTAGTATCGTCCATTTTATCTGGAAAAGCAAAGATTTTAGTAGAGATATGGGGTTGAAGGGCTATCTGTCCCTGACCTATCTTTACACCTAGGAAATCAATATGAGTAGTTGCTATTATCATTTTCTTTCGAGAAATAATCAAAGCATGTTTCTCAAATAGGTTAAAAATAATATGAAGATGAGCATAATGTTCTTGTTTAGTTTTAGAAAAAACTAGAATATCATCTATATATACACAGGTGAAGAGAGAAACATCTCGAAAGATGTCATCCATTTTCCTTTGGAATATTTGAGGAGCTACCTTAAGGCCAAAAGGCATAACAAGTCACTCAAAATATCCTTCAGGGCAAGAAAAGGTTGTTCATTCAATGGACTCAGGGTGTATTTTGACTTGCCAAAATTCTGATTTCATGTCAAATTTAGAGTACCATTTTGAGTTTTGGATTTTATTTAAGAGTTGGTCTTTGTCAGGGATTTTATAACCATCTTCTTGACAGTTATCGTTAAGTCTCTTATAGTTAAATATCATTCTAGATTGGTCACGTTTTTGTTCTGATCCTTTATTGACTATGAAGGCTGGACTTCGGTGGCTTGATGTGGACCTTTGAATGGATCCTAAAGTTAAGAGTTGATTAATGTACATTTTACATTATTCAATTTCCCAATTTGTATATTTTAAGTCTTGAGCCTTAATTGTAAGGTCTGGATTAATTACTGATAGTTTGCAATAGACTTTGTCTCGGTCCCAATATCTAGTAGGATTTTCTCTAATAATTTCTAGTTTTTCTAGTCTAGAAATGAGGGAGTCTAAATCGGGTTTATGGGTGTTTATTATTTGAAGTAACTGTTGTGGGAGTATAAGATCATATGGGATCTAGGTGTCCTCAGTCATAGGGCTTGACCAGCCAAGTGAGGCTAGTTTTCCTGATCTTGTTGGTCAGAAGAGTCTATGGCACAGGTTTAGTTATTAGGTTGTAGTTGCTTACTGGGTTGTTTACCTACATTTTTAGGAGAACATTGACAAGATGATGTGTTGTCGGAAGGTAGGAGTTCTATGTGAGATTTATTGGTTAAGGGGTGGACAACAGAGAGATAGTCTGATACTATTGGGGATATTATGGGTGATGAAAAGAAGAGAGCATAATCCTTGGTTAGGAGAAAAGCTTTATCTGGTGCTACAAGAAAATTTAAGCCTAGGATTAAGTGAATATTAGGATATAATAACGGTTTAATCCATAGTTTTGAAAGTGTAAGTGGTGTGCTATATTTACCATAGTTGTCATAAAATCTCAAATGGGTGTTGGTGACGAATTGCGTGCAAGCTAATTGTTGGCCATCAAATTGTGTACTTAGTAACGGTTGTTATGCAGTTTTTATAAAAAAATTTGGTAAAACTGAAAGAAGTGGATTTTCATCTATGGTGGAGTTGGTGGCTCCACTAGCTAGAAAAGCATGTAGGATAAACTCATGGTCATGGATATTTACCTGACATTTGACTCTAATATCTAGAGTTTTTCCCGTATTACAAAAACTAGAGGCTTTTATAAAGACCAAATCTCTATCTATCATATCCATTGGTGTAAGTTGTAAGTCTTTGCCTTTATCAAGAGTAGCCTGAGAGGGATGTGGAGGAAGGTTTTCTTTCACTTGTTTATCTAGGGTACCTAGTTCTGTTTCTAATTTATTAATACGAGTTTCTAAAACAGAGACTCTTGTTTCTAATAAAAAATTTCGAGTACCTCCTTTAGAGAGTTGGCTTATAGGTATTGTAATAGAAAACAACTGTTGAAGGTAAAGATTACAGGCTTGTTTCTTACATAACTTACAAGTACCTCTTTTATCTAAAGATGGATAATAGCTACAAAAGAAACAAGGAATGTTATCAGTTCCTGTTTTGAGTATCCACTCATGTGGACAGTTAAGTTCTTCTGTGGGCTTTGTATTGTGTTGTTTAAACATTAGATTGGTATCTGGAAAAGGAACTTCATCCCATAATTCTTCTAGATTGTCTAGTGTATCATAAGGTATGTAATTTTGACTTTCAGGATGTAGGTTATACTGTTGGTATGAAGGTCAAGAAGGAATTTACAAGACTATAATCAGAAGGAGGAATAACTTCTTCTATGTCATCTACAGATACAAAAGAGTAGATGGAGGATGTATCAAAAACATCTGATTATACTTCTACTAAATCAAGATTTGTGCAGGTAACTAGCTTTGCTTCTCTAGTATATAAATTCTTTTTATATTGGTAGGCAGAAGATAAGTGGCTTGGTTCATTACAGACAAAACATGTGATGGTATTAGCATATGTCTTCTTTGGTTTAAATTTTCGCACATATTTCTCTTTATTAAGATAGGGTTTCTTTTCTCTACATTTTCTAACATAGTAGGTCTTTTGGGGTTTTATTGCCTTGGGCCTTTATACCGATTTTTTTGGTGTTCTTGATGAATGATTTTGTCTTGGCCTTGGTTGAGTGAGGCCGTATTGTTGAGGGTATATATCTGGTTACAAAATCCATATTGTTGATTTTTGAGTTATTTTTGTATGTGGATATAGGTACATTTTTCTTTTGATATGGAAATAATGTGTTGGATTCTCACTCCTATGTTATTGTATTGTGGTGCTACATTCATATCTGTTCAAGCCTTATGTATTTCCTTTCCTAAGTCTCCTGGAAGTTTGCTAAAGAGTCTTTCCCCTATCTCTGGGTTACAATAGTTTCCTGAAATTGCTGTTAATGCTAAGAATTCATTACAAAAAGGTTTAATCTAGTTCCAGCTAAAAAGTTGTAATTGTTCTAAGTCCCTCATAGCTTCTCTTTGTCTTATATCTAATCCAGTATTAGCGTCTCTGGCGGTAAATAGCCTATGAATTGTATAACAAAAATTGAGTATGTTATTTCCTTATGAGGTCATCCTGGCTACTTCCTCAGGATATGTGATTTTATAAGCTTCCCATGCTGCCCTGGCAACATCGCCTAAGTAATTTTCCCCTACTCTTATCATGGCTTCCCCTGTTTCTATGTCCAGTTCATGTCTGGCTTGATAATCTCTTTTAACAGACACTATCCATTGTTCTAAATAGGTATCATAAAGTTGTGGATCATCGCATTCTCCAATATTTAATAAGACTGAATTTTTGCCGAAATAAGTGATTTCAGGTGGTCTCTTTTTTCCTATTGTTCTCAATAAAGGATTGTTATTAGTATATGGGGTAATCTTCGTTCTTGGGGGATGTCCTTCTCCATAATCCATAGTTCTCATAAAGCTTTCAGGGTATCTTACTTGTAATGATTGTGGTCTGAAATTACTAGTACTACTAGATTCGGCTGGATTCATTAAATTTACTATTGAAAAGTAATC
Source organism: Zingiber officinale (assembly GCF_018446385.1). NCBI lineage: Eukaryota > Viridiplantae > Streptophyta > Magnoliopsida > Zingiberales > Zingiberaceae > Zingiber > Zingiber officinale. Next base: position 118,182,422 of record NC_055992.1, read on the forward strand.
TTACTTTTTAGTGATTATATTGTGATCTTCATCAAAATATAACATCCAGTCAGGTTCTAATTTATGGTGTAGGAGGTCAAAATTTTCTAATTCTTTTAAATCTTCTTTAGTGAAATAAGTAGTTATTTCAAATGGGATGTAAACATATTCATTTAGGTCATCATAAAATAAATAATTATTCTCAGCAATGTTGTTTGTATTAGTTTCCAGTGTACTATATTCTATGTTCATTAAGTTCATATTATTTTGATTTTCTTCATGATCTTCTTTTTGTGATGTTGAGGGTTTGTAATTATGAAATCTTACTATGGAGCTACCGTGTCTATCTTTATAAATAATGGATTCCGTTTGTTGTAAAGTTTGTGGTTTAGTGCTTAGCTCCAAATTAAGAGTCCAATCTAATCCGGCAAGTAAAGTAGATGAAAAGTCCTTGGGTTTTAAGAAATAAATTTCTTTTGTAGTAAAGGTCTCAATGATATTAGTAATTTGAACTTTAAAACTATTGTTAATATTTGTCATTGTTTTTCGTAGAAAGATTATGTCTATTTGGATATTATGTCTTTGAAAGTCTCCATATCCTCTGGCTTGTACTGAAATTTTAATATGTTCTATAAAGTCTCGGATTGGCATATTGAAGTTTGGACAAAAATAGGTAATTCCTAAATTGTTATTCATATCTACTTCAATAAGTCCAATAACTGCCTTATCATTGTCAGAAAATCTTGAGTCGTAAAGAACTAAAAAGACTTTGGCTCCTATACTTTTTCTAGTAAGTCCTCTTAGGCCAAATATTATTAGTCCTAGATGTATGTAGTGGTGTTTTCTTTGTAAAAGTGTTCGTGCTGATTCTTCAGTCATTAGATTAAATCTTTCTTCACCTCCATCTGGTAAATGAAGTGGTAGTGTCCTGTGATGTCTATAGAGTGATATAGAAAAGGATAATAGTCCTTGATTATATATTCTTCTTGGATTTAAGGTATTTAGTTATTCGTTAGAAAAGGTGTCTAAATTATGTTCAATATCTATAAATTCTTCTAATTGATAAGTAGCAATATTTGTTGATGATCTCCTTGGAATTACGGATAAGTTTCTATTTGGTTGTCTTAAAGTTTGTGATAATCCAGAAAAGCTTTCAAGTTGTGTCTTTGTTCATAGATCCATTTGGAATGAGGTCATGGGTCTTGTATGTGGGAAACTTATAAGTAGTAGGTTGTTGTCGGGTAATTATTTTTCCTAAAGACAATTTACTAAGGTCTTTATTTATACTTTCTAGGGCCTCTTTGAGATCACTTGTATGGGTGTTTCCTAAAACCGTGATCCTATAATATAAGGAAGTAGGTAGTGCCAATATTGTGTTGTTTTGTTGTACTAATATTTGGTATCTTGGATTTACTAGTGCAGTGTTACTGTAACCAGTGTCTTTACTTTTAGCAAATTGTTGAGAAAATTCAATGGCTTCTTCGTAATGAGTGTTTTTAAATTGTATTTTGTTCATAAAAGGTCCTGGAGGGTTTTAAGGCTCTGATACCACTATTTTTAAGCTTCTTCTTAGAAGTTAAAAGTTGTGTTTGAAGTAAATACTAATACTAAACAGTGAAATATATATATATATATAGAGAGAGAGAGAGAGAGATTTGTTATCCTGCGCGACGCCACAGTGCGCGACTGTGCGTGCCGCGCAGGATAACAACGGTTTTTAATTTTTTTTTTAATTTATGAATTAAAAAATAATTGAAAAAAAAAATTAAAAAAAATATATTTTTTTAAGAGTTTATTTCTAGGGTTCAGGCTTTGGTTATAGTGTTAAAGTTATTTTTTTTTTTAGATTTTACCTTTGGGGTTTAGGCTTCCCAATTAAGTTATAGTGTTTGGTTTTAAAAAAAATTAAAATAAAATTAATTTAAGTATTTATTGAGTATTGTAATATGTTAAGGGGATATATTAAGGTATTAAAAATTTATATAAGGAAATGTTAAATTTTTTAATTGATTTTTTAAATTTAAAATATTAAAAAAATCAAAAAAATTAAAAAAAAAAAACCGAGCGATCTCCTGCGCGCGCGCACAGTCGCGCACTGTGCTAGCGCGCAGGAGATCACTCCTCTATATATATATATATATATTTGAATTTTTTTAATAAACATTGAGTATATATTATTAAAATTTAAGAAAATACTTTTAAAAAAAATAAAAAGGAAAAAGGAATGTGTAGCATGTTTCCTTTCCAAGGCAGCATAGTGATATTGAACCGTCCTTTGCTTTGAAGCTTTGAAGCAACACGGTGTTGTGAAAAAAAATGAAGGAAGCTTCGCTTGGTACTATCTCTTGTTTCCTTTTTTTCTTTTATCCTTTTCGCACTGTTGTTTTGCAAGATTTTTCTTTCTGTCTTCTCGATCGATCATGGTCATGTGGTTCTATCCTCATAAATGCAGACCCACACTCTGTAGTTTGTAGCCTGTAGGAGATCTTGTTGATCAAGAAAGTTGTTGATTTTGAAGGAGGAGAGTTGCCGAACACAATTCCATATGGGAAAAATTAGTTTGGATTTGTGCTTGAAAAATAAAAACTGTCAGCTTCTGAATCTGATCACTATCAAGTGTCAACAGGATTTAGAGACCATTTTTAGGAATTTTCATCTACAGTGGAGGTGATTTATTGATTTTCTTTCTCCCTTTCATAGCTTGGGTTTTTTTATGGTCGAGTCAGTGACTCATATTTGAGTTCCTCTAGGGAAGAAGTATTTGGATCTATGCTCGAAGAGTAAAACTGTTGTGAGTTCCATCTCTGAGTGATCCTTGCCCTAGATCTGTGGTTCAGCTGGAAATTATTGTAAAAGTGGCATCTATCAATTGTTTCAAGCACAAACCAGGTTTTATTGCTCTTTTACTATTATTTTCACTAATATCTTTATTTCTTTGCTACTTGCTAGCTTTCTTGCTAGTTTTGTGTGTTTTATTTTCATTTGAAATTTGTATTACAAGCATGTTTTCAAAAAAAATATCTATTTGGGAGTCAGAAAAGAAATAAAAGAAAAAGATTAGAAGATATTATTAAAACTCAGAAAGGTATTCTTCATAAATTTTTTAAAACTAGTTCTTCAATTGAAGATTCAATTGATGAATTACAAGAAGAAAATCAAGAACTAAATGATTATGCAATAGATGAGCAACAACTAAGTAACCAAGAAGAACTAAATGATTATGTAACAAATGAGTAACAACTGAGTAATCAAGAAGAACTTAATAATCATGCAATCAATGAGCTGAAAGAATTGATAGAAAATGATGACAATAATCATACAATGAATGAACAAGAAGAATTGAGAGAAAATGATGATAATGATTTGAATGTAGAAGTTGGTAATATAATTGAGAGTGAAAATGAGTTAGAGAAAACTAGTCATGTTTTGGATATATATGATCCAAGATCTTGGGATAACATTGATAATAAAACAAGAGATCTTTTGGTCGAGAAATGTCCTATAAGAGAAAGTAATCTTAAGTTCACTGTAGATGAGCTTTTGAGACATTTTTCATATTCTTATTACACAATAAAATTATCAAATGGAGAGAATCAAGATAGAAAATATAGCTTGTATACTCGAAAGATGCAAACAAAGTATATTGTTTTTGTTGCAAATTATTTAAATCAGTAAAAAATAAAAGTTTGTTGGAAAATGAAGGTCTGAATGATTGGAAACGTTTAAGTGATATACTTAGACAACATGAGAATGGTATTGAGCATATTACTAACATGAGAACTTGGATTGATTTGGAAATTAGATTGAAAAAGAATGAAACAATTGACAAAGAGATCCAAGTGCAAATTAAGAAAGAGAAAGAACATTGGAAACTTGTTTTAGCTAGGATTATTTCTATTGTGAAATGTCTTGCTAAACATAATTTGGCTTTTCGTGGGGATAATATAAAATTTTACCAAAGTAGTAATGGTAACTTTATGGGGCTACTTGAATTAATTGTAGAATTTGATTTGGTAACGCAAGAGCATTTTAGACGTATTCAAAATAATGAGATTCATTATCATTACCTTAGTCATAAGATTCAAAATGAGTTAATTTTTATATTAGGTTCTAAAGTCAGAAGTACTATAATTAAAAAAATAAAAGAGGTAAAATATTTTCAATGATACCTGATTGTACTTCAGATGCAAGTCGCCATGAGTAAATGACTTTGATAATTCAATGTATGGATGTCTTAGCTTGTCCTATAAAGGTAAATGAATATTTTATAGAGTTTTTAAAAGTGGATGATACATCTAGATTAGGACTTTTTAATGAATTACAATCTATTTTAGAAACCCTTGAACTTGATGTTGATAATGTGAGGGGGCAAGGTTATGATAATGGTTCTAATATGAAAGGTAAAAATCAAGGTGTACAAAAGAGATTTCTTGAAATAAATCCAAGAGCATTTTATATGTCATGTGCTTGTCATTCTCTTAATTTAACAATTTGTGATATGACAAATTCTTGTGTTAAGGCTATGTCATTTTTTGGAGTTGTGCAATGCATGTATACTTTATTTGCTAGTTCTACAAAAAGCTAAGGTGGAAGATTTTATAAGATCATGTTCATCAATTAACTCTAAAGTCATTGTCAACAACAAGATGGGAAAGTCATGTTAATAGTATCACAACCATAATAACTCAGCCAAATGAGATAAGAGAAGCTTTAAATGAATTATCGAAAGTTAGTGAAGATGCTAAGACTAGGAGTGAGGCTGAATCTTTAGTAACACATGAACTTGAAAGTTTTGAATTTTTGTTAGGCATGACTATATGGCATAATATTTTGAAAAAAGTTGAATTGATTAGTAAAAAGTTGCAATCTAAAGATATGCAAATTTATATTGCAATAAAGATTTTGAGATGATTGATTTCTTATTTTGAAAGATATAGGAGAAAGGTTTCCAATTTGCTATAACATTAATAAAAGAGATTGCATCTAAAATGGAAATTGATCCTATTTTTCCTCAAAAACGTACCACTCATAGAAAGAAACAATTTGATGAAAATTATCATGAAGAGATTTCACAATCTGTTGAGGAATCTTTTAGGATTAATTATTTTATTGTTATCGTTGATATTGTTATTTCTTCTTTAAAAAATAGATTTGAACAATTAGAAATCTTTGAAAATATTTTTGATTTTTTATTCAATCCTAAAAAGTTTCTTTCAATGAATGATAATAGATTTGATGAGTGTTGTCATAATTTTCAAGTTGCTCTAAAATATAATGATAAGTCTGATATTGATGCTAATAATTTGTTTTCTGAATTGCAAGTGCTACAAATGTGTTTACCAACAAAAACAAAGTTAGCTTTTGAAGTTCTTGAGTTTGTAAAAATCTTATATTATTTTCCTAATATTTCCATTACTTATAGAGTTTTGTTAACTATACTCATTACTGTAGCATCAACAGAAAGAAGTTTTTCTAAACTAAAATTGATAAAATCACACTTGCGTTCAACTATGTCTCAAGAAAGATTAAATGACTTGACAATTTTATGCATTGAAAATGAGTGGTTAGAAAAACTTGATTTGGAAAAACTTATTGATGATTTTGCTTCCCAAAATATTAGAAGATCTAGATTTTTTTTCAACGATTATTTGATACTTATTTTGTTTTTTTATTTGTAGGGACTATACTTTTTGAAAAAAAAGTCAGGGTATCTAATTTTTCAAACTGGCTAATTCAGTTTGATTCCGCAAAAGTTTTTTAGTGGCCGCAAGGATAAATTTGGGAAGCATAGATAATCATAGCAGACTACGCAGAAATTTGATATACCCTGTGAGAGATTTGAACTATCATTGCATGAGAGTCCATCCTATTTTTTTATTATCGCACCATGCCTTGCGGTCATTGTTATAGGCATTTTATATGGGAAAAGATGATGCGCTCATCCCAAGTGCTCCTCCACGTCCGTCCCAAAGTATTTGGGAGAGAAATAAATAACGATGATGGAGCAATATCTCTTTAAATGTGGGAGATTTAATTCCCTAGGGACCCTCTATCACTCATTCACGCCTCTTGTAGGTTTCTAAGCTTTGTTTTGGTGCTGATAAGAAGAGGAATAAAAAGTGCAAGATAAAGCCATGTGAAATTGATAGAACACTGCATTGATATCACTTTCTTAAATAACGAAATAAATCAAATGATACAGGACTCTCCTTCCATACTCCTCATGGAGTTCCTTGATCAATTAATATGCGCCGTTCTTGACCTGGAACGCCACGGCCAACGAGAGACAGTTGCTCGTCAACTTCTTGACGATGCTGGTGGCGTCCGCCACCGGCGACACCAGTCCCGGGTTCTCGCTGAATGCGTCGTTGCAACTGTTCGACCAATAAAGTTATTTAGAATGATTTTTATAGAATTATTTTCGTGTATATTTTCGTTTACGGTACCTTCCGACGTAGACCAGTGCGGTGGAGATGGCACCGGTCACCTCGGTGTGCGCCTTCCCGTCGCTGATCGCCGCCCCCTGCTTCTGCTGGGCCTCCTGCAGGCTCGCCACCGCGTTCGCGAACGCCTCGTCGCACACCGCCAGGTTCTTCCGCAGCCGCTCGTCGCCGCTGTGCGCGGCCAGGGCCTTCTGCGTGACGCTGCGCGCCGACTGCGTGCTGGAGAGGGACTCGTCGATGGCGGCCTTAGTCAGCTCGCCCAGGGTGGCGGCGCCGGACTTGAAGGCGATGCTGGTGCAGAGCTGCGGCACGGTGACGAACTCGCAGGCGGAGGCGACCTGGGTGGCGATGCGGCGGGGGGAAGCGGCCGCGGCGGAGGCGGCGAGGGCGGCGAGGAGCAGGGCGGAGGAGAGGAGCCTGGCCATTGTGAGCGGACGACTATTGATCAATCGGAGGCGGCTCTCCCTCTCTCTCTTTATTGAATTAGGAGAGGAAAGAGAACCAAATCGATGATATGTAACAGGGAAGAGACTGAATCCTTAAATACAAGGGACGCCCTCGGCGTTCCTGGTTGTGGCTTGTTTGTTGACCATTTCTTCAGGCGATCGATCGTTCTTCACCATCCATTTTTAGCAAAACTAACTATTTATAGAGTTGGAGGATTTAACTCCACGTGCCATCTTAGTAGCAGATGTGGAAGAACTCCGCCGAATTGCATGGCGACTCAGGAACTGGAATGAAGAGGGAAATCTTGTCGGTTTAAATAAAAAAAAAAAAAAACAGAATCGATTGTTTATTTGTAATATCGTTGACTCTCCTGATTTGTCATTTTTATTGGGTGAGCATTGATTAATTCTGTTAAATCGATTTATTTTGTATAAATTTTTTATTATTATTTTAAATAAATTTAGTTTATTTAATGTTAATTGAAATAATTAATTTGATTAATTCAGTTTTAGTAAAAATTTTGATTTAATTAATTCGATTAATTTATGAATCGAATTAATTGAATGTTCATCCTAATTTCATGTATTCCCCACATTTCAACTTTTAGTCTTCCGATTTGTGAGAAGTTGAATAATTTTATTAAACAATTAACAAACAAAATAGGCAGAGATTATGGTGTTAGACAATCTTTACATATAAGGAATATGAAATTACATGATCAATTTAGTCTTATCTGTTAAATAGGCATGAACTGATAATCTTAAATTACGAACGAGATTGGTTCAGCTGAGCTTTGTCCGAGTAAAGTGAGACGTGGTTGTTGGTGAGTCAAGCACTCTCGAATATTGCTTCCCCAGCTCAAGCAGAAAGCGGATCGGAGTGTCAAATCCGAGTCGGCCAAGTTATCCGACTGTCGAGTTGGGAGGGCCGCCAAGTGCCTGACCTACCAAACGTCAAGCAGCGACTTACTCGAGTCACCAAGTGTCGAGTTGCATGGCTGAGTGTCAAATGCTCTCGAGTGCTTCCCAAGTTCGAGTGGGAAGCCAAGTCGGTCGAATTGTCGAGAGCATATCTGACCTAGTTGTCGAATGACCGAGCGGGTTGCTGTCTGAGTCGACTGAGTTAGAGTGAGTCACCAAGTCGGGAAAAAGAAAAATTGAGACTTGCGATTTGTAGGTTTAAAAGGATATAAAATATCTCTATTGATATGATACCCTTTGAATAGAGTCCAAAAAATAAAGTACAAGAACGGTTCAAAATGGACAATATAAAATATGTAAATATCCTTTTGGCATGTGACTCACGTAAATTATGTTCGCATATGAATTAACTTGGTTCAGCATAATCTGAGCCCTACATTTGTACTCTTACAAGCCAAAAAGACTCTTTAGGTTCACAATTTCAATACACGTGATACATCTTGAATCAACCATAAAGTCATGAAACTATCGACTAAAATTCAATCCACAATGGAATCTCCATCTTTTCCACCTTTTCTGTTTTAATTCAAATTTCCAACATTTGGCCTTTAATATTTGGCAAGGAATCTAGATTTAAGTTGAAAATAAATAAATAAATATAATAGTTGAAATCAAGCGTTAGAGCAGGAGTCAATGAATATTACTTCCCACGGACATAACCAAGTTAATATTTAGATGATAAATTTTCACATGAGAGCAGGAATCAAATTTTTAGGAATAATCCCTTGGAGAGTAAAATTACTCCCACCTAATTGATTAATATTCGGTCACCGTGATTTACTCCCTTCATATCGCTGTGGGGCCGGCGATGATGTATGCTTGGATGAGTAGTATGTATATTAGTAATAAAAAGAGTTGTAGGAAGGATTTAATAAAAAAAAAAAAATCTTTAAGAAATTTGTGAAATTAAAGAGCAAGGGAAATTCGATCTCTAACATGGCCAGCAGAATAGTTGCGTTCTTGGTTTGTCAACACCATCATATTGTAGCTAAAGATCGACATATAAAACTATCAATGTCACCATTAATGTCAATATTCAATTAATGCTTGACTTACCTTCACTAGTATTCACACTTAGAGATTTTGATCGACTAATTGAAACGGGGCCTTCACTCGTATTCATAGAAAACTCCATGTGAACCCCTTTGTTTGAATTTTATTCTCGAGTGTTAGGCCATACAAGAAATGGCGGATGACAAGGGTTGCAAGGGTGTTTCAATTTCCTCAAAGCATGCACCGCGATGTCTTAATTGGTGTACATTTGTCTGTGCCAAAATCTAACTATTTCACATGGAAACTAGAGATGGAGATGACTTTGTTAGGAACTTCTCGTCCATTACATACTTAGCTATTGTTAGATATGTTTCTTCTAGTTGCCTAACTTGACTTGACTCATTCAATTTTCTTATCACATTATTTTTGCATTATATATACACAATAGATAGTCTTTCCTCCGACTTAATTACACAACTTAGCCACCTTCCCCTTTTTCCTAAAGAGGGAATCAATCGATAAATGGCTCCTATGTGCTACTTCAGGAGCATTTCTAATTCCTCAAAGCAAGCTATTGTCGTCTTAATTGCCTTACTACTTGTAAGAGTATGTTGTGACGATCACCGACGAGAAAAAGTGGGCAACAATTGCTTAGAAACTGAAAGGAGAGCTTTGCTTGCCATCAAATCTGACATGTATGATTCTGCCGATAGGTTTTCTTCTTGGATCGGCCATGATTGTTGCAAGTGGATAGGAGTCGGTTGTGAAAGTTCTAACGGTCATGTCACTAGTCTTGACCTGCACTACCCCTATGAATACGATCCACTGGAGGAAATTATCGGTGTGAGCAAGGTAAACACTTTTTTGGCTGAATTGAAGTACTTAAAATACTTGGATTTGAGTTTGAACAACTTCTCTGCCCCTGTGCCAAACATGATTGCCTCACTTGTGCACTTGGAATATCTCAATGTGTCAAATGCTTTGTTTATCGGATCAGTTCCTCCACAACTTGGGAACCTTTCCCAACTCCATTCCCTTGACCTTGGATGTTGCAATTCGTATTCGGTACTAAGTTCAGATGATCTGAGTTGGCTCTCCCACATAACTTCTTTAAAATATCTCGACATGAGTTGTGTGAATCTCTATAGAGCAAGCTCTTGGCTCCACCAAATTAATTTGGTTCCTACTCTACAAGTGTTACTTTTGAAGTCTGCAATGCTCCCGCCTGTTCCATCACCTTTACCCGCCTTCAACCTCACATCCATCGTCGTGTTCGATCTCTTTCAATATGAATGGAACATCAGTGATTCAATGATGAGGTGGTTGTCTAATGCTAGCAACCTAGAACAACTTGATTTATCTCGGCGCGGCCTTGGTACTCTTGATTTCATGGGGCTACAAGTTGCTTTGGGAGCTCTACATAATTTGAGGAAGCTAGTTTTGTTTGATAATAAGTTACAAGGAGAAATTTCTATAATAATGAAGAACGTTAGCAAGACGTTGCAACATCTAGATTTGAGCTGGAATTCATTATCTGGAGAAATTTCAACAATGTTTTGGAGCCTTCCGCGCCAATTGGAGTTCTTATCATTAGAAATGAATGACATATATGGAAGATTTCCGCGGATGTTAGGGAATTGCACGAGATTGAGACACTTGAGTATGAGAAACACTCAAATAACAGGAGATATTCCAAGAAAAGTAGGGGAACTTGTCCATTTGGAGTATCTTGATTTGTCTCAAAACCATATAACAGGAGAGATACCATTGAACCTCGGAAACCTTACAAATTTGGTAGTTCTTTATTTGAGGGGAAACGATATCAATGGATCAATACCTGAGAGTTTTGGTAATTTTATTCACTTGGAGGAATTGGATATCTCTAAAAATAATATTTCTGGTGAAATACCAAAAAGTTTCAGAGAACTTCAAAATTTGTTGGTTTTAGATTTACATGCCAACTCTATCAATGGGCAAATACCGAAAATGATTGGTAGAATTCCCACCTTGTGGTATTTGGATGCATCGGAGAACCATTTAACAGGAGAAATACCGAAGACTTTTGGTGGCCTATGTAACCTAAGCACACTACATTTGTCGATAAATGATCTCAACGGAGAGTTAACAGATCTACTTGATGGCTTATCTAATTGTCCACAAGGAGCAATGCTATCATCTTTACTCATTGCTGACAATGAATTGAGTGGAGTTATTCCATTGAACTTTGGATTATTGGCTCATTTAGAGGAATTAGACCTCTCTTCAAATTCTATGCAAGGCAACATAACTGAAGCTCATTTTTCCCGACTTATGAATTTGATGCATTTGAATATATCTTTCAATTCCTTGAATGTAGCTCTACCGAATGATTGGCATGCTCCTTTCAGTGCCTATATAATTGATATGAGCTTTTGTCATATGGGAGGTATGTTTCCTTCATGGATACGGTCCCAAACACATTTGGATACGCTATATCTTTCTGGTGTAGGACTCTCAGGAACAATTCCACTTTGGTTCTCGAATTTCATTTCAGAAGTTTCACTTCAAAATCTTGACTTGAGCTCAAATAATTTGAATGGTCCGTTGCCTTCTACTCTTTCTCCATTTACAGATCTTTCTAATAACTTGTTTGAAGGGCCAATTCCATCGACCTTAGCAAATGCAAACTACCTTCAAATCTTAACATTGTCTAATAATCATATCGATGGTAGTTTTCCGGCCTTCTTATGCAATTTAACTTCCTTAATTGTCATTGATTTGTCCAACAACTACTTATCAGGTAGATTACCACAATGCAAAAGTGTATTCCTGTTCTTTTTGCAGTCATTGCATTTGAACAACAATAGCATCTCTGGTCGATTTCCTTCTTTCCTGAAAACTTGTGACCGGTTGCTCACTCTTGATCTCAGTGAGAATAAATTCTCTGGTGAAATACCTACATGGGTAGGAGAACACCTCCAATCTTTGAAGTTCATAAGTCTAAGGTCGAATTTTTTCACTGGTATCATCCCCGAGAATATAAGACATCTCACTTCTCTACAAGTTTTGGATCTTTCTTTCAATAGTCTCTCTGGTAGGATACCTCCATCTGTAGGAAATTTTAGCTCAATGTATGCCAAACGAAATTATACCTACTCCAATGCATGCAACAGCAATACTATTCAGTGTATGAACTCAGGTCATCCTTTGTCACCCAAAAAAATGAATTCGAGTCGGTATTCCCCCAATGATAAGATGATAATAAATGCAAAAGGGCTAACCATTGAGTACACTAAGATTCTCGCACTTGTAACAAGCATAGACCTATCACACAATAAACTTTCCGGAGAGATCCCAAAAGAGATGATGAATCTCCTCGGTTTGCAATTCTTAAGTTTGTCTAACAATCGCTTGAATGGTAGAATTCCAGAAAATATTGGTGTCTTGACAGAGTTAGAATCTTTAGACTTGTCTATGAACAATTTCATAGGAGTCAGTCCCTCAACCTTATCTGTTCTAGACTTTCTCAGCCACTTAAATCTCTCATACAATAACTTGTCGGGAAGAATCCCAACAGGCAATCAATTTTCAACCTTTAATGACCCCTCAATCTATGTTGGTAACAAGGATCTTTGTGGTGTGCCACTGTCAGAGTGTCCTTGTGATGAAGCCTGTCATCAATCTCTAACACCACAGGTAGCAGATGAAGACCGTGAAAAGCTTGAAACATTACTTAAATTTGTTTTCATTGTGATGGGATTTATAGTTGGCTTCTGGGCATACTTTGCCATCATAATACTGAAAAAGTCGATAAGAGATACTCTATTCCAGATGATGGACAAGATCTACGACTGGATCTATGTGAAACTCTCACTCAAGTTTGCACAGTTGAAGTCCAAATGGCAAAAATGAGCTTGTTAATTGAAAGATTCACAGCAAATAGGACCTCTGCACCTTGTATGCTATTGGCTGTAGAAAAAAAAGATGTCATGATTTATTGAATCAATGTAGTTTTTGATAACTGATTGATGATAGTGGTCTAAATCCTTTATGTGCTCATGATATGAACGTGACGATTGTCTGACTTGTTGGTTTTAATGTGTTGCACCAGCACCACAGGTGATTGTGCTACAAGTGGCCCTAAAATGTGATGCTAAGTTGAGCAATTGCCACTAGATTTAGCTGTGAAAATTGACTAGCTAATTACCTTTAACACTGCAATTCTCTGGTGGACCAAAATTTCATTTTGGACTTCCTACTTGGAAACATCTTCAGCATCGACGGTGAAGATCTCAAAGGTCACCTTGTATAAATAATGAAATGAGATCTTCAGCAATTGCCACTAGAAGCATTGGTGTACAAAACAAAACCATCTTCGGCATTGGGGGCTTTAGCTCTTGAAAACTTATCTTGCAAGAGTTTATCCTAGTTGACTTGACCCCTTTCTTTGTCACTAGCGTCGAGTCAGGGGTGTTGGTATCTTAGGAAATTCTTCAACGAAGAGATAATAACCTAGAAGTCCTAAGAAATTACTGACCTACACTATCTTGTGTTGTCTTCATTTAATGATGACCTCTATTTTCTGTGGATTACTAGAAATATCATCCTTTGGAGACCACTGATGCTAGAAAGAGAACACTTAGCAACTTCTCATGAACAATCGGAGGTACTCCACGTACCCAACTTCTAAATCGGTACACACCAGGATATCATTGATAGAAACAATCATGAACTCATTCAAGAAACACCTAGTTCATCAAATGTGTAAAGTGGAAGCATTAGTGAGGCTAAATGACATTGAAAAGAATTGGTGACCAATTCAAAAGATGGCCTCTAGAGGAAGCATGGACTTCTCAAACAATAAGATTTCTAATGAAATTCCAAAAAAGACCACAAAGCTACATGGATTGTGCTTCCTCAACTTATCCAACAACCATTTGATAGAAAGGATTCCAGAAAATATCAGCGTCGTGACAGAAGTGGTCTCTTGACTTGTCGATGAACAGTAGAGGAGAAATTCCTTCCAATCTATCTGCTTTAAAAAAAAAAAAAAAATCAGCTCCTTGAATCTCTGCCAACACTTGTCAGGAAGAATCCAGCAGGAGGTCAATTTTCAACCTTCAACAGCTTGTATCTATGCTAGCAACAAAGGCCTTTGTGGTGAAGCTAATCATTCACCATCTCAAGCAGCAGATGATGAAAGATGGTGACAAGCATGAAACCATTCTGGACTATGACTCCATTTTCATGGGATTCGTAGTTGGCTTTTGGGCATGTTTTGGCATGACGATTATCATGAAAAAGTCCGTAAGAGTTGCTCTCTTCCAGTTGGACAAGATTTGTGACTGGATCTATGTTCAGATGACAATGAAGTTTTTAGAGCTCAAGTCAAAATGGCAAAGATAAGCTTGAAAGTTTAGTATTATGATAATTTCACAACAGAGTAATGTTATAGCCATTGTGTTTGATAAGTTTATTCACTACGTAGTGAATGTGGTCGATAAAAGCTTTTGTGTCACCTAAACCATTTTGATCTCCAGCTACTGTTCCTTTTTGAAAGAGTGAACAACACATTACATTATGGGAAAATTTGTATGCACTCCCCATTGGTAAACATAACTTTACATGCAGTCTCCATCCATGAAAAACTTGTTTTTCACTCCCCAATCAAACATATTTACCTAATTGCCCATGATATTTTTAGGTACAAAAAGTCTAAAAATCAGTATAAATCCTCTTAAATTCAGTATATTAAATTAGAATCTAATATATTTTCTATCAAATTGAGTACAATTCTTTTTTCACCTCAAAATATACTCGATTTTAGTTTAATGTGCTGAATTTAATAGAAAATATACTCGATTTTTAATATAAAGTACTGACTTTAAGAAGAATTATACTCATTTTCGGATTTTTTTACTCAATTTTTGACTTTTTGTACCTAAAAAATATGGGTTAATTTCGATAGAAAATATACTCGATCCTAATATAGAGTACTGGATTATAGTGTAAAGTGCTGAATTTAACAGGAATTATACTTATTTTTAGACTTTTTATACCTAAAAATAAGAAGGACAATTTTGATAGAAAATATACTCGATTTTTAATATAAAGTACTGATTTTAAGAAGAATTATACTCTTTTTCAGACTTTTTGTACTCAATTTTGGACTTTTTGTACTTAAAAAATCTGAGGGACAATTTAGATATCAATATTTGCATGAGGGAGTTGAAACAAGTAATACTTTACATACAGGGAGTGAAAACAAAGTTTTGTGGGCATGAAGATTATATGCAAAGTTATAATTATCATTGGAAATTTTTCTCTAATTTACCGTTACATTATTGTGATTACTTATAAAAATGTTATCTTTCAACATTGTTGGAGTAAAAGGTTCTTACTGAACCTCTATTACTGTCTTGAAATATTATAACTTGTGAGAAATAACATGCCCATATCAACAACAAGCCTCAGTACAAAAAAGAAACGCTCAGATATTTCTATCAAAAAGAACAATCATACAGAATTAAGCATGTGCCTTTCGATATGATTATGATAGTGACCGACCTAAACATACAATAGGACAGCCAATCAATGACAAATAGCAGTGGGGAGGTCCTCACATAGGCAAATTCTGCATCAAGTCGAAACAACCAGTTCCATATTTGACGGGCTGGCCAAGGCATACACTGGCTGATGGAGATTCTAATGTGTCCACTTCCCCGTGCAAGGCTGACTCGACGATGAACTTGGTGGCGGTCTCAAATGTCATCCTACCAAAGGGCGAAGTGTTGAACCCAGCCATACCAAGTCTGTTCATAGGTCGGTATCCACCGTGAAAGGTCATGAAATCAGCAATTAGGCTCAGATGCCGGATGTTTACATTTATACCATATAACCCAAACACATTAGTGACCTCCTTGATGATGGTTGCTCTGGCTGCTTCTACACCATATGTGTTAAGCATTGCATGTACATCGTTCGTATAAATTTGATTGACATCCAGATGCTCATACAAATTCCAAAGTGTAGCAAAGTCCACTCCCGCGATCTGCAGTGTGAATGGATCGGTATTGTTTTTATTTTCTTTCACTGTACACTTGTCGATGTTCTTGCATTGCTTGACGTACACACACTTTGATGTCTTTTGCGCAATCTGCACAGAGGAAATGAGTTAGGACTTCCAGAAAGTATAGACAATAGACAAATCACAGCTTTTTGTTGTCTCGAGTTGAAAGTACCTCAGCCAACAGAATACGGGGTTCCTTTCTGAAGACAAACTGAACCTCAAAGTTCAATCCCTCAAATTTGCAAGATATTGCTCTTTTGATTTTCTTGCTGCTTCTTTTGGGCTTATTAAGTTTCTTTTTCACCTCTAATTTTTCACTCTTCCCTTTTGATTTCTTTTTTTTATCTTTTGACACAGTAGTAGACTCGGCTTTAGATAGGCTTTCTTCTCCTTTGTTTGTGAATTTTGATTTCTTGCTATCAACTGACATGGGTGTAGAATGTCCTTTAGTCGGAGTTTCAGGAGCTTCAGTGTCTGTGTCCGAATCAGGAGGGTTTTCACCTCCCATAACATAATCTTCATCTTCTTCAATCTGATCAACTCCACTCTCAAACCCTGATCGGATCTCGTCATCATGCTCACCTGCTGTTGCGGCAAATTTCTCATTCTCGATACCATCCTCATACTCCACTTCATCACGTGCTTGTTTTGACTTTTTAGCACCAGTTCCATCATCATCATCACTATCATCGTCGTCATCGTCATCACGGCCATTGCCACCATCATTGTTTGCCTCTGCGGTCGTTGCTACGTTTCTAGATTCATCCTCCTCAAACCCTTCCTCGAAATCATTTTCTTCCTTGCCGGAAGCAACATTGATGTCGCTGATCCTGTGTATCATATCCAAGTGTTTTGTAATGGCTTCTTCCATGGCATCAACAAATGTTGTCCTAATAACCTCCATGCAATCTTCTAATGTTAACTCATAAAAGGCCGGATAGAGTTTGCTTGGATAAAGAGTCATTTTCAGCTTATAAATAGTTGCGATCTCATTCCCATAAATGGAAAATGGAACAGTGCAGACTTCCATCTTCTCCACAACATCAGCCACATAGACTCTCCTTAACTTGGCAGAAAGACGTTCAGCATCATCTCTGCAAAAGATGATAGATAAATCATCGTATCATTTATAAAAAATCCATTTCAGAACATTCACACTTGATTACTTCTAGTTAAAGACACCAAGGCAGAGGTTCTTCACTTACTTCGTCTTCCAAGCATGTAGGGGACAGTTCATGAGAGGAGTTCGGATATCCTTTGAAGCAGTCATCAAGATTTCTTGTAAACGGGGTATTCCAAGTGTAACATTCATGTCTCCCTTGCCAGCCAAATGAAATGTATTGAGCCTGTAAACAAGAATTTATAATTTGTTATCATGTGCCATATGGCGATAATGGATACCATCAAATTTGTTATGATGTACATTAAACACTAGTTATAGTACAATCATGAAATGGATGTGTATTGTTAACTGCAACTTCACTCCTAATTTGTAGTTTCCTACAATATTAGAGAAATATTTTCAAAAATGTTGAGCTAAATTTGATTTCTCACTAAAAATAATTTTAATAAAAAAGCAGCGTAAAAGTTTATCAAGCAAAGTTAGATGTCTCACGTCATTTGTGTTGATGGTTCTCCAACAGACTGTGCGGCAATGACACCAACAGACTCACCCGGATCGGCAAGACTTGTGAGGTACTTTTGTTTCATTAACTTCATAAAGGTCTTTTTCTTAATTTGATGAGGAGACCTCTTTTGATTCTTAGAAATAAAATCAGTTGCACCCTCTTTCAGAGAACTTGGCAATTTGTTTATAAAAATATTTGATTTTTCTAAAGTGGCATCCACCATTTGGTCATTAAACTTTTGCAAAACCACTTTTTGATTCTGTAATTAAAGATCGTTATATTAGATATAGCTGAAAACTAAACATAAAGAACATGCATAGGAGCTACGGAACGTAATTACTTACGTCAGAAAGCATTTTAAACTCAGAAATATAACTTGACTTAAGAACATCAACCCCATCTTCCCCGTAAATGAATTGGACAACAGATCCATCAGCATCTCGTACTGTATAATCATATGAGACTTTCAGACATTCAAGATTCTTGACAAGGCACCGCTGCAAGTACCCACTACGCGATGTTTTGATGGCTGTATCCACCAAGCTGCAAGTACATATATGTCAACATGTGAAAAGATATCAAGAAGATAGATTAAAAAGCAGGATGTTCATGAGATTTATATAATTGTAAATTAATTAATATGTTAGGAAAATTGAATTCATTGAATACATTCATCTATAGGTAGGCATCGAGAAAACAGGTTCTGAATACACGACCATGACATAGGGTTGTTTGTACAGTCAATTTATAAGAATAGATGTCCAAATGAAAACTATTATCATTTATTATAACCTATATTCATAGAAGTATATTAGATAAAGAAGGAAAAAATATGAATTAGAAAAGTATCCTACTAAAATTAAATTAACTGGGATGCTACCACTAAGGTTTGAATTGCATAAAATATAACTATTAATATACCCGTCACGCCCAGCCATGCAGTGGAAATAGTATTCTTGGGGTCGTAGACCAGTCAAAAAACGATCGCTAATGAAGCCTCCAGATCGGCTTGAAACATCCCAAGGAGGAAAGCAAGGTAAAGTTTTACCGGATACCATACGTGGCACCCGTTTCCCTTCCAATTCTTGTTGGCCCAACAAAGAAGATATTTGTGTCATATTGACCTACAAAGGATATATACATCTGTCAGAAAAAATAAATAGAGAAAAGAAAAAGCTTTTCCTTGAACAAACAAACAAATCTACAAACTGGCTTTCCATGATACAACATCTACAAAGCAAGTTAAGAGCTACAAAACTTCAAGTTCTTTTTTTCTTTTTTCTTTTTTCTTTTTTTTTTTTTTGCAGAAAAGTCTAGACCACTCTGCTGTGCATCGAATTCCCACTATAAATAGGTCACATCAATTTTTTTACTCCTCAAACTGCCAAGGAAAAAAAAATGACAAGAAAGATAGGTGCTTCTGTACCAATAAGAAACATAGGATTGTTTAGCAAATACAATAGCACAGGTTTACATTTGTGAGCCATAATAATGAGCAAAAATGATGTATAAAAATAAGTGTTTAGGTCTGTAGCAAGTTATCAAGAAATCGAGATTTATCTAAAATCACAATTCATTAAGAAAACAAGATTAGAAGTGTAAAATGATGTACGAGAAAAATAATTCAAAGCAAGATGACAAAAAATAGGGATGAATGAGCAAAAAGAGAAAGATGATACAGAGTTAAAAGCAAGATACTTGTAAGGAACGAAATATTAACAATCAAGATAACCAACATCATCACATTAATAAAAAAAACTATGTTTGTCTCAAATATTTGGATCAGCTACATAAATCTTATTACTCATTAAGTTCAATGCAGGGCTATATAATTAATAATATCTAAATCAATTGAATAATTTTTGTGACATCAACTTATTGATTGCCTCACACATCTCTATATCATCTCAATCTAATTTCTCTCATTTTATCATTTATTGGAGCAACACTGAAATCCATTTAGATAACCAATATATTATGTAAATAAAGAACACAAAAATGGTATTATATCAAAAAGATCAGTGTGGCTTTTGGGAATTGAATGCGTATATGCAATATAGCCAACAAACAAGTAAAGAATGTTCCAGTGGTAGAATCGTTCTATGGCTGCTACAAAAATAGCTTAGTTAATGCTTAGAGTCACAACCTAAGTCTACCATTGCATTACAAAAAAAGATTTGAAATGAAAATTTCTTAGCATTAACAGATTAGCAAACTAAATTTAATTGGGATAGTGGTAAGATTTAAGGTTTCGAATTTGTTCTGAGCTGAGGCTTTGGTCCCTACCCGAACAAGACAATACTAGATTGGAGCCGTGTCAGATGCAATGACACACTGTACTAAAGAAACTAAGGAGAAGGCGAATCAAGGACCATGATGTACTTCCTTAACCCACGTGAGAAGAATTGGGGAGTCAGGGAGGGATACTACACGTACACGACAGGGTGGAAGTTCAGATATCGACTGGCACAGAACAACATTTTAAATCATGGTTAGATTAGACAATAGTTAACAACTCACCAGACCACCTTTTGCTCCAGTGGCTGTCATAAGAGAGAGACAGTTCGTTAAAAATGACTTTGACAGTCCACTAGGAAAGAGGGTCTGATTTATCTCGGAAGTCAGACTATTCATGGCATTTGACATCATCCTATCCAAAAGAGCAGTTGCTGATTCTCCATGACCACGTAGAACTTTTTCAATCTCACCTTGCAACTTCATAGGATCTGTGCATGCAAAGACAGAAGTATATGAAGAATGTGAATACATGGATGTAAAGAAGTAAATCAGTAAACTAAACTCTTAATTGTTGCATAAATCAAATATATATTAGCAAAAAATGGTATCAATCTTAGGCCACAAGTTATTAGTAATCAGTATCACTTATATTTTTTTATACAAACTAGATGAACAAATAGGTGGTTTGAGATGACCCATATTTCTGACTTTAGGTGACTTGAAAAGAGACAGAGCAGTATATGAATGTAAATCATCAATAGCAATTATTGCCATATAATTGATATTTATTATGCCTACAGTATACTAAAGGACTTATAGTAAACACCTTTATCATCATCTTTCATTCTCGTAAAGCGCCTATGGACTTCTTCACTTAACATTTCGCTTTTTTCTAATATCCTATCCCTTTCCATGTCTGAACTCCTTTTAAGTAAAAGGTCATCTACTCCACAAGTGAACCCATGCATCTGAAAACAGAATAGACACTTTTTATACCTCAGATTTTTAAAAAAAAAAATACTAGAAGAACAATGAAACAACTTGGGAGAATGTACCTGAAGAAAGGAAGTAAATAATCGGCTAAATACAGAAAGCAGAGTTCCTGCAACATCTGGACCATAAAGTTCATGGACTGCATGAACTAAACCATATGTTCCAAATTGAGCCTTATCGATCATTCCGTGTATTAGCTCATTATTGTAAATATGCAAAACAAGTTGAGCACTATCATTCCCAATATACTCTTTTTGTATTCTTCCTTTCTTTTCAATAGTAAAAGGAAGGCAACCTCGTGTGACATAGTTAAGGATTGCAGTAATAACCTACAAAATAACAAAACCATCAGCATAAAAGTTGATGCAGTTTCTTCCAATCTTTTGCATTTAGGTAAGAGTGTAGTCATGCTAAGAAGCTTGAAAAGAAAGTGTGTTGTTTTATGTAGTACAAACCTGTTTTCCTGTCCACAATGGTATTGGTTTCCATATAGCAGGAGGAAGAGGCTGAATCTCATTCTCAGACCATGAGAGAGAAGCCTTTTCACCATATCTATTTTGAGCATATGATGTAGGAGGCATACAAGAAACATATATAAGTTGATGATACTCTTCGCGGGTTAAAAAAGTGTCTAACTTTGTCAACAGGACAGCACTCACAATATGATCCTGAAGATCCATCAGATACATGTTTATGCAAGTTGCAAAAGAATAAATCAAATTGAAATGATTCATACATAATAATTTTAAAATAAAATAAAACTCCTCTACCTGAATAAGTCCTCTAATAGGGGATCCACTTGTGGGAACAATATATTGTTTGTTTGCATTAGCAATGTTAAGAGCTTCAGAACGTGAAATTTCATCTTGTGGGAGGTGTACATTCATTTCATCACCATCAAAATCCGCATTGTAGGTGCTGCAACAATAAATATATATACCTTCCAGGTTGAATACCAATCCAAAAGGTAAATCTCAAATTATAATTAACATGTTATGGAACCTGCAATTTGCATAGTGCATACGAATTGTCTTCTCCCCTTTCAACACACGAACGACATGAGCCATCATACTCGGTTTATGAAGGGTAGGCTGCAAAATATTAGACATTTGAAATTGTGAGTTGAAAAATCATTTACCATCAAAATCCCATTCTCAAACAATCAAAAGAAAATCAAACTTCTTGAACGCTATATACAAAGAGTATTGAACTTCTTGAATGTTGTACTTCTGCATCAGAGTTTCCACAGAACCAAAAGTCCATGGGAAGAAAATTTTATCTAGATACAATAATGATCTTGGAAACCAAAGTAGTCTCATTTTTGGTTACCAGTTTCATTTGCTTGATGTTCTAATTAAGTTGCAGATTCATTTAAATGAAACATGTTCCAGTAAGCTAGGCTCAGGCAACAATTAAACTTTATACTGTGCTTCAAAAAGTTCAACAGAAACTGTGGTATCATAGTATAATGCACATCAAGATAATATAGTGTTAATTGTCCAAAGCTTACTGAACAAACCAGAAAAGAGTGAAGAAAGAAAGCTACCGGATGTAGATTCAGAAAGTTTGCAATAAACAACTAGAACCATATGAATCAACCAGATATTTTGCAAGAAAAAAGGTATGCAAATGGCTTTCACAAAAGATTATATTAATCTCAAAGGGAATACCAACATCAAATCAAAAACAGCATGAAGTCATGTAAAAAAAAACAAAGTAAAAGTCACATAGCAAAACTACAGGGGCAAAAAATAAAAACAAACTAAAATGAATAAAAAAAAAAATTCAAATGTATGCTAAAAGCAAAGCCCAATTTAAAATCAGTAAATTTTGCCTGTACTAAGCAGCATGATCTGAAATTAAACCCCTGTATAGCTACAAATTAGAATAGTATAGTTAAAACTATGAAGTCTTAATCCATCAAAGTTGCTAATGAAACTTAGCTAGATCAGCTGGTAGACCTACTTAAACTCTTTGCAACTTGCCTAGAATCAAATATTTTAACTTTTACTTAAACCCTGCTTAACCCCCAAAATGCTTACAACCCTTAATTTATCAAAGTACCAATGTGCCTTCCCTAGATAGCTTTGTTGTTAGGACTGATTTGACTCTTTGCAATGTTCTTGGGATCAAATATTTCAAATTTGAAGAAAATGGGTTTCATCAACATACAGAAAGACATGTTCTTTAAAAGATCCTTTCAATTTCTTTACAAAAGCATTTCCTATAATTTCTGTAGAATTCATCTATAATTTAGACAAGGCTAGCTTGACAGATAATTAACCATTTCTGTTATTAATGTCATTATCTGGAGAAATTCTGATACAGAATTTCAAAATACACATGCATGGTGTTTTACCTACAAGAGGCCATACCAAAATGCACATCAAAATGAAGTGATAAAAGGTATAACCAGATGAAGCTAACAGAGAACCTCGAAAATCAAAACTCCACAAGTCAAGCAATTCACTAAGCAAGCAATGTAATTATGCGGGTTTGCTTCAGTAAGCAGGCATCACAATACTAATAAATTGTAACCTAGACAATGTGTCACCCATGGCATTAAGCTTGTCATCATCCATTACAAGTAAAAGTTAATACCAATGTACTACTAACAGCAACACGTTGATTAAAAAACAGTAAGATTTTGTGGATGGAAACTAAGGAATACACAACAACAACAACAACAACAACAACCAAATCTTTTCCCACTAGGTGGGGAAACTGAGGAATGCCAAAAAAATGAAATCTTGAAAAATCAGTGAAAATAATAATAAATTGACACCAATAGAAAAGGGATTCAGACAAAATCAGTGATTTGAGTAATGGAAAGGGGATTTAGGGAAAAAAAATGACACTAATGGAAAAGGGATTTAGAGAAAATCAGTGATTGAGTAATGGAAAAGGGATTTAGGAAAAAAAATTGATTGAGTAAACAAAGTATAAAGAAAAGTCAATGCAAGTTCTAATCGCCACTAGAAGCCGTAATTTATTTCGATCACCATTTTGAGAAAAGTGATCATTAAGAAAGCAATATATAATATGATTATACCTGTCGATTAACAAGCACAATGTCTCCATCTTGTAAATGGCGATAGACAACCTTGCCTTCAAAATCTGATTCTGGACCCATTCCATGTTGGGCAGTGACAGCTCTTGACGTTGGCAATTTCCTTGAGATCACATTGCGCATATCTTTGCTTGCTTGCAGCTTGTACATTCTATCCCTGTCCTTGTAGTGTGTAGCTCCAGGATGAATATCGGCACCATTCATTACAGCAAGCCGCAGCTTTTTAACATTCCAAGGTGTCACTCGCTAAAGAAAAAAAATTTACTGTACAATGAGATAACAAGAACAAGTATATTGATAACAAGGAGAAGAAATCAGTAACTCTGAAAACAAGAAGTGGTGTATGCTTACTCAGAGCATAATGTGAAAGAACAAGGAAAAAGATCATTCAACAGTGCAATTCACATAATTTTCTAACTGGAAAAAAAAAACACAGAAGAACAAGGAACAGTATTTGTCCTCAACAAGGGTAAATCTTCATAGATGTCTCTTAGATTAACATACAGTGGAACAAAACAAGAAACCTCCAGATATGAACCAACGGTTAACCACAAATGAAAGAGAAAAAGGCACATGCCTCAGTCTTTCAAACTGGATCTTAATTTTTTTTTTTTGCGAAATCATTTGTGCACTACAAAATATCAAAATGAACATTGCGGACTAAAGAGAAAGTGAAAATCTCTTCAGATGTTAATTAATTGAAGCTAATTAAAAGATACCTCGGGATATGTCAATCTCAATGCAAAGTAAGGAGGAATGCCAATTTCATTGACAGCTAAGTATGGATCAGGAGATATGACAGAACGACATGCAAAATTCACTCTCTTCCCCATCATTTTCTGTCGTAGGATACCTGACTTTTTTTCCAACAATTGGCGTATACCATTAGATTCTTTTTCGCTTTTCCCTGCAAACAAAAGAACATATAATAAAACATGTGTGCTTACACAACCAGTAACCTGATAAACTTGATAAATGCAAAATGAAATTTAGAGCTGAAAGAAAAGTTATGTATATAAGTTCCTAAATTTTTTGCAGTCAAGTATCAAAATCATTACAGAACATTGAGGCTTGCAACCAGGTTAAAGAAAGCACTCAGAAACTTTAAAAAGTATATGCAGGCTTGCAATCAGGTTAAAGAAAGCACTCAGAAACTTTAAAAAGGATATGCAGGCTTGCAACCAGGTTAAAGAAAGCACTCAAACTTTAAAAAGTATATGCAGCAACATGTGAGGGAACCTTTATGGTCGGTTTTCTTAGAGGGAAGATACTTCAAAGGTGTACATATATAAAGACACGAATGATGGAAGCAAGGAGAGGATGAGAAAGAAGCTACCTGTTTAGTTGTTAACTTGAGAGGATAAAAAACTTTTAAAATACAATAAATTCTTAATTAGTCTTTTCTCGGTTTTCACAGATCTATTTTGAAGAATGAATGCTCAAATTCATCAATTCAAATATTTGCCTTCTCCCATTTATATGTCGAACAAGGCAATAGAAGGATGATCACTATATTGACTAATTCACCACTATTGATTTGCCCATCAAGTTATTTTCTCAAGGAAACTGTTAGTTTATCTCACACGTAGACACAGAGATTGAAAGAGAAAACCATGTAGAAAACTTGAATGCCCTTGATACAGAATCCAAACCTTTCAAGTCAGTGGAATAAGAGATGCGATAGAGAAAGTGAGACAAACATGTACTTGTAATACAGGTAGTGGTTTGACAAATTTGCTCATCCTAGATATGGATCAATCACATTTTATCAGGATTGGTCATATCTGATCTAATATTTCCAGATTTCTTGAGCGCTTAATCAAAGTTGAGGCATAATGTTGCAAGAAAAAATATGAGCTTTTGGTCATTCAAGTTGTGGCATGGCAGCAAAAAGGCTGAAGATCAACAGGGAAGTTTATCTGCAGTAAAGTAGCGAGGGAAAAGATTCAGGAGTGAGCCATGAACATTTGAGAAGAGGAAAAGCATGGTGCACATTTCTTAGTGCATGAAGGGAACGATGGCAGAATAAGGATTTTATTTTTGCACATGAGCATTGTGGTTAGAAGTAGAACCATATGCTTCGCAATTCAATTCTTACAATAAGTTATGATTCACCAGGGAAATGATATGTATCATACATACAAATTGAAATTTAAAAAGAAGTGTAACAATAAATATACCTAACTGACTCAACTAAAGATACTTAACAATGTGCTATTATTGATATTATTTATTAGAATATTATTCAGAAATAAATAACAATAAATCATAAAATTATTCAGACCAATACATAACTTTAAACACTGTTAATCCCAATCCTCAAAAAGGTTGAGGGTTGCATTAGCAAAGAAATTGGCTAAATCTATATACACAAATTTTAAGCCTGGCATAAAGTCGAATGAAAAGATGAAATTCATATAGTTGACAGTTAAATAGTTAGAATAAACATGGCCTAATGATGATAATGCTATTTTTAATTCAACGATATGGTTTATTAAGCAATAATATATATTGAATAAAAGTATTGATTAATTCCTTACTCAACAATAGTATAATATGAATATAAATAATAAAAAATAGTATGAGTGATCATAAAATCAAAAATGAACAATGATATCAAAAATGTAATCCTCAAAAAGGTTGAGGGTTGCATTAGCAAAGAAATTGGCTAAATCTATATACACGAATAATAAGTCTTGCCTAAGAATGAAAAGATGAAATTCATATAGTCGACAGCTAAATAGTTAGAATAAACATGGCTTAATGATGATAATGCTATTTTTAATTCATCGATATGATTTATTAAGCAATAATATATATTGAATAAAAGTAATCTCGAGATATAAAAGAATTGATTAATTCTTTATTCAACAATAGTATAATATGAACATAAATAATAAAAAATAGTATGAATTATCATAAATAAAAAATGAACAATGATATCGAAAATGTTATCATCTCTATGTTGGTCTTCTTTGAATCTGGTCATACCACCTTTGAAAATAGAAAAGGTAATAAAAAATAAAAAACAAGTGTCAATCATTCCATATGGAGTTGATCAGCTTGGAGTAGTTTTCACCTATTATGATACAGTTTCACTGGTTTAAGATTACAGTTTTGTAGATATGAATCAGTTCCTATTCAGACAGTTTAATGGGTCACTCCAGGCTGATTTTCAACAGATCTAGTACTAATATAGAATATTTTGAGAGCTGATCCTTTCGGTGCAAATAAAATAAGTTGATCTAATACTAACTAGCCTAATATAATAAATAGATTCAAAGATCTTATTTGGCGCATACTTTTGGCTGAGTCCACCTCATTCTGTAGTTAATTCAAGCAAAATGACAGCCTCTTTTATTCGGTACTTCTCTTTCACCAAGAGATTGCCAATTAAGTCAGAAGAATGGTGCTCTAGTGCATCATGACGAGCTTTGCAGGAATACTTTGTGCCCCCATGATGAGCTTCGAGTGGACATAGTCCAGCAGACTCCATAGCAAAATAGATTGACAACACACACACACACAACAATTCTTGAGACACAATGTCATTTTTGTCATTGCCAAAGACCAATTGCACCACTGGCAACCACTGTCAGCTTAAGTTACCAACTCAAGTGTCCTATGGGTTCATCTAGCATGGATCTTCTGCCACTGATGTTCTTGCATCTCCTCCCCTTCCAACCAACCTCACAAATATGAAAACCCTGACATAATTGCTAGCCATTATCTACTACCTTGATCCTGGGTGTTATCATCTGCTCACACTGTGGCACTTGCATGCTATGCCTCAGTGAAATTAAAATCTAGATTGTTAAGTTTAAATAAATTGTGAATACAAGATGTAGACACCTATAATCACCAAAACTGAACTTTAATCTAGTATAAATTTGAATCTTTAGGACGTTTCTGTTCCAAACTAACTTTCCAGACCAACAAAATGTGAATGAAATTGATGTGGACAGAATACATACTAGCAATGTCTACATATTCTTTTGAATTCTCAGTTTTGCCACCCAAATTTCACAAAATCAGCACCAATAGCCAGTCCACTTCCATAAGGGATTAAGGTCAGAAAATTTTCCTACATGACTAGATAGGAGCTATATTTCCTTTTAATTTATGTTCTCATAAGCACTAAAAGAAGTTCAACAAAGGTAAGAAAGAGTGATGAAAAATACGGGAATAACACGCGCACCTAAACCTTTGGTACTATCATACAACACGTTCACACTTCTTTGAAGATCCATCCACCTCCGCAAAATATCAGTATTATTAGAATCACCAGTGCAACTCTTTAAAGCAATGTTAGCTTGTTGGACTTTGTTCAGCAAAGTATTTTGAGGATGTTCCATTACCTACAGTGATGAAGAGATACTGGATATAAATCACAAGTACAAAATAAACAATAAAAGAATGAACCATCATCAAGCTACCAGTTGTTTTGGATCAAAGATCTCAAATACAAACATAGGAGGACAGATTTATCAAATGAATATACATTTAGGATAGCATTCTGGAAGAACAAAACAAAATTACAAAAAGCAGATATTAATTTTGAATGAGATGAAAAAAAAAATCAAGGGAAAAAATCCTTCAAGCCAAGAGCTGAGGGTCTTCTTTCCAGCAGGATCTAAAGATTCACTGATATACATGTACAAAAGATCAAATATTAAAAATTACATGATCACCTTTTATTGACAATGAAACTCTGATTCATATAGCCCTAATATGAAATCCAAAGGTCATACAAAAACAGACAGAAAAGAAGCAAAGATCTTAAGCAAGGCCCAAAACAAATAACAGCAGTCTTGCTCCAAAAAAACAGGGGAGTGAAAAACAAATGTCAGACTGTTCATTGCAATGTATGTGAGAGCTATAAATAATATTACAAATTAGTGGAACATACTTCCTAGGAAAATAATTACAGTTTCATAAGATCATGACACTTATCATACACAGAACCAAAAGGTTCTACTAAGTAACAAGATATGTGCAAGAGCTTACCCCACGAGCAGTACTGGCAGCAGCAGGACGGAACTTGTTTGGTGGTACAAGAATAGCCTTCAGAAAAAAAATCTCATAGCCCCTCTCCATGGGACTCTGGCTTCGACATTGAAGGTCTAACATTAGTAGGCAGAGATCAGCCTCATTTTTCCACAGATCTTTTAAAATAAGTTCTACCTGAAGATATTATAACAAGTATCAAGAATACCTGAATTAAAATAGATATATCAAAGAAGCCAGGTTAGGTGCTAAACCTCAGAAGGCAACAAATGCTTTGGTCCAGAAGATTGCATCAGCTTGATGACTTCAGGAGGCAAATCATCTAATTTGATTTTTTCTTTTGTTTTTTGTTCCAGTGAAGAATGTTCATCAGCCATTTCAGAGCCACTCTCTCCCCTTGAATGAGTAACAGTTGAATTTTTTGACTCACTGGATGTTGGACCGACATTGTACCCCAATAGAATATTGGCTTTTATATCAGAAGCTCGTAGTCCCTACAAGTATTATTGCAAAGCAGAGACACCATTAGATGTTTGATCAACTACTACTGATCCAACCAAAACAAGGTGTTAGCAGGAAACCCCATGAGATGTGCAAATTAAAATCTCAAGATAAGGAGAAATTATTTCATTTTTACCAATTTAACAACCAAAAAGGGCTTCAAAAAAACCTGTCCAACTTTAGCCCTAATCTACGTATAAAAGGGCAACAACCAAAAAAAAAAGGTTTTCAATGACAAGTCTATATTTTCCTTTGTTCTGATTTGATATTTCATGTCATGTTTAGGGGTTTTGTTATCAAATTTGCAAAGAACCAAACCTATCCTACCTAAACTTTCATGGTCCATTAGTAGCCTTGGGTAATCTTGGAGACAACACTTGTGACCATTCTCAGCAGCCAAACACATGTTTTTTCTCCACATTAGATTGCTGTTGGTGAGTCTTGTTAACAGCAAACGTGTTGCTAATGTGACAGCTTTAGGACATGTCACCACACAAATGCCTTTTGATTTCATCATTTTCTTGCTTTGCTCCATCTCAAATTCCATCTCAGTCGCCCAAGCACCCACATCAAGTTTTGCATCAGCAATCATGCCTCCACCACCTGCACCTCCTCCCCTGGTAGCCCATATACAATCATGTGCCACTTCATGTCAGATCGTGTGTTCAACTCGCTTACATTTTTCATGATCACCTTCTTCATCTTCTTGAATGTCATCTTCTTGAATGTCGCCTTGCATCAGCAATCATTCACAATTCACTCCTTTATATTATGCAATGCAAGCAATGCATGCCTTTTAAAGGAAGAAGATTAATAATGAGGGTATTTGAGGATCCGTTACTATGAGGGTTGTGGTTTTGTATTATTAATTCCAAATTTGAATGAGATGATTTTTCATAAATTAATTTTTAGTGCGTAATATATGAATTGAATGGGATTATGAACCATGTGGGAAATTGGTAAGCAATTTCCTGCTAAAAATTTGTGCAGTGATGTTTCAAAAAGTTCAGCGCATTCTTTATTGTGCTAGCACAAATATCTATCAAATTTACACCTTGATGAGTTCCTTCACAATGGAACCTCATCGTCTTATTCCCATTGGCAATGTAACACGAGCCATCATTGACTGGGGAAGAAGATGGTGTAGAGCACTGACACATGGCCTATCAACAAGTCCATTCCAATAAGCCCCCCTTTCCCCGCCAGTGAACTGCCTTCATCCCTTGGGTGTGAGACCAATACCACACAAAAAAAAAAACATAGCCTAGTACGATACCTTATTCCAACTTTAATTCATTTTATAATAACTTAATAAGTACTTTTAAAATATGAAATTTGGGGAAATTGAAATGTGACTGGCATGTCAATATTCTCGAATTTAGGTTTTGGCCTCTGCTTTTCCATCCTAACTCATGTCCACCTCTACAAAATGCAAAGGTTATTATCGTAAGAACCTTCCCCTTTTCTTTAGCTTTCAAATTGCAAATGTGTAACATAACTACACAAGAAATCCCCCACTCCAACTTCAGTTAGTTAATACATAAAAAAAAACAAAAAACTGGTCCAAATCATCAGGTAAGTCAAGTTCTAGAAGACTAGCATAGATGCTAAGTAATAAATCAGCAAAAATGCTTAGAAGCAATTACTACCAATGTTAACTAAATATTTTTTCTGAAGTTTTGATAGAGTGACCACTTAACTGAAAAAGGTGTGAAAGGGAACAACAGTGTGAAACTGTATATCTCAACAGCGCCTCACATGTGATTAGGTGGACTGGGCTTAGGGCCTAAAACCAACATATGCAATAATTCAAACTAACCAAACTATATTTTTAAATTACTGGCTCCAGCAAGCACACAACCTCGTCTGACCAAATTAATTTTGATTGGGTGGTACTTCCCTCAACAGGATAAGCTACTAAGAAAAGGCTTACATGGTCTCAATGAAAAGAAATGAGAGAAGTAAGATGATTAGGCCAACAACAACATACAGAAATCATGAAAGTGAAATAAGTCCAACGTCCATGAGATGAGAGTATTTTGCATAGACATCTGGATTCCACAATTGAACCCATCTGCATATATGTTTGTTTTGTCATCCTCTTCCTTATTGAGGAACGATTGTGAAGTTAACAGATCTAAAGTTGCATGAAGTTTATACTCACAATTCAAAAACCCAATATTTTAGTGATAATCACGTTCCTATGTCAAGTTTCTCAAAAACCTCACCTTCCTGAAAGTATATATACATCTACATCAAAGATAGACTACAAATATGTGGAACAAATTTTGACGATAACAACAATATCTAAGTTGATAAAGTTTTAGTTCATCAGGTATACCTTGTTGAACCAACCAAAAACAGGACTGGTGATGGATGGATTCTTTCTACCACAATTATCACAATTTTTTCGCTTATCACTCATAAAGTTATACAAAACAGCACGAGACTCGGAATGTTGAAGTGATGTCCAGGTTTTATGCTCTGAACTTGCTACTTCAATATCTGATGCAACTGATGTTACAGATTCTGCACTTTCTTCTTGGGGAAAAAATGCCTCACTTGATGAGTGGGCTTCCAAATTTCTAGCCCCAGCAATGTCACCTTTCACAATAAGACGCAATTGTTCAACGCAGTGCTTTACCTGAAAATAGTTTTGAGGAGAAATATCCTATGAGAATATGAAAAACACAAAGTAAACAGGCAGATAAACAGGGAAATAGAATTAAAATAATATGGAATCACCTTGTCTTCATTTTTTCTGAACTTATGACAAAAGAAGCAGGTGACTTGAAGTAGGTTCTGGAGGATCTTGAATAGTAATGGGTTATAAATTGGTTTTGCAAGGTCAATATGACCACAGTGACCTGGGCAACGAACAGAAAGCTGCCCACAGGACTTGCAACTAAAATCATCAACCAGGAACAAATTAAAAACTTTATGTTACTTGAAAAATATTTGTCAACAATTATGCACATAACAAGACAGCAGCAAATCAGGATTGACAGAAAAAAAATCAAATGAAAATGCAAGTTCATGTGAAGCAACATCTGGTGGTGAACAATAATAAAAGAAGGCTATAAGAAGATAAAAGGGCAATGTGGAACTCATCAAATAAATATATATTGAGAAACACAAAGATGAATTACAAAGGATTTTCTCCAGAATAAGGAAATGTCAATTCTTACATCTCTATCTCCTTAGATATAAGGCAGCAAAAATCAGGCACCTTCAGTATCATGATATAAATTAAAAATAATAGACTTGCTTGTGCTAACACTAATTCAATAAAATACAAAATATAAAATGAATGTGGCTCAGGATAAGTTAGGTCATCCCAAAAACAAAAAGTAAAAGTGTTTGCAAACTTAGGCAATTTGAGAAGTCACTCAAAACATGATACTTCGTAGTAACAATGCATCCACCAGAAATATGAGACACTTGTTCAATAATATGTTCCTTCAATTATGTGAATTAGTGAGTAAAATCAGAACACTAAGTAATCCCTTCAGTCTTATATGCAAGGATGGGCAAAAGAACCTAACAATATGAACCAAAAATTGAATCAAACTAAACAGAAAAACTCAAAGTTTTTCAAGTCAGATTTCAGGATATTTCAATTTAGGGCAAGTTTTCAGCTCTTTTAAAAAAAAACCTAAACCGTTTTCATATAATTTCATATTCATTAAATTATATTACATTTAGTTAATTAATAGTTGCATATTTAATATGTTGTATGTTATTAAATATAAATTGTATACTTGACTTATTAACAATCTAGCTAAACATCAACTGTACAACAAATTCCTTTTTCCTTAATAGAGGATCAACGAAAGTAATACTCACGGGTCAGTATCATTAAGTGGACCCATTGCAGGATCATATAATCCATCTGGAATAGGACTATTCTTCGCATCAAGGAGATATTCATTGGTGATCTTTTTGACACTTAACCTACGTACCTCTTCTGGGGTGTAAAAACTAAAATGAACAGAATCAATAACTGCTGAAGCTGCCTGCGTGTAAGCAAAGAAAGAAATTGCATTAATTTCTCGAGCAAAGAGGAACAGGAGTTTACAGAAACAGACAAAACTTCTCAAGGACGTAACAACACTGAACCAGTTAAGAACAGCATCAGTTTATGTTTGTTTCGTACAATATCAAAAAACCAAAAATAAAAAATAAAGAAGCAAACTGTTTGTTCCAAAATTCAAATATCGGTTCCTGAACTGAGTAACTACTATAGAACAAAAGGGATATGAAACACAGAAACGAAAACAAATAAATATGTAAACGCAAATAAATAACAATAAACTAGATCAAAATTTCCAAAGCATCGGGTTTTAAACTACTTTTTGGGATGATGGAAAGGGAATTTTAAAAACAAACCTCTTCGTTTCGAGCGTCGGTCATCGTGAAGAAAGCTTGGGCGAGGCGATCACCAGGAAACGTCGCAGGTGGGGAAGTCGCAGCGGTAAGGTGAGCGGCGGAAGAAAGGTAAACAGGCGGGCGGCAGAAGCGGCGGTCGGCAGAAGTTAAAGTGTAGGAGGCGGCGGAAGATGTTATAGACGGAGGAGAAGGCTGAGGGAGGATCTCCTAAAACCCTTTACCGGACTTTTAAATTTATGTAAATAATAAAAAAAACGAGTTTTCAAAAATTTTATAAAATAACAAAATTAAGAAAAAAAAACGTTAAATAAATATCTTCAAACCAAAAATCTGAAATGCTGCTGAACAGTTATATTTCACTAGGGGTTTAATTTTTTTATAATTATTTTAGTAAAGCTTTTTTATTAACATCCTCCAGATTTATTATAATGAAATATAGATCAATTTTTAATAAAAATATATTTTTGAAAAAAAAAATTATTCGATCAATTATAAATTCATTTTATCATTTACACTTCATATAATTTATTGACGAGTTGTGACAGTATTTAAGTTGAGCTTAATTATCTTTTTCTATAAAGGGAAGTGATGGATAATTATCCGGCTGCTCTCTAATACCATGTAATACTATTTTATAATTTTCATAACATATCCGATTAATTAAAAATTAAATGGAAAATTTATGTGGAAAATAAACGTACTGAACAGTACAATATGAAAGGCAGTTAAAAAATCAAGTAGGACGGCCATGATTTGAAAAAACAAACGCCTTCTTTATTTATTTAACAATACTTTATGAGTTCATTACTTATACTCCCATAGTCCCCTAAGTAATTTAAAATTAATCATTTTAATTAACAAAGTTTTCCTAGACATGCATGATAAAAAAATCATTATTTACCATGCTAATACCTTCCACGATGTATATAATAAATTAAAATTTTATATAACAAAAAATTCTGCCAAAATACGGGTTTAAATCGATGAGAGCTTTAAACAAAATTAGAGCCGTTTAAAAAAAAATATTTTTGGGCAATTCAAAAGTCAAGTAATTAATTGTGAAGAGAAGATGAAATTTTGTGTGAGAAATAATAAATCTTGGTCGCACAATTTCTATGCATACAAAGTTTAATGCTTAGAGTGTGGATGAGAAAAAGAAAGGAATCAACGATAGAAAGTTATCTTTGGAGGAAGAGAAAAGAAAGGGTGAAAAAATCTTTTCCTTTGCACACTTGTTTACCTTGATAGAGGAAGGTGAATACTTGTGATGTAATTTTGTAAATAAAAAAGGGTACATGCGTCATTTTTTTGGTACATAGTGTAATTTTGTGAGTTAAAAAGGCTACATGCGTCATTTTTTTTTGTATATGATGTAATTTTGTGAATGCAAAAGGGGTACATGCGTCATTTTTTTTCCCATCCGTTGCTTTCCGTCCGATTTTGAGGTGATCGATTTTGGCTCCAAAATTATCCGCTGATGGATTGCGTTACTTTTCCTTCGGAAAATTTTAATGAAATAAACGACGAAAACTTTTCCACCGTGAAAACTTTTCCTTAATTTTGCTTTCCACTCTCCTAAGTAAACAGAGTCTAAGTGTTGTGAATGGATGAGTTTTGTAGTTATATATATTAATGAGAATTTTTAGGATTTTATCTTTAGAGTTTTCTATTCATTGAGATTTAAAATAAGTGAACGGTCAATCGGGCGAAGCATGTCCCGATCGGGGGAGAAGGCCCTGATCCCACGTTCGACATGAGCGAGGAGTCAAACGACCAACGTTCAATAGAGATAATGTGCAAAAGCCGAACCAAGCGGCTCCCCCGCTCAGCGAGCAGCAGGACTAGCATTGGCAAAGTTCAACTTCAGCCGAGCGGCTACCCCGCTCGGCCTGACAGTAGGACTCGGCAATGGTAAAGTGGAACTTTGGTCGAACGAACACACGCGCAAGAGTAGCAAGGTTCTGGCCGACCGGACTAGGCACCAGAGTGGCGAAATTTAGGTCGAGCGGCCACCCGCTCGGCCTAGCAGTACACTCCCTCTAATATCCATCGACATCCTTTTGAGAGTTGGTGTCATCGATACCGGATATGGACAGCCAGGAGATCGTACAGCGGAAGCTTCCACTGTCAATTCAGAGATATGCTCGGCTCATTAAGGTACTGTGTCAGGGACACTTTACTGACAAGTCTTTTCAGGGAAAACTTTAGGAAGTGTGCTCATCTCGAGGAGCGTACACGCGTGCTATAGGAGCTCTATATAAGGGGGGTCCAAGAATCGGCGGAGGTATACAATATTCACTGTTTGCGTTACCGTTTTCTTGTTGTTCCACCTTATACTTCATCGTCGGTGACTGACTTGAGCGTCGGAGGGCCAACGTCGGGGACCCCTTCCCTAGCTCGGCACTGACGTAGTTTGTGTTGCAAGTCCGAGCAGAGTCTACAGGCGGTTAGCAGGAGCGCCACATCCCCAACATTCCATCTCATCGACTTTCAGACAGGATCATATTTGGCGCCGTCTGTGGGAAGGTAGTCTGCAACCGAGCCGAGAAGATGGAGGACGCTAGGCCACTTACCACCGTGACGCTCACCCAGGAAGAGCTCAACATGCTTGTTTAAGCTCGAGCGGCGACTTTAAACTCTTGTCTCCATCAACGGTTGAGCGACGACCTTAAACTCTTGTCTCCATCAACGGTCGAGTGGCGACCTTAAAGTTGTCTCCATCAACGGTCGAGCGACGACCTTAAACTCAAGGCATCGTCAACGGTCGAGCTGCGACCTTAAACTCTAGTCTCCGACAACAGTCGAGCGACGACCTTAAACTCTTGTCTCCATCAACGGTCTAACAACGACCTTAAACTCTTGTCTCCATTAATGGTTGAGCAGCAACCTTAAACTCGGGTCTATATCAACGGTCGAGTGACGACCTTAAACTCTTGTCTCCATCAACTGTCGAGCGGCGACCTTAAACCCGGGTTTACATCAATGGTCAAGTAGTGACCTTAAACCCAGAACCATCTCAACAGTCGAGCGGCAACCTTAAACCCGGAACCACCTCAACGGTCGAGCGACGACCTTAAAACCTTGGCTCAGAGAGCGGACAAGCATCGATGAATAACCAACCGTGAACCCAGGCTACTCAAAAGCTCGAAGTCTTCAAAGTATAGTATCGTTCGACACTATTCCTCGGAATGCTCCTAGGGTCGATCAGAAGTTCGTAGAATCATAATGGAACTCTGATTACAAAAGGGAACGATCGGCTGGATGGACTAATCATGGGCGATCAAAGTGATGAGACCACGAGTTCTTGCAATGCTTAAAAGAAGAGTTGAAAAAACATACAAGGAGATAAAGCTTGTCTAAGCGGACAAGCATTCATTAAAACTTCAAAAATTTTACAAAAGCTCTCGATCTCACTCAAGGTAATCCAGGACGTCATCAGGCAATGACGCGATAAGCTTGTCTCGGCTTATGATGTTACTGGTCAGAGCTGCCGACAAGCAACCTCCCTCTCTGAGTTGGTTGATCATCCCGTCAATGGCCAGATCAAAAAGGTTCAGAGCCTGATCAGTGGCCTTCTCGTTGAAAGAGTATGAATGGATGTAATTCTTGTTGGGACCTTGACGTCCGCTAGAGGGGGGTGAATAGCGGCTCACCCAAATCGTTCGCTTCCTACGTTGTTAGCTTGCGCAGCGGAATAATACAAAAATAAATAAGCTAAACAAAATACAAGACAAGAAAGAATGCAAACCAAGCTACACGATCATTTACGTGGTTCGGAGATAAAGCTCCTACTCCACGGCGTGTCCGTAAGGTGGACGATCCCTATCCGTCGGTGGATTACTCCCCGGAAGACCTCCGGCTAGCTCAAACTCCTTGTGGGTGGAGAAACCTCACCACAAACTCACCAAGACCTCTTGGACACAAGGAAAACTCTTGAGCACTTGTAGACTACTAATTAGACCTTAACCAAGTCTAATTTCGTCAACTCAAACCAAGCTCCCAAGCTTTGGTTTTATAGCCCGCGGGTTGAAAACCCCGCCTACCAGTCGACTGCTAAAACATGCAGTCGACTGCCCTCTGTGGAAATTCGACCGTTACACCCCAACGGCTCGATTTCACACATTCTGTTCGCTGCCAGTCGACTGCCCCAGTCGACTGCACCAGTCGACTGCTAAAACATGCAGTCGACTGCTACAGTACTGCTACAGTACTGCTACAGTAACGCTACAGTACTGCTACAGTAAACCCTAATTCTTATATTTTACTCCGAGTACAATCTCTCAGCACTCGTCCCTGCCCGACCAACCTAGACCTAGCCTTCTAGCCTCCTCCATCAGCCTTGCGTCCCTCGGATGCCTCCGTATCCTTCACGTCTTGCCTTCTGGAGCTTCCATCGGCCTTGTCATTGTTGTCGGGTCTTCCTTTGCCAAGAGGTCGCGCCTCCGGGACTTCATCCATTGCCAAGTTACACTTGGACTTACGTTGCCAAGACTACATGCTTGGACTTACACCGCCAAGACTCATCCTTGGACTTTCCTCTTTTGCCAAGATCACACTTGGACTTCCTTGTTGTACCTGTATCCTGCACACTCACAATGCATATCAAATACAACAATAAAACTAACTTAAACCTTTGCCTAAACATCAAAACCTAAGGTCACTAGATTGCTCCATCTTCGTAACCTCAAAGCGGTTGGGCTCGACATCTTGATAAGTTGTCAAGGCCGCTCGAGAGGCCTCCAGCTCATCCTTAACGGTGGCCAGCTCATTGTTTTTGGTCGTGAGTTGGCCTCGAAGAGCAACTTCTTCGGCCAATCAGTTGATCAGCTCGACGACTAGGAAATCCTTAGCTTCCTTGAGTTTCTGGGTGAGAGCTCGGGCCTCCTTATTCTTCGGTTCGAGGTCTTTGATGGTCCGATTTTTCCTCGCATTGCCAACTCGATCTTGTTGTCGAAGGTGGTGACCTGCTTATTGAGCCGAGCCAACATAGTGGGTTGCCCTGTGCTTTTATCCCTCTCGACTTCTAGGAGCTGGTTACTCTTCTCTAGATCGACCCGTAGTTTAGCCACCTCGGCGTTCGTATGCTCTTGAGCGGCGGAGGATTGACCGCTCGACGCCTTCATCTTCTTCACTTCCTCCTAAAAAAATACGAGCCTTTGACACATGATCAGGCTCTCCACCCAGTACTGCAAGCAGAAAAGAGAATATAAGCACCGATCGGAAATAAACTATGGAAATGCAAAACTTACCCCAGTAGATATCTGGGTGTGGTTGTCTGCGAGCGCCCCCGGAGGCATCATCGCTGCACAGGCCCAAACATCAACCCATATTTGGGCAAGCGACCCTTGGATGATAATTTGGTGCTCGGGAGCTCGAGATTTGGCGCTAGACTCGCACCACTCTTCGGTCAGTAGGTGAAGAATCGTCGTAATATGGCGTTGGCCACTCGGGGCTGATTGTGCAAAAGTAGCTCGCCCAGACAGCCGTGATGAAGATGTCAACCGGATGCCCAACTTCTTGGCCTTTGATTTTGGTGGCATGAAAGCCACTGGCAGGGGTGCAAACTGTTCCTTGTGGCAAACCGGATAGGGAGGGAGTTCGATATGACAACTCAAGAGCAGCAGACTCATGGATGATAGCGGGGGTTGACGTCTCGACCCATTCGACAGACCGCACCCCCCGAACTGGCGGAGCGTAATGAGGCTCCGCTCGGCGCCTCTTGTGCCTGATTAGGGGTGGCAATGTTTGACCCGACGCCAAAACACGACCCAAACCAAACATGAAAAAATCAAGTTAGGGTCGGGTAGTTTCGGGTTCGGGTCGACCCAATTAATAAACAGGTCGGGTTCGAATCAACCTAGATGACCCAATTACAATCCGCGAACTCGTTTATAATTTATAAATAATTATAAATTTAAAGTTCAAACTAAAATTACAAATAAAAAAAATAAAAAAGTTAAGAAGTAAAAACCCTAGTACCCTACCCGTCCCGAGACTCCCGATCGACGCATATTCTTCTATTCTTCTTCAACGACCGACGCTGCGACGCAACAACCGAACTCCAACGGCACGAGAATCTTTTCAATTTTCATCTTCCAATTTTGATTCTTCTTCAGTTCTTCACCCTTCTTCAGAGCTCTCCACTCGCTGATGGTCGATGCTCCAACGCCGCAACGATCTAGCCCCGAGTCCCCAACACGACAACCCTAGAGTTCTAAATGTTGACCCCCAGATGCCTCAACGCCCTTGACATTGACGATCTGACGCGACGACCATCGATGTCGAAGCCACGACGCGGTGACGTCCAAGATAAGCCCTAGATATCGTCGCGGCCACCGAACGAGAAAGGTATCATCACGATTCACCCTCATTTCTGATTTCTCTTTTGACTTGAATGTCTTGAATTAAGCTTGAGTTGTCTTCTGTGTCTTCTCTATTTTTGTTACTAATATATTTTTTTATTGAAAATGATTTTGTAGGTAAAATATCGAAAGGAA
Organism: Zingiber officinale; assembly: GCF_018446385.1. Classification (NCBI taxonomy): domain Eukaryota; kingdom Viridiplantae; phylum Streptophyta; class Magnoliopsida; order Zingiberales; family Zingiberaceae; genus Zingiber; species Zingiber officinale. The sequence continues at coordinate 118,222,635 of NC_055992.1, forward strand.
CGAAGGAGATGAAATTTTAATGGATATTGAAGATGACAGTGAGGATTCAATTCAAGAAATACCACAAGACTCGCAATCTTCTTGCCATAAAGATAAATCGAAAAAAGTTCAACCGTCAACAAAAAAGAGAAGACTTTCATCTGGAGTTTGGTCACACTTTAGTATGCTTCCTCGAAATTCAGACGGGAAACTCGAATGCAAATGCAACAAGTGTGGGGCTAAGTATGCAACTGATAGCAAAAGTGGTACAGGTAATTTACACCGTCATATTAAAAAATGTGTGAGAATGACTACAAAAGAAATTGGACAGTACATAATTGCTACGGATGAAGGTCCGTGCTTAACCACAAGAACAACCTTTAGTCAAGATAAATTTAGGGAGTTTGTGGTGCATGCAATTTTGAGTCTTGAGACATGATTTGCCATTTTCTTTTGTTGAATATGAAGGAATGTGGAATATCTTTAAGTACTTGGAACCGAGAGTTTGCCATTTCTCCAGAAACACTATAAAGTCTGACATTAAGAAGATTTATGGTGTTGAATTTGGTAGACTGCGTACTGAGTTACTTGCATGCCCTAGTAGAATATGTTTAACCTATGATGCATGGACTTTTATTGCAACTGATGGGTACTTGAGTTTAACTACACATTATGTAAACAAGAATTGGTTGTTGCAAAATTTTTTTTTGAATTTTTCCTATATTCCACCTCCACATATAGGGGTTGCTTTGGCTGAAAAGATTTATAGTTTGGCTTGTGATTGGGGTATTGAAAAGAAGTTATTTTCTATCACTTTGGATAATGCTAGTGCGAATGATGTTTGTGTTGAAATACTTAAAACTCAGCTTAGGTTAAAGAATGCTTTGATCTTTGATGGCACTTTGTTTCATGTTCGATGTTGTACACATATTCTCAATTTGATTGTATAAGATGGTTTGAAAGAGATTGACATTGCCGTGGATAAAATTAGAGAATCTGTGAAATATGTTAAGGGTTCTCAAGGAAGAAAGGAAAAGTTCAAGAATTGTGTTTCCCAAACTTCTCTAGATTCTAAAAGAGCATTAATGCAAGATGTTCCGACTAGATGGAATTCTACATATAGGATGCTTTCTAGTGCTCTTTACTATCGTCTTGCTTTTTGCCATCTTCAATTGAGTGATTCTAATTTTCAAAGTTGTCCAACTACAAAAGAGTAGGAAAGAGTAAAAAAAATATGTGGATTTCTTGAAGTTTTTCATAATGCAACTGTGGACTTTTTTGGATCTCGTTATCTAACATCAAACTTGTACTTTCCTCATGTCTTTGTAATTCAGTTGAAGTTATATGAAGAGTCATCTAGTCAGGATTTGTATATGAAGAAGATAGTTGATCAAATGTTTGTCAAATTCAACAAATATTGGTGTGAATTCAATATTTTATTTGCAATTGTTGTGATATTTGATCCTCGGTACAAGTTTTAGTTTGTTGAATTTAGTTATGGAAAGCTTTATGGTTCTGGGTCTCGAGAATTAATGAAAGTTAGAGAAACACTTTTTGGTATTTTTGGTGAGTATATGAAAGATTCAAATACTAGTCAAGCATCATCTTCACATTCTCAAGGAAGCAAAGAGGTCAATGCTCTTACATTTTAGGATGATATTAGTAAAGAATCTTCAAATGTTTTCAAGGTATGATATTAAGTTTTTGATGTTAATAGTAATTTTAGAATAATGAACATTTTGATCGTTTTGAATTATTTTTATCAAATATAATATTTTATTGTCTTGATATGCTATGAATTTGAGGATTTTGAATTTACTGTCAGTGCTCAAAAAAGTCAATTGGAGATATATTTAGATGAACCAAGAAGTAAAAGAACATCTTCAATTAATGTACTTGAGTTTTGGAGATCTCAACAATTCAGATATCCAGAGTTAGCTAAATTAGCTAGGGATGTTCTTGTTGTTCCAGTTTCAACAGTTGCATCTGAATCGGCTTTTAGTCTTGGTGGTAGAATTATTGACCAATATCGTAGTTCAATGTCTCCACAAGTTGTTGAAGCCTTAATATGCAGTAGAGATTGGCTTTTTGGAGAAAACTGTAAATTTTCCAGAGTTATATTTTTTTTAATCTAAAGTTGTATTTGTATTGTAATTTTTTCCTTTTTTTTCGTTTTTCGTGTAGATATATCTCTGGTCAAATTGGAAGATGTAACTCAAGACATTATGACTTTGGATCTCAACAAAGGTGAAACGAAATCTAGTTTGATGGAAGGTGCAAATTCAAATATTGGGTGATTAGATAATTGGTGAGTTAATGTCTTTTCATTAATCTTTGCATCATAAGTTTATTTCATAAAACTTGTTTTGGTCTAGAATTTGATGTTGTAATGTTGTTCTATTTGGATAATTAACTTTGCTACTTTGAATTGAAACAATGGATGGAGGAGTACATTTTGTTCAAAGGTTTAATGTTGAATTGTTGATCCTCTTCTACTCAAAAATCAAAATATCTAAAATATTTTAAGTTTTCCTTTCCTTTAGATTGATCATTCTTGGAGGTTCTTCCAGGTCCAACTTGAAACATATAACGATTCTTTCATTCTCTCTGTTTGAAGGCTAAAGCTAAGTTCATAAGAAAAGAGATGGTGACTGGTGAGCTTGTTCTGAGGTGGTGACTGGTGAGCTTGTTCTCCGAGAATGAAGTTCAAAATAGATTTTGTTTTGGCCAATCCATCCACTCATGTTTCTAAATAACTAAAGTTTTCTTGGTACTTTGCTTGTCTATGGAGTTGTGAATGTAAATTCTATCTAATTTGTTGCAAATTTGCTTGTCTTTTTTAACTTCCATTGATCTACAGGAGCCCGTGTGAGTTGATTTTGACAATTTATGTAACTCCCTCTTGGTTTTAGATGTTTTCATTATTATTGTCTAGTTGGTTTTAGATTTTGGCAATTTCGTTTGACTGTGAATGAGTTTGATTCGTTTTCTATCGTGCCGTTGCTGTGGTGAGTGTCTTGCGAAGTATCTGTTCGTTGATATGCTTAGCTGAGTTGCTGGTTGACGAAATGGGTTGTGATCTAGTTTTTTTTTTTATTTTATTATTGATCTCGACGCTATTAGTTTCACGATTTGTGTTGTAGAGATGCTGTGGAATTGGATTTTAGTGTTGTTATGGTTTGTTTTCATGAGGTCCCTGTGCTTGATATTGGTTTTGTTATGAAGCTTTGTCGTGTATTTGATAATGGTTTTGCTACACCATCCCTGATGGTTTGCATGAGAGAAAATGATTTTGAGAATTTTCGTGACATTTAGGATTTAAATTGTGCCTTCCGTGAAGTTTGGTTTGATACGTTGTGAAGTTCTTACATAAAATGCATTTTTTATGTTGGCTAAAATTGTATGTTGTTTCTGGAAATTTCGAACTGGTTTTGTTATGAGTCTGTTCTTATGCTGGATTTGAGTTTTGGGGTAGATTTTGTTATGAACTGGGTTCTTATGAAGTTCTAGCCTTGAGTAAGGTTCCGGGAATTTTCTTTAATTGAATTTGTGTCCTTCGTGTAGTTCAATGTTAGAATTTGTGTGAAGTGTACGCTGGAGAAAAATCGTTCTGCTATATGAAATTGTTTACGGGTTTTGGTTGTAAATTGTTTTTCTTAGATTGTTGCTAGGATTCAAATCTAACTTTGAAATGAATGTGTGCTTCACGCTGGGTTTGCGAATTTGAAAGGCTTTGAATAGAATCTGGTGAATTTGTTAGCTTTCATTATTATTGACTAGTTGGTTATATCATCATCACCTTTTGTCTATGTTCATGTAATCATAGATGTATATGCTTTAAGCAAAATGAAATTAGATTTGGATCTGTAGGAGATACATGTGTTTGTTTCTACCATGTCAATGGGTTTTCTAATGATCATGACTTTGTTTGTGCTGATAATATGATTGGGTACCAATCCATGGTTTGCAAAATTATATTTTTTGATCATCAAGTTATCTGCTATATTATTAGTTAATGGCTTAACTTGAAGAAATGCAAAGATTTGGTTAAATATTATCAGACATTACATTTAGAAATTTAGTTAGATTATGAAGAAGATATCAGCAGTTTTATGATATGGATTTTCATTTTTCAATTTGTGTAGATAAATGTAATTTTTAATTTAATATTTAAAAATTTTTTTTATCGAATTCGGGTCGAACGGGTCAAACGGGTCGCACGGGTCGGGTTCGGGTCAGGTTCGGGTCAAGTGCAAATAAACAGATCAAGTTTATGTTGAATAGTTTGACTCGAATTAATAAACAGGTCGGGTCCAGGTTGTTGTTTGCCAACCTCGCAAACCTGCCAACCTAAACCCGTCAACTCGAACCTAAACCAAATTGCCACCCCTACGCTTGATCAGTGGCTCGGTTGAGGAGGCTGAGCCCGAAGCCCCCTCAACTTGAATGACTGGCAGTCGTTCGGAAGGAGGTTGTGAGCCATCAGTCGTTCCACCACTTATCAAGATGGGAGACGCTTCGCTCTCATCTTGAGGCTCTTCTTGTGAGCCGATCGACTGCAGATCGTGACTCTCCAGTTCTTTCACAGCAGTCGCATTGATCGCAGCATCCGCAAGCTTCGCCTTGCAGGCCAAACGTGCGCATAACATGACTTTGGCTGCAAAAGAGGAAGAAAAATCAATTAGAATCAAAGGAAGGAGTAAAGAAGTCGCATACCTAAGCTGAACGGAAGTTGGGTACGGATCAGACTCAAGTCGAAGATATAGAGGACACCCTTCAGTAGTATCTTGTGGATGTCATACTTCTGACCGACTAACATCGAAGTTGCGTTGAAGTAGTCCGATCGGCTCTTGTACATCTTTAAGGGAGGCTGGGTCACCACGTCGAGCTGCCAGAAGGTTGGGAAGTCCGACTGCTTGGTAAAGCGCACAAAATAGAAGTACTCATTCCAGTGTTTGTTGAAGGTCAACATTTTATCAAAAAAACCAAGCTCACTCGGGCTTGGAAAAGAAAAGTCCCCGGCTTGGACGACTTGGGATAATAAATGTAATGAAAGAGCGGGAGAGTAAGGGGAATGTCGTGCAGGCGAAAAAGAACCACCACCCCCGCACAATAGCCGAAAGGAATTCGGTACTAGTTGATGAAGGGAGACTCAGAAATATTTACACACGACAAAAAAAAGGGGTGGACGGGAAACTGCAGACCGACGGTAAAATGGTCCCTAAAGAAGCAAATACAGCCGGGCGGCGGAGAATTTGGTCGATCGGAAGGAGAAGGAAGGACGACTTCGTATTCAGGAGGAAGCTCAAAAGCGGCTTTCAAACTCTCAGCGTCGCCGGCGTCAAACCGAGACTCGGTAGAGGTGTACCAAAGCCCAGAGATGCCAACGGGAGGCTGTGAGGAACTCACCATCACAAAAAATAAAGATAATGAAGAGATGCGAAGGAAAGGAAGCCTATAGATAGAATTATCGTCGGAATACATAAAGAAAAGCCAAAAAACTTGAGATAGGTGCGATTGGGAGGAAGTTTACGATAAAAAGGCCGTCGGAGGAAGCTTACGAGAAAAAGGTCGTCGAAAGAGCAGGAGAGGAGGACCGTAGCCGGAGCACAAATGGAGCGTTATCGGAGAACTCGAAGATAAAGTGTGCGAAGGCGGCGACGCGCACGGGTTTATAAACCTAGAGGTCGGCCGATCGGAGTCGTCCGATCTAGGTCGCAGAAACCTAGACCGAAATCTGACCATTGAATTTGAACCGTTAAACGTCACATTAGCAGCGAATATCCGTCTATCACGTCAGGCGTGCGCGCGGTAGTGGGCTTGACATGTGGCGCTTCGCTACAGGCCGACATTTAATGAGGGCATGGGGGCGCACTTAGCCTTAATGCGAAGAGATTTGCACGATTTCCCAAAAATCTAGGTGACGTAAGCCAGGATCATGCTCGCCCGAGACAACCCAAGAAAAGATTTCACAAGTATAGATGTTTGTTGTGCTGATCAGATTGAATGAGCATACCTACGGCCGAACGACAACCTTCAACAGGTCGACCGGCAGTGAGCAGTCACATCCAGATCAGAGACCAAGTAGTGCCGAAGGTCGATCGGGTGGAGAACTGCTCAGACAATTGTCCAGTCAGTCGGACTTACAACCTCCTTCGACTAGACTTAAGGGGGAGACATGTGATGCGGTGATGAGGAGGGGCCCCACCCCACTGAAGATAGCTACCACGGCGGAGGTCAAAGTCAAGACGGTCAACTATCCTCAGTCGATCGGGCGAAGCATGCCTCGACCGAGGGAGAAGACCTCGATCCCGTGTTCGACACGAGGGAGGAGTCAAACGACCTACGCTCAATAGAAACGATGTGCAGAAGCCGAACTAAGCGGATTCCTCGCTTGGCGAGGTAGCAGGTCTAGCATTGGCAGAGTTCAACTTCGGCCGAGCGGCTACCCCGCTCGACATGGCAGCAGGACTCGGTAGTGGCAAAGTGGAACTTCAGTCTAGCAGACAAACACGCGGGAGTAGCGAGGTTCTGGCCAACCAGACGGGGCACCAGAGCGACGAAATTCTGGCCGACCAGCCACCTGATCGACCTAGCAGTACACTCCCTCTAATATCTATCGACATCCTTTTGGGAGTTGGTGCCGTTGACATCAGGTATAGAGAACCAGGAGATCGTACGGCGGAAGCTTCCACTGTCACTTCAGAGATATGCTCGACCCATTAAGGTACTGTGTCAGGGACACTTTACTGACAAGTCTTTCATGGAAAACTTTGGGAAGCATGACCGTCTCGGGAGAGCGTGCATGCGCGCTGCAGGAGCTCTATATAAGGGGAGGTTCAAACATCGGCGAATGTATGCAATATTCACTGTTTGCGCTACAGTTTTCTTGTTGCTCCACCTTATACTTCATCGCCGATGACTGACTTGAGTGTCGGAAGGCCAACGCCGGGTACCCCCTTCCCTGGCTCGACATTGACATAGTTTGTGTTGTAGGTCCGAGCGGAGTCTACAAGCGGTCAGCAAGCTAGCATTCTATCTCATTTACTTTCGAACAGAATCAATAAGATATCGATTTGTTTAAAGATTAAGGAATAATTATTTAATAGTTGAATTTATTATCGGTTCTTTATCAAAAGGAGCGGCTACGTTTTTTTATTTACCAAAAGAAATCTCCTAGTTTTAAAACTACCAAAAAGAGTATAAAAATAGTATTATTCCTTTCCTACCTCTCCCGCTAACTCCCTAAATCCCCTCTCTCCATGCTATTTCCCAACACATCCCTTGGTGGGTCAGATATGGGAAAATATCAGACCCAGTGTGAGCCTGATATGGTCCAATATCAAACTGACATGATATGAAAAATATTAGGTCCACGCTGGGCCTGATGTGAGAAAATATCAAGCTCACACTTAACTTGATATAGAAAAATATCAGACCCACCGTGGACTTGATATGAGACGATGGGTCTGATATGGAAAATTATCAGACTTTTTTTAATATTGGAAGGAGGGATACATTAGAAAATGAGAATTTAAGAAGTTGATGGAAAATATAGAAAGAGAATAATACTATTTTTGATAGTTTTAAAATTAGGATGCGAGTAAATAAGAAAATATGATGACTCATTTTTGATAAAAAATCGATTTATTTTAAACTCTTAAGTTTAAAATTAATCGAGAAAAAGAAAGAAAAAGAAGGAGAGAGTAAGATAATGATGAATGGAAAAAAATAAATTGTGGGATGAAATATTATAAATAACTTGCTCCAATATATTAGACTTTAAACTCATCGTCGAAGGTAAATAATATAATTTGATCTCTTGATAAATCTTTGATTAGCATATTCATAAGTTTCTTCTTAGATTATTCTACTAGAGATGAACTACTAACAGCTCCACATTACCTCACGTGGTCTTGAAATCAAATTTTGGCCTTCCATTTAAAAACCTTGCCAAATTGCCATTTTTAGGAAGAAAATATGATTTGGCCGTCCCGTGCAGGATATGATGTGACGTGTCCCACTCGCCGTAGCTTGCTACCATCAGTGGCATCTATCTGATTGTCAGCCTGATCCAAATTATACCTTAGGGACGGTGAATCCAGAAGATTATGACTGGAGTCTACCGGCAGTTGGCAGAGGAGAAGTTGGAGTCGATAGTGGAGGAAAGTGGGTCCGATAGATTTCAGTCACGGGTAAAAAGGCGATAACACTTGTTCTTAGCGCTCCCGTCATATCTTTGCCCAAGGTTATCACAAAGGAAGTTAATCATGATAACAAGAAAACTAATGTGCAGTGAAAAGAAAGATACGTGGATCAAGAATTTATGCTCTGACTACTCCGCGCCCAGACTTCAATCACGATCATGTTGACAATGATCTTCTTAAGTTTACCTTCTCAGGATATAATTTGAATCGGAATCAATGGATGCCAACGATGGACACACTACGATGAGCATGAGGACACGCAAATTTCGAGACAGACGATTCCATCTCCTGAGTCATAGGATGTTGTTCTCAAGCAATACGGAATTAAAATCTATACAACATATGCATGTGAAGAATTTAATTTGGGGGGAAGAATTTATTTTGGACTAAATCGTCGACTATCAGTGAGCTGAATATTGATATATAAAAAATTAATTTGCAAAATAATTCATTAACATATTTTATTTTTTTATCGAATAAATATAACTGGAGCCAAATTTTTGGGCCGACCAACGACAGGCCCTAATCTGATCCCCGCCGCCGTTGCACTCCGGCCTCCGTCTCCTCACCACGGATCGCGGTCGCGCCGCCGTCCGCCGGCCTTGCTACTTCGGCACCCAGGCGAAGGCGCTCAAATCAATCGAACATGCCCAGGCTCTCAACGCCACAGAATCAAATGAAGACTGGCTTGCTCAGGCCCTCTGTTCGCTCACTCAATCTCCTCCTCCTCTTCCTCCATAGGGCACGCAAGCCAAGCCTTGCTCTCCATCTTTTCTCTCAAATAACCTCCAACTCCATCCTCGTCCATCCCTATGCTCACTCCCTTGTCACCCGTACACTCCTCCAATCCGGCCGCTTCCAGGAAGCCAAGCGCTTCATTTTCCGTGCTGAGTCGGACTTCGGTTTCACTCCCAAGAGCTCCCTCTTCGAGTCCCTTATCCATGGCCTTTGCGTCGCCGAACAAAATCCAGATGAAGCCCTAGCGATCCTGCAGGAATGCATTCAGCATCATAATTTTTGTCCCTCTGTCGGAATCTATCGTGCGGTCGTTTCGGCTTTCGGTTCTCAAGGTAGATTTGATAGAGCAGTACAGATCTTGGAGGCCATAGGCGATGAGAAAAATCTATTTTTGACTGATAATTTCATATGCAGTTCCATCATCTCTGGATTTTCAAGGAATGGGGTGCCTGCACTTGGTCTGGAGTTTTATGAAAGGGCCAAAGTTGCTGGCTTGGATCCTAATCTTGTCACCTTTACTACGGTGGTTGATGCTTTATGCAGAGAAGGGAGAATTGATGAGGCTTGCAATCTGGTTCGGAAGATGGAAGACAATGGAATGGTGCTTGATGTCGTTTTATATACCTGCTTGATTGATGGGTATATGAAGAGAGGTGAGATCATGGAAGGACTTCGGAAACATAAATTCATGATGGAAACAGGAATAAATCCAGACGCAGTTAGTTATACTAGCATCATTGACGGTCTATGTAAGGAGGGGAGTGTAGAGAAAGTGATTGGTTTTCTGACTGAAATGGAGAATCACGATATACAACCCAATTTAGTGACTTACACAACTATAATTCGTGGTTTCTGCTTGAGGAATAAGTTGGAAGAAGCACTTTGCTTACTGAGGAAGGCTGAAGAACTTAGTTTTGTCGCAGATGAATTCCTTTATTCTATCATGATTGATGGCTTTTGTAGGAGGGGGGACTTAGATGGTGCTTTCAATATGCTCGAGAAAATGGAGAAAAAAGAGATAAAGGTTGGGTCTGTGACCTATAACACGGTCATCAATTCCCTGTGTAAAATTGGTCAGATAAACAAGGCAAATGAGATCTCAAATGGGTTCGTCAACGATAATTTTACGTATTCTATACTGTTACATGGGTACCTCAAGGAAACAAATGTAGGAGGTATCCTGGAGGTAAAAAGGAAATTAGATGAGTCTGGCGTTATTTGTGACATTGTTACTTGCAATGTACTCATCAAGTCTTTTTTCATGGTAGGTATGGTAGAAGATGCTTGCAAGCTGTTTAATGAATTGCCTTCGATGGGTTTGGTTCCAAATTCAATTACTTATTCTACTGTGATTGATGGTTACTTCAAAGAAGGTTTGGTTGAAAAGGCACTTATGTTGTTCAATGAGTACCAAAGGAATTCAACATTCACTAGTTCTTCCATCCATGATTATATGATTAAAGGATTGTGTAGGCATGGTATGACAAAAGCTGCTATCAAAGTGTTTGAAGACCTTGTTGAGAAAAGTGTATTTCCTGATGCAACTACTTGTAGGATGCTAATTCAAACTATATTTAGTGAAGGTAATGGTGATAGTTTGTGGAGGTTTGTTCACAGAGTGGAGAACATAGACCCTGAGCTTCTCTCTTTAATATGTAATGATGTTGTCCTTTTTTTGTGCAAGAAGGGGCATTTTCCAATTGCATTGAATGTGTATATGCTCTTGAGAATGAAATACTTGCCGGTCAAGAGCAAATCATATGACGTGCTTCTGGAAGGTCTTTCACGAATTGGAGATGAACACACAGCTGAAATAATAATGGGTGAATTCATCAAACAATATGGAACCTTTGCATCTGATAGGTCAAGTGCAATCTTCCTTTACCTTTGCAAGAAAAGTGTAGACAAAGCTATTCATTTTTTGAAGTTTAAGAGCAGAAGGATCCTTGCCACAACAATTGAATCCCTTAAGAAGAAGGGTAGAATTGAAGATGCCTACAAGTTTTTATTGCAATCTGAAGAAAATGGTGTGTCGTTGGATTTATTTGTTTACTCCATCGTGGTGGATGGACTTTGCAAGTCGGGTTATCTTGAAAAAGCTCTAGACCTATGTGCAACCATGAAAAAGAAAGGAGTACATCCAAATATAGTCATCTACAATTCTGTGATCAATGGGCTATGTCAACAGGGATGTCTAACTGAAGCATTTAGGGTTTTTGATTCTTTGGAAAAACTTATAATTCCTCCTACAATTGTTACTTATTCTACTCTTATAGGTGCTCTGTCTAGACAAGGTTTTCTGGATGATGCAAGCAAACTATTAAAGAGGATGATCAACAAGGGTGTTATTCCTAATACATATGTTTACAACAAGCTAATAAATGGCTATTGCAGCTTTGGATTAGTTGATAAAGCCATGGAACTTCTCTCAGATCTAGAAAAGAGTTGTTTGAATCCTGACGCTTTTACAATTGCTTCTATTATGAGTGGATATTGTCAACAAGGGGATGTTGAAAGTTGTCTAAGCTTCTTTATTCAGTGCAAGAGTAGAGGGCATTTTCCAGATTTCTTGGGCTTCATGAGCCTCATAAAAGGGTTCTTTGCCAAGGGAAGGCAGGAAGAAGCAAGAGGCATGTTGCGGGAAATGTTGAAGTCTGAAGAAATTACAAAGCTGATAAATGCTGCTGGAAATGAACTCCATCTAGAGTCCTTGCAGAATCTTCTATCAGTTGCATGTGAGCAAGGAAAAATTGAGGAAGTCATACCTATTCTAAATGAAATTTCTTGTATGTTTTTTTCTTCAACAAGGTTTAACGGCCACAGAATGTTTACAAAACTGAATAAGCTGCATGATTCTGATATGTTAGACATGAAAGCTGAAAAGACAGAGGGGACACATATTCATCACCCAGAAAGTAATAGGGAGTCAAGGCCAGAACATGAACTTAGTTTGAAATTCAACATAGACAAAGACAAGGAAGCTCATGAATATCAGATAGTAAAACCACAGGGATACGACTTTGCTACCTACTATTCTACGATTTCATCCTTATGTCGCAGAGGGGACCTGCAGAAGGCTAACATTGCAATCAGAGCAATGCTTCAAGATAAAAAAAAGTCCTCAGTCAGCCACTTGGGACTCTTTGATTAGTCAGGACCTTTCTGTAGGTTTTGGTCTGCTAATGGACAAGTGATAAGGGAAGCTGAGACTATTTTTGTTTACTGTTTTCATTCAGCTCCTTGCAACACTTTGTTGGGTAATAATTTCTGCAAGGGATTAAATTTTGTGCAGTGAGTCAAACCTAATGTGAAGTAAAAACTTTACCTGGTATGGGGTCTATATTTCAACGTAAAGAATCCAGCTGTAGTCTCTCCAATATCTCCTATGACATTCCTGGATCTGTTTGAAAGTGGAAACTTAGCCTTGTTCCAGAGTTGGCACGGACCAAAAACCCTGTAGCTTGTAGATCATAAAACATGCACAAAATCCTGATGCTTTTTGACGCCAGCTGACTTTACCTTGGTGACCTGATCTCTGATGCTTCCAGTGTTTGTCAAGAATTAATGGTCTGAGGTTCCTTGTAATATCCATGGGGCTGTGCTAATTAAACAGAGTCCATCAATCCTCAAAAGCACACTGTTACGGTGCGCCACTCAGTCAGCTCGAGGACATCAATTAGTTCACAATTCATAGTATATCCTCTTCATTTAGATGTCAGCTAAAGTTTTACAATAGTTTTTGCTGTTGGTTCAACTGCTAACAGTCCGAGCCATTATTTTTCTCTTATTCATCCTCCCTTTCTATAATCTTTAAACCTTAAAAGTGGAAGGCAGTTGACTTTTGTCTGGTGGAAATGACCTAGGGAACACGCACATTGGTGCTAGAACAACAAGGATAAATTGTGAATTTCAGCTATTTTGAGCTAGCCTAGTGGCTATACAAGGTGATTGGAAAATTGTCTTCTTCTGGACATAAGGCGCATCACTGAAATATCCAACTTTTGCATGAAAACGTTAGCAAAATTTGCTTGCATTATTAATGTTTTATTCTTGGAGAAATCTCTATAGTTTGCATTACCAATAGAAATCACATTTAAGATAATGATACAACATCATTGTCATCAACATCATGCCATATTTGTCCCTACTATTTGGAGCCAGTTAATTTATGATACAACAACAACAACCAAGCCTTTTCCCACTAGGTGGGGTCGGCTGTATGAATCCTTTTACGCCATTGAGCTCTATCTCCTATTATATCATCATCTATATTTAAATAAATTTTATCTTGTTTTATTGTTGCTAACCAAGTCTTTTTTGGTCTTCCTCTTCCTCGTTTTATATGCATGTTTATCATAGTTTCACATCGCCTAACTGGAGCATTTATTGGTCGTCTAAGTACATGTCCATACCATCTTAAACGTGTCTCTCTGAGTTTTTCCTCAATAGATGCAACTCCTACTTTCTCTCTAATGCTCTCATTTCTTATTTTGTCCATCCTCGTATGTCCACACATCCACCTTAACATCCTCATCTCTGCAACTCTCATCTTCTGTTCATGTGCTCGAGTCATAGCCCAACATTCAGCTCCATATAACATAGCAGGTCTAATTGCGGTTTTATAGAACTTACCTTTAAGTTTAAGAGGTACTTTACGGTCACATAAAACACTCGACGCTCCCCTCCATTTCACCCTGGTAATGGTTAATTTATGATAGTGATACAAAAATCAAAATTATTAATTCTTAAACCTCTCAGAAAGTCCTCATACAAATTTGGTAATGGTATAGATAACCATCCTGGTATCTTCTCATCTGGTTATGCCAACTGTATTTTACTAATTAACGAAACACCACCTCAGGTAATGCTGAAATGTAGAGGGCATGAGAGAGTATAAAGTCACCACCTCCCATTAATCTCACATGGTTAAGTGGAAGCCCTTTTGGGCTTCTTGAATTTCATGGGTTCACACCTGTTGCACAAAAATAGAATATGGACTTGATATTAGCTTCATGTTAATTTAGAAACTAGAGGATCACTAACTATTCATTCACCTTTTTCTTTGCTAATCGCCTTGTAGTATGTATGACTGTTGATTTTTTTTTTTTCCCCTCTCTGTAGTGTTTTCTGATCAATTATTAAATTGCAGAAAGGAATAGATGAAAAATTGGGAAGCCACTTTAGGACATAATCCTGAAGCTTTTTTCAAGAGTGGTATGAGGCATGCTTGTTATATACTTTTGCTATCGAATGAGAATCAATTTCTATTACATTTGATCAAATCTGTCTCTCTGTAGGTTATGCTCTAGGTAGATATGGAAGTTAATGGAGTGCCTTTGAAGGTAATGTAAACTATAAAGACTTAGTTGTCATTTTTAGTTCTGCAGAAGATGAATCCAGCAAATAAGTGGATTTTGGATAGATCATATTACAATGATAAGCAACCCATTCGTAATTAGTTTATCACTAGGAAAGATGGGAAAATCATATGGCATCTATTTTTGTCCATGGGATGAAAGATAGTGCCACTTCAGTTCCATTATCATTCTCAAGTTAAAATACATTTGGTCTGTTGAATTGTAGTGTTTGGTACACAAATTTGAGATATAGGTCTCAAACTACATGTAATACTTATCTTGTACTAATTTGAATTCTGTGAACTCTAAACTTTCTTCAAAATAATTGAAAGGTGATAAAGTTATATAGAGATAAAATGCCTTTGAATAATCTGATGGAACCTCCTATATTTCAGCCTATAGAAAAGCCATCAATCTTTCTTCTGGAAGGCTTGACAATGGTTTATTTTTCAGTATTACAATCATTGTTCTTTCAGACTGATTTTAGTTATCTTATCCTTATGTTTCCAGGCTTTTGTTGATAGTGGAGCACAATCTACAATATTTTCTAAAAGTTATGTGACAAATGTGGGTATGATGACCAGTCTAAGCCTCCCAGTCAATGTAGCAGCAATTGGACCTTCTATGCTAGCTGCCATATAGGAATGACAGATGGATTGCTCTATGATGCAATTTGGGGAAAGCAAAAGAGAAGATGCTTGTTCGTATATTAGGAGGCTCTATTGAAACTCCTTATCAGCATTACAGAGGTGTTGCTATTGCAGTTGGCCAGTCAGAGATATTAGGCTTAATGCATGTTGCACCAATTAAGGTACTTTTTGTTTTGACCAGTTCTATCAAAAACATGATCATTTGCAGATCTTTAGTTATTGACTGGTGATGGATCTGGCTACTCACTCTCATTACATGTTCTCTTTATTTGGAAATTTATTTCACTTTGATGGTTGATAAATCAACTTGTGTGATGGTACACTGTATTAATGTCTCTCTACTCGATCAATAGGTTGGCTTCTAAAATTCCATGTACATCAACACATGTTTACGAGGCAATTTATCTGTTTTACTATAACGCCGATAATAATTCTAAAGCTTGGATATAATATTTCAATTCATGAATCACTAACTGTCTATCTTGGTCATAGATTGGCCCATTTATTCTACCCATGCTTGTTTTTATTTTCTTTAATCTTTCAAAATGTTATGCTCTTTACGCCTTATAATTCCTTTTCAAGCGAGTTCCACACAGATAAACTGTCTCCCAAAGATCATTCTATCTGGGCCATTATTGTGCTTGACTGCGAAATATTCCGACTTAAGTTTGCATTTTTTTTTGCAGAAAAGGACATATATTCATGTATCCCTGATGAACAAAAACTCTCAAAACAAGCATCAATTTCTAGCATTACCAGTTGAAGCTTTCAAACTTCTCTGTTATTCAGTGTATCTGATACCTTGGCGTTGTCCTATGCAACTGAAGATTTTGCAATCAAGCGATGAAGTTCTTATTTGAAATTTTCTGAAAAGAGAGTTTACCAAGAACACTGCAAAAACACACTATGCCCATATAATGAACGTATCATCATTAGTGAA
This sequence comes from Zingiber officinale, assembly GCF_018446385.1. Classification (NCBI taxonomy): domain Eukaryota; kingdom Viridiplantae; phylum Streptophyta; class Magnoliopsida; order Zingiberales; family Zingiberaceae; genus Zingiber; species Zingiber officinale. The sequence goes on from NC_055992.1 coordinate 118,238,506, forward strand.
TGTTTTTGGCTATTATTTGAACACTTCCATTCGTGGAAGCGTTTATTCAATGAATTCTGAGTTCTTTTACAATGTCCAAAGAGAATTCCAGCAAAGGTATCTCATAGCTGTTGGCAAGTGACTAAGCTCTGAAGAACAATACACAAACTGGAGCAGAAACAAGGAAAAGATACATATTTGGAAACTCAACGCACGATAACATGAACTAACATTACAACAATCAGCAATCATTAAACTTGAAAATAACATCACATATTCACTAAATGCATACCATCTATTGCTTAGTCTCTCTCGTTTTCTCTTTTTCTTTGCTAGAGATCTACAAGGAATAACAATTACTATGTAGACGAAGAAAAAAAGAAAGAAGAAATGAATAGTGAGAACCTTTAGCCAGAGTGAGCTTCTGATGGAGTCTTGGCATCAATGGACAGTGCATGCAATCCACTTTGCAACTCCTCTTGCAGCAGGTCATAGATAAGCCTGTGCCTCTTCACCAAGCTTTTCCCTTCGAACTCCTTCGTGATCACCCTGACATTGAAATGCGTCTCTCCATCAGTGCTTCCCCTGACTCCGGCGTGGCCTGCGTGGAGATAAGATACATCCTCCACCTCCAATTCAGACGGAGATAGCCCTTGTTGCAATCTCTCGACGATTCTCTTCTTTCTTCCACCAATATCATCCCTTTCCGATGTCTCATCCTTATCAGCGAGATTTGAGTTACCGTTGACCCGTGAGGCCGATTCTCCGGGGACTTCCTCGGCTTCGCCACCCAAAATTGAATTTTTCTCTTCTTTACTTGTTGTGCTTGCAGTCTTGGATTCTACAGGTTTACTTTCGCCGGTCTCGGCAGATTCGATGTACAGCTGGACGGCCTTCTGCTGCATGAGCTTGAGCATGTTGAGGAACCCGTTGTTCCTGGACGGGGTGAGGCTCTGGCGGAGGCCGAGGAGTTGGACGAAGTCGGGCGGCACGCGGGCGATGACGGTGGCGGGGGATCCAGAGAGGCCGAATACGAGAAGGGCGGCGAGGCCCTTGGTGAGGGCGGAGTCCGAATCGGCCTCGAAGCGGACGGCGGTCGGGTCGTCAGGGTCGGCGAAGGCGCGGACCCAGACCTGGGATACACAGCCGCGTACGCGGTGGGCGTCGGTCTTGAACGCGGGGTCGAGCGGCGGCAGCCGGGCGCCGTAGTGGAGCAGCTGCTGGTACTTGGCTTTCGGCTCGGGGACCGACTGGAAGAGGGCGATGATGTCGCGCAGCTTGGGAGGGAGGAGGGAGGCGTCCACGGATTCCAAATCTTGGTCATGCTGCCGCTGCTGCTGCTGCTGCTGCTGCTGCTGGGCTCGGAGGGGGATAAGGGAGGATCTTGGGAGAGATTGGAAGGAGATTGGGGAGGAGAAAAGGAGCGATCTTGATAGGCAAAGGAAGGAGGAGGCGTTGGAAGGGAAAGAGGACGACGAATTTGGGAGGAGCTTGGGAGAGGCGACGCGGCGGAGAGCGAAAGAGGAGATGGAAGACGACGCCATGGCTGGACACGGGGAGAGACGGAAGCTGGATGGATCTCTCCTTTTGTGCGTGTCCTTATCGGATCCTAAAATTCATACCCGATATCGGATTTGGATTGTCTAGCTACTTCCCGAACCCGATTTTTTGGAAACCCCCTTCTGTTTCCGGCATTGACTGTGACCACTGAATCAAAGTCAAACACGAGGTTCCGCCTATGCAACTGCAAAACATGTGGGTTAACGTAATTTTTGGATCGGGTCGGGTCGGGTCTTATTTCTGATATAAACTGATCCGATTTCATCAGCAGGCCCACTTAGGCCCACCATTTCAAAGGCCCAGTGGCATTCTCGTAAATTCATACAACATTGAAACCCTAGGTTGATTCCGTTCCTTCTATAAAAGTCCAGCGAGGGCGCAACATTTGTTATCTTCTCGTGGTGGCAGCCGCGCTTCATACTCTTCCAAGATGTCGAAGCGAGGTAATCCTCTCGATCTCTCTGCTGGCTGCTCGTAATTGATGTGATCTGCTGTTGAAGATCTTCGTCGTGGAGAAAGTTGAGTTTTTGTGACGTTTTTTATTTCTATTTGCGGCCTTTCTTAGGTCGCGGAGGAACGGCGGGGAACAAGTTCCGGATGTCTCTGGGTCTACCAGTGGCGGCGACGGTGAACTGCGCTGATAACACCGGAGCGAAGAACCTCTACATCATTTCTGTGAAGGGGATCAAGGGCCGGCTTAACCGTTTGCCTTCTGCCTGCGTCGGGGACATGGTTATGGCTACCGTCAAGAAGGGGAAGCCTGATCTTCGGAAAAAGGTCATGCCTGCTGTCATTGTTCGTCAGCGGAAGCCGTGGCGCCGAAAGGACGGCGTATACATGTACTTCGAAGGTATGCTGATTGATCTCTATATTCAAGTCGATTTTTTTTTTTTATATATTTGATTCATAACTTATTGTAAGGTATAGTTTTTTTAATCCACTGACTGCATGTCACTATACTTGGATTGAACGTGGTTGATTAATAACAAGTTGAGAATGTCCTTAAATTTTCTCTCTAATTTCTTATTCGGTTCTATGCAATTTCTTACTGAAGTACCCTCTCTTACAGTTAGCTTATGTGGAAGTTTGTGATCGTAGTGATGTGATTTAATTCAAGGGTAATAATTTTTGTTTACTGATTCCCGGTTGTAACAATTAACGTTAGGGATGGGAGAAACAAGGATAAGTGTCTGCCAACAGTGTTATTATGTAGGTTTTAAAGTCTCCTCCCCAACCTTCAGTATCTGTCTACTGCTAACATCACCTTGACTTCTACATGGTAGTGTGCTTCTACACTGGAAAATATATCACTTTTTTTTTTAAACTTCTTTCCACTGGTAACATTGGTGACAACACTGGCATTAATAACGACAAGGTGTCCTGGTACCACATTAGATGTGTAACAATTGCCATCTGGGATAGGAGGGCCAAGCCTAAACTACTTCCAATAGTGCTTTATATGTATTTGGATCGTCACCCCCTGAACCTTCTGTATGTGTGCTATTAATATCGTCTTGCCTTTCACACGGTAGTTTACTGCTTATGTTCCTACACTCTGAAGATTGTTTGACTCTTGGTTTCCCTCACAAATTGTGTTTGGTTATCCGTATGATATGCATTGGCTTATTTACCATTTTGCAAATATTACATTTTTGCGTCTCTGTTATAGTTATTTCTGTATGTATCCCTGTTCTATGTAGGATAAACTTTTTACATGTTGTATTGTCTCTTTTTAATTTTTACTGTCACTATAGCCTGTTAAGTATTCATGGACTGATTCCAAACCAGTAACTTTTTATTTTATTCTGCTTTTTGAGTGTTTTCATTGACATTTTCTCAATTATCTGTTTCTTTTGCTTTTCCAATCATACAGACAATGCGGGAGTGATTGTTAATCCAAAGGGAGAAATGAAAGGTACTATACCATGCTGTTTGGTTCTTGAACCCTTTGTGGTTTGATCATTTCAGGATTTCGTTAACTGTTTGATTGTGTCAGGATCTGCAATCACTGGACCAATTGGCAAGGAATGCGCAGACCTGTGGCCAAGGATTGCAAGTGCAGCAAATGCAATTGTGTAATTTGCTTAAGTTCAACCGCTGAGTTTTTAATGTTCACTTTTCAGACATTGGTTAGGCACCAAGGTTCTTTAAATTACTTGTTGAGTAGTTTTTATTTTGAAAAACCCGTGGAATGTTTCCATGTAGTGCTGATTCTACCATTTTGGATTTTGAACTCAATACTCTTTTTGGTGGTTCGTGAATTTCCAGTTGATAAATGATGATTTCTGGTGAGTTTTTCGATCAAATTACTCTAGTTATTTACCACTGTGATTTTTGTTTTCTAAAAGAATAAAAAAAATAATTTAATTTTATAATTCAACTGTTACGAATTAGGATTATGTGCTAGATTTTATTACTTTGATCAGTTTGTTTTGCTCATAATTATTGTATTTTAATTGTTGCTTATTAATTAATTAGATTGAAATTTGAATATTTTGATTTCTTCAATACCAGTTAATTTTAAGGGCAAAACATTGTAATTAAATTAAGTTTGATTATTCTCTACAGTTTATATCGATAATTTTTTTAAAAATGGTTACTTTGTAAATATATCGTACTGCGGTACCCTGTGGGCGGTGTGATGATTAAAATATAAGGTGTTATTATGAGGTTGGGATTGAAATGTGTGGTGTGATGATTAAAATATAAGGTGTTATTATATAAGGTTTGGGATTGAAATTTGGTGCTTCTGAGCATGTTTTTTTTTTTTTTTTTTTTTTTTTCATGTCTTGGCCATTTGGATTTATTGTTGGTGATCATTTGAGATTTACTTTTTTCGTGTTGACTAAGGATGAATTGATGGGTAGTTACATTAGTGGTTAGTAGCTATCTATGATTTATTTTTTTTGTGTTAATTTAGTGATAAATTGGTGGGGACGTATTTTGTCGTATAATAGTTAATTATTTTTTTATTCAATATAATTAGAAACTTCTTTTAATGATTCCTAAATAAAAGACAAACATTTTTCTAAAACAAATAAGAAGTATGCCCTTTAATTGAAATAAAATTAAAACTCGATGCAATATAAAAACTTCTTAAAAAAATACTAAAATTGAAATAAATTAAAATTTTGTAACATATATAATTTAGTTCCTATGCACATCCTTGTTTCATGGTGTAGGGACCAGGGTGCGGTGATTTGGAGTATTGTTATGTAAAATTTTGGGATCTAAACTTGGGCAATTGAATGTAAATCCATGCTCTCGATTTATTTTTATTGGAGCATTTTCGAGTAGCTAGATTTATACTCAATTCAATTGTTTATGAGTGTGTAAGATAAAAAAAAAATATGGAACCTCCCCTAGAGCCATGAGTGTGTAAGATAAAGATGTATAAGGTATCAAATCTCTCTATTTATTATTTTTTATTTAGCTCTGGCAATCCGATTTTATTTTTAAGATTTATAGATTAAATTATAGTATTAACCGTAAAAAAAAATCAAATTGAAAAAAAATTTAGTCACACTAACTCTTAACAACATAACATAAAAAGTATCATTGAACATCAATTTGTTTTCACAAGACATCACAAATCTTGGAATATTAATGTATTAACCAAGTTTGTTAGTATATATCAAAAAATTTAATTTATTCCCATAATTTTTAATCTATATCTACTCCAAGTGTCTTATTTGTTTTGTAATACGTCCCTAGGGTTATAGTAATGTAATAGGATATTTAAATTATCATCTAAATATCCACGATTCGATCCTTAGCTATGATGTATTTATAATATTTTTCTTTAAATAGGGAGTACAATTAAAGAATACTAGATTTGTGAATTGATTATCGTATGTGCTTTTCGATTTATTTTGATGATTGATAAAAAATTTTGATGGAGTCAAATTAATCATTTTAAAAATAATCAATAAAGATAACGGAGATTATCTTTAGTTTTTTTTTTTTTCATTTGTTTCGTAATCCCATTCTCCTCTCACTTTTATCTAAGAATCATTTAAAAATGAAAGAAAGTAAGAACCATCTAAAATGACAGATGCTGCACTTTTATAATACTAGTTGACTATTACCAATCACTGCTGCAAATATGGTGAAATCGAGAGGACAATGAGTGTGATGAGATACATAAGATCCGTAGATTTATGTTTCGACATCTCTATGATTTAACCTTGCTTTTTCAGTTACAAATATAATCATCATTTACTATCTCGAATAACCCTATGAGATTAACTTTTACCAATCACGCTTTCACAGACGATTAATCACCGGAACTTTAGAGATCATAAATAATAAACTATTTTAAAGATCATTTACATCGTGCTTAAATGATTCAAACTTAATTATCTCGTTGCATATGTTGGACAGTACATGAGTTGCAATGCAACATTAAGAAGATAAAAGGGTATTTATTCATCTCCATCTTTTTTCTATTATATATTATTAATACATCGATTACATATCAGTAGATTCTTCTCCTATATATTGATATGTCTATGAGCAATCGAGGAGGATCGGTGAATACACAGTGGAGGTGACGGTGGGCAAAAAGAACATTCTATCGTGATTTAGTTTATAGAAAATCTGAAGACGTTTCAAATAGTGATTTTCTGACAGTAGCAGCATCTTCGCCGACGTCTTCTTCGATTTTTTCTCGGGAAATCACTGTGAGTGGTTTACAGTTTTATCTTATGTTTCATGTATAATAGAGGCAGCAATGATATAAGAGCAATGCTTAAACATGAAATATATCTCTTCGTCGAAAAGAAATGTCTCTTCCGTCGTCGTCAGGCGAGATCGATTGCGATTTGTTGTAGTTATCGAGCCTTGAGAGATTATTAGCTATCGACTTCTGTGGCTGGAGAGTGCCGGCGACCACGTTGAGAGGCGGATGATCGATAGTCATGGCAATCGCGTTCGTCGCAGAAGAAGAGAGTGTTATGGTCGCGACAGAGAAGAGAAAAAGAAATTTAATAGATTAAAACAGATCTTACTCGATTTAAAATCTATGTGATCGATTAAACTGATGAAGCATAGTAAATCTGTATAATCGATTGATGTAATCGATTCAAACTAGCTATAATCAATTAAATAGATTTTTAATCAATCTAAGTAATTGATTAAACGATGATGCAATATTAAGTTCCGGTTCATCCGTCAAATATTGTGTTGTGAGAAAATATTTAATTTATTAAATAAAAAAGAAAAGAAATTCCTCTTTCAAAATCACGGGTAATGAATAAAAAAACGAATCTTTTGTATGTTTAATTAAGTCTCATTAAATATATTTATTAATTAATTATATAGCTGTAGAAATATATTATTAATTAATAAATACATATTTAATTAATTTATGGTTCAATTAATTAAAAATTAAATTAAATCAACTTGTTCAATCAAATCAAGATCTGATTTAAATTATTAGTTGATTTAATCAAATCAAGATCTGATTTAAATTATTAGTTGATTTAAGTAGACTAGTTTAATTCAATAATATCTAGATCCGGCTTAAATCATTTGTTGGTTTAACCGGATCTATTTATTATTGAATTAATTGGGATGGATTTGATTATATAAGTTGGACTAATCAAATATGATCGGATTAGTTCTATTGTGTCATATTTGATAAAAAGATTAGATTTATTCTAATGGGTCAGGCTTAATCCAATGGACATTGGATTAATCAAACAGACCTGAGTTTGATCAAAAAGTCTAAAATTGACTTAAATGAACTTAGATTAAAATAATAACAGACATAGGTCAAAAATCTCTGTCTAATTAAATTAGTTCTAATAAGGACAATGAACTAAACTTAGGATCTGAATTCCTGATCAACTGATCTAATGGGTCAGTCGACTTAAACTCCTAAAAATCAAGAAGATTTGTTTTTATTGATTTATAATGATGGTTCTATGCCTGTATAAATTGAATTAAACTGATTTTGTACTAGTTAGTTGGTTTTGTACTGACTTATTTAAATTCAATTTCTCAGATGACACGAACGATTACCACATTGACTCATCGTGAAGTGCGGCGAAACCAACTCCGGGAGGAAATCCAGGGGATAGAGTATAACTCTGCTTATGGAGTCAACGAACATGTTAGACAGCTTGATAGACTATTTTAGAAACTTGAGCAAAAAGGGTATCCAATCCATGACAAAGACAGAAGATGGGCTCTTGTTCAGTCACTACCAGAACATCTCAGTGATATAGTACACCAACTATGAGATTACTTTGAAGGGCGAATATGATATTCGGAGATGTGCCAACAGTTACTTCAATTGGAATGGAATCCTGAAGAATCTGAAGAGGATCCAGATCCCGAAGAAATGGATTGTGGAGAGTCTAAAGAGGATCCAGATCCCACAAAAATGGACCTCAAAGAATTTGAGGAGGATCCAGAAATAGACCTCGAAGAATTTGAGGAGGATCTAGAAATGAACCTCGAAGAATTGGAGGAGGATCCAATAATAGATCCAACCAAGGATTTAGAGATGAATCTTGTGGAATTAGAGGAAGATCCGGAAGAATGTGTAGTAGATCCAGAAATGGATCTAAACATGGATCTAAAGGATGATTTTGAGGCTGATCATGTCATCGTCGAGTCTGGGATGAATGAGATATAATTGCCCATTCTACTAACATTTATCTTAGTGGGAGTGGTACTAGCTTATCTATGTCACTAGTATTTTGTTTACGGTCATTATATACGAATAATATTAGCCCATTTAGTTTTTGAGTCATGTAATAATTTCTATCATTATGTACGAATAGAGTTATATTATGAAAAGTTATGTTATGTGTTAAAAACTTGAAAATGATTAGGGAGATAAGTAACATGATTCGAGACTTAAAAGCTATCGGTCATGAGTTAACCAATGAACAACATGTGCAGACAGTTATCCGTTCCCTTCCTGATTCTTGGGAAATGATGAAACAAAATCTGACTTATAATGAAAGTATTAACACTTTCACTGATGTCTCACGTCATGTTGAACTTGAGGCAGAGAGGAATGAATCTGCAAAAATTTCTGGTCAAGCTTTTGTAGCTGAAGGTTCTGGTTCCAATAATAAGAAAAAATGGTTTAAGAAAGGAAAGAGAAAAGGAAAGGAGACTAGTGCTGCGAAAAACCAAATCAAGAAGAAAGGAAAGAAATATGGACAAAGACCTAAAAGCAAGCTGACTTGCTACAACTATGGCAAAAAGGACCATTTTGTCGAGATTGTACTGAGCTTAAAAAGGTAGATCCATCTCTACCTTCTTTTCATGAACATAATGTTGTAATTACAATATTTTTAGCTAATTCTTATCCTTTATAGATTGTAGATTTAGGAGCAACGAAATATATAGCTCATGATAGAGCTACACATGTGGAGTACCATTAGGTACTAGCTAGCATCAAATGGATATATGTGAAAAATAATGCAAGACTTGAAGTCAAAGGAATTGACACTTGCAAGTTCAATCTATATGGTGGATGAACCTTGTTTCTATATAATATCCTGTATGCTCTTGAGATTCGATAGAATCTGGTTTCCATCATTTGTCTTCTTGATTTAGTTTATTGTGTATTTTTTTATAGTCATTGCGTGGAATTTCGGATTAACTCAGTGTTAATTGGGCATGATTATGTAACAAATGATTTTATGGTTCTTGATATAGAATCAAATAATAATGATGGTCGTTTTTTAAACATTGCTCTTACTAGTAATGCTGATGTTAATGATGAAATTTGGTATGCTAGATTAGGACATATAGGACAATAACGAATGACTAGATTAGCTAAGGAGGGTCTTTTAGGTACTCATGCTAAGATTGACTTATCTATATGTGAGCATTGCCTTGCTGGAAAAGCAACTAGGAAACCATTTGGAAAAGCTATTAGAGCTGAATCACCATTGCAATTAATTCATTTTGATATTTGTGGTCCAATGAATTTGAAGGCTAGAAATGAGAGTTCTTATTTTATTGCATTTATTGATAACTTCACACATTTTGGTCATGTATATTTGATTTCTCATAAATCTGAAACATTAGATTGCTTCATTCGTTACTTGAATGAAGTTAAAAATCAATTGGAATGTAAGGTTAAAACCTTGCGCACTGACCGTGGAGGTGAATATTTGTTTGACCAGTTCAAGATAATGTGTAATGAGAAAGAGATCATTAGACAACTAACTATCTCTGGAACTTCACAGTACAATGAGGTTGCTGAAAGAAGAAATATGACTCTTCTTGAAATGGTTAGGTCTATGATGGTGTAGGCTAATTTGCTAATCTCCTATTGGAGAGATGCAGTATTAGCTGCGGCCTATATACTTAACAAAGTATCTTCAAAGTCAGTTCCATCTACCCCACATGAACGTTGGACAGGCAGAAAGTCAGATTTAAGTAATCTGAGACCTTGAGGGTCAGTTGCCTATGTTCATGATAAGACTCACGAATATGAAAAATTGTGACCTAGAGGTAAGAAGTGTATCTTTATAAGATATTCTGAGATTTCTAAGGGTTATGTCTTTATTGGTGAGTGTTAAAATGGAACCATATTTGAAATAGAGTCAAGAGATGTTACTTTTCTTGAAACTGAATTCCCAACACGAGGTGAAGTTGATAAGACTATTCCTCTATATAAGATAGAGGAGGAGAATAATGTTCCTTTATCAACAAATCAAGAGATGCCTAAATCTAGTCAACCTATTGGGAGTAATTTGTCACTGAATGAGTCAGTTTCTCAACAGTCCAACCTACGAAGTAGTCGTTTGATTATTGCTTGGAGAAGGTTTGACATTGAGAATGAGGTATTGATGATTCTCCCAGTTGATGATGAAGAACCTCGAACAATTGAGGAAGCTTTGAGAAGCTTAGTAAGAGAAAAATAGAAAATTGCAATAGATGAGGAAATGAAGTCAATGAGAAAAAATTAAGTTTGGGATCTAGTCGACCTTCCTCTGGGCCGAAGGACTATTGGGAATAAGTGGATTTTCAAGATAAAGAGGAAAGCAGATGATTCAATTAATCGGCAAGAGGCTCATTTAGTTGCAAAAGGATATACCCAACTAGAGGGTATTGATTTTGAAGAGACATTCTCCCCAGTTGTAAAGTTTGTGTCAATACGTGTCATACTAGCTATAGTAACCCAATTTGACATGGAATTACATCAAATGGATGTAAAAATAACTTTTCTTAATGGTAATCTTGATGAAGAAATCTATATGGCACAGCCAAAAGGTTACATTGCTAAAGGCCAAAAAAATAGAGTTTGCAGACTTAAGAAGTCTATATATGGGCTAAAACAAGCATCAAAACAATGGAACATAAGATTTAATGAAGTCATTTTATCTTATGGTTTCGAAATGATCAATGAAGATCATTGTGTTTACCTAAAAAAGGAAAAAAGAAAGTTTGCCATTATATCATTATATGTTGAATAGAAGTCAAATCCTGGCTTTCATCACAATTTAACATAATAGATATGGGAGAAACAAAGTATATCTTAGAAGTGAAGATCATTAGAGATCGATCAAAAAAGCTTTTAGGTTTGTGATGTTGGTCATTTTACATGTCACTAGATACTTCAAAATTAATAAAGATTGGAACCCATTGAAACTAAAGATAAGAGTTGTAGTAAAGAACTCAAATCGTATTTTTTTTCCAAGGATAACTAATAAATGTGTGTAAATTCTAGATTCAAAGCTATTTTTTGGGTTTTCTTGTCACTTTGAATTAATGCATCATTGAATCAAGTTCATCAACTAATAGATTGTCCAAACATAATCATGACTAACAACATATAACTGAGCTAACAACTAACATCTCAAGTAAACCTTCAATTTACAAGCATAATCATAATCACAACAAAACAATTGAATAGAACAAGAATTTGCTGACTAAATAATCGAAACTAATCAAACTTGTAGTAAATGGAATGATAAATTCAAAATAGAAAATAGATTGCAAACTAAGCTATCAGATTATCAGATTTGAGCAAGTGATTTTGAAATCAAATGTAAAGTAAATGTTCCACATCTCAAATCCTAGATTCAATCACTCATTCTGCTGTGAAACAAATATGCTCCAGGGAACCTCCCTTCAAGCATCCAACTAAGAATGACCAAGCTTCCAGCTATTATCAGATGATGCTCACGGCTCCTGGATACCTCCATTCAAGCTCACTATCGGTTGGTAATCACATCGCCCAAGAACAGAGGTTGAATTCTGGAATTTCTTAACCGGATCAATTGATCAAATCGATCTAGTTTTGTTGCGGACTGAAGATCGGAATGACATCGGAAACTTCAAAAAACCTCCCTTCAAGCTCTGTTGAATGGCGAAGATCGTAAATCGGGAACCTCCCTTGATTTGGAATGCGACAATGAACAGAATCCAAATTGCGGACTGGGGTACCTCCCTCTGCTGTTCTCTGACCTCGGATGATGAACGGCGGTAGCTCAGAGATCGTCATCGGTGAAGGTGATGAGCTCTCAGATCTGGAATGTGGACGGAAGCATCGGGGACGAAGGTGAACAATTCCAAAATCATGAGAAGAGAAAAACGCTCAAGCTCACATTCACTGTAGCTTCTCACACCTTTTAAATTTCATCAGATCTCAATCAGCGGCTGAAAATACTTCAGATCTCATCTAACAGCCGGATAAATTCAGATCTGGATCAAAAGCTTCAGATCTTAATCAATGACTGTGATCTACTTCCCCATGACTAGGATGGATCAGATCTTTAATGGATGATTCAGATCTCTCTTGGTCTTGATGAATGGTCCAAATTAGTTCTGGATTGACTCTCCTTGATTAGCCCCATATTTGAGCCCAAATTTGGTCTGATCTGATCGGGTCCATGACCCTTTTGATGCCTACAAAGAATATCAAAATATTAGCATCAAATACCATGATTATAAGCTAATTTATAATTAAGTCCAAGATTAAATATAATTTATTAAATGTGATGTAAATATGAGTTTAACCTATGAGAAGATCATTAAAAGCATGCATTATCAATCAAAATATTGTAGCAAAATCATGGTTATCAGTTTGTCTTAAGAAGCTTATATCACTAAGATGTTACAACATTTTAATATGTTAGATTGTAACATTGAACAAACACATATAGCGAGAAGTACTATTTTGAGTAAAAGTATGTATCCCAAGACCCCTGAGGAAATAGCTGAAATGAAGAAAAAACAATATGGCAGTGTTATTGATAGTTTAATGTTCACTATGTTATGTACTCGTCTTGATATAAACTATGCTGTTGGCTTAGTTAGTCTTTTTCAGTCAAACCCAGGATTGAGAGACTGGAAAGCGGTGAAAGAGATATTCAGATATCTTAAAGGGACAGTAGATTATTACCTCTATTTCCAAGGATCAGATATGAGCTTAAATGACTACACAGATACAGATTGGGTAGGGGACCTTGATGATAGAAAATCTACATATGACTATACCTTCTTGTTGAATAGCGGTGTCATCTCATAGAACAGCAAGAAACAGACTTGCATAGTTGATAATGGAAGCTGAGTATGTGGCTTGTGCAGCGGTTGTGTAAGAGGTTGTCTGGCTAAGAAGGTTCCTGAAACATCTAAAGATTGCTGAGGACAGTGGGAGTCCTGCTACAGTGTACTATGACAGTCAAGTTGCTATAGCTTTTTCCAAGGATCCCAAATATCACAGTAAAGGCAAGTATATAGAAATTAAGTATAATTTTGTTAAAGATATGTTGACAAGAAAAAGATAATTCTTGAGTATATCCCCACACGTGATATGTTTGCCGATCTTTTTACTAAGCCATTGACTAAAGAGTCATTTCAGGGACATGTGAAGTCTTTAGGACTTCGAAGAATGTAACATATTGTAAAGACATTTAGATAAATGAAAATGTTATAATCTATTCAGTGTATATGTCTTTGTTACATTCGAATAAAAATCTCGATAAGCATGTTGGTAGATTGAGATTGGTCCATTCACATAGGCAATCATCTCTATTTGTTAAGTATAAATAGAGGTAAGACCATTGTTTATGGGACAACTTATGTAGTTGTGGATATAAACATACCCATAAGTTAAGGTCGCCTTGATAATTATATCAATATGAGATTATTTATATAATAATCAGAGTAAATGAATCCACCATTTACTGAATTTGTTGAAGGTCAGATTAGAATTCATATGTTGAATTCAAGATTAGATATTAGGAATGTCTAGGTTGAAATATGTACGATGTTACATTTTGAAAAAAAACATGCACTCTTTTTAGTAAAGAGAATAATATCGTAGCATATGATTCATACCACATGTGCTATGGCGACAAGAAGGGTAGCAGGAGAATGGATCCCTGTTTCTCTACTATGTGAGAACCTTGAGATTATAAGTTAATCTCAATCTTACCCTAAGTGACTATTTAGTTGCCTATTTAAAGTTCTGATCAGTGTCTGCCACTTTAGCATGTTTTCTATTAGCTATGGGTGATTCGGTCTATAGAACATAACTAGGAAAGTAACAGATTAGAATGAATAGATTCTAACTAAAAAGGAAGATTAAGATTGATTTACATCTGTGACATTTATTCACTGGTACCAGTTACATTTTTAGTTCAATATATAAAATATAATTGTGAATAATTGTATTGATTGGAGATATTGAACATACTCTTGACATAATAGTCATTATGAGAGATTAAAGATATTCATATTGATATAAATAATTTAATATGGGGTAAAGACAAGTTTTGATGTCTCTGATTCGTTCTATAGAAAAAAATAATAATAATCCTAGTTAGTTTTATTGACTATCCTTGGGGTGACTGGCCCGGTCCCATGGAAGTTTCCCACTGACCACTAGGGTAAATCGGGAAGTGCACGTAGCGACCAGCCCAGAAGCCTAGCATCTTTTTATTTGCGCCCCCCATTTGGAGGAAAAATTCCTACAAATATGTCATAACTGGGGTTCGAACCGCGGGTGCTTGGATGACAACTTGGATATCCTATCGCAGTATCGCGACACTATAGTCCCAGGGACCTGATTCGTTCTATAGAGCAGTTATGTAAGGTGTAACAATCTTCTTAGCAATGAATATTCATTATGCTTGCCGTCGCACGAATCATTTTCCCTAATGTATGAAATGATGTTCTTATTTGGTCTTTGTGACTAATTATTTGATGCTCTGGTTTTGTGACCTGATTATCATAAAGTCTATGTGACTTATTTAGTCTTTATGACCAATTAATGTTTTGCTCTAGTCTTGTGACATAATCATCTCGTAGTCTGTGACTTACATGGTCTTTGTGACCATATAAACTTTATGAATTGACTTGGACGAGTGGAAGATATTGGACATTGCATGAGTTGCAACGTTAGGAAGATAAAGAGGTGCCCATTCACCTTCATCTTCCTCCATTATATGTCATTAATGCATCAGTTGCATATTAGTAAATTCTCTTGCTATATATTGATTCATCCAAGAGCAATAGGAGAGGATCGGAGATTGCACAATGGAGACGACGGTGGGCAAAGAGAATATTCTGTCGGGATTTGGTTTGTAAAAAATCTACGAAGGTTCCAAACAATGATCTTCTCAGCGACAGTAGCAACATCTTCGTCGGCATCTTCTTCGATTTTTTCTCGAGAGGTCACAATGAGTGGTTTACAATTTTAACTTGTGTTTCATGTATATTAGAGGCAACAGCATAAACATTCATGACCAAGAATCAAATACCTGTGGGTGATAGAATTAGTTCTAGCATCCACTATTTAGTGTAGAAGTACTTTGGAATTCATCAGGAACATTCATTTCAAGCAAGCCTAAATATGAACATAAAAAGTAGCACCACTGTGCATGCATTTTCAAGGAAGAAATAGAAAAATGATGCCGGTCACATAATTAATTTAGCAAAGAAAAAGCCACTCAAACTCATCTTTTTCTATCCATTCTGAAACTTATCAGGCACCTTGAATGCCAGTGGCTTTACAGATAGGGCACAAATTCTTGATCCCTAGCCATTTCTTGATGCAGACGGTGTGGAAATCATGATCACAATCGAGCCGGCTTAGTTCCTGTCCTTCAACATACTCTTCCTGTCAATAAAGGGAGCAACATGATTTAGGTAGCTATTCGAAAGAAAATACTTCAACCGGTGAGTTGTGCCAAACACACTAAGGCATTGCATAATCATACCCGACAGATGGAGCATTGTTCAGCATCCTCTGATGGTTCCAATGAACTAGATATATACTTGCGTTGCCGTAGGCCGCTCAGGATTTTTTCCTCACTGAGACCACAGTTGACATTACCGATACGCTCTCCTAAAGCCAGCAGTTCCTGCACGTGTGATGTTTTTATGGTTAAAAGTTCGAATAATCCTTGCTCTAAGGAACAAGAAAAGACTGAGTTTATTACCTCATAAGACATATCATCGATGTCCATCCGCATATCTCGATATCTGTCATGTGAATGTCTAACCCAATGGACTGCCGACTCAAAAACCTGGGGACCCTGCAGACAAAAAATGTTAATAAGTCGAATGCCATCGTATCCAGGGATCCTATTTCTAGCCCTATATATGTATATCACCCAATTGCAATTTTCCAATTACTTCCTTGTATATTTACAAGTTACAAAATAAAGGTTTGATTAATTAAACTGTAACAAAAATTTTACAATTAAAAAGATTTTTTTCAGATGAATGAAGGGACCAATTTATAAGGAACCTTATTGTGATATTCATCCCTGACATCCGTGTTTGTTCATAGGTTAAAGGACTGCAAATGCCTATTTTTCAACTATGCAAGTCTCAACCTCCTCGTTGAAATTTATTTTCTGTACGTTTCGATAGAGTACACTATAGCACAACCAGGCTCCGTTTGACACTGGTTATAATTGAAACAAAATCATTTACAGGGACAGAAATGTTTCAAAAGATACATTATTTTCAGACGTGTGTCCGACACAACTAAGATTCATTCTTTTGATGAAATGCATGTGCTGGGAAAGAATTTGTCTAACCAATATTCTACGAAAAATATTCTTATAGAAAACATATACTGTTAGAGTGTACCTATCCATGTAGCTAACGGGGAAATAGAAGTATGAAATCTATGCTTTGATGTAGTTAGGTATGAAAACTAACAGGTGATTGGCGCTTAAAAGGGAATAAAAGGATCAATTGTAGAAAAGGAAAAACAGAAGTTGAACAGCCTTAAAAACAATAATCCATTCATTTTATACCTCTAAAATCCTGCTTCTTCCTTCTCTTCTTGCAGTTGCATGACTACTTGCGGACAAGGGAACACCTGAAACACCACCATTTTGGCTTGGCAACATATTTAGTGTTCTCGTGAATGAATGAGGATAAACACGGCTAACAGGTCCAAATTCACGATGCACATTCTCCGCCAACTTGGATGGATGATCATGATGCAGATCAAAGTTAAAGGGCTCAATTACAGCTTCTTGATTTAATGCACGACGATGGTGTAGGTGAGCAGTACAGTTCTCTCCTGTCAATTGATGGAACGCCAAGTTGGTGCCAACCTGTGATGTAGGTACTGCATTTCCAGATAAAATTGTGCTACTTCTGGCCAAACTCCTGTTTGACTGGTCTTGCACTGGCCCCATTCTGTTATGAGAAGTAAAAAATCGATGTGTGGTAGTACTTGAACCGCTAACAAAGTTTAGTTCCTCAGTAGCTTCATCAATACAAGGCATTGGAGACTGTGAAGAACTTCCTACTTCACTGATGGAACTTCCTAATACATGGAAAGGAGGACAGAGATCCAAAGTTGAGCCAGGAATTGCATGTGCAAGATGCTGCCTATTTGGTGTCACATTTCTACCAGTCAACCTAGAGTGCACTGAAGGATTTGATGGAACATCTAAAAAGGATATTTCAATAGAAGGCCAAGGATCACAGAGAGCAAAGGAATTCTCTTCTAGATAAAGATTAGGTGTAGATGTAGTAGCTTGATTTGCATGGGTGATTTTTCTACGTGTGTTCCTCTTGGAACCTACTTCATTTCCAACACCAGAAACCAAAGACCGGTCTTCAGAAGCTACAATTCTAGCCGTTATACCTGATGAGGAAGAGAGATGAGACATACTTTTCCAAAATAACATTAAAAAAGTAAGATAAAGGGCAACAAATTAATCTCACCATCATTGAAAGTTGTAGTACTTATAATAGGCGAAGACTCCCCACAAACTACATCGACATTTTTTCTCTTGTGCGAAGAGTTTGCATCACCAAGTTTAACATTTTGTCTTCCTCCATTGTCCTTGGAAAAGAAATCAGTAACTCTGAAAGAATTCTCAAAGGTTCTTGAAGGGCTTTCATTGAGAGAAACATGTGGCCTTTGCAATAAACCTCTATTACACGATTCTTCTGGAAGCCCTGGTTCAAGAACCTGGCTACCAATTCCAACTGGCTCTGCATTGCTGCAAGAATAGGCACAGAGATCATTAACATCATAAAATGGCGGGAACGGCACTCCATCGTTTTCATAACTGTTGGAAAGTCCTACATATTCACTAACAAAAGGCGACCAATTGTTTGCTTCAGATACACTTTCTCTTATCCAGGATCCAGTTGC
Source organism: Zingiber officinale (assembly GCF_018446385.1). Lineage (NCBI taxonomy): Eukaryota > Viridiplantae > Streptophyta > Magnoliopsida > Zingiberales > Zingiberaceae > Zingiber > Zingiber officinale. The sequence continues at coordinate 118,256,657 of NC_055992.1, forward strand.
TTCATTATTTGTAGAAGAACTTAGTGCCAAACCACTTTCTGTTTTTATTTGCTCATGGCTACCTAGGTTAGCTGGAGGCATGCTGGAGCTAGGCGCAAGTGGATCCCATATACTTAAGCTAGCAGTTTTTGGACCAGTGAAACTTCCACCTAGGTTATTGTCGGTGGGAGACAGTAAGTTTCCATGTAACTCATGGTTATCTTGTGAATCATTGAAAAATTCCTTCAAGGGTGTATGTTGATACATCACTAAGTGGGTTGAACTGGATGCTTGATCAAAACCAAAAACCTCCAAGGGCTAAAAACTACTCCTTAGCTTCTTATCACAACTGCAACCTCTGTAAAATGTGCTAACCACTACCAATAAATAAGCTTTTATATGAGAAGAGAGTCGTTCCTGTAAGGTGAACATATGGAAAAGGCAAATTAATTGGAATAAAAGACATCAATCAACAATTTCAAGAAAATTGAGTAACTCATAAGATTTCTCAATCGTCAAGACATGTTTTTTTATCAGCTTGTGGAAGTCAAAATAAATGCTTGAACCTAACAAACAAAATTGTTTGAACCAAGTACAGAGCAAATCCATACATACTTGTTGTGAAAAACCTAGACTCAATTGCTATATGGATAACAAATCATTAGACCTATAATAAGTCACCAGCCCTTAGTCATTATACAAAATATTGTAAAATTTTCAATCCTCATTCACTGAAATTGCATACGTTACCATGTTGCGCATTACCTAGGTAGATGTTCATGACAACTCAAATTCCTTACATTTTCAATATCCAGTTAATATGAAGTTTGAAGGTCTTGAACCTAAGATAAATTGGTTTTGACATACACAATTAGAGTGGACTACTTGAGGAAAAGATCTATGAGCTTAATGATAACAATCATCTCCATTTGTAAACAATTTCCCAACAAAACTGATAATTATCCAGTAAAAAATATGCTTTGTATCTGTATTAACTAGTAATTAGATGTATATCCATATCCATTACATTTTGTGCCAAGATGAGCTACAATCTAGTCTTATACTAAAATAAACTATGCTTTGTATCCATGGTTTTGTACCACTCCGACTATCAGTTGATTAAACGAACACCAAAAGAAGCTTGATTGAGAACTTGGTTTTCTTAATGCACAGATTAGCAGTTGTACTCTCCTATTTAAATGCAGCTCAAATACTTAGTTTCTTTGTTTTTGGTATCACCCCAAACTCTATAATTTGATCAGATATTCCGAAGTTTGTCATACATCTTTCCTTAGATCAACCTCCAAAGTTAAGATAGATCTTTCATAAAAACCATTACATAAACAATACAACAGATGCCCAATTCTCTCATGTAAAATCAATCTAAACTTTTACACAATGACATGCCAGATTAAGAAGACTCAGAAGGTATACGCGAGCCAAACTATGACCTAAAATAAGCGATCACCTCCCATTAGTCATGATTCTTATCTTCGTTCTGAAAAGGTTAGGGGACCCCAATCTAGAAACGATGCAATCAAGAACAAATAGCACTGGCAGTTCAAAACAATGACCACGCCATCAAACCCCAAGACAAATCCGGCGATCGTTACTTCCCCTAATTAACGGACGCAACAAAAACAAAGACTCAAAAAATCGCATACTTAACGCGTAGTTCCAATCATCCAACCAAAAGGCCTCACCTTCGAGTCAGAAAAGGATTCAGGGATCTCAAAAACCAGCCGGAAAGGAACCTCCTTTACCCCTCCGCTCCCAACTCCCCCTCTTTCCGTTCAACAAGCGCACCACCACCAACTCCACGGGGTTCGCCCCAAGCTCTCGCTCACAGGAGGATGAAGGGCGGCGGGGACCGGAAAGGCGATGTCGATCGATGGCTTTTCTCCGCTCGCCTCTGCCTTGATTGCCAAATCTTCACTAGAAAAAGGGTTAAGCGTAGCTTTTGGCGGATAAGAACCAGATAGTTTAACAGATATAAATTTCCAAATTTTGCTACGAAGATAAAAAAAATTATAAACTTTATAATTATATTATTAAAAAGTATTCATATATCTTACTATTATATTATTTAATTAAGAGTCTAAATTTTTAATAATTAATTTTAGTAAAGTTTAAAATTAAATTATATTAATATTCTGTAAAATTTATCAATAATTTTTCTAATTATTTTTTTTATAAAAAATATATGTAATTATGATTCTCTTTAATCCACATCTTAAGATTGACATCATCATCAACAAATTTTTTTTTATAAATATCTTATATTAATAATATTAGAAAGTATATTATCTATTCTTATTAGTTTAATATCTAATATAAAAAAAATTAAAGTAACTTTATATGAATAGTAATTTAGTTTTATTCCTAATTTATCTTCTAACTCCTCCCACTTTAACAAACATTAATTAACATCATTAACTATCTTCCATATGCTTTAATTTGCTTAGTATTATATCGAGTATTTAAGATAATTAATTAGTTATAAATATTTAATAGAATAGTATTTAAATATAAATAAGAAATTATTTATTAGTAGTATGTATGGTATTGGCTTTATATTAAAAAACTGATACTATATAAGAATTGGTATGGATTATTCATAATATTGTATAATTATTTGATAATTGTTTAATTATTATTAAAAAATTAATTATTATATTAATAATCACACAGTACTTCCTCTTGTATGATGTGCTTCAAATTCTTTGTATCATGGTGCGCTTCCCGATTTATCCGATGGTCGATAGAAAATTTTTATAGGGTCAAGCCAGTCACCCCAGGGATAGTCAATGAGGCTAACTAGGATTATTATTATTTTTAATGATGTGCTTCAAATTCTTTTGTACCCACCGGTAGTAGGGTTGTAAATGAATTAAATATTCATGAGCAAGTTTAGTGTTCGATTTAGTAAGAACTTATTTATGTTTATTCAATACACATAAAGTCAATTAAATGAATAAGTTTAAATAACTTAGCAAATTGAATGAAAAAAGGTTGAATACATATGTGTTTAGTTCGTTAGTGTTCATGAATAAGGATTTGCTCCCGACACAACATAGTGGTAAGAAGCACTGTTGATTACTCAATCACTCAGGGTTCAATTCTCATACATGATACCCTATGTCCGTAGTGCTCCAACTATTGGGACAGTTGGGTTGTCGTGTCAGAAGCTACTCACATTTCCAGATTTACCCAATGGACGAACCAAGGGGAAAGTTGTCCACCTCCATGACTAGTTGGACGCAAGCCAAATACTTGGATTAAAAAAAAAATGATGCAGATGGTAAATAAAGGTCCACATGTTGGATCCTTGACCCGGTCAATAGGGGGACCAGGATGCTTGCACAACGAGGACTTGATCAACACAGAGATTATAACCCCTTATGGGAGAAGTTCTAGAGTTTTCTTATCATGACCCTTTAACGACTCATTAATGGCCCCTAATGGGGGATGTTCTAGGGTTTTCTTCTTATGATCCTTTAACGACCCATTAATAACCTCTTAATGGGTAGGGATTTCTTCTCATAACCCTTTAACGACCCATTAATGACTCGTTAATGGGGAGAGACTATAGGGTTTTCTCTCTATAAAAGAAGGGAAAAAGAAGGTACGAGGGGATTCTCAAATTAGGTTTTTTCCTCTATTTTTCTACCTTATTTAGGCTACTATGAAAACCTCCATGCTAATTTAGGCATCGGAGTAGTTTTGCTGAAGCTCCTCCCGATAAACCCTTTGATATATGTTACTCTTCGTAGGAAATTGGGACATCGCTGGAAGAAATCTAGAAGAAGATCTCGATGTCATCATTCTTCGCGCTAGGATGGATTTCTGCTATCGCATCATCAGGGTGAGATTTCTCGATCCGAACAAATTAACATCGTCAATGGAAATGTAAGAGAGAGACATTGAGTGACTACTTTCATGATCTTTTCCTACGTCCAACTAAAACATATCCTTCATACAGATCTCGTGGAATTTAATTATTATTTTTATCAAATCTATTTTTTCTTCTCTTCGCTGTGACAAGTGTTGGTGCAATTGGCCTCTAGGGTTTCGATGTTTGACAATGCACCTAAGTTTGAATAGTTTGACCAAGGGTTAATCCAAATAGGACTTGATGTTTGAAAGAGAGTAGTCTAGTTAGGACTAGATGACTAGCAAGGGAAGTCCTAATCGAAGGATAGACAAGTGAGAAGTCCTAACGAGAGGTTAGGTAAGTGGAAGTCCTGGTGAGTGAAGTCGGGCCCTAATGAGTGAAGCTAGGTGATGGAAGTCCTGGTGAATGAAGCCGGACACTAGTGAGTGAAGCTAGGCAGTGGAAGTCCTGGTGAGTTAAGCCGGGCCTTACTGAGTGAAGCTAGGTGGAGGAAGTTTTGGTGAGTTAAACCAGGCAATGGAAGTTTTGGAGAGTGAAGCCGAGCCCTAGTGAGTGAAGTCGAACCCTTGTGAGTGAAGCTAGGTGGAGGACGTCCTGGTGAGAGAAGCCAGACAATGAAAGTCCTAGTGAGTGAAGATAAGCAACCCTAGGGAGGTAACTCTAGGTAATGTGTGACCAACTGGTTTCCGGTCAACCGCATGCGGTCGACCGAGCCAGCGAATCCTGAAATATGTTGACACTGTTTTACTTTACTATTTTATCTATTGTACTAACCCAGTGTGGAGGAGTTGACAGGTCTGAGGGAATCCAGATAGGTCAACGGACCGACCGGGGTCTACGAACCGGACAACTGGCAAAGTGGTAAGTTAAGGTAAGCCACTGGAGGAGAGTGACTTTGTGAGGACGCGTCCCGATTTGAGGGACAGTAGATATCGGTTCAGTTTAGGTCCATTTAGGATCCCTAAACTGAAACCTTGACTAGTTCCTAGTCCTGAGAGGATATGAACTAATTACTACTCTTTATTATTATTAAATTGCTCTAATACTTGTTTTACAGGTTATTTGGGCTAACATTATTTTGCAGGACAAAAGGAGAAAAGTTGTCTTCGGATAAACAGTGTCTGAGGCGCCTTCAAGCAGTGAAGGCGCAATGAAGGTGCCTTCATACTGTTCATTGAAGGCGTCTTCCGCAGGATAATTTTTTGCCGAAGTCGTGGATAAGTGCCGGGCTATTTGAGATCAAAGTTGCCTCATTGGAGGTGCCTTCCTTGGCTATGGAAGGCACCTTCCATGCCTTTTATAAGGCTGTCTCAAGAAGACATTGGAAGAACATCGATATACGAGCTTCTACGCATCGTTTTGAGCTTTCGACTGCTCTGGGCTTCTACTATGGCTCTGTTGCAAAGCTACTGTGCCCAACAACTGTTCCGAGAACTTTTGATCGTGGCTGGTAGACCGACAATAGTACACAAACGTTCCCACGCTTGATCCTACGTGTCGGTAACAAGTTCTATTTGTGTACTTATTTATTGCAAAAAGACAAGTGCAGTGTGTTGCACTTGTTCTAATATTCTTGTACTCGATTCCCTCTTCCGGAGGTACCGGAAGAGGTTTTTAGTAAATTACCCATCGATAGGTCTGTGAGACCTAGGTCTTGGTGTAGGAGTCGCCGAAAGCTCTAAACCAAGTAAAATCGCCTATGTTTTTTTTTGTCTTTTAACTTCGTTCATGTTTTCCGCTGCGCATACTCACGATTTTAAAAATGAGAAAATAAGTTTTTGAAAACCACTTGATTTACCCCCCTCTCACTGATGAAAATAATAGGTAGAGGAAAGAAATAACATAAAACTTTTTGATCATCTTATTACTAAAGCCAATAGACTTATTTATACAAATTATCCAAAATAATAATTGAAAAATTAAATAAGGCATACAATTATAATAATTATAAACATAGTATATATAATATACTTGAAAATATTATTTTTCTTATTTGATTCATGTCGATCTTGATTGTATGTCAAATATAATAAATCCCAATTGATTTAAATTAATTAGAGATTATTTTCATTATTGTCATTACCCCCGACAAACTCAATAGGAGTACCTGAACGTTGAATTTGAGTGCTAACTTGGTAAAAAGTTGTCTAGATAATAACTTAGTAAATATATCAGCAATTTGATCTTCTGTAGAGATATAAGAAATTGAAAGCTGTCGAGTCGCCACACGCTCGTGAACAAAATGAAAATCAATTTCTACATGTTTGGTACGAGCATGAAAAACAGGATTTGCCGCAAGATAAGTTGCTCCAATATTATCATACCATATTTTAGGCGTAGAAGTTGGGAAAAAGTGTAATTCTGAAAGAAGATATCATAGACAAATAATTTATGACGTTGCGTTGGCGATAGCTTTATATTTAGCTTCAGTACTCGAGTGAGAGACTGTAGGTTACTTTTTTGAAAGCCAAGAAACAAGATTTCACCCAAGAAATATAACATATCCACTAGTAGAACGTCTATCTTCGGGAGATCCAACCCAATTTGCATCACTGTAGACAATCAACTCTCATGAAGACTGACAATATAAAAGAAGACCATGTAGAATAATACCTTTGAGATATCGAAGAATTCTCTTAACACATTCCCAATGATATTCAGTAGGAGTATGCATAAATTGACAGACACGATTCACAACAAAAGCAATATCGGGTTGTGTAATTGTGGCATATTGTAGAGCACCAATAATATTATGGTAGATCAGGGGGTCAAACATCGAAGAGGAGGATAAAGGTGCAGTGAAACCACCCTCAATGATTGGTGTGGAGATAGGACGTGCACCATCCATTTTAGCTCATTGTAGGAGCCTAGTAATGTATTTTCTTTGAGAGATAAGACAACCTTCAGAATGTGAGAGAAAATATATGCCAAAGAAAAAATGAGCATTGCCAAGATCACAAACAGGAAACTCTTGACGGAGAAGATGTAGTAAAGCAGTAATGCCGTTTTGATCACTACCAATTATTAATATATCATCCACAAAAATCAGAACAAATATTGAAATTTCTCATTACATTTGTAGAATAGGGAAGAGTTTGTTTTTGAGCCAGAAAATCCTTAAGTATGAAGTCAGGTAGATAAACGATGAAACCATGCATGAGGTGCTTGTTGAAGACCATATATAGACTTCTGAAGTTGACACACATGTGTTGAAAGTTGCGGGTGGATGAATCTAGGAGGTTGCTCCATATAAACAATTTCTTCAAGGTATCTGATCCTGTCCGAATGCTGAATCAATGGACGCTGGGCACGTGGCGCTCCCCAGCTGCTGACGTGGGTCTTCGACTGGTTACACGAACCTCCGGCGAACCTGCACAGAAGTCGGGCCGGGAAGGGGTTCCCGGCGGCGACCCTCCGATGCTCAAGTCAGGCAAGCAAGTAGTGAAAAAAGTGGCTCCAAAGGTGTTCAATGTTGGTGCAACCTTAGGTCAAGGTTGACCTGGTTGACCCGACTCAAGTTGACTTGACTCGAGTTGTATTTTGATGTTTGACTTGGGAAGATTGTTGATGCAACTTTAGGTCAAGGTTGACCTAGTTGAGTTGCATGTTGATGTTTGACACTCGTGAGGGAGTTCTATTCTTGATATGGGACAAGAATAGATGTTTGGGAGATTATTGGTGTAACCGTAGGTCAAGGTTGACCTGGTTGACCTGAAAAGTCCAAGTATGGAGACTTGGCACTGGAAAGGTCCAAGCAGGGAGCTTGGCATGCGAAAAGTCCAAGTATGGAGACTTGGCACGGGAAAAGTCCAAGTATGGAGACTTGGCACTGGAAAAGTCCAAGTATGGAGACTTGGCACGGAGAAGTCTAAGCAGGGAGCTTGGCACGAGGGAAAGTCACGGTGAGTGAAGCCAGGCGGTGGGAAAGTCCTAACTGGGATGTTAGGCGGTGTGGAAAGTCCTGGTGAGTGAGCAGGTGAGAAGTCCCGTGAGTGAAGCTGGGAAAGTCCTAACTGGGATGTTAGGCGGTGTGGAAAGTCCGGTGAGTGAAGCCAGGAGAAGTCCCGTGAGTGAAGCCAGAATGGAAAGTCCCGGTGAGTGAAGCCGGTGGAGAAGTCCCGTGAGTGAAGCCAGCAGATGGAAATCTGGTGAGTGAAGCCGGTGAAAATCCTAGTGAGTGAAGCTAGGTGAAAGTGGAAGTCTGTGAGTGAAGCCGGGCATTGGAAAGTCCCGTGAGTGAAGCCAGGCGGTTGGAAGTCCGGTGAGTGAAGCCAGATTGGAAATCCTGGTGAGTGAAGCCAGGTGAAAACCCTAGTGAGTGAAGCTAGGTGAAAGTCCTGGTGAGTGAAGCCAGGCAAGGGAAAATCCAGATGGATCAAGGGTGATCGGACATCTGGTGTTGGGAAGTCCAAGTAGATCAAGGGAGTGATCAGATACTTGGCACGAAGAGGAAAGTCCAAGTGGGTCAAAGGGATTGACCGGACACTTGGTGGAGAGTCTTAGCAGGTCAAGGGAGTGACCAGATGCTAGGAATTAAGTACCAACAGGTCGAGGTTGACCGAATGTTGGTTTGGGAGACTTGGGACTTGGTTTGGGCAAAAACCAAGCTCTGGATCGGTCTGCAGACCGATCCAGTGATACGTTTGTGTATCTGATCGGTCTGGTGACCGATCAGATAACATACTGATCGGTCTGGGGACCGATCAGCATGAAGCTTGATCGGTCTCCACGACCGATCAGAGACGCAGCCGGGAGAGGTGGGATCGGTCTGTGGACCGATCCAGCTGTGACCTGATCGGTCCACAGACCGATCAGGAAACGAACAGAAAGGTGGGCAACTTTCTGTGAATGAAGCTGATCGGTCTGGGGACCGATCAGTAGGTTCCCTGATCGGTCCACAGACCGATCAGGGCACTAGCCGTTGCAACGCAACGGCTAGATTTCTTCTCCGCTGGCTTCTGTCTTCGCAGGTATAAAAGAATCGAGGGCATCTTCTGTGCGACAACTCTTCTTCTTCTTCTCTTTGCCCCTGCTTCTTGCTGTGCTTGAGCTTTGCTGAGCTCTCTACTTCGTGAAGCTTCGTGTGAGCTTCCCCGGCTGGTCAGCTGCTGCTGTTCTTCGTCAACGGAAACCAGTCGAAGGCAAGATAGTGTGTGTTTTTACATTCTTATTGTTCTTGCTTCTTGTTGTATTTCTTGTACACTTATCTTGCTGTTGCAAGAGACTTTGTGGCGAGGTTTCTCCACCCAGAAGGAGTGTTTGATTTAGCCGGTTTTCCGGGGACTCATCCACCGACGGATTGATAGGGCTCGTCCACCTTACGGACACGCCGAGGAGTAGGAGTTTCATCTCCGAACCTCGTTACATCGATGCGTTGAGGTTTGATCTCTTTCTTTGTCGTTTCTACATTGTATTTTCCGCTGCGCTAACCCTAATCGTAGGAAGAAACGCGAGAATTTGGGGCGGCTATTCACACCCCCCTCTCTAGCCGTACGAAAGATCCTAACAAGTGGTATCAGAGCGAGGTCGCTCTTCATCGGATCAACACCCGTGGGAGCAAAGCTAGAGATGGATCAATTCGGAGAAGACATCACCATTCCACCCTTCTACAACGACAACTTCGCATATTGGAAGGTAAGGATGATGTATTTTCTTAGGACTAATATGTGGAACTGGTTTTGTGTACAAGAAGGGTTTACTCCTCCAATGGATAAAGAAGGAGAGCCTCTAGAGAAGAACAAGTGGACAAAGGAACAAGTCCATCAATCCACGATCAACAATGAGGTAACTAAAACAATTGAATTTTCATTACCTACTAATATTTTGCGTAAGATAGGTGAATACAACAATGCCAAGGAGTTGTGGGATAACTTGGCCAAGTACCATGAGGAGAGTTCCACTTCAAGCCATGAAGAGGAGCCTAGTGAGCCAAGTAGCTCACATCATGGAGGGAGCGAATTGGGAGTTGAGGGCTACTCAACATCCAAGGAAGAAGAGGAGGAGAGTTCCTCTTGTTCAAGTTCGGAGCAAGAAGAAGAGACATCTACCTCCGGAAGGGATGAGGAAGAGAGCTCACACCCATCCCCAAACCTAGGTAACTCAAGCATTTCAATTTCAAATAAGTTACATATAATATGCTTTGAGTGTAGGGAATTTGGGCACTACAAGAGTAAGTGTCCAAAGAGGGTAAGGAAGACTCCACCGGCGCCAAAGGTCAAGGTAGCCGGAGTCCCGACACGCAAGGGCAAGGAGCACGTGGTGTGCTTCCAATGCAAGCGAAGGGGACATTATCGGAGTCATTGTCCGAGGGGGAGGCAACCTCACAAGGGCAAGAAACCGAGCACTTCTATAGGGGAGCTAAGGCAAACCCTAAGGTATCATTTAAGTCTCATTCGTGCAATACTAGTAAGATACATGCTAGAAATTTTATTGCACTAGTCAATAATGATAAGCATGATAACATTAGAAATCAATACACATGCTTAGGTGCCAAACATGTGAGCCTAGATAAGGATAACCCTAGGAAAGCCAACCCTAGAATTACCTCATCTAAGGTTAAGGAGAACCTAGGTAGGAATCCCAAATCAACTAGACACATGCCTAGGAATGCCTCAAAGAAAATGACAAATTCAAAATTGAGGTATTAGAGAGGAGAATCAAGTCTTGAGGTCAAGACTTGATACTTTGGAAAAGGCTCTTAAGAACTTGGAGAAGTCATCTCTAGGGTTTAAGGGTCAAAACCAATGTCCAAGGACAAAAAGGGTTTGGGTCACAAACCTAAGTCCCAAGTGGTCAAGCCCACTTATCATAATGTTCCATTCAATTATGGAACAAAACCTAGGGCTAGGAAGACCACCACCAAGGTCACAAGGAGTCACCCTAGAGTTGATCTTGATGAGTCCCAAATGACCAAGGCTTTAAAGCCTAAGAGGGTCATTAGGAGAGTTGCTAGGAAGTCATCCCTAGTGAATATTTAGTGAACCCAATGAGCTCTAATAGGTATTGGGTTCCTAGGAGCATCTTCTCTACCCCATAGATGGGTTAGAGAGTGTCAACTCAATTAGAAGGGTAGTTAACCCAACTTTGAGGAAATTGACACTCAAGGAGCATTTTCAAGGTCTTGATAACCTTTGGAAATGAAAAAGAATTATTATTTACTCCTTAAAGAGTAAAATGTGCCATTATGGAAAAGAATGATTTTAATTGGCACAATTTGAGGAAAACCTAGAGAAATACCATAATTGGGATTTTGGTTTCTCTTAGGGATATATGGGCAATCTAGGGTTAGATTTTAAGTTAGCTAAGGCTAAGGATACTTAGATACGGATTTAGGTATTTTATTTGAGCTAACTTGCCATGATTGGTTGCCATATGCCATGCCATGACATCATATTTATTTTATTATCATTTGAAATGTCATGATAATACTTAGGCTAGTTTATATGTCATGTGTTAGTTTAGTTTCAAACTTTATGCCATGACATCATGACATTGGCACATGTTCTCATTTATGATACCATTTTATGCCATGTCATCATCTCTTGCATTAATAATCAATTGAATTGATTTAAGGATGAAAAACATATTTTGATATTGAGATCAAATTTGTGTTTAGAAAATGCATGAGACCTTAGCCTAAGATACCTAAACCCATATCTCACATCAAAATTGACATGGATGTGCTTGATACACTTTAGATGTGTGTGAGATATTAGGATCATGAATTAGGATCAAGGTGCATAGTTCTTGTACCTAGATGAGCCTAATTCAAGATATGGAGGATCATAGGGAAAGCTTGTGTACAAGTTATGTGCATATAGCCCTAAGATTATGGTCCTAAATTCAAATGGTTTTAAAAGCATTTTAAAATTGATTTGAAAAACCTTGATGAAGCTTTCCTAGTGATAGCATTCATCATTGAACATTGTGATACAAAGTTGAGTTAAACTTGAACTTTTTCAAAGTTTTTGAACTTTGTATCAAGATTGAAAAATGGAAACTATCTTCATAGAAAATTATTTTTCCATGATAGTGTATGATATGAGGAATGTATCCTCAAAATTTCACAATTTTTCGAATTTTCTGGAATTTATTAGGGGTTTCTGAATTTCGGGAGAAGAAAAATCAGAAATCCCTGTGATCAGTGTCTGGATCGGTCGCTGGACCGATCCAGGGAGGGCTGGATCGGTCACTGGACCGATCCAGAGTGCTGTGGATCGGTCTGGTGACCGATCCAGTGAGGTCTGATAGCGTGCCAATGTGCTGAAATTCGACTGCATGTCTGAAATTTCGGCTGACAGTTGGTTTTTAGATTTATAAAGGTTTGAAACTCTCCAAGACATTGTTGGTGCAATGGTCAAGGGGGAGTTGGCCTTTAGGGGGAGTTTTAACTATTAGTCAAGGGGAGTTGACTTTTAGGGGGAGTTTTTACTCCTTGAGGATTAGTGATATGGGATTATCACTAAGTGGATTGTTGAGCTTAGTATCAAGGGGAAATTAAGAGTTTCAATGAAAGGTATGGGACTTTCATTAAGAAGAAACTCTTGACCTTGATACTCTCCTTTTTCTTTTTGATGTGTGTCAAAAAGGGGAGAGTGCTCATTGGAGAGTTATTGGAGAACCCAAGTTAGGTTATCGGTTTAACCTAAGCTAGGGGAAGAATGTCAAGGAATGTTCGAGGAAGAACATTGGAATTCTTTTTGATGTGTGTCAAAAAGGGGGAGAATTATTGGAGAACCCAAGTTAGGTTATCGGGTTAACCTAAGGGGAGAATGTCCAGAGAATGTTCAAGGAAAGAACATTGGACATTGGAAGATGGTTGGAAAACCTAAGTTAGGTTATCGGGTTAACCTAACTTGATTATGATTTTGTCAAACATCAAAAAGGGGGAGATTGTTGGTGCAACCTTAGGTCAAGGTTGACCTGGTTGACCCGACTCAAGTTGACTTGACTCGAGTTGTATTTTGATGTTTGACTTGGGAAGATTGTTGATGCAACTTTAGGTCAAGGTTGACCTAGTTGAGTTGCATGTTGATGTTTGACACTCGTGAGGGAGTTCTATTCTTGATATGGGACAAGAATAGATGTTTGGGAGATTATTGGTGTAACCGTAGGTCAAGGTTGACTTGGTTGACCTGAAAAGTCCAAGTATGGAGACTTGGCACTGGAAAGGTCCAAGCAGGGAGCTTGGCATGCGAAAAGTCCAAGTATGGAGACTTGGCACGGGAAAAGTCCAAGTATGGAGACTTGGCACTGGAAAAGTCCAAGTATGGAGACTTGGCACGGAGAAGTCCAAGCAGGGAGCTTGGCACGAGGGAAAGTCCTGGTGAGTGAAGCCAGGCAGTGGGAAAGTCCTAACTGGGATGTTAGGCAGTGTGGAAAGTCCTGGTGAGTGAAGCCAGGCAGTCGGAGAAGTCCTGGTGAGTGAAGCCAGGCAGTGGGAAAGTCCTAACTGGGATGTTAGGCAGTGTGGAAAGTCCTGGTGAGTGAAGCCAGGCAGTCGGAGAAGTCCTGGTGAGTGAAGCCAGGCAGTGGGAAAGTCCTAACTGGGATGTTAGGCAGTCGGGAAAGTCCTGGTGAGTGAAGCCAGGCAGTCGGAGAAGTCCTGGTGAGTGAAGCCAGGCAGTCGGGAAAGTCCTGGTGAGTGAAGCCAGGCAGTCGGAGAAGTCCTGGTGAGTGAAGCCAGGCAGTCGGGAAATCCTGGTGAGTGAAGCCAGGTGAAAATCCTAGTGAGTGAAGCTAGGTGAAAGTGGAAGTCCTGGTGAGTGAAGCCAGGCATTCGGGAAAGTCCTGGTGAGTGAAGCCAGGCAGTTTGGAAGTCCTGGTGAGTGAAGCCAGGCAGATTGGAAATCCTGGTGAGTGAAGCCAGGTGAAAACCCTAGTGAGTGAAGCTAGGTGAAAGTCCTGGTGAGTGAAGCCAGGCAAGGGAAAATCCAGATGGATCAAGGGTGATCGGACATCTGGTGTTGGGAAGTCCAAGTAGATCAAGGGAGTGATCAGATACTTGGCACGAAGAGGAAAGTCCAAGTGGGTCAAAGGGATTGACCGGACACTTGGTGGAGAGTCTTAGCAGGTCAAGGGAGTGACCAGATGCTAGGAATTAAGTACCAACAGGTCGAGGTTGACCGAATGTTGGTTTGGGAGACTTGGGACTTGGTTTGGGCAAAAACCAAGCTCTGGATCGGTCTGCAGACCGATCCAGTGATACGTTTGTGTATCTGATCGGTCTGGTGACCGATCAGATAACAAACAGAAGGCAAAGCAAGCTTACTGATCGGTCTGGGGACCGATCAGCATGAAGCTTGATCGGTCTCCACGACCGATCAGAGACGCAGCCGGGAGAGGTGGGATCGGTCTGTGGACCGATCCAGCTGTGGCCTGATCGGTCCACAGACCGATCAGGAAACGAACAGAAAGTTGGGCAACTTTCTGTGAATGAAGCTGATCGGTCTGGGGACCGATCAGTAGGTTCCCTGATCGGTCCACAGACCGATCAGGGCACTAGCCGTTGCAACGCAACGGCTAGATTTCTTCTCCGCTGGCTTCTGTCTTCGCAGGTATAAAAGAATCGAGGGCATCTTCTGTGCGACAACTCTTCTTCTTCTTCTCTTTGCCCCTGCTTCTTGCTGTGCTTGAGCTTTGCTGAGCTCTCTACTTCGTGAAGCTTCGTGTGAGCTTCCCCGGCTGGTCAGCTGCTGCTATCGTTCCGTGAAGTTGCTGCTTCGTCAACGGAAACCAGTCGAAGGCAAGATAGTGTGTGTTTTTACATTCTTATTGTTCTTGCTTCTTGTTGTATTTCTTGTACACTTATCTTGCTGTTGCAAGAGACTTTGTGGCGAGGTTTCTCCACCCAGAAGGAGTGTTTGATTTAGCCGGTTTTCCGGGGACTCATCCACCGACGGATTGATAGGGCTCGTCCACCTTACGGACACGCCGAGGAGTAGGAGTTTCATCTCCGAACCTCGTTACATCGATGCGTTGAGGTTTGATCTCTTTCTTTGTCGTTTCTACATTGTATTTTCCGCTGCGCTAACCCTAATCGTAGGAAGAAACGCGAGAATTTGGGGCGGCTATTCACACCCCCCCTCTCTAGCCGTACGAAAGATCCTAACATTCAAAACCATACCTCCGGCGAAGTATAAGGCTCCTTATATAGAGCGGTGAAAGAGCTCACGCACGTCCACCGAGGCGCATACGTGTCCGCAGCCCATACCTCGGTATGTATCTGTCAGAAAGCTTACCTGACGCCATACCGCTACAGTCCAAGCACACCTTTGATGGGATAACAGAACACCTCATTGTCAGACTTGGAGTATGGCCTAGCCATAGGACTTGACAGCTGTCATAAGATGTTCTTGTCCTTCTCTACCCACCACAGGCCGGGGTGCCCGTCCGGCCGGCTGGACGAGGAGTCCGTCCGCCCGACCCTCATCTTACGCACCGGTCGGACGACACTCACATCACGTCTGGCCTGCCGTTTGCATCGATATGCTGGGGAGATTTTCGGTAAGGTGCTATGTAGGGACTGTTAGCACTATGTTACCTTGTATCTTCGGCTAAGCATGACTTCCGCTCGGCCCCTCGTTACTGTTCAATCGAGCGCCGGAATCCCGACTCCTGTCGGGGCGCCTTTTACCATCAGTTATTCATCGGTCGGCCGGCCGGGAGGTCGGCCCATCCTTCTCTGGTCGGCCACCTGGCCTTTTGACTCCCGCGTGGCATTGACCCCTTAGAATGGGGGTCCCCTGTTCTAACCGCCGGATCACTTGCCTCCCCCTCAAGTCTAGTCGAAGGAGGCGAAGTCCGATTGACTGGACTGCTGATCTGACTGAGTAACGACCGATACATTAGTCCGCTCGGCCAGGCTCAGGGATGCTCATCCGTTCGGCGGTATCTTGCCCGTGCCTTGTATTGCCTTGGAATTCATGTCGAATCCTCTTCTCTACTGCCTACCACGTGCGTTGCGTGCGATACAGGGCGCTCATTAAATGTAACCCGTATCTTGCTGACACGTGGCAATCTTACTTTTGTCAGGGTATGGCGGTGGCGTCACCTCCGATGGGACAGCCGCCGTTTGAAATGAACGGCTGGATGATGACCTCGTTCTTCACGACCTGAATCGGACGGCTAAGGCCGTACGGGGCAAACGTTATAAATCTCGCGGCCCCCTCTCTCCGCCGCCTTCTTCTTCATCGACCTTCGACCCCCCGCTGTTGTTTCTGCTCCGGCGATCCTTATTCCCCGCCTGTTTGGTGTGCTCGCCATCTTCTTCCTTTCCTCAATCTTTCTTGTACCCGTAAGTCTTCCTTTTCAGCTCCCCTCCTCCTGTATTGCTTTCTTTTTCATTCTGTCGGCATTTTCTTTTAGTTTTTCTGTCAATATCTCTTCTGTTTCGACCATGGCGAGTAATTCTACGCCTACAGTCGCCGCTCCTAGTCTTTGGTATACGACTATAGAGAGCCGATTCGATGAAGAAGACGCACTGCGTCTCATTCGAGCGTATGAAATTCCGACTGACCATGAGATAGTTGTAGCTACTCCTTCCGATCGGCCTAATGATCCGCCGCCCGACACCATTTGCTTCTTCCGTGATCAATTTTTGGCCGGGCTGCGCTTTCCTCCACATCCGTTCATCATCAAAATATGCAACCACTTTCGCCTCCCGCTCGGCCAATTAGTCCCGAACTCGATTAGGTTGCTGAGAGGGGTGATAGTCCTTTTCAAATTGAATGATATCCCCTTGGACCCCCAAATCTTCCACTATTTCTTCTACCCAAAACAATCCGAGTGGGGGACCTTCATATTTCAATCTAGGTCGGGTTTCGTCCTATTTACCAACATGCCGAGCTCCAATAAGCATTGGAAGGAGCATTTCTTTTTTATGCGTCTCCCCGAACGGCCGGCCTTCCGAACGAAGTGGCAGACGGCGGTGCCGAATCAACCGGGTCTTGGCAAATTCAAGAGCCATCCGACGTATCTTCATGCGGCCAACCAGCTGGTCGGCCAACGTTACGATATCAACAAGTTGCTCCTTCCTGGAGTAATGTATATATTCGGCTTGTCTCCCATCCAAGCCGATCTGCCTTGTAGCATGAGTAAGCGATTCTTATCTCCCCTTTTTCTTTTGTTCTAACTGATTTATTCTTTGTTTCTGCAGCTGAAGTTATGTGGCGTGCTAAGGCAACCGAAAAGCTCAAGCTGAAAGCCGCCCATATTGAGGCGGTGAAGGACAAGGAATCGGCCGAACGGGGGCTGGTCCTGACCGGCCCTACAACTGAAGGGAGCGAGGGAACTCAAGGTGCTCCCGAGGCTTCAGCCGCCCGCATCTCCACTGACGAGGTCGCGGTCCATATCACAACATCTTCCCAGGTCGAGGAGGAAGGCCGATCGGCTGACGAGGCACCTTTGGTGACTCGAAAGCGCTGGCGTCTGGAGCAAGCTCCTCAACCGATCTCATCAGATGGGCAGCCTTCCGAGCGAAGTGATGCAGCTCACGCGGTCTCTGAGGCAGTCTCTTCAGAGCACACTCCGACGCAGGTTGGACTACCCCCGACTGTTTCCGAGACACAGCCTTCCACCTCTTGCCCTCTGCGTCGCCTCAAGCGACTAGGCGAGCGTCCTGCCCTGACCGGCGAGCCTTCTGGCCAGGCCACACCCGTCTCAGGAGGATCCGAGCGGCCCGAGGGTGATCAAAACAGTTCTCCGATTTCCTTCGGAGGAGTATCTATCGGCCGCCGATCGGCCCGCAGTCCTTGAACAACAAATAACCCTCACCGGCCCGCTCGCCAAAGTTTGGGAGAACGCGCGCATACGCGTCGCGCTCATGTCCCCCAGTCAGCTAGGGGACAGTAACCTGCAGCAGGCAACCGGGGTATGCCTTTTTGCTTTACTGATACTTTTTATTTTAGCTTTTAACTTAACTGTCTTTGTTCGCAGAGTTGGGTAGAGCAGATCGCAGTCAGTAATCGACTGGCTGAGCTGGAGGACGAAATGAAAAAACTTAAACTTTCGGAGGCAAACCAACGGCAATCCATTGTTGCTCTGGAGAAAAGCAAAAAGCTTTTGGAAGCCGAACGGAAACGAGCTTCCGATCTGGCGAGCGAGGTCGCTCGGCTTGAAGCTGTGGTCAAACAACGAGATAAAGAGATCAAGACGGCGACCTCTCGGAAGCGCAAGGCCATTGACGACATGAATCTAATGAAGGTGGAGATCAGAGGGCTAGAGCAACGCGTCAAGGAGCTGGATGCCCTCCTGGCCACCGAGAAGGAGAGCCGCTCGACCGATCTGCTCAAATTTGAAGGAGACTTGAAGATCTCCATGCCGCCAACGATGCTTCCCGAGCCGCGCTCAAAGGGTATCATGATGGGGAGTCGGCCCGCTCTGACGAAGTGAGGAAGGCATTTGTCCGCTCGGATGACTTCGGAGAGAAATTCACCGACAAGATTTCCCTCACTTTCGAAGAGGCGATCAAGGCGGCGGTGGATTACTTGAAGACTAAAGGCCACCTTCCCGCCGAGCTGACCATCCCCCCAGAGGATCTGGCTACCGTGATGGGCGTCATTCCTGATGCTCTTTTTGATTTTGACGTGTGAGGAGTGTTTATGTTTATGTACTCTTGCTGTTCGGCACAACTTATTTTTGCTATAACTTCTTTTGTTTGCCCAGCATTTGGCGTAAATAGATCCTCTTTCTGTTCTTGTAACTTTTGTTTTGGCAAAAATTTTTCTTTCGTCATGTTTAAAGTGTTCTTTAAAACTCCTCCGCTCGGCTTTATACTCTAACATGAGCTCAAGCCGATTGTCTTCAAAAAATGTCTTTCGCTATGCGACTCAAAGGGGTTTTCCCTATATTTTTGCTAAGCGAGCCGCTCGACCGTATGTTGGCCTTAAAGAACAGGCTCTGTCGTCGGTCGGCTCTTACCGCCGGAATGTATCACGTGGATGGCTATCCGCACGGAGGGTTTATAGACGCCGGCTCGTCTCTTGATATTTAACGTCGGAGCTCGACGGTCTTCCGCTCGGACGTTTATAGACGCCGGCTCGTCTCTCAATTTTTAACGTCGGAGCTCGACGGTCTTCCGCTCGGAGCGTTTATAGACGCCGGCTCGTCTCTCGATTTTTAACGTCGGCGCTCGACGGTCTTCCGCTCGGAGCATTTATAGACGCCGGCTCGTCTCTCGATTTTTAACGTCGGAGCTCGACGATCTTCCGCTCGGACGTTTATAGACGCCGGCTCGTCTCTCGATTTTTAACGTCGGAGCTCGACGGTCTTCCGCTCGGAGCGTTTATAGACGCCGGCTCGTCTCTCGATTTTTAACGTCGGAGCTCGACGGTCTTTCGCTCGGAGCGTTTATAGACGCCGGCTCGTCTCTCGATTTTTAACGTCGGAGCTCGACGGTCTTCCGCTCGGACGTTTATAGACGCCGGCTCGTCTCTCGATTTTAACGTCGGAGCTCGACGGTCTTCCGCTCGGAGCGTTTATAGACGCCGACTTGTCTTTCGATTTTTAACGTTGGAGCTCGACGGTCTTCCGCTCGGAACGTTTATAGACGCTGGCTCGTCTCTCGATTTTTAACGTCGGCGCTCGACGGTCTTCCGCTCGGAGCGTTTATAGACGCCGGCTCGTCTCTCGATTTTTAACGTCGGGCTCGATTCTTCCGCTCGGGCGTTTATAGACGCCGTCGCTTCGTCTCGATTTTTTCTTTTGTTATTCGTTTGCTTGACCAGCGTCCAATCTTAACTTTCGTCTCGGTCATAATTTTTCCGCGTCAAAGTACATTTGGTAAAGGAGCCGCCCGGCCATACGATGGCTTCATTCTCGCTAGTATAGCCGGCCCTATCACAGTTCGGCCCTCTCAACTAAGGACCATGCACAGAGCCATTCATCCGACGGCCTTACAGGCTCCGGCGGCCCGTCTTTTAACATCGAATTTTATCATCGAAACTCGATTACCTTCCGGTCGGAAGGTTTATAGACGCCGATTCGTCTCTCGAATTTTAACGTCGGAGCTCGACGGTCTTCCGCTCGGAGCGTTTATAGACGCCGGCTCGTCTCTCGATTTTTAACGTCGGAGCTCGACGGTCTTCCGCTCGGAGCGTTTATAGACGCCGGCTCGTCTCTCGATTTTTAACGTCGGAGCTCGACGGTCTTCCGCTCGGAGCATTTATAGACGCCGGCTCGTCTTTCGATTTTTAACGTCGGAGCTCGACGGTCTTCCGCTCGGAGCGTTTATAGACGCCGGCTCGTCTCTCGATTTTTAACGTTGGCGCTCGACGGTCTTCCGCTCGGAGCGTTTATAGATGTCGGCTCGTCTCTCGATTTTTAACGTCGGAGCTCGACGGTCTTCCGCTCGAAGCGTTTATAGACGCCGGCTCGTCTCTCGATTTTTAACGTCGGAGCTCGACGATCTTAAAGGCAAACTTGAACATAGCCGCTCGGTGAACACATTAGCCATCCTTTGAATTAAATTTGCTTCCTGCATTACAAGGGCATGGGCGACCAGAATATATGCAAAAATGAGTTACATCAGTGCACCTTTCACCCAGCCCGATAAGGCTGGAGATGATTCACGCTCCACGGCCGGTCCAGCTGGCGCCCGTCTTCATCCTCCAAATAATAAGCGCCCGAGCGGAGCTTTTCAATAACCTTGAAGGGGCCCACCCAAGGAACTTCCAGCTTGCCGACGTCGCCAACCGGCTTGACTTTCTTCCAGACAAGGTCGCCGACCTGGAATGATCTGGGGATTACGCGGCGGTTGTAGTTTTGCTTCATCCGCTGCCGGTACGCCATCAGCCGAACGGACGCCTTGGCTCGCTCCTCGTCGACCAAATCCAACTCCATGTTCCTCCGTTCGGCGTTGCCATCATCATAGCTCTGGATCCGGACGGACTCGACGTCGACTTCAACAGGAATGACCGCTTCGCCGCCATACACCAGGTGGAAAGGCGTGACGCCCGTCCCTTCCTTTGGAGTCATTCGAATGACCCATAAGACGCCCGGCACTTCATCCACCCAACTTCCTCCCAAATGGTCGAGCCGAGCACGCAGAATACGAAGAATTTCCCGATTAGCTACTTCAGCTTGACCATTGCTTTGGGGGTATGCTACGGACGTGAAGTGTTGCTCGATGCCATAGCTTTGGCACCAATCTTCGAGCAACTTTCCAGTGAACTGCCGTACGTTGTCGGAAACAAGTCGGCGAGGGATGCCGAACCGACAGATAATGTGTTGCCAGATAAACTTCTTGACCATCTGCTCGGTGATCTTGGCTAGCGGTTCGGCCTCCACCCACTTGGAAAAATAATCGACTGCCACCAATAGAAATTTTCGCTGCCCGGTCGCCATAGGAAATGGACCAACAATGTCCATTCCCCACTGGTCGAACGGGCAGGAGACTGTGGATGCCTTCATTTCCTCTGCCGGACGGTGAGAGACATTGTGATACTTCTGGCAAGATAGACATGTCGCGACGGTCCGAGCGGCATCAGCTTGCAAGGTCGGCCAAAAGTATCGAGCTAGCAGGATCTTTTTAGCTAATGATCGTTCGCCCGAATGTCCTCCACATGATCCTTGATGTACTTCTTGGAGGATGTAAGCCGAGTCTTCCAAGCTCACGCATTTCAACAGCGGGCGAGAGAAAGCCTTCTTGTAGAGTTGATCACCGATGAGTGTGAACCGACCGGCTCTCCTCCTTAACAGCTGGGCTTCATTC
Source organism: Zingiber officinale (assembly GCF_018446385.1). Taxonomy (NCBI): domain Eukaryota; kingdom Viridiplantae; phylum Streptophyta; class Magnoliopsida; order Zingiberales; family Zingiberaceae; genus Zingiber; species Zingiber officinale. The sequence goes on from NC_055992.1 coordinate 118,278,241, forward strand.
CAATCGGACGGTGTGGCGCCCGAGCGCAAGAACTCCGTGATGGGTGTCCTCCAGTCGCTTGGAAACGTGAGACCTTCCATCCGGTCGACGTGCGCCATCAAAGATACTTGCTCAATTGGCTGCCGGATGGCGACCGGCGTTATTGAGCTTGCAAGTTTGGCTAACTCATCGACCGCTTGATTTTCCGCTCGGGGTATCTGTCGAACGATGACCTCTCTGAAATTGGCTTTAAGTTTCTCAAAGGCTTCAGCGTAGAGCTTCAGCCGCGCGTTGTTAATTTCAAAGGAGCCAGAAAGCTGCTGAGCGGCCAGTTGCGAATCCGAATGAAGCGTTACTCGACCGGCTCCAACATGCCAAGCTGCCTGCAAGCCGGCTATGAGGGCTTCATACTCAGCTTCATTATTTGTAGCTTTATAATCCAGCCAGACAGATAAGTGCATCTTTTCTTCTTGGGGAGAGAGCAGCAGTACTCCGATCCCGCTTCCGAGCCGAGTGGACGATCCGTCCACATATATCCTCCACATAGATTCCGGCTCCGGCTTTTGCACCTCAGTCACAAAATCCGCTAAGGCTTGCGCTTTGATTGCCGAGCGGGGTTGATATTGAATGCCGAATTCACTCAATTCTGTTGTCCACTTAATAAGCCGTCCGAAGGCTTCTGGATTCAGCAATACTCGCCCGAGCGGGCTATTGGTTTTGACAATGATGGTATGCGTCAGGAAGTATGGACGAAGGCGCCGGGCGGCGAGGATCAGAGCGAAAGCCAGCTTCTCGAGCCCAGTGTAGCGAGATTCAGCATCTTTTAAAATATGACTAAGAAAATACACAGGCTCTTCTCCGCTTGCCCTCACTAGTGCCGAGCCGATTGCTTGCTCGGTTGAAGATAAGTAGATACAAAGTGGCTCACCCGCAGCCGGCTTGGCTAATACCGGGAGAGAGTTCAGATATGCCTTCAAATCTTCGAACGCCCGATCGCATTCTTCATCCTAGTGAAACTTAGTGGCCTTGCGCAAGATTTTGAAAAAAGGAAGGCTCCGGTCGGCAGTTTTGGATATGAACCGGGACAGAGCAGTTATCCGACCGGTCAAACGCTGCACTTCCCTCGTATTTCTTGGGGGCGGCATGTCTTGTAAAGCTTTCACCTTGCTGGGATTTGCTTCGATACCCCGCTCGATCACTATGTATCCTAAGAAACACCCTCCTTTTGCTCCGAACAGGCATTTATGAGGATTTAGCTTGACTCCATATTTCCGTAACGTTCGGAAGGTTTCCTCCATGTCTTTGAAGAGATCAGCCGCTCAGATGGATTTGATAAGAATGTCGTCCACATAAACTTCCAGATTCCGCCTGATCTGCTCCTTGAACACTTTATTCATCAAGTGTTGATAAGTGGCTCCCGCGTTCTTCAATCCTAACGGCATCACATTATAGCAGTAGGTGCCGTCGGCCGTCACGAAGTTAACTTTTTCTTGATCTTGCTGGGCGAGCGGCACTTGATGATATCCCTGATAGGCGTCGAGCATACATATCAACTCGCAGCCGGCCGTAGAATCCACCAGTTGATCGATTCGGGGTAAAGGGTAAAAGTCCTTTGGGCACGCCTTGTTAAGGTCCCGAAAATCGATGCATACTCTCCACTTGTTGCCGGGCTTGGAAACTAGCACCACATTCGCCAGCCAGCTCGAGAACTGGACCTCGCGTATATGGCCGGCCTCCAAGAGTTTCTCCACCTCCGCTCGGATGATGGCATTCTGCTCGGCGCTGAAGTCCCTTTTTCTTTGCTTTACTGGCCGAGCGTCCGGTCGGACGTGGAGCTCATGCTGCGCTAAACTTGGTGAAATTCCGGGCAGCTCATGTGTCAACCAGACGAAGACATCATGGTTTCTTCAGAGGCATTGGATCACCTCCTCTTTCTGATTTGCCTCTAAATCGGACGCGATGAATGTCGTGGCCTCCGATCGGGTCGGGTGTATATGCACTTCCTCTTTTTCTTCATAAACTAAAGAGGGAGGCTTTTCAGTTATAGCATTCACCTCGATCCGTGGCGACTTCCGAGCGGAATTTGCTTCTGCTCGGACCATTTCGACGTAGCATCGCCGAGCTGCCAGTTGATCTCCTCGTACTTCTCCCACTTTGTCTTCGATGGGGAACTTGATCTTCTGGTGGAAGGTGGAGACGGCCGCCCGGAACTCGCTGAGCGCCGGTCGTCCCAAAATGACGTTGTATGATGAGGGAGAGTCGACCACCACGAAGTTTGCTGTCCGCGTCCTCCTGAGCGGCTCTTTTCCTAGTGAGATAGCCATCCGGATTTGTCCGACCGGCAGGACTTCATTGCCCGTGAACCCGTAAAGTGGGGTTGTCATGGGCAGTAGCTCGGCGTGGTCAATTTGTAGTTGATCAAAGGCCTTTTTGAATATTATATTGACCGAGCTTCCTGTGTCAATAAATACGCGGTGAATAGTATAGTTGGCTATTATCGCTTTGATGAGCAGAGCATCGTCGTGGGGCACTTCGACTCCTTCCAAGTCTCTGGGCCCGAAACTTATCTCAGGTCCGCTCGCCCTTTCCTGACTGCAGCCGACCGCGTGGATTTGGAGCTGCCTGACGCTAGCCTTCCTTGCTCGGTTAGAGTCTCCTCCGGTCGGACCACCAGCTATGATGCTGATCTCGCCCCTGGAAGTGTTGTTTCTGTTTTCTTCCTCCCGGACGGACGGTCGGGGCCGCTCCCTGGACATCCGAGGATTGTCTTCACGCCTAGGAGTATGCTGCCGTTCGGGAGTCCGTCTTTGTAGGCGATCAGATATAGTTCGATCGGCTCCATGAGTTCTCTGTCGCCTATCAGACGATGGTGATCGACGACCACCACTTCGGGGAACGGGATGGGCGATCAGGGGAAGACTTCGACAATCTCTGGTATTGTGTGTGTCCGTCCGGTGGAATGAGCAAAACATGGGCGTCCATTTCTTCTTTGGCTTGGGCCGCTCGGCTGCTACTTCTTGCACGTGGGACCTACCATGGGGGGAGCGGATTGCTTCAACCCTTGGTCCTCTTGGTGGTTGATGAGCTGTGTGAGGCTTTCGCTCGGCAGGAGGAACCAGCTAGGTTGGAGTTTCTTTTTTCCGGGCTGCTTGGACTTCCTCCACGTTGATGTATTCGTTGGCCCGGTGTAGCATTTGGTCGTAGTCTCGGGGCGGCTTCCGAATGAGTGATCGGAAGAAATCCACATCCACGAGGCCTTGTGTGAAGGCATTCATCATGGTCTCCGAGCTGGCCGTTGGAATGTCCATGGCCACTCTGTTGAACCGCTGGATGTAAGCTCGGAGCGATTCGCGGGCTTCTTGTTTGATGGCAAACAGACTAACACTGGTTTTTTTATAGCGCCGACTGCTTGCGAAATGGTGGAGGAAAGCCGTTCGGAAGTCTTTGAAGTTTGAGATAGATCCGTCCGGCAATCTCCGAAACCACCGTTGAGCCGACCCAGAGAGGGTGGTGAGGAAAACCCGACACTTCACCCCATCTGTGTACTGATGCAGGGTTGCCGTGTTATCAAACTTGCCCAAGTGATCATCCGGATCGGTGGTTCCATTGTATTCGTCGATCGTCGGAGGTACGTAGTGCTTGGGCAGAGGGTCTCGTAGAATAGCCTCTGAAAATTGGCAATTAATCCGCTAGGGCGATGCGTCCGCTCGGGGGGCCTTTCCTTTTCTGTCTTCTCGTCTAGGCATTTCATCCGAAGAAGATCCCCGATCTCTATTAGTTGCTGCGGCTTCGGGGGTGCGGAATAGGGCCCGATGAAATGCAACGGTGGCTTGTGGTGCTTCCGCTCGGCCACCAGACGCTGACGTTGCTTGCTGCTCCGGCCGCTCGGTTGTTGCTTTCTGTTTTTGCTCCACAAGCTTGGCGACCCTCAACTCGATCAGAGCGTCGAGTTCCTCCGTGGAAAGCGTCACCGTGTGTTGTCGTCCAGCCTCGTCCATTGTTTCCGTTCGGATGCAGGAGCGTTCCCACAGACGGCGCCAAATTGATCCTGTCTGAATGCTGAATCAACGAACGCTGGGCACGTGGCGCTCCCCAGCTGCTGATGTGGGTCTTCGACTGGTTGCACGAACCTCCGGCGAACCTGCACAGAAGTCGGGCCGGGAAGGGGTTGTTGGAGCAATCCCAATGGTCCGCGGGATCATGTGTTTTGGTGTTTGGGCAAAGGGTTTAAGTTAGGTTTACCCTCGTTATTTGATATGTGTACTTGAGTTGTGCAGGACTGCAGGTGACACATGTGACTCAGGTTGACGGCTTCGGGTCCGATGAAGGATGACATTGAGGACAAGCCGCGGGCTTGAATGCATCTGAGGGATCGTGGACAAGGCAGCAAGGACAAGGGCCGAGGGAAGCGACTTCGAGGCATACGCGAAGGATGGCATTGGAGATAAGCCGCGGGCTTGGATGCATCCGAGGGACGAGAGCCAAAGGAAGTAGGCTTGAAGGCAAGAGGTTAAAGCTGCAAAGAAGAGTCAAGTGAGTCGTGAGGGTCCGAGTGCTGAGAGAAATGTACTCGGGATGGGAAACCCTAAGTTTAGGGTTGTACCAGTCGACTGGTACTGGGACCAGTCGACTGGTGGTGAGCACAGAAGCATTCTGTGCCCGAAATGGCTGGGATCAGTCGACTGGTCATGGGACCAGTCGACTGATAGATAGCCGTTGGAGTGCCGTTGGGCTGGCACCAGTCAACTGGTGCATGGACCAATCGACTGGTAACGGGCAAATCAGCAAGGCTGATTTCCCCAAGCTCTATAAGAAGGAGCTTGGGATGACCGGCCAACTTGACGAAATTAGACTTGGTTAAAGCCTAATTAGTAGTCATCTAGTGCTCTAGCAATCCAAGTGTTCTTGATTGAGTTGTGGCGAGGTTTCTCCACCGACAAGGAGGATTGTGCTAGCCGGAGTTTCCGGGGACTAATCCACCGACGGATTGCGGGATCGTCCACCTTACGGACAGCCGTGGAGTAGGAGCATCATCTCCGAACCACGTTACATCGAACGTGTTAGCGGTTTGCTTTTCATTTCCATTCTTGTATTTAGTGTTTAGCTTTCTATTTGTGTTTGTTTGTATTCCGCTGCGCTAACATCATAGGAAGCTAACGATTTGGGGGTGCCGTCTATCCAACCCCCCTTCAAGCCGGCCACCGATCCTCCAACAGGGGTTCCGGCGGCGACCCTCCGACGCTCAAGTCAGGCAAGCAAGTAGTGAAAAAAGTGGCTCCAAAGTGTTCAAAACCGTACCTCCGGCGAAGTATAAGACTCCTTATATAGAGCGGTGAAAGTGCTCACGCACGTCCACCGAGGCGCATACGTGTCCGCAGCCCATACCTCGGTATGTGTCTGTCAGAAAGCTTACCTGACGTCATACAGCTACAGTCCAAGCACACCTTCGATGGGACAACAGAACACCTCGTTGTCAGACTTGGAGTATGACCTAGCCATAGGACTTGACAGCTGTCACAAGATGTTCTTGTCCTTCTCTACCCACCACAGGCCGGGGGGCGCCCGTCCGGCCGGCTGGACGAGGAGTCCGTCCGGCCGGCCCTCATCTTACGCGCCGGCCGGACGACACTCACATCACGTCCGCCCTGCCGTTTGCGTCGATATGCTGGGGAGATTTTCGGTAAGGTGCTATGTAGGGACTGTTAGCACTATGTTACCTTATATCTTCGGCTAAGCATGACTTCCGCTCGGCCCCTCGTTACTGTTCAATCGAGCGCCGGAATCTCGACTCTTGTCAGGGCGCCTTTTGCCATCAGTTATTCATCGGTCGGCCGGCCGGGAGGTCGGCCCATCCTTCTCCGGTCGGCCACCTGGCCTTTTGACTCCCGCGTGACATTGACCCCTTAGAATAGGGGTCCCCTGTTCTAACCGCCGGATCAGTATCCATGAAGGAAAGCATTGGAAACATATAATTGGTGTATTGGCTAACTGGAGCTTACAACTATAGATAGTAGCAATCTGATAGTTGTAATTTTGAAGACTGACTAAAAGTATCATTGAAGTCAATACTTGGCTATTGATTAAAGCCTTTAGCAACAAGGCGAACTTTGTAACGTTCAATAGAACCATCTGCATGATATTTAATTCGGTAAACCCATTTAGAGCCCACAATATTCATAGATGGGGTACGAGGGACTAAGCGCCAGGTTACATTAAGAAGAAGAGCATCAAATTCTGTAGCCATCGCAGCACGCCAATTTGGATCTTTGACTGTCTGTGTAAAACTAGAAGGTTCAACAAAATTTAAAGAAGCAATAAGAGCACGTGGAAGAGAATAACGAGTGGAAACTGGTTAACATCGTGCATAAATATCACTTAGAAGAAGCATCCGCCAAGGAATATCATCATCAGAGCTACTCGGAGATGAGTGGTCAAACGGATGAGAATCAGAACTAGAGAGTGGATCACCACTAGCCACCGAATCTACAAGAACTTGTTAAGATGGAGCATGACCCAAGATACCATCTGCCTTGTACTTTCAATATGTCCTGATGAATCAATATGTGGGGCTTCTAGTATATTGCTTGGTGATATTAGATATTTGTCTTGATTATCTGAAGGAGAATCTGAGGTAGCAATTGCAAATGGAAATAGAGATTCATCAAAAATAATATGTCTAGAAATATACATTCGACCGATTGAAATATGGAGGCAACGGTACCCATGATGTAAATTACTATAACCAAGGAAAACACATTGTAAAGAGCGAGGGTTTAACTTGTGCTTAGAGTAAGGTCGTAGCCATGGATAACATGCACAACCAAAGATACGAAAGGAGTAATCTGGAAGACAATTATAATATCTTTCCAAGGGACACTTATTTTGAAGTAGTAGAGTGGGTAAATGATTGATAAGGTAGACTGCGGTTTGGACGACATCATCCCAAACTTTAAGTGGAACCGAGGTATGATTAAGAGCTAAGGCAGTTTCAACCACATGATGATGTTTTCTCTCGACGGATCCATTTTGTTCAGGAGTGTGGGGACAAAAGACTCGATAGATGATTAAGATAACGATGAAGCGCTTGATACTCTTCACCCCAATCAGAATGAAGGGAAAGGATTTTATGATCAAAATAGCGCTCAACATGTTTTTGAAAGCGACAAAAAATATCAAGAGATCAGACTTTCTTTTCATAAGAAAAATCTAAGTAAACTTGCTGAAATTGTCAATAAAAATAATAAAATAAAGAAAACCTTGATTAGATAGAATAGGAGCAGGACCCCACACATCAGAGTAAATAATTTCTAAAGGAAAACTAGAAGTGCGAGAAGAAGACACAAAAGGTAATTTATGAGATTTTGTTTTCATGCAAGCTTCACATAAATGAGAAGAGGAGGCTAAAGAAATTGGTGTTAATAATATTCTGAATAACACGTAGAGACGGATGACCAAGACGTGAGTGCCAAGAGAATTTATCAGTGTGTTCTCCAACAAACGCATAAGTATAGGTGGGCTGAAGATGATAAAGACCGTCTTTAATATTTTCTCGAAGTAGAATATTTCCTGTTATGGGATCCTTCACCAGACAGTGATGAGGATAAAATTCAAAGAACACATTATTTTTAAGAGCAAATTGACAGACGAAAAGCAATTTTTTAGTAATAAAAGGAACATGAAGAGTGTTGCACATGCAAAAAGTATGACTACATGAGTGAAAACATATGTTTCCAATGTAAGTAATTTGCAAACCTAAGCCATTACCTATTTGTACCATATCGGATCCATCATAAGGTGAAGTTTTTGTGAGAATATTATATTCTGGTGTAACATGATGAGTTGCTCCAAAATCCGAATGTCATCCTGAGTTCTCAAGTGTCGATGAAACTATATTTAGAGAGATAGAATGTGAGAATACTCCAGAATGAGATGACCGAGCTGTAGAATGCCAAGAAGGTGGTGATCGATTTGAAGATGCATGTCTTCCTTGTGAAATAGTTGGTTGTCCCAATACTACAGGACAACTAGCAAAAATTGAATCAAATCTTTTAGGATATTGAATATCAATATGTTCAACTCTGAGAGAAAATTGACATCTTCTCTGACTATAAAACCAATCAAATTTTCTAGAGCAATGAATAACAGTATGACCAATGATGTGATAAATTTGACATCGATTTAAACTTTACTTTTGGCCAGCTTAATGTCGTTGAATATCTGACATCAAAAATAAATAACTCATCCCTTGATAGTAATAAATTTTGCTGAAAATTTTTTTGATAGTTAAAAATAATACTTGTCATTGAAACCTTGCTGTCCAACGACACAACGAGATCTTCAGTTGATGGATGGTAAAAAAAAAAAAACGAGAGATAAAGAAAATAAAAAAAAGAACGATGAGGGATAAAGGTTCTGTTTCGTGAGTGTAGAAAATAGAAGAAGAGAAACGAAGTTGCTAGAAGCGAAAGATACTGCTGCTATTAATGACAAATTGTTGGAAAGAAATTGCTTATGTTCCGTGAGGACAGTTGATCAAATTGCTGGAAAAAAAAAAAGAAGGCTGCTGGCTAGAATAGAGGAGGAATAGAGAAGAGGAAGACTTATGTGGTGGTTGGATAGAAGAAACGAGGAAGGAATGAGAGATTTTGAGAGGAAGAAAAAAAAATATCAGAAGAAGAGAAAAATAGTAGTTGGTACTGTTAGTGAGAAAGGAGGAAAAAAAACAGAAAGCAACAGTAAAAAAAAAAGAATAATTAAGAGGAATTAATTAAGAAAACGGAGTAACGGTAGAAAAAAAATGAATTGGTCGAGCATCAAAATAGTAATATAATAGATTTAAAAATATTATTTTTCTTATTTAATTCATGTCGATTTTAATTATACCAAATATAATAAATCTCAATTAATTGAAATTATTTAGAGATTATTTACATTATTATCATTACTCGTGCAAATCGATCTAACAACAAGTTCCAAAAATCCTTCTCCACGAATAGTGGATGCTGTGAAAAGGATCATCAGTTTCCTCCGTTGGACAACCCCCTCTCATATAGGTGAGATTGGACTATCATGTATCCTCGAGACGGTCTAGTGGCTAGCAAATGCGATGTTGCCATCATGAGATTCGGGGTTCGAATCTCGACAAAATCGAAGTAATACCTTCCTTATGTGTTAGTCATTATTCCAAAGGTTAGTAGCCACCCGTGATTTATCTCCTCTATGTTAGTCTGGGACGAGTTGACAGAAATACTAAAAATAAATGTATTCATCTTTTATCACTATAAGATTAGACTATCATATCTTAGGATTTTCGAGGCACGTCAATGCCGAGCCAGTGGCCCTCTTCTCATTCCTCGAGGATGCCCTTGTTCTTATTTTTCGGACTTACTTTTTAACTCAGGGCTTTCCGCAACCTTAGAATCTATCTGTTGCAGTAGCAGTGATTTTTTTGTTAATGTTTATTTCATTTTGACTTAGATTTATCTGATACATTCTATCTATTAGATTATTTAATTGGGTTTCTATGGCAACCGACGAATCCAGAGTTTATACAAGACAAGGATTAACAAGGTGGCGACAACATACTGGTCATATGAGTTTTTATGGTGATGGAGTATTGGTGTGGTACGTTTCCTATAATGGGGAAAGCAACCGATGGAGCAATCAAAAAATTATTAAATTATAGTTTCTCCTGAAGCTAAAAAGGGATATGGTAGAAGCTAAAGTTTGGATCTGTTAAAAGGGATATGGTAGAAGCTAAAGTTTAGATCTGTCTTTTGTCAAATCATAACATCTCTAGATAAGATATTCATTTTCTTTAAACTATTTTAAATCCATCCTATTCTCAATTGATAATTCTTGATTTATGAGTGACAGGGGATTTTCCCAAGGCCATGTGGTTAAAAGAGTCAACAATCACATCATGTTGGCTAGCAAAGTTAATAAAGTGTGATACTAACTCCCAGCTCTAGACTCTCGGCTATCGACTCCTTGTTACTGACTTTTAGCTACCAACTCTAGACTTCTGGATACAGGCTCTCAGATATAGGCTCCTGGCTATCAACTACTGACTCCTAACTTTTTGCTATTGACTTTTCAGCTACCGACTCCTGGCTCTCGACTATCGACTCCAGACCCCTAAACCCTAAAGGGGTAATAAATGACTATTTATTTCCAAGAATGTGGTAACATCTCTAAGAGACCTTGCCACAACTTGGGGAGTTGCTAACTGAATACAACTAGTCGGGACATATGGTCAACACTAGTATTTAGGAGATCGTCAGCTAGATTACTGAAGGAGAGTCCTGTTGTTGCCTCTTCACGCTTTGCGCACCGCCCAATCATAGGGCCAACTAAATTCAAATCTAGGCGGGTGTCTTCTGATTACTACTGTCCTTGGGAGGTCCCCATGCCATTTGGGACATCGCCTTCACTCGCAGGGGGAAGAATGCACTTGACAAGTGTATCATTAAGGCGAATCGTGGGAGCCGGGTCCGAGGGGCGGCGAGAAGTGCTATCACCTGGGTCTCCTAGTTGGAAGGAGTACGAAACAAATAATTTACTTGGTTGGCAATCAAATAATTGCTACTCAAAGGAAAATAAGCTCACTATGAAATCTCCTTCTTAAACAAAACATCGGAGGTGGAGAAACCTCGTACATTGAAATAAAAGTGAAAAATAGAAAGAGATTCGAAGTACAGAGTGTGTTGTTCGAAATAGAGAAGACCAGGATTATATTTATAGCCTATTGGTTGAAACTGACCGTTTGCTGATGTGGCACGGTTTGGGTGCCTAGACCCTCTCCGAGCACCCCCAGCGTGTCAAATCTCATCTTCTCACAAGTAGCTATGCACGTGGAATAAAATTTTATCCCGCTCCGAGTGCCTATACCCTTGCTGATGCTTATCCATATCACCGAGGAGTCGAAGCACCCCGACTGGCACCAAAGTGGTCTGGGCGCTTGGAGCTATTCTGGACGCTCGGACAAGGGTCAACTCCAAGTTGACTTTTTGTCTGAGCTTCCACTCTGACTCCGGTCGCTTGGGTGATTTCGATCATCCGAAATTAGGTTCACCCGAACCCATCTTCCGACCTTCTCGAGCAATCTTTCACTCTAGCTTTTCGTCCCTCGAAAACATCGCGTGCTTCCTTCTTGTCAACCAATGTACTCTTCCATATCACCTCGTCTCTCGGATGCACTGAGCCCTTCGACTCCTTTCGGTGCCATCCTTCTCACTAGTTACATTTTTCGCATGACTTCTTCTGCTCCTAAGTTCCTGCATATTTAGACACAAGGATAAAAAAATAACTGGACCTAAATCGACTTGGTTGATCACATCAAACTACCATAGGGTACATATAGAATAGTACTCGAGGCGTGTCATATCAGACTAGAGGTGCCTTAGCTTGGATGAATAGTGCTGAAGGCGCCTCTAATGGCTTGGAAGCGCCTTGGATGAATAGTAGCAAAGGCACCTTCAGCTGATCAAAGACGTCTCCAATGAACAATAGTCGTTAAGCTGTCGTTGTGTGAAGATAAAATTTTATTCATTTGGAGGTGCCCTGGATGCCTTTGGAGGTGCCTCCAAGCCATGTCGATAAATAGTAACTTTTTTTAGAATGCTATAAATAGTACCCTAGAGCTAGGAGTTCAACAACACAACTTGTATTTCATTTCTATATTCTATTTTGAGATTCCAAAGTCTGTAAGAGGTTATTCCTCCTTCATCGAAGGAAATCTTTAGTGCACTTTCACTTGTCTTAGATTAACAACCACATAGATTGTAACCAGATAATCTCTGACCTCTTATTTCATTTAATATTGTTTATTATTTTGATTAATTAATGTTTAAGTGTCCTTGCTAAATAGAAAACAAGAGAAATATCTAACATAAATTGCAGGCTATTTATCCCCCTCTAGCCGGTCCACCACATTCCAATAGCGATCCTCTCAGCTGCGGTAGCGGACTCCCCTTCGTATAAGGGTCGAGTGAGTACTATATCATCATGTCCATTTCAGGATCCAGACTCTCCCGACTCTGACATAGTCGGGGTCGAGATCCTGTTGACTATAGTAGCGAACTCCCCTTCACACAAGGGTCGAGCAAGTACCATATCGTCGTGTTCTTTTCACGGTTTAAACTCCCCCGACTCGAACATATTCAGGGTCAAGATCCTCTCAGTTGTGGTAGTGGACTCCCCTTCTCACAAGGGTTGAGCGAATACTACATTGCCTTGTACTTTTCAAGGCTCAAACTCCCCCGACTTTGATATAGTCGGGGTTGAGATCCTCTAGGATACAGTAGTGGACTCCATTCGCACAAGGGCCGAGCGAATACCATATCATCGTGTTCTTTTCAGGGCCTAGACTCCCTTGACTCGAACATAGTTGGGGTCGAGGTCCTCTAGGTCACGGTAGCGGACTCCCCTTCGGACAAGGGTTGAGCGAGCAGCGTGTCCTTTTGAGGGCCCAGACTTCCTCTACTCTGACATAGTTGGGGTCAAGATCCTCTCGACTACGATAGTAGACTCCTCTTCACACAAGAATCGAGCAAGTATCATATCATCGTTTCCTTTTTAGGGCCTAGACTCCCCCCGACTCAGACATAGCCGAGGTCGAGATCCAGGTTACGGTAGTAAACTCCTTTTCGTATAAGGATCAAGCGATTACTATATCGTCTTGTCTTTTTCAGGGCTTACTCTCTTCCTAACTCGAACATAGTTGAGATAGAGCTCATATATATGCCTATAAGCCTCCCGTAAGTAAAATGTTGATAAGCCGCACCTTGACTCTGTGGATACTTGGGGGGTCACAGATCGAGCATGCTGTTATCTATATCAGTAAGCCTCTCCTAAGCGCAATTATTATTCTCTTTTGACTCATACATAGTCACGAATTGAGTCATTCTGTCTCTAACTTCACTGGTATTTGGGAGTCACGAGATCGAGCTTATTATTCTCTTGGCTCGGACATAGTCGCAGATGGAATCATTCTTTCTCCGATTCTACTGGTACTTGGGAGTCATGAGAGAGCTTACTATTCTCTCCTGACTTGGACATAGTCATTGATCAAACCATTCTCTTTATGACTCCATCAATACTCAGGAGTTGTGAGATAAAGCTTATTATTCTTTTCTGACTCAAACATAGTCACAGATTGAGTCATTCTCTCTTCGACTCCACCGGTACTCGGGAGTCATGAGATCGAGCTTTCTTTCCTGACTCGGACATAGCCATTGATTGACTTATTCTCTCTCAGACTCTACTGGTACTCGATCGGGAGTCACAAGATCGAGCTTATTATTCTCTCTCGACTTAGACATAGTTGCGAATTGAGCTATTCTCTCTTTGACTCCACCGATGCTCGGGAGTTGTGAGTTTGTTCTACCGGTACTTGGGAATCATGAGATTAACTTTATTATTCTTTCTAGACTTGGGTATAGTCGTGGATTGAGTATTTCCTTTATTGGGGATGGAATCATCGCTTATTCCCCCGACTAGGATTCAATCGTGGATTGGTTTCTCTCCTAATCATCGATAGCTCTACCTCAAAGTACTCAACCACATGGACTCGGACGACCATTAAACATAATACTTGTCCAGTTAGTCGGCCTACATCTTCCTTCGACTAGACTTGATGGGAATATTTGTTATGTGGATGGTAAGTAAGGATCCACGTTATGGGCCCTTGACCCGGTCAAAAGGGGATCAGGTTGCTTGCACAAAGAGGACTTGGTCAACATAGAAATTATGGCCCCTTAATGGGGGGAGGTTCTAGGGTTTTCTTCTCATGACCCCAATGACCCCTTAATGGGGAAAGACTTTAGAGTTTTCTCTCTACAAAAGTAAGGGAAAGAGAAGGTATGAGAGGATTCTAGAATTAGATTTTTTTTTTCTATTCTTTACCTTATTTCGGCTACTACCAAAATTTCCATGCTAATTTAGGTATCAGAGTGGTTTCGCCGGGACTCCTCCCGGTAAAACCTTTGATGTTTGTTATTTTTTTACAGAAATCGTGACTCTACGGGAAGAAATCGGGAGAAAGCCTTAATGCCATAGTTCTTCATACTGAGATCAATGTCTACCGCCACATCATTGTGGTAAAATTTCTAGATCGTAACAATGAATAAGGATTATGAACTGTTCGTGAATAATATTTTTGAATAATGTTCATAAACAAAGATTGCAAATCATGTTCATTAATAAAATTTTTATCAACATGAGAAATAAATAAAAAACTTTTAAAATGAACAAAATAATCTCATACTATCAAACTTACCCTCTATTTGGATGAGGTGATTGAAGGTTCATTAATAGAAGGGGAAGGGAGGGGAAGTAAAATATTTATATTCTCCTTGTTTGGGAGGGAGGGAAGATTCATTGGGAGTAAAGTGAAGGTAATGAAGGTTAAATATATAAAGTTATAAAATTATCCTCACTTTTGTTAAAGACCTATACGTTCAAGAACCTAATACATCTTGCATACATTTATTGGTTAAGACTTACGCGTTCAAATAATTGTAGCTCATTTATTAAAGTCTTCTAATCATGAAACTTTTAAAATGAAGTTTTGACAATCTTGTAAATTAACAAAACAGTACTAGGAAGGTCATCCAACCCCCTCTAAACATATGATACGCTAGTTATGATTAAGAGATAAGTAGAAATTGTTTATCAAAGTATATTTACATCTAATAACATTTTACATTTGCACATAAGAGATACTGCAAGGGCTAGCTTTGGCGTCGGCATCGGCATTAACCTCGGTGCCGGCATCTAAGAGTGTCAATTTGGGTGGGTCGGGTGGGGTGGGTCGAGTTGAGTTTTTTTTTAACCCAACCTGAACCCGAGTTCAACCCAAAACCCCTAAACTCGAACTCGACCAACCCGACCAACCCGACCCGGATAATCCAAAAATCTAATTCAAAATGACTTTTTTTTTGGCTATTTTCCCTATAAATTTTCATTTTTGTCTCAATACTTCATCATTATCATACAAATATGGTATTAATATACATAAAAACATCTTAATTTTCAAAATAAAATTTTATTTAACTAAAAAAATCCACTAAATCCTATATTTTGGTCGTCCCGGCTCAACCTGAACCCGACCCGACTCAATCCAAAAATTTGTAACCCTCAAACCTGAACCCGAAAATGCACAATCCGAACTTGATTTTTTTCGGATTGACTCTGGTTGGGTCGTCGGGTTGGGTTCATTTTTTGACACCCCTACTAGCATCGACGTCAGCCTTGGCGCCAACGTAGTCATCAGCCTCAGCGCTGGCATCGGCGTTAGCCTCGGCGCCGGCTTTGACGTCGGCATCAGCATTGGCATCAGTGGAGTGCGAGCGTTGGGTGGTGTGAGTCAGACTGTGCAAGTATTTTTCATTGCGATGTAAAGAATACATAAAATAATAGTTTTAGGAATTAATATAATAAAATAAAGATAAAATTGGAACATAAATTCTTTTAATTGTTTTACCCTTCCTTACACCTCAAATTGGAGTGTAAGAAATTCTTTCGTTTCATGGGTATGGAAGGTTAAAACTTACCATTCCTCACCTTTCCTTTCCGTAATTCATTTCCTCCCAAACATGTTTCTAGTTTCCCTTCTTCCTGTTTACCCTTCTCTCTCTTTCCCTCACCTTCTCCTAAATAGTGAGTTAATAATCAATAGTTTAAATTGGTAAAAATTTTAAATAATTAAACATGCCTAAATTGATAGCTTAATAACAATTAAATAAACAAAACTTAAGTTGCCCCCATAGATGTAGCACAATTGATGCTCAGGTGGTAGACTTATCGAATTGGGTATGAGTCGATTTTTGGGAGCTTCATCGCCCTGGTTTATACTCTCACACCTAAGAAGGCCATTACGTACCATAATTTAATTACCTACTGATCCTGTCCGAAAGCTGAATCAACGGACGCTGGGCACGTGACGCTCTCCAAGCGGCTGACGTAGATCTCCCGACTATCCGCCCGGACCTCCGGTGAACCTGCACAGAAGTCGGGCCGGGAAGGGGTTCCCGGCGATGACCCTCCGACGCTCAAGTCAGGCAAAGCTCAACAACAAGAAAGCGGCTCCAAGAATCGTAGAACGCGTACCTCCGGCGAAGGGTGAGGACCCTTTATATAGAGTTGTGAAGAGGCTCGGGCACATATACCGAGGTGCATACGTGTCCTCTATCCATACCTCGGTATGAGCTTGTCAGAAGAGCTTACCTGACACCATACTGCTACAGTCCGAGCACATCTATGATGGGACAGCGGGATCCTCTGTTGTAAGATCTTGCGTATGGCCTGGTCGTTGAACATATCCGCTGTCAGAAAAAGGTGTCCCTTGTCCTTTTTCCCCTTTGCTTCCGGCCGGGCGTCCGGCCGGCCCGCCTCCGGGCGTCCGGCCGGCTAGCCTCTGCCTTACGTCCGGCCGGGCACATATAGTGGTCTACTTGGAAGATTATCGGTGATGTGCTTTGTGGAGACTATTAGCAGTATGCTACCTCATGTTTCGGCCGAGCGTGCCCTCCGCTCGGCCCTACGATCCTGTACCATGAGCGCCGGGGCCCAGCTTCCTGCTGGGGCGCCCTCAGACACCGGTCAGCAGGCCGGGCGCTCGACCCACACCTCTCCGGTCGGCCACCTGGCCCTTTGATTTCCACGTGGCGTTGACCCCCCAGAACGGGGATCCCCTGTTCTTACCACCGGATCACTTGCCTCCCCTTCAAGTCTAGTCGAAGGAGGCGATTAGTCCGACTGACTGGACGCCCGTAGTGCCGAGCGGCGCATCCAAGAAACCATCCTCCGCTTCTCCTCGTTAATCGCCTCTCATCCCACCTCTCTTGCGTTTTGCAAGGGATTTCTCACGAAGTATTTTGTATAGCTAGTCCGCTTGGCTGAATATGTCCTGCTTCGACAGAAGCTGTTGTTCGAGGATATTGAAGTACCTTTGGTTATTGGGCCGAGCGGAACGTAGAGGCGGTCGAACGATTATCGATAGCAAATACCCTTGTACTGTCTTTTTTATTACATTCTTCCGCTCGGAGGGTTTATAGACGCTGGCTCGTCTCTCGATTTTTAACGTCGGAGCTCGACGGTCTTCCGCTCGGACGATTTATATATGCTGGCTCGTCTCTCGATTTTTAACGTCGGAGCTCGACGGTCTTCCGCTCGGAGGGTTTATAGACGCCGGCTCGTCTCTCGATATTTAACGTCGGAGCTCGACGGCCTTTAAGGCTAATTTTAACACTGATGACATACGCCCTACCGAGCGGCGAGGGGTCTTCGTCTTCGATGACTTGGCTCGGATAATTTTTACGCCCGGCCGATCGGCCCGGTGTCTTCGACATTGAGTCGGTGCCTCAGATCTTATACATCATGGAGATAGGCCGCTCAGCAGATAATGCCAATTGCGTTTAACATTTTGCTTCCTGTATTTCAAATACACAGCCAAATGGAAAATATACAGCACACATTATATTGGTGCACCTTTCACCCTGCCCTGGAAAGGCTGGAGATAATTTGCGCTTCATGGTTGATCCAAGTCTCAATCCATCTTCATCCGCTCGGCGGTGCTCTCCCTTGAATGCCGGTTGGATCATTGTCTCGGGGGAGGCGTCCGCTCGGGGATCATTGTCTCCGCTCGGCCACCTGATGCTGACGATGTTTGTTGCTTCAGCAACTCGGCTTGCGTATTCTCTCTCTGTTGCTCCACAAGCTTAGCTGCTCTTGCCTTGATTAGAGCGTCGAGCTCCTTCGTGGAGAGCATCACCGTGTGCAGTCGTCCAGCCTCGTCCATTGCTTCCGATCGCATGCAGGAGCGTTCCCACAGACGGCGCCAAATTGATCCTATCCGAAAGCTGAATCAACGGACACTAGGCACGTGGCGCTCTCCAAGCGGCTGACGTAGATCTCCCGACTATCCGCTCGGACCTCCGGTGAACCTGCACAGAAGTCGGGCCGGGAAGGGGTTCCCGGCGACGACCCTCCGACACTCAAGTCAGGTAAAGCTCAACAACAAGAAAGCGGCTCCAAGAATCGTAGAACGCGTACCTCCGGCGAAGGGTGAGGACCCTTTATATAGAGTTGTGAAGAGGCTCGGGCACATATACCGAGGTGCATACGTGTCCTCTGTCCATACCTCGGTATGAGCTTGTCAGAAGAGCTTGCCTGGCACCATACTGCTACAGTCCGAGCACATCTATGATGGGACAGCGGGATCCTCTGTTGTAAGATCTTGCGTATGGCCTGGTCGTTGAACATATCCGCTGTCAGAAAAAGGTGTCCCTTGTCCTTTTTCCCCTTTGCTTCCGGCCGGGCGTCCGACCGGCCTGCCTCCGGGCGTCCGGCCGGCTAGCCTCTGCCTTACGTCCAGCCGGGCACATATAGTGGTCTACTTGGAAGATTCTCGGTGATGTGCTTTGTGGAGACTGTTAGCAGTATGCTACCTCATGTTTCGGTCGAGCGTGCCCTCCGCTCGGCCCTACGATCCTGTACCATGAGCGCCGGGGCCCAGCTTCCTGCTGGGGCACCCTCAGACACCGGTCAGCCGGCCGGGCGCTCGACCCACACCTCTCCGGTTGGCCACCTGGCCCTTTGATTTCCACGTGGCGTTGACCCCCCAGAATGGGGATCCCCTGTTCTTACCGCCGGATCACCTACATACCTGTATCTCACCATGGGGCCGATGATATAGATCACTTAGGATGAATAATATCATCTTTTGCCAAATTAAACTAAACTCAAGCTCATAAAAAAATAAAATCAAATTTAAATAATCATTTCAACAGTTAAATATTGATTTAATTTAATTATTTTATCAAATAAACTTAAACATTATAAAATTTGACTCACTTTAACTCGTTAACGGATACTTTGTATGTGATATATTGTTTAATATTAAGCGGATATAGCGAATTAGCCGTGACATATTCCTATCGGTCTATACTTATAGGACTGCTATACAATTTCTATCTCTAATATCGTAAGTATGTTGTCCTTTTTGCTCATCCGAATAAAGATTTTTAACCTTCATTTCATATCAACTTCATATTGGACCTAATATGATTTCATATCAGGTCCACGTCGAGCCTAATATGATTCTATATCAAGTCAACGTAAACATTTTTGATGATTCTTTTATTTTACATGTTAATATCTATAAAAAGTCGAAATAAATAATGGACACTATATTTGAACTCCTTGTAACATTAAAAATCCATAGGAATTGAAATGAGTATAATTGGAACTCTCTAAGTCCATCAGTGGGTTTGGACCAAAACCCACTAATGGACCTAGAGAGCTCTGATTATACTCATTTCAGTTCCAGTGGATTTCTGAGATGGCAAGGAGTTCAAATATGCTATCTGATCCTGTCCGAACACTGAATCAACGGACGCTGGGCACATGGCGCTCTCCAAACTGATGACGTGGATCTACAACCGGTCGTACGGACCTCCGGCGAACCTGCAAAGAAGTCGGGCTGGGAAGGGGTTCCCGACGACGACCCTCCGATGCTCAAGTCAGTCAAGTGGACAACAAAGAAGTGACTCCCAATATCAGAGAATGCATACCTCCGGCCAAGTGTGAGGCTCCTTATATAGAGCTGTGAAGGGGCTTATGCACACATACCGAGGCGAATACGTGTCCTCAGCCCATACCTCAGTATGAGCTTGTCAGAAAAGCTTACCTGACACCATACTGCTATAGTCCGAGCACATCTCTGATGGGACAGCGGAACCCTCTGTCATAAGATCCTGTATATGGCCTGGTCGTTGAACATAACCGCTGTCAGAAGATGTTCCCTTATCCTTTTGTCTCTTCTTACCCCATGCTGAGTGTCCGGCCGGTCGGCAGTTCCCTCGCGTCCGGTCGGTCGTATGTGTTGGTCCGCTCGGGAGATTCCCGGCCAGGTGCTCTGCTGATTGTTCACAGTATTGTTGTTTTCTGCCTCGGCCGAGCGAGCTACCCGATCGGCCTGGCGACCTTGTTCCCCATGAGCGTCGGAGACCCGACTCCCCGTCGGGTTGTTTTTGATTCCGCTGAGACCCCATTCGGCCGACCGGTCTCCCCTTCTCCGGTTGGCCGTTTGACCCTTTGACTTCTACGTGGCGTTGACTTCCCTCAGAAGGGGGTCCCTGTTCTTACCGCTGAATCACTTGGTACTCCCCTTCAAGTCTAGTCGAAGGAGGCGATTAGTCCGACTGACTGGACGATTGTTTCGCCGAGCGGCTCATCCAAGAAACCATCCTCCGCTCGGTCGATGTGGTGCTAACTACGGCCTCAGTCAATGTCACCATCCCTCGGATCTCCTCGGAATTCATGCCAATCTCCGTCATTAAGGCCAAGCACGCGCTCTGTGCCTCGATAAGGCGCTTATTAAATGCTCTCCCGTGGTGGAATGCCACGTGGCATTGCTGCCGTCATCGTACGGCGGCGGCGTCGCAGGTGACGAGACAGAGGCGATTTGAAATGGACGGCCCGATGCATGCTTTGGTTCTCACGACCTGAATCCAACGGTGGAGGCCGCTCGGGCTCAACCCTATAAAGCCTTCACTTTCTCCGCCTTCGCCGCATTTCTGCTCTCGCGTGCCCAGAAGCTTCGGCGTTTCAGTGCTCCGGCGACTTCGATTCTCCCTTTCCGGTGATCCCGCATTCTTCGTCGATCCTCCTTCTTCTTTGTAAGGTTTTCCTTCTTTCTCTCTTTGGTCCTTGTATTTTCTCTGCATTTCTTTCCCGAGTTTCGATCCTCGGGGCATCGTTTCGTTTGCTGTCTTATTTCTCCTATCCTCTACCTTTCTTCGCCTTTTTTGATTTCGTCCGCTCGGACAATGACTAGCTCTTCCCAGCCACAAGACCCAGCCCTCGGCCCATGGTATACCACCATGGAGTCGCGCTTCGATCGGCGCAACGCCGACATTCTGATAAATAATTTTTACATCCCTTCTGACCTCGAAATTATCTTACCCACTTCCTCCGCTTGGCCACACAAACCGCCGCGCGGAGCCTTTTGTGTTTTCCACGACCAGTTCACTGCCGGTCTGCGACTCCCCATTCATCCCTTCATTGTTGAAGTTTGCAACTTTTTCGGCATTTCGCTCGGAAGCCTAGTCCCCAACACTTTCCGCCTTCTATGCGGCGTCATTGTCCTATTCAAAATCCATAACATTCCCCTCCGACCGGAGGTCTTCTACTATTTTTACTACCCTAAACAGTCCGAGCTGGGCACTTACATGTTCCAGGCTCGGCCCGATCTAGTTTTCTTCAATAAACTACCCTCTTCCAATAAGCATTGGAAAGAATTTTACTTTTATATTCGCCTTCCCGAGCGGGCCCCCTTCCTAACGAAGTGGCAGATCGGACCGCCAACCTCACCAGAGCTCAAAAGGTTCAAAACCCGACCGGACTATCTTCATGCCGCCAACATGCTGGCCGGTCTGAGGTTTGACATCAACAAGTTCCTGCCCGAAGGGGTGATGTATATATTCGGTCTGAGTCCGATCAGGACCCCCCTTCCGAGCGGCTTCGGTAAGAATTTTACTTTGTGAATTCATTTTAATTGCTAACTGATTTTCTCTGTTTTCCTTTGCAGCAAACGTTGTCATGGAGTCAGTGATGGCTAGGATTTTGAAGAGGAAGGCGGCGGCGCTCGAAGCCGCGGCGGCCAAAGAAATGGAGACGCTCGGCATCCAGCCAGTTGGCTCTAATGAGGAAGAGAGCGATACCAATGCAGGGGAGTCGGCCGCTCAGGCTTCTCTCCCGGAGCTAGCGGCTGGCACAACTGCTAGTCGAGAGCCTTCCGCCCGGGAGGAAGGCTCGGCTCAAGAGGAAGGACCCCCCCCCCCCCCCCCCCCCCCGACAAAAGCGGCACCGCACGGAGGCACCACTCCGCTCGGCTACATCTGTGGTCCATCCGTCCGAGCGGACCACCGCTGATTCTCGGGGAAAAACTCCAGCGGTAGAGGTGATATCGTCTGATCGGACCCCATCGCAATTGGACGCGTCGGCGGACCCTCTTGAGGCAGTTCCAGTCAGCGTCCTTCCGCCCGCTCCCCGCCAAGTCCAGCGTTCAACAATTTTGTCCCAGTTCTCTACGCCGGCTTCTGATCCTTCTCCGGCTTCCGCCCATACGACCCCCGGTCGGCGCCGCACCGTCCGGGTCTCCCTGCATCTCCCCACCGAGGAATTAATATCCGAAGCCGATCGGCCTACTGCGCCCAAGCACACGATCACTTTGAAAGGGCCTCTAGCTGAAATGTGGGCCGACGCTCGGGCGCGTGTGGCGATGATTCCCCTCAGCAACCTGGCCAACAGCCACATGCAGCAGGCCACGAGGGTAAGTGCATTTTCTTCCTAAGCTTTTTATGCATTCCTCCCGATCGGCTATTAACAATTTTTCTTTTGTCAGAGATGGGTGGAGGAGATTGCTGTCTCTAATCGGCTCGCCATGGTGGACGAGGAGCTCAAAAGACTACGGAGTTCGGGTGGCGCTCCTTACCAAGGCCCATCTTATGCCGAGCTGCAGAAGGAGCTCAAAAAGACCCAAAATCTGTTGGAGGCCGAACGGAAGAAAACAGCCGACCAGGCTCACAATCTGGCCGAACTTGATCGCGTGAATAAATTACTGGATCGCAAGATAAGCCTGACGACCGAGCGGAAGAACACGGCTATCTCCGATCTGGAGAAGAAGAATGCAGAGGCTCGAGGGCTGGAGGAAAAAGTGAAAGAGCTGATGGAGCAGCTCGATGGAGAGAAGGCGGGCCGCTCGGCCGATGCAAATAAGCATAAGGAAGAGCTGAAAACTCTACAAGAGTCCCTCGCAACCTCCCAAACGGCCTTCAAGGAATATCAAGACGCTGAGCCTGTCCGAGTCGCAGCCCTGAGGCTAAACTACATCCGTTCGGTTGAATTTTCCGAGAAAGTCTACGAACGGATGTACATTGTCTTCGACCTTGCTATGACCGCCACCACAACATATTTGAAGTCCAAGGGTCTTCTTCCCGACTTCGCTCTCATCCCGCTGCAGATCAAGTGGCGCTCCTCAACAAAATCCCGAAGGACCTTTATGATTATCTAGAATAGAAGTTTATATGCAATTCGGCCACTCGGCCAAAAACTGTCCTTTTTGTAATTCGGTCGTTCGGCTTTAATTTCTCTAATGATATGTCATCCTTTTGCTTGCTTTTTCATTTATTAATCAGTATGTGTGCTAGCCGCTCGGATTACCAACTACCGTTGTTCGTATTCCCTTAATTCTCCTCGTTATTCGCCTTTCCTTCCACCTTTCTCGTGTTCGAAAGGGATTTTTACGAAGTCTTTTGCATAACTAGTCCGCTCGAATGAATATATCCTGTTTTGCTACCGGGATTTCCGCCGGACATTCATGAAGTACTTTTGGTTACTTGACCGATCGACCAAATTGACTTACAAAGTCCCTCTTTATTGTCTTCTTCCGGCCGGAGGGTTTATAGTCGCCGGCTCAACTCTCGATTTTTAACGTCGGAGCTCGACGGTCTTCCGCTCGGAGGGTTTATAGTCGCCGGCTCAACTCTCGATTTTTAACGTCGGAGCTCGACGATCTTTCGCTCGGAGGGTTTATAGTCGCCGGCTCGACTCTCGATTTTTAACGTCGGAGCTTGACGGTCTTCCGCTCGGAGGGTTTATAGTCGCCGGCTCGACTCTCGATTTTTAACGTCGGAGCTCGACGATCTTTCTCTCGGAGGGTTTATAGTCGCCGGCTCGACTCTCGATTTTTAACGTCGGAGCTCGACGGTCTTCCGCTCGGAGGGTTTATAGTCGCCGGCTCGACTCTCGATTTTTAACGTCGGAGCTCGACGGCCTTTAAGGCTGATTTTAATTCTGCAGTTTGGCGAAGCTATTTGCCATCTTTTATCATTTCGCTTCCTGCATTACAGGGACATAGGTGACCAAAACACATATAAAATTATACCAGCGCGCCTCTTACCCAGCTCGATACGGCTGGAGATGATTCGCACTCCATGGACGATCCAGCCGCCGTCCGTCTTCATCCTCCAAATAATAAGCACCCGAGCGGAGCTTTTCGATGACTTTGAAGGGGGCCGCCCAAGGAGCCTCCAGCTTGCCAACGTCTCCGACCGGCTTTAGTTTCTTCCAGACAAGATCGCCGACTTGGAACGCTCTAGGGATTACGCGCCGATTGTAGTTATGCTTCATTCTTTGCCTGTACGCCATCAGCCGGACGGACGCTTTGGCTTGCTCTTCATCGATCAAATCCAACTCCAGGTTCCTCCGTTCGGCGTTGTCATCATCATAATTCTGGATCCGGATGGACTCAATGCCGACTTCAACTGGGATGACTGCTTCGCCACCGTACACTAAATGGAATGGCGTAACTCCCGTTCCCTCCTTTGGTGTCGTGCAGATAGCCCATAAAACGCCTGGCAGCTCGTCCACCCAGCTTCCTCCCATGTGGCCGAGTCGAGCCCGAAGAATGCGAAGAATCTCCCGATTGGCTACTTCCGCTTGGCCGTTGCTCTGGGGATACGCCACGGAAGTAAAGTGTTGCTCGATGCCATAACTTTCGCACCATTCTTCGAGCTGCTTCCCTACGAACTGTCGTCCGTTATCAGATACGAGCCGGCGAGGAATGCCGAACCGACAGATTATATGCTGCCAGATGAACTTTTTGACCATTTGCTCGGTGATCTTCGCCAACGGCTCGGCCTCCACCCATTTGGAAAAGTAGTCGACCGCCACCAGTAGAAACTTTCGCTGACCGGTCGCCATAGGGAACAGACCCACAATATCCATTCCTCATTGGTCGAACGGACAGGATATGGTAGATGCTTTCATCTCCTCTGCCGGTCGGTGGGAGGAGTTGTGGTACTTCTGGCAGGAGAGGCATGTCGCGATAGTCCGAGCGGCGTCTGCTTGCAGGGTTAGCCAGAAATATCCGGCCAGCAGGATCTTCCTGGCCAGTGATCGTCCGCCCGGATGTCCGCCGCACGACCCTTGGTGCACTTCCTGGAGGATGTATTCCGCGTCTTCCGAGCTCACGCACTTCAACAGTGGGCGAGAGAAGGCCTTCTTGTAGAGTTGGTCTCCAATGAGTGTGAACCGGCCGGCTCTCCTCCTCAATAGCTGGGCTACCTCCCGATCGGACGGTGTCGTACCCAAGCGGAGAAACTCCATGATGGCTGTCCTCCAATCGCTCGGAAATTCGAGGCCCTCCATTCGATCGATATGCGCCACCAGGGATACTTGTTCAATCGACTGTTGTATGATGACCGGTGATATTGAACTTGCAAGTTTGGCTAACTCATCTGCAGTCTGGTTCTCCGCTCGAGGTATCTTCTGGATAATGACCTCTCTGAAGTTGGCCTTGAACTTTTCGAAGGCTTCAGCGTAAAGCTTGAGCCGAGCGTTGTTAATCTCAAAAGTGCCCGAGAGTTGCTGAGCGGTCAACTGGGAGTCCGAATGGATTGTCACCCGACCGACTCCTACATGTCAGGCTGCCTGCAAGCCGGCTATGAGAGCTTCATACTCCGCTTCGTTGTTTGTGGCTCTGTATTCCAGCCGGACGGATAGATGCATCCGTTCTTCTTGTGGAGAGAGCAATAACACTCCAATTCCGCTTCCGAGCCGAGTGGACGACCCATCCACGAAAATTTTCCACATAGCTTCGGGCTCGGGCTTTTGCACCTCGGTGACAAAATCTGCCAAGGACTGCGCCTTTATCGCCGATCGGGGTTGATACTGAATATCAAACTCACTCAACTCCGTTGTCCACTTGATGAGCCGTCTGGACGCTTCTGGGTTCAGCAGCACTCTCCCCAATGGGCTATTCGTCCGGACGATGATTGTATGTGCTAGGAAATAAGGACGAAATCTCCGAGCGGCGAGGACCAAAGCAAAAGCCAGCTTCTCGAGTCCGGTGTAGCGAGATTCAGCGTCTTTTAAAATATGACTTAAGAAATACACAGGTTCTTCTTCGCTCGCCCTCACTAATGCCGAGCCTACTGCCTGCTCGGTTGAAGATAAATAGATACACAGCGGCTCACCTACAGCTGGCTTGGCTAGCACGAGCAAAGAGTTCAGATATGTCCTCAGTTCTTCAAACGCCCGATCACATTCTTCATCCCACTGAAACTTAGTAGCTTTGCGCAAGATTTTGAAAAACGAGAGGCTCCGATCGGCCGTCTTCGAGATGAATCTGGACAATGCTATTATCCGACCGGTCAAGCGCTATACTTCCCTCAGATTTCTTGGGGGCGGCATATCTTGTAATGCTTTCACCTTGCTGGGATTTGCCTTGATGCCCCGCTCGGTCACTATATATCCCAAGAAACGTCCGCCTTTTGCTCCGAACAGACACTTCTGAGGATTCAGCTTAACTCCATACTTCCTTAGCATTTGGAAAGTCTCCTCCATGTCTTCAAAGAGGTCGGTCGCTCGGACGGACTTGATAAGAATATCATCCACATATACTTCCAAATTTCGCCCGATCTGCTCCTTGAACACTTTGTTCATCAAGCGCTGGTATGTTGCTCCCGCGTTCTTCAATCCGAACGGCATCACATTGTAGCAGTAAGTGTCATCGGCTGTAACGAAGCTGACCTTCTCTTGATCTTCTCGGGCGCGTCGAGCATGCATATCAACTCGCAGCCGGCTGTGGAGTCCGCCAGTTGATCGATCTGGGGCAGAGGATAAAAATCCTTTGGGCATGCTTTGTTGAGATCCCGGAAATCGATGCAAACTCTCCACTTGTTGCCCGGCTTGGAGACTAGTACCACGTTCGCCAGCCAGCTCGGGAACTGGACCTCGCGTATGTGGCCGGCCTCCAGGAGCTTCTCGACCTCCGCTCCGATGATGGCATTTTGTTCGGCGTTGAAGTCCCTCTTCCTTTGCTTCACCGGCCGAGCGTCCGGTCGAACGTGGAGCTCGTGCTGCGCTATACTCGGTGAAATTCCGGGCAGCTCATGTGTTGACCAAACGAAAACATCACAGTTTCTCTGGAGACATTTGATCACTTCTCTTTCTGGCCCGCCTCCAAATCGGCCGCAATGAACGTGGTGGCCTCCGATCGGGTTGGGTGAATCTGCACTTCCTCTTTTTCTTCATAAACCAAAGAGGGTGGTTTTTCAGTTATAGCGTTCACCTCGATCCGTGGCGTCTTCCGAGCAGAATTAGCTTCATCTCGGACCATCTCGACGTAGCACCGCCGAGCCGCCAGCTAGTCTCCTCGTACTTCCCCCACTTTATCTTCCACGGGGAACTTGATTTTCTGGTGGAAGGTAGAGACGATCGCTCGGAACTCGCTAAGCGCCGGTCGCCCCAAGATAACGTTGTATACTGAGGGTGTGTCGACAACGACGAAGTTTGTCGTCCGCGTCCTTCTGAGCGGCTCTTCTCCCAGCGAAATAGCCAGTCGGACATGTCCTATCGGCAGAACTTCATTGCCCGTGAACCCGTAGAGGGGGCTTGTCATGGGCAGCAGCTCGGCTCGATCAATTTGCAATTGGTCGAAGGCCTTTTTGAATATAATATTGACCGAGCTTCCTGTATCAATGAAAACGCGGTGAATAGTGTAGTTAGCTATTACCGCTTTGTCATGTGGCACTTCGACTCCCTCCAAGTCCCTGGGCCCAAAACTGATTTCGGGACCGCTCGCCCGTTCTTGGCTGCAGCCGACCGCATGGATCTGAAGCTGTCTGACGCTTGCCTTCCTTGCTCTGTTGGAGTCACCTCCGGTCGGCCCCCCAGCGATGATGTTGATTTCGCCTCGGGAAGTGTTACTTCTATTTTCTTCTTCCCTAGCGGACGATCTAGGCCGTTCCTTAGACACCCGGGGATTGTTCTTGTGCCTCTGAGGGTGATACCGCTCGGGAGACGGTCGTCAATCGGCTTCACGGTGTCGCTATTGCCTGTCGGACGAGGGCGATCGACGGTGGCCACCCCGGGGCACGGGGTGGGCGATCAGGGGAAGGCTCCGGCAATCTCTTGTGTTATGCGTGTCCGTTCGGTGGAATGAGCAAAACATTGGGGGTCCATACCTTCTTCTTAGGTCTGGGCCACTCGGCAGATACTTCTTGAATGGCGTGAGATCTTGCATGTTGTTGGGGGCGGGCTGCTTCAGCTCGCGGTCCTCTGGGCGGCTGATTAGCCGGCTTCCGCTCGGAAGTAGGTACCCGCTCGGTTGGAGCTTCCTTCCTTCGGGCCGCCTGGGCTTCCTCCACATTGATGTATTCATTGACCCGGTGTAACATATGATCATAGTCTCGGGGCGGCTTTCGAATAAGTGAACGGAAGAAGTCACCGTCCATAAGACCCTATGTAAATGCATTCATCATCATTTCTGAGGTAGCCGTTGGAATATCCATGGCCACTCGGTTGAACCGTTGGATGTAAGCTCTGAGTGGCTCTCTGGGCTCTTGCTTAATGGCGAATAGGCTGACACTAGTCTTCTGATAACGCCGACTGCTAGTAAAATGGTGGAGGAAGGTCGTGCGGAAGTCCTTGAAACTTGTTATGGATCCGTCCGGCAACCTCCGAAACCACCGTTGCGCCGACCCCGAGAGAGTGGTAAGAAATACCCAGCACTTTACTCCATCTGTGTATTGGTGTAGGGTAGCAGTGTTGTCGAACTTACCCAGATGATCATCTGGGTCGGTGGTTCCATTATATTCTCCGATCGCCGGGGCACATAGTGCTTTGGCAGAGGGTCCCGGAGGATGGCCTCTGAAAATTACCGGTTGATCCGCTCGGGGGAAGCGTCCGTTCGGGGGGCCTTGCCTTTTCTGTTGTCTCGTATTGGCACTTCGTCTGATGAAGATCCTCAGTCACGATTAACTGTTGTGGCCTCAGGAGGCGTCCGAAATAGGGCCCGATGAAACGACACCGTGGCCAGGGGTGCTTCCGCTCGGCCTGCCGACGCTGATGTAGCTTGTTGCTCAATTCGCTCGGCTTGCGACTTCTGTCTCTGTTGTTCCACAAGCTTAGCTGCTCTTGTCTCGATCAGAGCGTCGAGCTCCTCTGTGGAGAGCATCACCGAGTGCGGTCGTCCAGCTTCGTCTATTGCTTCCGATCGGATGCAGGAGCGTTCCCACAGACGGCGCCAAATTGATCCTGTCCGAACGCTGAATCAACGGACGCTGGGCACGTGGTGCTCTCCAAACTGCTGACGTGGATCTACAACCGGTCGTACGGACCTCCGGCGAACCTGCAAAGAAGTCGGGCCGGGAAGGGGTTCCCGGCGACGACCCTCCGACGCTCAAGTCAGGCAAGTGGACAACAAAGAAGTGGCTCCCAATATTAGAGAATGCATACCTCCGACCAAGTGCGAGGCTCCTTATATATAGCTGTGAAGGGGCTTATACACACATACCGAGGCGAATACGTGTCCTCAGCCCATACCTCAGTATGGGCTTGTCAGAAAAGCTTACCTGACACCATACTGCTACAGTCCGAGCACATCTCTGATGGGACAGCGGAACCCTCTGTCATAAGATCCTGCGTATGGCTTGGTCGTTGAACATAACTGCTGTCAGAAGATGTTCCCTTGTCCTTTTGTCTCTTCTTACCCCATGCCGAGCGTCCGGCCGGTCGTATGTGTTGGTCCGCTCGGGAGATTCCCGACCGGGTGCTCTGCTGACTGTTCACAGTATTGCTGTTTTCTGCCTCGGCCGAGCGGGCTACCCGATCGGCCCGGCGACCCTGTTCCCCATGAGCGTCGGAGACCCGACTCCCCGTCGGGTTATTTTTGATTCCGCTGAGACCCCATTCAGCCGACCGGTCTCCCCTTCTCCGGTTGGCCGTTTGACCCTTTGACTTCCACGTGGCGTTGACTTCCCTCAGAGGGGGGTCCTTGTTCTTACCGCCGGATCACTATCCATTATTGATTTTGACTTTTTTAAATGTATTAAAATGCTATTAAAAAATTGACTAAATCTTATATTTACATATTATTCATATATTCTGCAGGGTGGTTAAAAAGAGAAGAGAGAAAAATAGCGGAGAAAAAAAAAATGATAAGAAAAGTTAGATTGTCAAAAGTGTAAAATAGGAATGACATTTGAAAATGTACGCTCTTTGATAAGTAATAAAATAACGTATGCCTTTTAGTAAATTTAAAAATTTACATACGCTGTTTGATAAATTATTGTAATATATAAATTCAATTAATTAGTATTGTGAATTTGTCTTATATACAAAGCCTTCGATAATGTGGCAAAAGGCGATTCGCTCGCTCCCAGCGCCCCAGTTAATCCGTCCCTAGGCCAACTCGGAGGAGGTAAATCATGGGTGGCTACTAGCCATTAGTGCAAATGGCCAAGACATGAGGAAGATTATGCTCGGTCACGCCTAGTTTCGACCCCAAGACCTCATGTAGCAACACTCCATATTTTAACGATCGTACCGTCCCGAGGAGACACAAAACCTTCGATAATACATCAATGGTTGATTGATTGATTGTATTAATCATATTGTTAAAAAAAATTAATATACAAGTCATAATTTTTTTTTGAGCGTTTCATTTATGAATTTAGTAAAGATTTGTCAAATTCTACTCAATGAATAAAAGAAAAGAAAATAGCAAAGTTTAATAGAATTATGAAAATAAATATTTGATTTAGATGATTATATTTTAAGTTTTTTTATGGAATGTGAGTAATTTGATTTGGGGGGAAAGAAAATTATATTTTAGACAAAGGATAAAATGGACAAAAATATTGGGAAAAATGAAGGAGCGTTTTTTTTTTAATTATCAAGGTGACACACTCTTTCCTTTTTTTTATTAAAAGAATATCCTACCCCATCGCTCCCATAAAATGATACAGTTCTTCAGTACACGGTTCAATATTGTTATCTCCTAACAAACTTGATGCATGCATTCAATTTTGAATCGATAGAAGTCCGCATTGCAGAAGTTAGAAAATCGTAATTATTATAGTATTATGGTAGTTATGATTTTGTAAGTGAAACTGTAGTTATAGTAATTATAATTTCATAGTTAATATAATTTAGACTTGTCTTATGAAAAAAATTTACGTTGTCATAATTATGAAATAATAATCGTTATAACTACAATAGCATCAATAAAATTGTAGTTGCTATAATATATTATAACTATAGTTTTCTAACGGTTAAAACGTGAATATTATTTAATAACATTAATCTAAATTATAGTAGTTATTAAATGATAACTGTTATAATTACAATAGCAACTATGAAATTAGAGCTGTCAGAGGGGTCAATCCGTGGTGGGGTGGGTCGGTCCGTGGCAGGCTAACCATTTGACGGGGCGGGGCGTGTCAACCCGCCAACTTGGCGGGTTGGGAAATTTCCAACCCAACCCATTCTAAGGCGGGTTGCGGGTTTGGCGGGCCAACCCGCGGGTCCATCAAAAATTTTTAAAAAAATTAAAAAATATTTTATATCTTCAACATTTTACGTCGAAAAAGTTTTCTACAATTAAATGTATACATAAACATGTATTTTAAATATAAATAAACACAAATGAATAATTATGTTGGATGAAAAGTACTATTTTTATTTCAAAATTATAACAAAGAAAGATAATAAATTGGCCTAAAACTTAGCTTACATGTGTTTTTCAACCCGCGGGCCAACCCAAGCCCGAGCGGGCCGACCCGCGCGGGTCGCGGGCCTAGGCGGGTCGGCCCACGGCGGACTTGGGTTGATAAAATTTCAACCCAACCCGCTTAAATTGTTTAGCGGGGCGGGCCAACCCGATGGACCCAACCCAAATTGACAACTCTATATGAAATCATAGCTATTACAACATTGTAACTGTTGGTGCAATTTTCCTAAGTCAAGGTTGACCATGTTGACTAAACTTGAATTGGCTCAAGCTTGAGTCGTAATGTGCGAGTTTCAATGTTTGACAATATATGAAGATTGTTTTGACAATATAGGGAGATTACAGGAGCAATCGCCCGTTTGGGAAGATTGGTCAAGGTTGACCAGTTTAATATGAAGAAGAGTCAAGTAGGTCAAGGTTAACCGGATACTTGATTGGGAAGTCCAACGGGAAGGTTGGGATAAGATGAAAATCCAAGTGGGTCAGTCTTGACCGGACATTTGGTGGGAAAGTCTTGGTGAGTGAAGCCAAGTAGAAGGGAAATCCCGGTGAGTGAAGCTAAGTGAAAGATGAAGCCAGGTGAAAGACCTAGTGATTGAAGCTAGGTAGATGAAAAAATCCTAGTAAGTGTAGCCAAGTGAAGATCTAGTGAGTGAAGCTAGGTAGATGGAAAATCCTGGTGAGTGAAATCAGGTGAAAGCCCTAGTGAGTAAAGCTAGGTAGATGGAAATCTTGGTGAGTGAAGTTAGGTGAAAGCCCTAGTGAGGAAGTTAGGTGAAAGCCCTAGTGAGTGAAACTAGGCAATAAGGAAGTCCTGGTGAGTGAAGCCAGACACGTGAAAATTCAGGTGGGTCCAGGAGGACCAGGCACTTGGCACAGAGAAAAAAGTCCAAGTGGCTCAAAGGATTGACCAGACACTTGGTGACGAAGTCCCAACAGGTCAATGTTGACCGGATGTTGGGTTTAAGAACCCTAGACTTAAGTTAGGCAAGTCAGGGTTGGTCAAGTTGATCAATAGATCAATTGAACCTGAACTTAATCGATCAACCAATAGATTGGGAGAGTACTATGAGAAAAAGGAGCCCAATCGATCGATCGATCGATTGGGAGATATTCTCACGAGCATATAGAGGTTCCCAATGGATCGGCCGATCAATTGGGCACCACCAATCGACCAGTCGATCAAGTGGGGTTGGATTTCTCGAGAGGTTACGAGGAAGTCTGAATCGATCGGTCAATCAATTCCGAATATTTCTAGCGAAAAGCACAGAGGCGTTTTGAATCGATCAGTCGATCGATTCAAACCTCCCTAATCGATAAGTCGATCGTTTGGGATATGACCATTGTGCAGGTAGCGAGCTTTGGACGATTGGGATTGCGCTGATCTGATGTGGCAATCGATTGAGAGCAGGCCTAATCGATTGGGAGCTCTAGGAGCGCATACTTCTCCCGATATTCTTCATCGAGCTCACATCTCTTCACACCAGTTCTTAGAGGCTCTTGGGGACAAGTGCCGCTGCACTTCTAGGGTTCAAGAGGCAATCTATATCAACAAGATCAAACAAGAAGAAGGTTTTATTTGTATTCTTGTGTATTTTCTTTTTGCGTGTGTTGTATCTTATTGTGAGAGTCTTGTACGGGGTTTCTCCACCTCCGGTTATATTCGAGAAGGAGTTTCTTTCTTAGTGGAGAGTGCTCGTATGTGTGAATCCTTGAATTAGTCACCTCTTCTTAAGATGGATACCAAGTAAATCTACTTGTTAGCATTGGAGAGCTTGGCTTCGAGTTTATTCCACTGCACATCATCATCTACAAAGCAAGCGAATGAGCATGACAAGCTATTCACCCTCCCTCTAGCTCCGAAGTATCCCAACAAGTGATATCAAAGTGAGGTCGATCTTTACTAGACTCATCACCAGAAGGGCAACGAGCTAGAGGAAGAAGAAGTTGAAGCCCAAATTTCATTAAGTCAAAGACTTCATCAAAGGCTCAACTTCAAGATGGAATTCCAAGATGGACTCGGATTCGACACAAGGGTACTTCCACCATTCACAATGACAAGTTTCGATCTTTGGAAGTCAAGAATCAAGAATTTCTTCATGGTGGAGATAAAGCAATGATTTGCTCTAATGAAAGGTTTTGAAGCTCCAACAAATGACAAAGGCAAGCTTATCAAGAAAGACAAATGGAGCAAGGAGTAAATCTAAAGATGTGAGGCAAATGACAAAGTGATCAAGCTATTGGTCAATTTATTCCCTAGCAGCATCTTGAGGCAAATTGGAGATTACAAGAATGCCAAGGAGCTTTAGAACAAATTGGCAAGAATCCATGAAGAGACCTCCACTACACCAAATCAAGAGAATTCCAAAGAGGGCAACTCTTTGGATCAAGAAGAAAAAGTAGATGACTCCGAGGTTGAGAGGTGTTCAATATCGGAAGAATAAGAAATTCAAGAAGCTTCATCCTCTATTGAGTGTAATGAAAAAGGCAAAGAGGGAGCATACTCTTTGTTTCATGTGCAAGAGAATGAAGATGAAGAGGCCTCCACCTCTAGCATCAATGTCGGATCAAGAAGAAGTTTCTTCATCCGGATCAAATGAAGAAAGTGCCACCCCTACAAGCAAAGGTATAGAAATTTCAATTGTGAATAATAAAGATCATATCATTTGTTTTGAGTGTAGGGAAAAATGACACTAAAAGAATAAATGTCCTAAATTGGCTAAGAAGAAAAACCAAGTGATATCAAAGGACAAGGAGAAGCCCAAGGAGGTCGGCCCCATGCTACACAAGCGCAAGGAACACATTGTGTGCTTCTTGTGTAAATAAAATAGACATTGCTGAAGCCAATGTCCAAAGGAGAAGAATCCGGCCAAAGTCAAAGGAGAAAGCACAAGTCAAGGGGGAGCTCTTAAGAGCAAACCCAAGATATCGTTTATTAAACCAACTCCTTTAAGTAATAATAAAAAGCATGTTATAAATAATTTATATCATTTAATGTTATTTATCATGAAAATAGAAGACATGATAGGATTAAAGAAAAATATGTAGCTTTTCATGCTAGGACACCTTACCAAAGGTTAGGAAGGTAAATAACAATCTAGGCAAAAATTTTATAAATTTTAGATAAACCTAAAAATAGAAATGCTCAAGAACCTAATGAAAAATCAAAATCTAAGGATTTAAGGATGGAAAACCAAACCTTTGTCAAGGCTTGATAAGTTGGAAGAATGGAAAATATCTTTAAGGGGCACAATGAGCATAACCTAGGTTTAGGAATGCAAGAGTCATCCTATAGATATAGAGGTTTGAGATGCAAACCTAAAGCTAAGAAGGTGTGTCTTCTTATCATAGAGTTCCATATAGTTATGGAACTAACCCTAGGTCTAGGCGTCAAGCCAAGGTTACAAGGGAGGTCATCCCTAGAACTAACCTTGAGAAGACCAATGTGATTAAGTCTTCTAAGAAACCTAAGAAAGTCACAAGGGAAGCTATCCCTGGAGTTGACCTAGAGGAGAAGAGCATGACCAAGGCTTCTAAGAAGCCTAGGAAAGTCATTAGGAAGGTAACTAGGGAAGTTATGCCTAGTGAATACATAGAACACTCAAGGAGCACCAATTGATTTGGGGTTCCTAGGAGTATATTCTCTACATCCTAGAAGAGTTTAGAGAGCGCCAATTTTAATTAGAAGGGTAGTTAACCTAGCCTTGAAAAAGTTGATACTTGGAAGTTATTTTCAAGGTATTATTACACCTTGAAAATGAAAAGAATTAAATGATTACTCCTTGAATGCGTACAGTGTGCTAAACTTTGAGGAATTAGACTTAATTTAAATTGGCACAAATAAGAAAGAGTTAAAAAAAATGTCAAGTTGGGATTTTAGTATTTTCTTAGAAAGATAAGGGCAATCTAGGATTAATTTTAAGTTAGCAAAGATCTAGAGCTACTTAGATAGATACTCTAGGTATATTTATTTATGTTAAATTACCATGATTGTTTACTCATTATATGTCATGATATCATATTTCACATTCATTTTATTATGAAAAATACAACAAAAATACCATGTCATGTCATACATACATCATGTAGTTATAATATATTTTTCTTTAAAAAATTATTCATTTTGATGTATGTCATAAGTCATCATGCATTATTTTAAAATTCCTTGTAATTAAGGACAATGACATTTACCAACAAGTGTGGTAAGGGAACTTATCAACAAGTGACATCCTAGATGGATAATCAAGATAACAATGCTTACATAGATATGCATGATCCCTTAGTTTAGGGCAAAACCAAAGTCTACATCTCATAAAGACTGTAAGATGACTTGTATATGTTTTAGTGCACATTAGATACAAGTAGTTGTTAGGATGATGAACTAAACTCGATATGTTGATTTAGTGCATTCATTTGAGTTTTAGCTTCATCAAAATATATAGTTATGTGTTATCCAATCATTGGGAAAACTAATGTACAAGTCATGTGCATTTAACCCAAAGAACATATTTGGAAATTAATTTTGAAAATTATTTCAAAATATTTTTAGAAAACCTTGGTGTAGACTATTTTTTGATAATAATCATCATTGAAAAGTTTGATATAAACTAGAGAAAATCATTGAAGTTTTAAAGAGTTTCTAATTTTATGCCAATCTTTGAAAATAAAAATTATTTTCTTAGAAAACTATTTTTCCTTGATAGTATATGTCTTAAATAATGTCTATAAGAATTTTCATAATTTTTAAAATTTTATAAAATTATTAAGGTATTTTTGAATTTCGATTAAAATTTAATTTCAGGAAATTAGAAACTCAATCGACCAGCCGATTGATTGGGAGAGCTCGATCGATCAGTCGATCAATTGAACTAGATTTTTTTTCATGAGCAGAAGCTCATGAAATCAATCAATCAATCGATTGACCCTACCTGGATTGATCAGGTGATCGATTCAGGGCATTTTCCGTAAACAGAACCTTATGGAATCAATCAATGGATCGATTGAAAGACTTCAATCGATTGGTCAATCGATTGAAAGACTGATTTTAGCTGAAAGGGTCTGATTTCAGCCCACTAAGCCATTTTTAGTCATATTAACCATCTAAACCCTATGAAATTCATTTTTGAACATTTAAGGGATGAAAAAAAATTGGATTGGTTAAAGAAGACTAAATTGAAGTTTGGGATGAGGTTTAGTTTTATTATTGGATTTTAGACCTCAAAACATCAAATTTTGGGTTTTCTAAAGTTTTAGAAATTCTAAGTCATCGTTGATGCAATGATAGAAATTTAGAGCATGTTTTGAGAGGGAGTTACTACTTAAAGACATGAAAACAATCTTTGAAACCATGAAAGGTTGTAAAACCTTCATTATGATGAATGCTCATGGTTGAGCATTGGAAAACAATGAAAGATTGGATATCTTGATTGTTTGAGTGTGAATGCTCTAGGATGAGCATTGTGAAGTGGATTAATACTCAAGGGTGAGTATTGGAGACAATGAAGGGTATGAGACCTTCATTGTGATGTTATGAACAACATGTGAGGTTGTGGACAACGTATAGATAACTTTTCGAGAGGAGAGTTTTTGATGTATGTCAAAGGGGAAAAATGTAGGATTTAAGTTAGACCTTCATTTCCTAAAGGGGGAGTTTACCCTCTAGAAATAGAGAGAATGAAGGAAAACCCTCATTCATGTTTTGGCATGAAGAATAAGTTGAGACTATGAATTAGCCTAACTTAAAGGTATTGTCAAATATAAAAAAGAGAGAGATTGTTGATACAATTTCTCTAGGTCAAAATTGACCAGGTTGACTAAGCTTGAATTGTAATGTGTGAGTTTCGATATTTGACAATATATGGAGATTACAGGAGCAATCGTCCATTTGGAGAGATTGGTCAAGGTTGACCAGTTTAATGTGAAGAAGAGTAAAGTAGATTAAGGTTGACCTGATACTTGACTGGGAAGTCTAACAGGAAGGTTGGCAGAAGATGAAAATCCAAGTGGGTCGGCCTTGACTGGACACTTAGTGGGAAAGTGCTAGTGAGTGAAGCCAGGTAGAAGGGAAATCCTAGTGAGGAAAGTCAGGTGAAATACCTATTGAGTGAAGTTAGACAGATGGAAAGTCCTGGTGAGTAAAGTCAAGTGAAAGCCCTAGTGAGTGAAGCTAGGTAGATGGAAATCCTGGTGAGTGAAGCCACGTGAAAGCCCTAGTGAGTGAAGCTAGGTAGTAAAGAAGTCCTGGTGAGTGAAGTCAGGTGAAAGCCCTAGTGAGTGAAGCTAGGCAGTAAAGAAGTCCTGGTGAGTGATGTCAGACATGTGAACATCCAGGTGGGTCCAGGAGGACCGGACACTTGGCAAGGATAGAAAAGTCCAAGTAGATCAAATGATTGACCGGACATTTGGTGACGAAGTCCCAATATGTCAAGGTTGACCGGATGTTAGGTTTGAGAACCCTAGACTTAAGTTAGGCAAGTTAGGATTGGTCAAATTGATCAATAGATCAATTAAACCAGAGACCAATCGATCAATCGATAGATTGAGAGAGTACTGTGAGAAAAAGGGGGCACAATCGATCGACCGATCGATTGGGAGATATTCTCGTGAGTTCAGAGAGGTTCCCAATGGATCAGCCGATCGATTGGGCGCCGCCAATCGATCGGCTGATCGATTGGTCCGATCGATTGGGGTTGGATTTCTTGAGAGGTTATGAGGAAGCCTGAATCGATCGGTCCATCGATTTCGGGTATTTCTAACGAAGAGCACAGAGGCGCTCTGAATCGATCAGTTGATCGATTCAAACCTCCCCAATCGATAAATCGATCGATTGGGATATGACCATTGTGTAGGTAGCGAGCTTTGGATGATTGGGATTGCGCTGATCTAACGTGCAATCGATTGGGACATGCCTAATCGATTGGGAGTCCTAGGAGCGCAGAGTATAAAATCGTTGGCAAGCTTTCTTCTCCTTAGACTTCTCCCGATATTCTTCACCAAGCTCACATCTCTTCACACCATTTCTTGGAGGTTTTTGGGGACAAGTGCTGCTGCACTTCCAGGGTTCAAGAGACAATCTACATCAACAAGATCAAGCAAGAAGAAGGTTTTATTTGTATTCTTGTGTATTTTTTTCTTGCGTGTGTTGTATCTTGTTGTGAGAGTATTGTAGGGGGTTTCTCTACCTCCGGTTGTATCCAAGAAGGAGTTTATTTCTTAGTGGAGAGTGCTTGTGTGTGTGGATCCTTGGATTAGTCATCTCCTCTTAAAGTGGATATCAGGTAAATTTACTTGTTAGCATTGGAAAACTTAGCTTCGAGTTTATTCAGCTACACATCATCATCTACAAAGCAAGCGAACGAGCGCAATGAACTATTCACCCCTCCTCTAGCTCCGTAGTGTCCTAACAGTAACAACTACATTACAGATTTATCTTGTTCATATAATTAATTGATCGACTTAGAATTTAATACGTGTGATAAAAGATAATAATAGTGAACCATGTGACGATAATTATGTTATTTTATCAAGATTAGTAGGGTGGAACGCTTGTTGTTGTCGTCGTCGAGGATGATGATCCCTCATGATTTGGAAAAAAGAAGGCTGTTTTAATTTTTACCCAAAAATGATTAAGATTCATGTTTTTTAAATTTTTAAATGGTGAACGCTTAAAAACAAAAGAGAGTCGTTTTCGTACCAAATTTAGCCAAACAAAAGTTTGACTTCTACGATTGGAAAATATTTAGAAAAAAGCGGCCCTGCTGTTCTCGATTGATTTTCTATGAAAGTTCCATATTCTAAAATTTTTAAGTTAGCTCTATTATTTCCTATGATTAAATAATTTAGTAGATTGGCTTTGCTAATTTTAGATGAAATTAAAATTATAAAATCACAAATATTAAAAGTTTTTTTTATTTTTTTTCTATTTTTGATTTTCTCTTAGATTCCCAGGGAATCTTCCTACCCGGCCGTCACGTCGCTTCGACCGACCACTCTTATTGCGCCACGTAGACCGCTTCGCTTTCCCCTTAAGTCGCCACGCAGGGCCAGCAGACGCATCGACTTCCGTCGCATTTGACCGAAGCGAGGAGAGCGAAGTCACTAGACCAACGCCCTGTTGCGGCGGCGCATGCGGCGTAGTCGTCGGGGCTCTCTTCGTAGTCAACTACCATCAGCCGCTACCTCAATCGCAAGGCAAAGACGCGTAGCTTCCTTCTGGAGATGGAGGAGGGGAGCCGATACCGAGAGCAGGAGGAGAGGCGACGGCGGCGGATGGCCTTCTGCTCCTTGTTATGCTGCGGAACATCCAGGGATGGGTGCGTCTCTGCTTCGGATTAGGGTTCAAGAAATGCTCTTTATGGAATATTGGATGATTAGGGGTTTTACGATTCCAAAAAGGTGCGTTTTCTAATGTTTTTAAAAAAATAATTGATCTTCTTTAGTTCTTTGTGGTGCAGGAAGGAGCCAGGGAAGAAGGGATCGCCGACTTGGAGAGTGTTCTCACTCCAGGAACTGTACATAGCGACGAACAAATTCAATTACGACAACAAATTGGGCGAAGGAGGGTTTGGGAGTGTCTACAGGGGCCGGCTCTACGATGGAACTCAGGTACGTTTGCTGTATTCGTCTTAAGTATAAAAATTTACATTATTGGCTGTCTTGTTTGTTATAGAGTATGGAAAATTTGATGTTTGTAGTTACTCTATTTCATGGAGGAAAACCCACATAATGGATTATTGGCACAAACTGAGTTCTACCATTCTTTAACAATTTGTTCAGCTGTCATAATATGGACGACTGATGAACAAAAGGGTGGTGTTTGGATGCTAATGTGAAAACCTAAGGAGACTCGATATAACCGAAATGTTAAGACACTTGGGTTGGGGCTGCTAAAGAATATCCAAGTCACTTAAACATGTGGACTAAAGGAAGTAGTACTAAGGAGCAATAGGGTGATGTTTGGATGCTGATTTGAATGGCCAAGGTAACTCGTTCCAACCCATAATTATAGAGACACTTAGGTGGAGGGCTCCTTGATACTAAAGCTTGCCCAAGGGCCTCGCTCAAATTTGTGGAACTAAAGGAGTTGGGATAAGGAGAGGAGTGATCTATTATTCTCTTGTTCCTTTGAAATCTGAAATTTGCAAGAGATGAATAATGGACTATGATACAGTGTGAAAACACAAGGAGGCCTCACTGAATCATGTGGGGTAAAGGGTTGAGCTATCGCTTCTTCTGTCAACTAATAGGTAATGTTATGATATAGAGGTGCACTTGCATTCCCTTACTACTGTTTCAGGAAATAAACCAAAAAAGGAACTAGGTAAACATAGATCCATTATATTAAAAAAAAAAGTAAGGGTGATTTAGAAGAATATGCTATTGCATTATGAAGGATCTAAGCATTTACCCAAATTTGGCACTTCAGTGGATGCTAATGCCGTTGAAATTGGGAGTGCAGGAACTTTATTGCAGTGATCTTCTAGGTGGGTTTAGCAGCAATCTAGGAAAATTCGAAGTTTGAATTATTTTATACTAGTTCATAATTTTCTTGATTGTGATGATATATGCATCCAAGAATTGAAATTTTTTTAGAATGCGGATGGTCAGCTATAATTTCTTAGGTTCTTGCATCTTTAGGAAGATATCATGGAAGCAATACCTTTGCCAATATATCTAGCATGCCCTTACTACTTGATCACATGGTTTAAAATAATATTCCATGCCGGGTGAAACAAGCAAAACTTATCGTTCCGCCCGCAGACCAATATCGGCAACGACACTCTAGAGGTTCTGAGGCCCATGGCCGGCCTTAGAGGCGTCGTGCGATCCCCACGACTGCGGAGAAGGGGTCGCGCGAGTCCCGCGGTCGCAGAGGAGGCGTCACGCAAGCCTTGTGATCGCGGAGGAGGCGTCGCAAGAGCCCTGCGGCGGCGTTGGACTCATCGTGCGAGCCCTATAGTTGTGGGAGACTCAGCGCGCAACCGCGGTGAACTTGACGCAAGAGCCACAGCGGACATCTCGTGAAGCGCAACAGTTCAAACAGTAAAATTAAATAAACGTAGTTTAATAATTTTAATTAACTCCTAGCTATAGTACGAATATTTTAAATAGGCTTAATTAAATCCTAATAAAATTATCCCATTAATTATATATATTTAAAAATATTTTATTTTTATTTTTTTTGCATTTTAAATATTTAGATTAGTTTTTATTCTTAATTAATATATTTTATATTTAAAAAAATACTGAAATCATATCAGCACGATACGAAACCAAAACTGTATCGTTCCGGTGAAACATCTCGGCATGAGTCAAGATTTTAAACCTTGCTTGATCAAATGGGCTGCAAATTTATCGTAGGTCTTAGGGATTAGTCTAATTTCTTGTGAATATAGTACTCGAGAGTTTTAAATGTTCTTTCTGCCATATATGGTCAACGACAATTCTTTCCAAGTGAGTTGGCAAGTTTGTTTCCAAGTTTCAATAGGAGCTAAAAGAGGCATAGGAATCAAGAATGGTGGCAAAAGGCGATTCGTTCATCCCAGCGGCTCTGCCAGCTCGTCCCCAGATCAACACGGAAGAGGTAGATCACGAGTGATTACTAATTGAGATTTGAACCCCCCGGACCTCATGGTGGCAACGCCGCAAGAATGCATCAAAAGGAAGTGGCCAAATGTGAAGATGCAATGAACAATGAAATAAACACAAACCAATGTTGATATATTGGTGAACAAGGAGTACAAATTTACACAATAGTACTTCTACAGGATCATGATTCATTTGGATTTCCAATCAACGAACTTGTATTCTTTTTAAGGGGGAAATGTTGACTTTGACATGAAATTACATGCTAATTTGTGTCTTAAGGTCCTATAAACATTGTCTTACCCTAGATATTGGAAGGTGATAATTTTTTGTTTGAATAATATCTTATAGCTCAATCATCTCATAACTTTATTTGAGCAATCTTGGATATGTGATTAACGCAATCCATGCAATGTTACTATTTCCTGAAGTTTTATTAATTAGATTCCAATATAGATTGCTGTCAAGAGGCTAAAGGTTTGGAGCAACAGAGCAGAGATGGAATTTGCAGCGGAGGTTGAAGTTTTGGCAAAAGTGAGGCACAAGAATTTGCTGAACTTGCGTGGATACTGCGCTGAGGGGAAAGAACGCCTAATAGTCTATGACTACATGCCTAACTTGAGTTTGGTCTCCCATCTTCATGGTCAACATTCACAAGCGTGTGCTCTTGACTGGAAAAGGCGTATGAACATAGCCATAGGTTCAGCCGAGGGAATTGCGTAAGTCTTGAGATATAAGCACTCCAAAGTTGCTAGATATTTACTTCAAAAACCTATTCGATAATGTATGTTCAAGCTACAACACTCGAATTTGCTTTACAGATATCTTCACCACCATGACACACAGCACATTATCCACAGAGATATAAAAGCAAGTAATGTTTTGCTAGACTCCAAGTTCCAAGCACGTGTTTCGGATTTTGGGTTCGCGAGGCTCATTCCAGATGGTGCAACACATGTTACTACAAGGGTGAAAGGAACTCTCGGCTATCTAGCACCGGAGTATGCTATGCTTGGTAAAGCATCAGAGAGCTGCGATGTCTATAGTTTCGGCATATTGCTTCTTGAGCTTGCAAGTGGAAAAAAGGCTATTGAGAAATTGAACCTGACAGTGAAGCAACGAATTGTTGACTGGGCTCTCCCTCTAGCTCGACAAAAGAGGTTCAAAGAAATGGCAGATCCGAACCTCAAGGGAAACTTTGTGGAGTCAGAATTGAGGAGGATGGTGCTTGTTGGTCTAGTTTGTGCCCAAAGCAAGCCAGAGAATAGACCTACAATCCTTGATGTAATTGACTTGCTTAAAGGCGAGCCAAAAGGGAAGCTATTTGATTTGGAAAACAATGAATTGTTCAGGGTGAATTTCGGCCATATACTTTCTAGTTCTCTGGACAGTGCAGACGACATCGAAGAGGATTCACAGATCAACAGAATCAAAGAACTTGGTCCTTTAAATGAAAC
The DNA here is from genome assembly GCF_018446385.1 of Zingiber officinale. Taxonomy (NCBI): domain Eukaryota; kingdom Viridiplantae; phylum Streptophyta; class Magnoliopsida; order Zingiberales; family Zingiberaceae; genus Zingiber; species Zingiber officinale. The sequence goes on from NC_055992.1 coordinate 118,321,843, forward strand.
CATTACAGGTAACACCTAGTGGTAAGATATACTTGCAGACTATCCATGAACCATGGTGTAAATATCTAGTTAATGCAAGATCTTCATAAGTTGGGTGAAACCAACATTTTCAACTCATATATTCTTTAACAGGATGTTTCCATCTTTGTTTATAGGAGGGAATAATAAGAGCTAAATTCAAGGTGCTGATAGATTGCAAGGTGAATTGTTTCCATCTTATTCCCTTCTATCCTTTTCTTCAAGTTTATTGGTCAGCAAAGTGAGCAGATTTTGAGTGACTATTGTGAATCAAAAGAATGTGAGAAGTGAAGAAAAAAGATGGCTTCTTTGAAATAGCTTTATGTAGACATACAGTACAAATTGCAATATTTTTGGTTCATTAGAAGCACTAAAAGAGCAGAGTTCTTAACTTTACAAAGCAAACATTTTCTGTATTGATTTATTACTTTATTTTAAAAACAAATATTGTTTTTCTAGTAGCTATTTACTTTTTATAATCTATTGGAAAGTATATATATATATATATATATATATATATATATATATATATATATATATATATATATATATATATATTCACACTTCTATTGTACCAAATTCATTAAAGATGCAACATGGTAGAATACATTTATTTTTTTGAGATTACCATAATTTCTAAGCTCTTGATTTAAACTTTAATTAAATATAAATCTAATTTAATTTTTGCATAGATTTTAAAAGAAAAAACTTATAATGAAAATATGATATTTGAAAGTTCCATCAATATGGTTAGGGATGAGAATTTACTTATAACTAAGTTGAATTAATCGAATTGATTTAAATCAATTTTTTTTTGACAAACTGATTGATTTAAAAAAAACAAACAATCGAATTAATTATTTTTTTAAAAAAGAATTAGTTTTTTAAAAATAAATTTTGGTTTTGGTTTTAGGGTTTAGGGTTTTAAAAATAAAAAAGAATTAGTTTTTTCAAGACATAGTACCGTGGTGTATGTTGTTTGCCAAAACACAGTACCGTAGTGCATGTTGTTTGTAGATGATATTATTTTGGTAGATGAGACACGTGAAGGAGTAAATGCTAAGCTGAAATCTTGGAGGGAAACACTAGAAGGGAAATGTTTTAAGCTTAGTAGATTAAAGATAGAATATATGGAATTTAAGTTTAGCAATATTAGAAGTAATGAAACAATTGTTAAGATAGGAGAGGACGAGTTGCCTGGAACCGAGCGATTTAAATATTTAGGATCATTTTTACAAAATGATGGAGGGATTGAGAGAGATGTCTTACATAGAATACAAGCAGGATGGGTGAAATGGAGGGGAGCGTCGAGTGTTTTATGTGACCGTAAAGTACCTCTTAAACTTAAAGGTAAGTTCTATAAAACCGCAGTTAGACCTGTTATGTTATATGGAGCTGAATGTTGGGCTATGACTCGAGCACACGAGCAGAAGATGAGAGTTGCAGAGATGAGGATGTTAAGGTGGATGTGTGGACATACGAAGATGGACAAAATAAGAAATGAGAGCATTAGAGAGAAAGTCGGAGTTGCATTTATTGAGGGAAAACTCCGAGAGACACGTTTAAGATGGTACGGACATGTACTTAGACGACCAATAAATGCTCCAATTAGGCGATGTGAAACTATGATAAATATGCATATCAAACGAGGAAGAGGAAGATCAAAAAAGACTTGGTTAGCAACAATAAAACAAGATAAAATTTATTTAAATATAGATGATGATATAATAGGAGATAGAGCTCAATGGCGTAAAAGGATTCATACAGCCGACCCCACCTAGTGGGAAAAGGCTTGGTTGTTGTTGTTGTTGTTGTGGTTTTGGTTTTAAAAGTAAGATCTAAAATTTTGGTTTAATCTAAAAATTCGGTTAATTTAGTCTATTCAATTTAACTAAATAAGAAATTTTAAAATTAAAATTGAATTGAATTAATTGATTTTATTTTAAAAAAATAAATAAATTTTTGAATAACCTGAACTAAAATTTCAAATTTGGTAATAGAAAGGAACAATATGACTATAAGATGAGTAAAAACGAAAAACTCTCCTTGATCTTGTGAAGCCCCTAGAAATAGTTATTACGACGCCTCGATGATATGACCAGCGATGAGAGAAAAATAGCGAACAAGTAGATAAAGAAAAAGGTATTTGAACTTGTCATTGCTTGAGGAGTCTTCCTCTTTCACATTCAAACAAGACCATCTCTTTTATTTGCATATTCTCTAGTTTACTCTTATCCCTTGTCATATCATCAGGTGTTATTGCGACTATTTCTTTAAGCTTCACAAGAGTCTTACTGACTTATTCTTATCTACTTGATAAAAAATGATCTTTAAGCTTCACAATACTACTAAGAATTACTGAGCAAAGCTACCTAACTAATCCAAAAGGAGGCACTAATATGCTGGATTATGATCTATCAATCAGTCTACAATTTACATGTCACACAAGTAAATAGCATACAATTGCCACTAGAAACATTTGTATATGCTGGCAAGAAGAATATGAAGACCCACTGGATACCCTAACCAAATTGCTTGCCTTGTCAAATTGTAAGGTGCAGCTCCAGGCCAAAGAATTAGTGATGCTTTACCTATTCTAAACAATGAACACTACATAGGGTACGAGAAGGATGAAGTCAAAGAATAAGAGGTACACGAAGTTGGAACCTTCTGCTTAGCCAGCTTGTGGATGTCTCTGACAATGTTGAAAACTGCATCAGGTTGAGCTAGTTTGAGTGCGTTATGAGAGAATTTCTTTAGTTCCTTTTTTCCAGGACCAAACCATCTAGCCACTATGCTGGCCGTCTCCTCAGGGTTATCAGAGAACACTCCTGCTCCATTGTCTACTACATAAGGAACGTTGCCAACCTCCTGCGAGGAGCAGAGACAACCATTCGGTTATGATTGATGAGCAATCCCAACAATTTGGAGCACATGTAAACTCTCACCTGTCCGGGGATGAAGTCATTTAGAATGATAGGAAGTGCCCTTATCAAAGCCTCAGCTATTGTGCCTGGTCCCGCCTGAAAATTGAAAGCATATAAGCTATAGTACAAATTTAGAACTTAGGAAGGACAATAGGAACGTGCCTTTGTTATGATGCAATCACAGGCTCCCATCCATTTCTCCATTTGCGTCACAAATCCTTTGATCTGAAATTAAAATTTACCATTGATGATTATGTAGGAAATAAAAATCTAAAAAGAAAAAATCTATAGAAGTTTAGAAGTACTTCATACCTTCACAGGAACTTTCCATTGGATCGATTGCACTGAAGACTGTAAGAATTGGTTCCGTCCACAGATGACGACAATTTGTCCAATAGGTTTGCCAAGCTTTTTATCAAAGAGTGCTTCTCCAAGAGCAATTGCAGTTTCCTTGACTGGTCCCATACCTTCTCCACCTCCCATCACTAGAACAGCAGGTAAATGGAAGTCCATCTGCAGTTCTTCTCTTAGATCACCCTGTTATGCATGTATTTCTTAGAATTTCCCAAATGATTCCTCGCTAATTAAACGAAGTCGAACCTTGTTCACGATTGCACGGCAGAAGGATGGCCTAATCGGCAAACCAAAGACACGGATCTGAGAAGGTTCTAACCCTTCCAGCGATGCTCTTTTCGACACCTCCTCTGAGGGGCAATAGCATCTGGTCACACCATCGTGGAACCTGGCAAACAATTTGCAGATTGCACCATTCGACTTCATCTAAAAAGTTTAATCTTTTTCTAAAAAAATCAAGTACGAATCACATGAAACACACCATGTAGGGTGGCATGTATTAAGGTCTGTGATCACAGTAACAAAAATGACTCTTTTCTGGAACATCTGCCATTTAAGCACCCATAGAGGTATGTGCTGCATGAGGGGATGAACACTTATAATTATATCTGGCTTATACTTCATCAGACCTGCTTCAAATTCCCTGCAAATTTCGAAGCATCCAGGTATTTCTACAGAAATGAGTGTCAAATCTCTCAACTCTTCAGTAGAACAAATCCGACAAACTTGAAATATACAGAGCATTTGAACAATTGTAACTGCACAAATATGAATGCCAAGGAGACAGTGGAGAGAAAGAGATGTGTATGATACCTGGCATAGTAGGAAGCGAGGGCTGCAAGGTATAAGCAATGAACCCAGCGAGGTGAGGTGCCATGAAAGGCCATCTTCCACAGACGAACATGCTTGATTAAGAACTTGTAGGTTCTTTCCATGTTGTTCAGGGGCCAACCTGCATACTCTTTCCCCAAATCCTTCACAAAAACCTGTACACAAGTATGCATTTTGCAGTTAAATTAGTAGGAATTTACATAATTTGTCTCCAAATTGCTTGCATTCAAACCAAAAGATTTGAGTATCTTCTCAAGAATCCGCGGAAATTGGGGGATTAACATGATCCAACTGACAAGCAGCGTGTCTCAATCAAAGAAAGCTCCTCGAATCGATTCAATAAACACCCACAGTCAAACAAGACGAGCTAGGGTTAGTTACCCGGTACTCGAAGCCGAATTCGAGCTGGAAGGCGTCGCGAATGGCCTCGGCAGAAGCGCGGTGCCCTCCGCCCGTGTCACTCATGAGCACAAGGACATTCTTATGCCGATCCGCCCCGATCTGGGCTAGATCCACGGCCCCATTCAACTTCCCCCATTCCGCCGCCTCGTCCTCTCCGTCGCAGGGGCCGGCGTTGAACGAGCATCGCACCGGCTGCCGATCGCCTTGGCCTCCGCCATAGTAGGCGAACACGCTCTGGAGGACGGAATCCGGGATCCATCGCCGCGGCGACACCACCGACATCACCATGGCTTTGCAGGCGCAGGCTCGCAACTTCAATGCGACCACCACAAACCGAAGCAAATATAAAGGATCGCCGGAGCAGCCAGCAGCGACCAAATCAGGATCCAATCCAAAGCCGATTGCAAAATTCCCATAAACCTCCCATCACAACCGCTGCACGAACATGAATGGACGCGTGTGCGGAAAAGATTGGACGGAGAAGCGTTCGGCATGTGGTTACTTGTTCGATTCACTCAATTCGGTTGATTCGGGGAATGATGCTTTAGAGTTGGGATGATTCGCATAAGCGAGCGCGAAACGGCATATTCCACCGGGGCGCGGGAGAATCAAATGCGGTATGGTGTTCCGCAGGATTCCTTGGACTTTTATCTGTGCGCCTGAGACGCAGGAAAACATTCTCTGTTATTTGAATGGTACAAATTTCATTTTACCCTCTGAAATTTACTCACTTCTCAAAACGCTGCAGAAGTTTAAGGATCACAAAATACACCCTCATACTTTTCAAAATTCCTTTTTCATTTTTCCCATGGGTCGCGCTAACTCTTTAAGTATCAAATTATGCTTAATAATTAGCTATTTAAAAGAGTTCAATAACATATATTTAATTAAAGCAGAACCTTCTTTTCTTACGCCATTAAGTAATTAAGATAGTAAAAGATATAATCCATCATCTCAGCGACTCCACCATTATCTATGAAAAAATAAATCGAGAAGTTATAGTTGACTAGTGTAGAAAAGAATTTTTTTTTCTCGACTTTATCGAGATTCGAATCTTTATCATATGGTAATAACTCTACTCCGTACTAGCCAACTTGACATTAAGCAGGGCTGGACCTGAGCACAGTCTCAAGAGTCAACTGTCTCAGGGCCCATCATCTTAGGGGGCCCAATAGTTGGAGCACAATAGTTTGTAATAATCGATCTACACTTTTCAAGGACTTAATTATAATTTTAAAAATTTTATGTAAAAGTGTAAAATAATAAGTTGAACCCTATTTCCCCTTTGTCTTCCACATGTTCTCGATTTTTCACTTCTCCGCCGCCAGCAGCTAACGCCGTCGGTCCGCACTACTGCTGTCGTTCCGCGTCATCGACTCGCCATTGTTCCACGAAGTCACCTGTGATGCTTCTCCTCCCCTTACTATTGCGGTCTCTTGTCGACTGTCGCCTTCTATCAAAATTTTTGAACAAGGAAGCATCGATCAAGGCTCAACATTCATGATTCAACAATCGCGACGCTACCTAAGTTGCTGAGTGTTGACTTGTTGTTCACGTCATTGTCGACATTTCTTATTTTCTTTCTTTCCCATTCATCGATTCCAATTTCCAATCCTTCAGTGCAACTGTGCAAGGTTCGTACAATCGTATCTTCTCTAGTGGGTTTGAATTTGATGATGTTTCAATATGGGGTTTTAATGCTATAACCCTATTTCTCTTTACTTAATGCAGAAATCAGAATTTGTCTTTGCTGAATTTGTTATGTTTGGATTAAAGCTTCCATTTATCTGGCACAAGATAAAAGATTAGAGCTTCCATTTCTCTTTACCTAAGGTTCGATAAGGTATGAGGCACAAGATTAAAGCTTCCATTTGTATCTTTCAATGCCACTGGATTTTTTTTTTTTTTTTTTTGATTTTGTCTTGATAATTAAGATCATTAGTAAGAATTGTAATCTTGTTTATATCTTGCATATTTGGTTACAGTTAACTAAGGGGAGCATAATATAGGCAAAAATATCAAATTGGAAATTCTTCCCTTGAGGTGGGTTTTTCTTGTAGTTAATGTAATTCCTTAGAAAAATTTGGACAACATAAGACTATAAGAGTTTTAATATTTTGATAATTCTTACACATTTTTTAGGTAAAATATATAATCAATGGCTCCCAATCCCAAACATCTATCTGGCTATCAGAAAAGAAAGAGAAAGCAAAAGGAAGAAGCATTAATTCAAAGTCAAGCAGGAGATATTGATAAATATTTTCCTAGTAACAAGAGAATGATGGTAGAAGAAACAATTGATAATTCAACGAATGTGGAACAGGAGAATGAAAACAACATTCATGTTGAAGAACTTGATTAATCTTTGGATATAGAATTGATTCAAACCCTTAAAGTAAATAAATCGAATGATGAAGATGATAGGGATGTGGTTAATAATCAATTTGAAAATCAAGAGACTTTGTTTCCACTTAATATTGATGATCCAAAAAATTGGGATAAGATTGATCAAAATATACAGGATTTTTTAGTTGAAAGGGGTTCAAGTAGAGTTTATGGTGTTTTGTTTCCTAAGGACAATAATGGTAGGCATTTTGATGCATCACATTACAAGAGATTACTGTTGAAGCAATCTAGGTGCTCTAGGTTTTGATGTTTGGGCAAAGGTTTAAGTTAGGTTTATTGTTGTATTTGATATGCATTATGAGTGTGCAGGATACAGGTACAACAAGGAAAGTCCAAGTGTGATCTTGGCAAAGGAGGAAAGTTCAAGAATAAGTCTTGGCGGTGTAAGTCCAAGCATGTAGTCTTGGCAACGTAAGTCCAAGTGTGACTTGGCAATAGATGAAGTCCCGGAGGTGAGGAGCCTCTTGGCAAAGGAAGACCCGACAATATGGACAAGGCCGAAGGAAGCTCCAGAAGGCAAGACGTGAAGGATGGGGAGACATCCGAGGGACGCGAGGCTGATGGAGGAGGCTAGAAGGCTATGTCTAGGTTGGTCGGGCGAGGACGAGTGCATGAGAGATTGTACTCGGAGTAAAATCCTAGTTTTAGGGTTTTACCGTAGCGTTACTGTAGCAGTTACTGTAGCGTTCGACTGATGCATGTACCAGTCGACTGATGCACTGTAGCAGAGAGCTGTTGAGAGAGTCGTTGGGCTGGCACCAGTCGACTGGTGCATGGACTAGTCAACTGGTAACGAGCAAATCAGGTTGATGATTTGTTCCAAGCTCTATAAGAAGGAGCTTGGTATGGCCGACCAAGGTGACGAAATTAGACTTGGTTAAAGCCTAATTAGTAGTCACCAAACGTGCTCAAGGTTCTCTTGTGTCCAAGTGTTCTTGGTTGGTGTTGTGGTGATGTAACGACCACCCTTCTTACTACTACTACTCTTTAAGGATGACCGTTACTTAATTACTAACTCTACTTAACCGGTATGATTAAAAATCACATGGAAACCCTACCAAAAAATTTCGGCAAAATCTCCCCTGTACCGATGACCATATTCAACAATACATGCAATATATACTCAGTCACAAGCGGCTGGAACACATATCAATCAACCACGCAGTTAAATAGGTATCAAACACACAAATATCTACTTATTAAACTGAACTCATCCTACATGCAATCTAAATAGAATAATCTCAAATGACATGAACTTAAAATACAACTCAAATGTTTACAATAACTAAAATGCGGAAACTAAAATTAAAACTTCTTTCCTAGTCCCAAGGCTTCCATAGTCCTGGCATCACACATCCTTCGAACACCTCCTTGTCGCCTTCCTTTCTATATCTTTTCCTTTCCTGTATCTGCAGTAAGAGGATGTGCAATCTATAAGCAAAATTTACTTAGTAAGCGCTATCTAACTCACAAAATCACGAATGTGCATGTATACGAAAAGAACTAGAAACTATATGCTCTAAAAAGAAATAAAGCATAAACATAACTGCTCATGTCAAACTAATAGCAAAGAAAAGCTAAGGAATCTACTCATGTAATTCTAATAGTTAATCATGCTACTCATCTAATAGGTAAACATGAAAACTACTCATCCACTAGATAAACATAGTAGAGTAAAGAACTAAACTTACTGATTTTTAGAACTATATGAACCTTATTTCATTTGTTCTAAACTTAATCTTTAATACTTTATGTTTATGTAAAACTCGTTTTACTTGTTCAAAAACGTATACTTATAATACTTCAAAATAATAATCAACTTCTTCTTGGGCCCGACAACTGTACTTGCTTTTACTTTTATAACGACCTGACCCATTTGGCGGCCCATTTGGCGACCCTAGGGTCGTCGACCGTCGACCCTCGGCCGTGCCGTTACTACTAGGTTATCTAAACCTAGGGACGACTATGGGAGCCCAACCCAAGGACAACTGAGAGTCCAGTACAGTGCCACTGATAAAAGTAAAATACTTGTTATCTTTTAATACTTCTAATATATAATACCTCGGCATTTTAATAAGCACCTTGTGTGCCAAAAATCCCTAAAGTCTTGACTTTGGGATATACTTAAGCCTTGGCCTTTTTCTTTCTTTTCTTTATCTTTCTTATACTTGTTAATACTTCTAAAAGAATACTTTTTTAAAAAGAAACTGAAATGTTTAAGCGAATTCTAACTTTGAAATGCTTAGGTAAACTGAAATTCCACACTTAAACATACTAAGAGTGAATGCTTAAACAAACTGAAAGGGAATACTTAAACAAACTAAAATTAGATGCTATAACAACTGAAACTGCTGTACTTGAGAAGTTCTAAAACTGTAGTTTAAACAGGAATAAATCTACATGCCATCTTAACAAAACAATCTGCATACAAAGCTTAACATAAATCTGCATGCTAAGCTTAACTAAAATCTGCATATTAAGCTTATCTAAAATCTGCATACTAAGCTTAACAAAATCTGCATACTATGCTTATCTAAAATTTGCATACTAAGCTTATCTAAAATCTGCATACTAAGCTTAACAAAATCTGCATACTAAAATTCTGCATATTCAAGTTAACAAAATTCTGCATATAAACTTAATAAAAATCTGTACTACAATGAGATCTAAACTGCACTAAAATTTTGTACTACAAGGAGATCTAAACTTTATTAAAACTTCCAAATTGATTTCAATCATTTCAGTTCTCCCACTCATCTAGTATCAACGACTGCCTTCTAAACTTTCTGTTTGATCATCAACATGATATATCTTACAGTCATCTGATTATATGTAGCGAAACCCCATTGAAATAGATCATATAATCTTCTACCCAGCAGCTCTAATGCAGGGACTCTTAGACCTTTAATATCTGAATCATATATTGAGATTTTGAGTGGACACTTAACATCCAGTAGAGCCTGCGTTAAAATAGTTGTTCCAACACTTACATTAATACTGTGATCATATAAAACTTGTCCACTATTCCTATCACTGAAATCAACCATAGCTGCCAAGATACTCTAAGGCATTTTAAGTAACAAACTCATGGATGTCTTGGATTGGGAGTCTGCTTATCTTTCTTATATAAACTGAAGACAGCAAATATAAAATCAGATCAATAATCATTTATTTCATATTAAATAAAACAAACATGTTGATGAGTGGTAAATGATCTGATTCTATATGATCAACATAAATCACAGGTGACCAATTCGGAAGATTAACTCTTTTAGTTGTTCCTACTTATTAAGGAAACCCAAAGCTCAATCTACAATGCTTTCAAATACAAGGCTAGTTATATTCACTGCATGAATTCAGAACCCTAATGCTACAACAGAACACTAAGGAGAAATCAAAACTTCGAACCATTCCTAACTATTGAAACTAACCCAAACCAACAATTCAGTGGAAGCCATGCAAGGAACATAATTCAGATTCAAAACTTCTCAAATCTGTTCTATAGAAACCAAAACCGCTATACCAAAACAAAGCCGCAACAGAACCTACACTAACTTCCTTCAAAACAGATTATTCACAGTATAAATCCACATAAACCAATGACAACAAATTGATTTCAAGCAAGTTCTCCAATATCTATACCAAATCCTTCCTATATACTCATGCTATCTCAAGGAAATTAATGAAAGAATTTCTACTGTAACAATTTGCTACTGGAAACCTAAAACTCTAATTGTTCTTCATGCTCATTGCTTAGAACAGCAAATTCTGAACTGCACAGCAACTCACGGCAGCAATATTAATTCCTTGCTCCCTACTTCATGCTTCGGAAAATAAACCACATGCCTAACTATACATCCTGATCAAATCTGAAACAAGCAACTCACGACAAAAACCCTAAACCGACAATCATCACAGAAAAAAAACTCGAAAACAAAGGAGATAGAAATCCGGAACTATCCTACTGCAGGTGAGCAGCGACTTACCTAGCGTTCTTGGGTTCAAACCGAGGAGGAGGAGTTGTTAGGGTTCCGGTTAACTCAAGCTCTTGGTCCCTTCTTGTGCTCACGGCCTCTCCTCGACATGAGGACCACCACCTCGTGAAGAAAACCTCGAAGAACAACCTCGCCGGCCGCCGGAGACGTGATCGCTTGCTGCCGCAATTTCGCCCAAGAAGAAGTCGCGCCGTCGCGAGAGAGGAGGGGAAGAACAGATCCGGTTTCGGGAGAAAGGGAAAAACTTAATCCCTTTATAACTAGGTTTTCTATTACAAACTTTACCTTAAATACAATCCGTTCTTTCCTTAATTAACAAAACTCGCTGGAAGAGTTGGTTGGCTGTGTTTGACCGAAACCTCTGGTCACGGTTTCGAAATCTCAGCCAAGCATTTAATTTCTTTTTTATTTTAACTGTTCTTAAATACTGCTTAAATGTATTTCGTCCCATATATGTTCATAAAAAGGTTGTAGACCAGTTGGTTGACTGAGCTCGATAAAAATCAGATTCGGGTTCGAAGTCCTGAATTCAAAACCCGGCTTCAATATATATATTTATTATTATTTATTTTTTTAAACTTCTTCCTCTTGGTAAAAATACCAAACGAACTCCAAAAATTACATAAAAATACTCTAAAAATTCCTAAAAATCTCTAAAATTTTTCTATAGCATTTCAAAATATTTTTGAATTATTTTTGGAGCTCAAAATGAGGAAATTTGGGTCATTACAGGTGAGATTTCTCCACCCAAAAGGAGTTGCTTGAGTAGCCGGAGTTTGCCGGGGGTTAATCCACCGAAGGATCGGGATCGTCCACCTTTCGGACAGCCGTGGAGTAGGAGCAAGTTATCTCCGAACCACGTTACATTGACGTGCATTGGTTTTCATTTCCTTTCTTTATCTTTAACTTTCATATTCGTATTTAGTTTCGTATTATTCCGCTGTGCAACTAACGAATACGTAGGAAGCCATCGATTTGGGTGAGCCGCTATTCACCCCCCCCCCTCTAGCGGGCACATCGGTCTCAACAATTGGTATCAGAGCGAGGGCGCTCTTCTACGGACTAACCGCCAAGAGAGCAAGAAGCTAGAGGAAGAAGAAGATGGAGTCCGAAGGACCGCTCGGATGGGATATCCGAATTCCACCTCCGTATGACAAAGAAGACTTCAATTATTGGAGGAAGCAGTTGGAGACATGGTTCCAAATGGATTGGAACCAATGGGTTGTCTTGAGTGACCCATTTGAAGCTCCTACAAACAAAAAGGGGAAGCCCCTCCGACCTCGACATTGGACCGAGGAACAAAGGGAGCAAGCGGAGGCGGATAAGGAGGTAACAAAAATTTTGTTAAATCTATTACCTTCTAATATCATTGTGAGTGTAGGTGAATGCACAAGTGCATGTGATCTTTGGAAAAAGATTATTGCTTATCATGAAGACCCGTCACAATTCCAAGGAGTAGAGGAGCCAAAGGAGAAGGGTTCATTGGTCCAAGAAGAGAAGGACCAATCCGATGTTGACATAAGGTCAACATCCGAGGAGGAGAAGGAAGATGAGGAGGTATCATCCACATCATCAAGGGAGGAAGAAGTAGAACCGTCCACATCTTCAAGTGAAGAGGAAGAAGAGCAATCCAAAGAAGAGGAGATCTTGGAAGCTCAACCCTCCACCTCAACTACCAAGAAGAGCACAAAGGACCACATCAAATACTTTGAGTGTGGTAAGATGGGGCACTACAAGAGTAGGTGTCTTTTGCTCAAGAAGGTAAAGGAGGTAAACCCTAAACTCACTAAAGTTAATTTAGAAACTAATGTGAGTTGTAGGAGGAAGAAGAAGGAGGAGAAGAAGCACATTAGGTGCTTTACATGTGGTGAGTGGGGTCACTACCACACAAAGTGCCCAAGGAGAGGAGAGCTCAAGAAATTGGCGCACTTGAAGAAGTGGGAGAAGAAGAGAGCTTCAAGGGTAAGGGAGGTAAACCCTAATTTGAATGCTAGTTCAAATTTAAATCGTTATAATGCTATTTATCATGAAAATAGAATGCATGATAAACCTAAGGACAAATATATACCTCCTCATGCTAGATCTACCATACCTAAGGTTAGGAAGGTAGATAACTACTTAGGCAACAATTCTAAGGACTTTAGATATAAGCCTAAGGCTAGCAATGCTCATAGGAATCAACAAAAATCCAAATCTATGGATTTAGTAAGGGAAAACCAAGTCTTAAGTTCAAGACTTGATAACTTAGAGAGAACCTTAGCAAGAATGGAAAACTTGCTTAAGGGGCAAAGTGAGCATAACCTTGGAAAAGCTAGACAAGAGCCATCCAATGGCTATAGAGGTTTGGGATACAAACCTAAAGCCAAGAAGGATATGACTTCCTTTCATAGGGTTCCATATAGTTATGGGAGCAACCCTAGGTTTAGAGGTCAAGTCAAAGATACTAGGGAAGGAATCCCTAAAAGTACTTTTGGCAAGAACAATGTGACTAAGACTTCTAAGAAGTCTAACAAAATCACAAAGAAGGTTACAAGGGAAGTTATTTCTAGAAGTGACCTAGTAGAAGTGACCAAGGCTTCTAAGAAGTCTCGAAAGGTCCTTAGGAAGGTATCTATAGAAGTCATCCCTAGTGAGTACCTAGAGCATCCAAGGAGCACCAATAGATATTGGGTTCTTAGGAACATATTCTCTACACCCTAGATAGGTTTAGAGAGTGTCAACATAAATTGGAAGAGTAGTTAACCCAACCTTGTTAAAGTTGACACTTGAGAACATTTTCAAGGTTATTGTTAACTTTTGAAAATGAAAAGGATTATGGGGTTACTCTTTGAAAGATTAATATATGTGCCAAAATTTGAAGAGTTGAACTTAATCTAAATTGGCACTCTTAAGAAAAGTATAAGAAAAATCAAGTTAGAACTTTGATACTTTCTTAAGGAATTAAGAGAAAACTCATACTTTAATTAAATGTATTACTTCTTGGAAGAGTAACATGTGCCAAATCTTAAGGAATTGTGTGTGAATTAAATTGGCACAATTTGGATGATCATATGAACTACCAAGTTGGGATTTTGGTATGTTCCTAGGGAGCCAAGGCCAAATCCGGGGCTCAAAATATAAGGTGATTACCTCTTTGGAAGGATAAATATGTCAAAGTTTGAGGAATGTGTTTAATTTTAATTGGCATAAATAAATCAAGAGATTAAAGAAATGTCAAGTTGGGGTTTGGTATTTTCTTGATGAAATTGGGCAATCTAGGGTTAAATTTTGAGTTAGCTAGGGTTAAGAATACTTAGATAGGTAATCTAGGTAAATTTTATTTATGCTAACTTGCCATGATTGTTTGCCCATCATATGCCATGACATCATATTTAGCATTCACATTTTATTATGAAAAATATAAAAATATCATGTCATGTCATACATACATCATGTAGCTATAGCATGCTTTACTTTTGAAAATTACTTATTTTGATGTATGTCATTAATTATCATGCAGTATGTCAATTTCCTTGTAATTAAGGATAAAAGGCATTTATTATGTATGGAAGTGTCCCAACAAGAGGGATCATATCAAGTAACATCCTAGATGGATGATCATGATTTTTACAATGCCTAGATAGAGATGCATGATCCCTTAGTTTAGGGCAAGACCAAATATACATCTCACAAAGAACTATAAGGTGACTTATATGTGTTTTAATACACATTAGATACAAGTGAGATGTTAAGATGGTGAACTAAACTCAAGATGTTGATCTAGTACATCTTGTTGAGTTTTAGGTTCATCAAAATACATAGTTATGTGTCTTCCAATCATTGGGAAAGCTAATGTACAAGTCATGTGCATTGAGCCCAAAGAAAGTGGTTGGATATTGGTTTTAAAAATGATTTCAAAATATTTTTGAAAAACATTGGTGAAGACTATCTTTTGATAGTAATCATCATTGGAAAGTTAGACACAAACTAGGAGAAAACATTGAAATTTTCAAGAGTTTTCAAATTTGTGTCAATCTTTGAAAATAGGAAGTATTTTCATAGAAAACTATTTTTTCCTGATAAAGTATACCCTAAATAATGTCTACATGAGTTTTCATGATGAAAACAAGTATGTATTGGTTAAGAAAAATCAGAGTGAAGTTTCGGTTGAGGTTTAGTTTCATTATTGAATTTTGAACCTTAAAACTTCGAGTTTTGATTTTCCTAATTATTTAGGAACCCCAAGTCATTGTTGGTGCAATGATAGAAGTTTGACCATATTTTTAGGGGGAGTTACTCTTTGAAAACATAAAAATCTTTTCCAAGATCAAAAGGAGGTCAAGTGTTGAGGTAGCACATGGCATTGGTGTGGGAGGTGTTACCAAGGATAAGGGAGAGTCATCCAAGGCCAATAAGAAGGAATATGCTAGGGTAGCATATAATTATAGCAAGAATGAGGTGTCCAAGATTAAGGACAAGAAGAAATTCACCAAAGACAAGGTGTCTAAGGTTAAGAATGTGAGTTTTGTAGGTCAAGTGTCACTTGAGGTGCACCGAAGTGGCCTAGTCATAGTAAATGAGTCACTTAGGGAGGTGGCTAAGATTAATAGCTCAAGGGGGAGCTCAAAGAGTCTTTGGGACATATGGTAAATGATCGTAAGTGAACCAAGATGTGCCAAAGGGATTAGAGATGGATTTGAGTCTCTATTATACTTGGTTGACACAATTGGGTTAAGTTTCATGCATGAAAATATGACATTGGGGTTATATTACATGAAAATGAGTTTTTGATGTATAGATGCCATATAAACCAATGCTAGGGGTGCATTGTGGGTTGGTATGGGCAAATACATCAAGAGGAAGTCAAAACTAGGACTTTAGGTCAAGGTTCAATTGAACCATTTAGCTAGTTTTGATTTTATGTCAATCTTAGAATTGGTGATAGATACATTTTGTAATATATTTTTCCCAGGTAGATAAGGGTTCAATAGACCTCTCCACAAAATTTGGGAATTTTTGGAGGTCTGTGGAATTTCTGGTGCATTTCTGAAGTTGGCTTGAAAAGGTTAATTTTTGCAGAAATAGGGTACCAGTCGACTGGTGCAGATACCAGTCGACTGGTAACAGTGATTTTGAGCACAGAATGTCTCTGTAAGCTCATTTTGATGAGGGCAGTCGACTGGTTCAGATACCAATCGACTGGTAACAGTAGATTTCGACCACAGAATGCTTCTGTAAGGTTCTGTCGAAGGGGGCAGTCTACTGGTACCTAGTTCAGTCGACTGATACCAGCCTAAACGTGTTTTTCAATGTTGTTCTTGACCGTGTCAACTCGTTTAAATGTATAAGATCCATGGGGGATAAATACATGAGTTTAGGGTCAATTTGGATGACATGTTTTCAATAATTGGGATATTGTTGGAGCTTTTCTTTTGATGTATGGCAAAGGGGGAGAAGTTTAGGTTTAAGTGGGAAACCTATACACCTTTGCAAGAAATCCTAGCTCGAGGGGAAGCATAGGTGAAGGGGGAGCGATTGTTTAGGCAAAGGGGAGAAGTTTACCTTTATGGGAAATCCTAGCTCAAGGGAGAGCTTAGGTGAAGGGGGAGCCTAGGGATTTAGGTTCCATTATTTATGCATGAGTTGATTTGCATATTTATTTGCATATATATTACATTTATGTTTCCCTAACTTAAACAGGTTGCCAAACATCAAAAAGGGGGAAATTGTTGAAGCAATCTAGGTGCCCTAGGTTTTGATGTTTGGACAAAGGTTTAAGTTAGGTTTATTGTTGTATTTGATATGCATTGTGAGTGTGCAGGATACAGGTACAACAAGGAAAGTCCAAGTGTGATCTTGGCAAAGGAGGAAAGTCCAAGAATAAGCCTTGGCGGTGTAAGTCCAAGCATGTAGTCTTGGCAACGTAAGTCCAAGTGTGACTTGGCAATGGATAAAGTCCCAGAGGTGAGGAGCCCCTTGGCAAAGGAAGACCCAACAATATGGACAAGGCCGAAGGAAGCTCCAGAAGGCAAGACGTGAAGGATGGGGAGACATCCGAGGGACGCGAGGCTGATGGAGGAGGCTAGAAGGCTAGGTCTAGGTTGGTCGGGCGAGGATGAGTGCATGAGAGATTGTACTCGGAGTAAAATCCTAGTTTTAGGGTTTTACCGTAGCGTTACTGTAGCAGTTACTGTAGCGTTCGACTGGTGCATGTACCAGTCGACTGATGCACTGTAGCAGAGAGCTATTGAGAGAGCCGTTGAGCTGACACCAGTCGACTGGTGCATGGACCAGTCGACTGGTAACGGGCAAATCAGGTTGCTGATTTGTTCCAAGCTCTATAAGAAGGAGCTTGGTATGGCCGGCCAAGGTGACGAAATTAGACTTGGTTAAAGCCTAATTAGTAGTCACCAAACGTGCTCAAGGTTCTCTTGTGTCCAAGTGTTCTTGGTTGGTGTTGTGGTGAGGTTTCTCCACCCACAAGGAGTTGCTTGAGTAGCCGGAGTTTGCCGGGGGTTAATGCACCGAAGGATCGGGATCGTCCACCTTACGGACAGTCGTGGAGTAGGAGCAAGTTATCTCCGAACCATGTTACATTGACGTGCATTGGTTTTCATTTCCTTTCTTTATCTTTAGCTTTCATATTCGTATTTAGTTTCGTATTATTCCGCTGTGCAACTAACGAATACGTAGGAAGTCATCGATTTGGGTGAGCCGCTATTCACCCCCCCCTCTCTAGCGGGCACATCGGTCTCAACAATTACTACCTAATGGCGAAAAAAAGATAGAAAGTGACTTGTGTATTCAATTTCTTCTGACAAAGTATTTTGCTTCTGTTGTAAATTAATCAAAACTCAAAGTACCATGTACAAAATTGGTCAATTGGCTAATGAAGGGTACAAAGATTGGCATAACTTGAGCCATAGTCTAAAAAATCATGAAGCAAGTAAGGAACATATTGATTGTATGATTAATTGGATTGAATTGGAGAAAAGGTTGGAAAAAAATAAGACAATTGATGATAGCATACAAGTAGAAATCAACAAAGAGAAGGAGCATTGGAGACAACTATTAAAGAGGATAATTGCTATTGTGCATAGATTGGCAAAAAAACAACTTGGCATTTCGAGGAGATTATGAGAAAATTTATGCTGAAAACAATGACAACTTTTTGCAAATGATTGAAATGATAGCGGAGTTTGATCCAATAATGAAAGAACACATTCGTCGAATACAATCAAGGGAAACTCATTATACATATCTTGGTCCTAAAATCCAAAATGAGTTGATACAGATGCTAGCACATGAAGTGAAAAAATCAATCATTGCAAAAGTTAAAAAGACCAAATATTATGTAGTTATACTAGATTGTACTCCAGATGCAGGTCATGAGGAACAAATGTCCCTTGTAATATGTTGTGTGGATGATTCAGCAAGCTCTACAGTGATAGAAGAATATTGGGTTGAATTTTTGAAGATAGATGATATATCAGGACATGGACTTTTACTGAGTTAAAAATTGTGTTGAAAAATATTAGACTTAATCTTGATGATATAAGAGGCCAAGGATATGACAATGGATTAAATATGAAAGGAAAACATAATGGAGTGCAGAGAAGATTATTAGATATTAACCCTAGAGCTTTCTATACTCCTTGTGGATGTCACAACCTAAATTTGGCATTATGCGATATTGCGAATTGTTGTCCTCAAGCTATGTCATTTTTTGAAGTAATACAACGGATATATAAATTGTTCTTATCTTCTACCTAGCGATGGAAAATTTTCAAACATCACGTTGAAGGTTTAACACTTAAGCCATTGTCACAAACCCGTTGGGAAAGTCACGTTGAAAGTGTGAGACCGATAAAAGAACAAATTTCAAAGATAAGAGATGCTTTACTTGACTTAGCAGACATGAGTGATGATCCAACAAGAAAGAGTGAGGCTGAGTCTTTAGCAACACATGATCTTGAAAATTTTGAATTCTTGGCTGGTTTGGTAATTTGGTATAAGTTGTTGTATTCAGTAAATATTGTAAGCAAGATTCTCCAAGCTGAAGATGTAGATATTGATGTTGCTATTAAACATATAAAGGGTCTTATGTTGAATTTTGAAGAATATAGAGAATATGGATTTGAAAAGGTTGTTAATGAAGCTAAACAAATGGCAAATGAATTGGGAATTGAAGCTTCATTCAAGGAAAAACGTATTATTAGAAGAAAAAAAAAGTTTGATGAAACTGTTACAAATGAGGTAACACAATCAGCGGAGGAATCTTTCAGAGTTAACTACTTTTTCTTTTTGATTGATCAAGGGTATTCTTCTCTACAATGCCGGTTTGAACAATTTAAAAAATATGAAGAAACTTTTGGATTTTTATTCAGTTTGGAGAAATTAAAGTGTGCTGATCATGATAATTTGTTAAGATCTTGTGAAAATCTTGAACAATGTTTAAAGCATAATGGCAATTCTGATATTGATGGACATGAGTTATTCATGGAGTTAACTCTTTTGAAGCATTCTTTACCAACAGAAGCAAAAAGAGCAAGAGACGTATTGAATCATCTCAAAGATATGGATGACTGTTATCCGAATGCTTATATTGCTTACAGAATTTTGTTGAATATACCAGTTATAGTTGCAACTGCCGAAAGAAGTTTCTCGAAGTTGAAATTGATTAAAAATTATCTTCGATCAACTATGTCACAAGAAAGATTGAACGTGTTGGTCATGCTATCAATTGAGAAGAAAATTGTGGAATATCTTGATTACTCATGATTCATTGATATTTTTGCATCAAAAACGACAAGACATGTTATATTTAAGTGAGTATTGGTAATATCTATAATTTATTATTGTTTAACTAAATTACATATGATCCGGCGGTAAGAATAGGGATCCCCATCCGGGGGAAGTCATCGCCACGTGGAAGTCAAAAGGTCAATTGGCCTATCGGACACGGGTGGACCGATCGGCCGACCGGGTTCTAGACGGAAGCAAAGGCACCCGACGAGGAGTCAGGGTTTTGACGCTCATGTTGAACAGGGTCGTAGGGTCGAGCGGGTGGCCCTCTCGACCGAATGCATAAAGTAGCAATACTGCGAACAGTCTCCACAGAGCACACTACCGGGAATCTCCTGAAGTGGACCAGCACATATGACCGCCCGGACGCTGCCCATGACTGCCGACCGGCCGGACACTCGGCATGGAGTAAGAAGAGACAAAAGGACAAGGAAACATCTTCTGACAGCAGGCATGTTCCACGTCCAGGCCATACTCAAAATCTTACGACAGAAGGATCCGCTGTCCCATCAAAGACGTGCTCAGACTGTAGCAGTATGGTGTCAGGTAATCTCCTCTGACAAGCCCATACTACGGTATGGGAAAGGACACGTGTACACCTCGGTATGTGTGTACTCGCTTCTCCACAGCCCTATATAAAGGCCCTCACCCTTCGCCGGAGGTACGCATTCTACGAGATTCAGAGTCACTTCTTTGTTGTCCACTTGCCTGACTTGAGCGTCGGAGGGTCGTCGCCGGGAACCCCTTCCCAGCCCGACTTCTTTGCAGGTTCGTCGGAGCTCCATACGACCGGTCGGAGATCTACGTCAGCAACTTGGAGAGCGCCACGTGCCCAACGTCCGTTGATTCAGCGATTCGGACAGGATCAATTTGGCGCCGTCTGTGGGAACGCTCCTGCATCCGATCGGAAGCAATGGACGAAGCTGGACAACCGCATACAGTGACGCTCTCCACGGAGGAGCTAGACGCTTTGATCGAGTCAAGGGCAGCTAAGCTTATGGAACAAAAACAGAAGGCACAAGCTGAGCGGATTGAGCAGCAAGGGACATCAGTATCAGGGGGCCGGGTGGAAGCACCTCTGGCCATGGTTCCATTTCCTCGGGCCCTATTCCGCACGCCCCCGGAAGTCGTAGCAGGTAATCGCAATCGAGGATCCTCATCAGATGAAGTGCCAATGCGAGACAAGAGAAAAGGCAAGGCCCCCCGAGCGGACTCTTCTCCCGAGCGGATCAACCGGCAATTCTCGAAGGCCATTCTGCGAGACCCTCTGCCAAAGCACTATGTGCCCCCGGCGATCGGTGAATACAATGGAACCACCAACCTGGACGATCATTTGGATAAGTTCGACAACACGGCTACCCTTCATCAATACACAGATGGAGTGAAGTGTCGAGTTTTTCTAACCACCCTCTCGGGATCGGCTCAACGATGGTTTCGGAGACTGCCGGACGGATCCATCGCAAGTTTCAAAGACTTCCGCACGGCCTTCCTTCACCACTTTGCAAGCAGCCGGCGTTATCAGAAGACAAGTGTCAGCTTGTTTACCATCAAGCAGGTATCCAGAGAGCCACTCAGAGTTTATATCCAGCGATTCAACCAGGTGGCCATGGACATTCCAACGACCACCTCAGAAACGATGATGAATGCATTCACGCAAGGCCTTGTGGACGGGGACTTCTTCCGCTCACTCGTGCGGAAGCCGCCCCGAGACTACGATCATATGCTATACCGGGCCAACGAATACATCAATGTGGAGGAAGCCCAAGCGGCCCGAAGAAAGGAAACTCCCAACCGAGCGGGCTCCCCCTACCGAGCAGAAGCCGCACACTGTTCATCAGCCGCCCAGAGGACCAAGGGCCAAAGCAATCCGCTCCCCCCATGCGAGGTCCCATGTACAAGAGGTAGCTGCCGAGCGGCCCAAACCAAAGAAGAAGGTATGGACCCCTATGTTCTGCTCTTTCCATCGGACCGACACGCACAACACAAGAGATTGTCGAAGCCTTCCTCTGATCGCCCACCCCGTGCCCCGGGGTGGCCACCACCGATCGCCATCATCCGACAGGCGACATCGACCTCGTGAAGCCGATCGGATGATATCCGACAGGCGACAGAGACAGACTCCAGAGCGGCATCATACTCCGAGGCATGAAGACAATCCCCGGATGTCTAGGGAGCGACCTCGACCGTCCGCTCGGGAAGAAGAAAATAGAAGTAACACTTCCTGAGGCGAAATCAACATTATAGCTGGCGGGTCGACCAGAGGCGACTCTAACCGAGCAAGGAAGGCGAGCGTCAGACAACTCCAGATCCATGCAGTCGGCTGCAGCCAGGAACGGGCGAGCGGACCCGAAATCAGCTTCGGGCCCAGGGATTTGGAGGGAGTTGAAGTGCCTCATGACAACGCCCTTCTCATCAAAGCGGTAATAGCCAACTACACTATTCACGGCGTTTTCATTGATACAGGAAGCTCGGTCAATATTATATTCAAAAAGGCCTTCGACCAACTACAAATTGATCGAGCCGAGCTGCTGCCCATGACAACCCCCCTCTACGTGTTTACGGGCAATGAAGTTCTCCCGGTCGGACAGGTCCGATTGGCTATCTCGCTGGGAGAAGAGCCGCTCAGAAGGACGCGGACTGCAAACTTCGTCGTGGTCGACTCTCCGTCAGCATACAACGTCATTTTGGGGCGACCGACTCTCAGTGAATTCCGAGCGGCCGTCTCCACCTTCCACCAGAAAATCAAGTTCCCGGTCGAAGACGAGGTTGGAGAAGTACGGGGAGACCAACTGGCGGCTCGGCGATGCTACGTCGAGATGGTCCGAGCTGAAGCCAGTTCTGCTCGGAAGGCGCCCCGGATTGAGGTAAACGCCATCACTGAAAAACCACCCTCTTTGGTTTATGAAGATAAAGAGGAAGTGCAGATTCACCCAATCTGATCGGAGGCCACCACATTTATTGCGGTCGATCTGGAGGCAAGTCAGAAAGAGGAAGTGATCAAATGCCTCTAGAGAAACTGTGATGTCTTCGTGCGGTCGACTCATGAGCTGCCCGAGATTTCACCGAGTATAGCGCAGCACGAGATCCACGTCCGACCGGACGCTCGGCCGGTGAAGCAAAGGAAGAGGAACTTCAGCGTCGAATAAAATGCCATCATCCGAGCGGAGGTCGAGAGGCTCCTGGAGGCTGGCCACATACGCGAGGTCCAGTTCCCGAGCTGGCTGGCGAACGTTGTACTTGTCTCCAAGCCGGGCAACAAGTGGAGAGTATGCATCGATTTCCGGGATCTCAACAATGCCCGAAGAATTTTTATCCTCTGCCCCGGATCGATCAACTGGTGGATTCCACAGCCGGCTGCGAGTTGATATGCATGCTCGACGCTTATCAGGGCTACCATCAAGTGCCGCTCGCCCGAGAAGATCAAGAGGCACATCAAGTGTCGATAAAAGCGCAGTCCTTGGCAGATTTTGTCACAGAAGTGCAAAGGCCAGAGCCCGAAGCTATGCGAAAAATATTTGTGGATGGATCGTCCACTCGGCTCGGGAGCGGAATTGGCGTATTATTATTATCTCCACAAGGAGAACGGATGCATCTATCCGTTCGGCTGGACTACCGAGCCACAAATAACGAAGCGGAGTATGAAGCCCTCATAGCCGACCTGCAGGCAGCCTGGCATGTAGGAGCCGATCGGGTGACAATTCATTCAGACTCCCAGTTGGCCGCTCAACAACTCTCAAGCACTTTTGAGATTAACAACGCTCGGCTCAAGCTCTACGCTGAAGCCTTTGAAAAGATCAAGGCCAACTTTAGAGAGGTCATTATCCAGAAGATACCCCGAGCGGAGAACCAGGCAGCAGATGAGTTAGCCAAACTCCCAAGTTCAATATCATTGGTCGTCATACAGCGGCCAATTGAACAAGTATCTTTGGTGGCGCACGTCGACCGGATGGAAGGCCTCGCGTTTCCGAGCGATTGGAGGACACCCATCATGGAGTTTCTCCGCTCGGGTGCTACACTGTCCGATCGGGATGAAGGCCAACTATTAAGAAGGAGAGCCGGTCGGTTCACACTTATTGGAGACCAACTCTACAAGAAGGCTTTCTCCCGCCCGCTTTTGAAGTGCGTGAGCTCGGAAGACATGGCGTACATCCTCCAAGAAGTACATCAAGGATCGTGCGGAGGGCATCCGGGCGGACGATCGCTGGCTAAGAAGATCCTGCTGGCCGGATACTTTTGGCCCACCCTGCAAGCAGACGCCGCTCGGACCGTCGCGACATGTCTTTCCTGCCAGAAGTATCACAACTTCTCTCACCGACCGGCGGAGGAAATGAAAGCAGCTACCGTGTCTTGTCCGTTCGACCAATGGGGAATGGATATTGTGGGTCCGTTCCCTATGGCGACCGGACAGCGGAAGTTTCTACTAGTGGCAGTTGACTATTTTTCCAAATGGGTGGAGGCCGAGCCGCTGGCGAAGATCACTGAGCAAATGGTCAAAAAATTTATTTGGCAGAATATAATCTGTCGGTTCGGCATTCCTCGCCGGCTTATATCTGACAATGGAAGGCAGTTCACCAGGAAGCATCTCGAAGAATGGTGTGAAAGCTATGGCATTGAACAACACTTTACTTCCGTGGCGTATCCCCAGAGCAACGGCCAAGCAGAAGTGGCCAATAGGGAGATTCTTCGCATTCTTCGAGCTCAGCTTGATCACATGGGAGGAAACTGGGTGGACGAGTTGCCAGGTGTCTTATGGGCCATCCGCACGACCCCAAAGGAAGGAACGGGCATCACACCATTTCATTTGGTGTACGGCGGCGAAGCAGTTATCCCAATTGAAGTCGGCGTCGAGTCCATCCGGATCCAGAATTATGATGATGATAATGCCGAGTGGAGGAACATGGAGCTGGACTTGATCGATGAAGACCGAGACAAGGCGGTCGTCCGAGTGATGGCGTACCGAGAAAAGAATGAAGCAGAATTACAACCAGCGGGTAATCCCTAGAGCATTCCAAGTTGGCGACCTTGTCTGGAAAAAAGTAAAGTCGGTCGGCGACGTCGGCAAGCTGGAGGCTCCTTGGGCGGGCCCCTTCAAAGTCATCGAAAAGCTCTGCTCGGGTGCTTATTATTTAGAGGATGAAGACGGACGGCGGCTAGATCGACCATAGAGCGCGAATCATCTCCAGTCGTACCGAGCTGGGTGAGAGGTGCGCTGATGTAATTTTATATATGTTTTGGTCGCCTATGTCCTTGTAATGCAGGAAGCAAAAATGATTAAAGGATGGCAAGTAGCTTCGCCGAACGACAGTGTCAAAATTAGCCTTAAAGGCCGTCGAGCTTCGATGTTAAAAATCGAGAGACGAGCCAGCGTTTATAAACCCTCCGACCGGAAGACCGTCGAGCTCCGACGTTAAAAATCGAGAGACGAGTCAGCGTCTATAAACCCTCCGACCGGAAGACCGTCGAGCTCCGACGTTAAAAATCGAGAGACGAGCCGGCGTCTATAAACCCTCCGGCCGAAAGACCGTCGAGCTCCGACGTTAAAAATCGAGAGATGAGCCGATGTCTATAAATCATCCGAGCGGAAGACCGTCGAGCTCCGACGTTAAAAATCGAGAGACTAACCGGCGTCTATAAACCCTCCAACCGGAAGACCGTCGAGCTCCGACGTTAAAAATCGAGAGACGAGCCGACGTCTATAAACCCTCCGGCCGGAAGACCGTCAAGCTCCGACGTTAAAAATCGAGAGACGAGCCGACGTCTATAAATCATCCGAGCGGAAGATCGTCGAGCTCTGACATTAAAAATCGAGAGACGAACCGGCGTCTATAAACCCTCCGGTCGGAAGACCGTCGAGCTCCGACGTTAAAAATCGAGAGACGAGCCGGCGTCTATAAATCATCCGAGCGGAAGACCGTCGAGCTCCGACGTTAAAAATCGAGAGACGAACCGGCGTCTATAAACCCTCCGGCCGGAAGACCGTCGAGCTCCGACGTTAAAAATCGAGAAACGAGTCGGCGTCTATAAACCCTCCGAGCGGAAGACCGTCGAGCTCCGACGTTAAAAATCGAGAGACAAGCCGACGTCTATAAATCATCCGAGCGGAAGACCGTCGAGCTCCGACGTTAAAAATCGAGAGACGAACCAGCGTCTATAAACCCTCCGGCCGGAAGACCGTTGAGCTCTGACGTTAAAAATCGAGAGACGAGCCGGCGTCTATAAATCATCCGAGCGGAAGACCGTCGAGCTCCGATGTTAAAAATCGAGAGATGAACCGGCGTCTATAAACCCTCCGGCCGGAAGACCGTCAAGCTTCGACGTTAAAAATCGAGAGACGAGCCGGCGTCTATAAATCATCCGGGCGGAACACCGTCGAGCTCTGACGTTAAAAATCAAGAGACGAGCCGGCGTCTATAAATCATCCGAGTGGAAGACCGTCGAGCTCCAACGTTAAAAATCGAGAGACGAGCCAGCGTCTATAAATCATTCGAGAGGAAGACCGTCGAGCTCCGACGTTAAAAATCGAGAGTCAAGCCGGCGACTATAAACCCTCCGAGCGGAAGACCGTCGAGCTCCGACGTTAAATATCGAGAGTCGAGCTGACGACTATAAACCCTCCGAGTGGAAGAAGGCAATAAAGAATTGTGAACAAGTACCCAAAGGTACTCGCCGTTAATATCGTGCAACCGCCTACACGTTCCCCTCGGCCCAGTACCCAAAGGTACTTCATCAACATCCGGCGAACAACCTCTTCTGTCGAAGCAGGACATATTCGGCCGAGCAGAATGATTCCGCAAAATACTTTGTCAAAATCCCTTTCGAACACAAGAGGGGTGTGATAATAGGCGAGCGGACAGCACACATATCGACTAACAAAAGGGCAAATCAAGCAAAAGGATGTCATATTAAGGAAACTAAGGCCGAGCGACCAAATTACAAAAATTGACAGTTTTAAGCCGAACAGCAGAATTACATTTAGACTCCTATTCTATATAATCATAGAGCGTCGTTGGGATGTTGTTGAGAAGTGTCGCCTGGTCCTTAGCCGGGATGACGGCAGACTCGGGAAGTTGCCCCTTGGACTTCAAGTATTCCGTCGTGGCATTCATGGCAAGCTCGAAGGCCATGTACATTCGCTCGCAGACCTTCTCCGAAAATTCGGCCGAACGGATGTATTTCTATTTCAAGGCAGCGACCCGGCTTGGTTCGGCCTCCTGGTACTCTTTAAAGGCAGCTCGGGAAGCATCGGCGGCTACCTTGTGTTCTTCTAAAGCAGCCTCGAGCTTTGCCACCTCGTCCGTTCGGGCAACCTTCTCATTGGCCAGTTGGTCCATCAGCTCTTTAACCTTCTCCTCCAAGCCCCGAGCCTCAACATTCTTCTTCTCCAGGTCGGAGATATCTGTGTTCTTCCGCTCGGTCGCCAGGCTTATCTTGCGATCTAGAGATTTATTCACGCGCTCGAGCTCGGCCAAAGCGTGGGCCTAACCGACCGTCTTCTTCTGCTCGACCGCCAACAAATCTTGAGCCTTTTTGAGCTCTTTTTGTAGCTCGGCGTATGAGGGACCTTGTGAGCCGGAAGGGCCGCTCGGAGCCTTCCGCTTCTTCAATTCTGCGTCCACCATCGCTAGACGACTGCAAACGGCGATCTCCTCCACCCATCTCTGACAAAAGAAAATTTGTTAGAAGCCGATCGGAGAGAATGTGTGAAGGACTTGAGAAAATACTCACCCCGGTGGCCTGTTGCATGTGGCTATTGGCCAAGTTGCCGAGCGGAATCATCGCCACACGCGCCCGAGCGTCGGCCCACATTTCAGCTAAGGGCCCCTTCATTGTGATCATGTGCTCGGGCGTTGTGGGTCGATCGGCCTCGGGCAGCAATTCTTCGGTCGGGAGGTGAAGTGAGACTCGGACGGTGCGGCGCTGACCGGGGGTCGTCTGGGCGGAAGCCGGAGAAGGATCGGAGGCCGGCGCCGAAAATTGGGATAAAATTGTTGAACGTTGGACTCGGCGGGAAGCGGGCGGAAGGACGCTGACAGGAACTGTAAGATATTCGAATTTATTTTAGGGTTATGGTGGAATAACCTTATGAAAATTTTAGGAAATTTTAGAAATTTTTCTAGAATTTTTCGGATGTTGTATGAGTAGTTTTGCGGGGATAGAAGTGGAGGTTTGTTTAGGAATACACGTGTGAGGGTTTAATTGAGATGTTAGTTAGGGTTTGATTTCCTTAACCCTAAGTGGGTTCTATTAATAGGTCTTTTTATCACCCGAACCCTAAAACAAAAACCCGACCCGATCTGTTTCCTTCCTCTCTCTCGCGAACGCCCGAAGCAGACAACGTCTTCGACGATCGACGATTCTCTTCGTCATATCTCGGTGTCGCCGGTGAGGAGCAGATTCCGGAGGGTGGTGAAGAAGGGGTCAGCTACCGACGAACTCTCCTTCTCCCTGGCCTTTCTCTTCCTCTCTGGTCTCGGCGAACTGCGGCGACGGGGCTTCGATTTAGGGTTTGCGCTTACTTTCGAAAAGGGATCGAGAGCACCGGCGTTGGATCTGGCCAGCGTCGACCGATTGGGGGAGGTAACGACCATCACTCTTCCCAATCTCCTTCTTGATTCGTCGACAAGGAACCGATCGTGCCCTAGCCGTGATTTGTGGATATAAACGGTTGATTCCGATTGTGAATTCGAGCTTTTGATGCTCTTCTTCTAGTGTTGATTCAAGTGATCTTGATGAGGAACAATACCTGCATTTAGGATCCGGCCTCCACATGCTCTATCAGATCATCTTCTTCTTTGGTTCTGTGGTTACCTCCGGTGATTGAAGGGTGCAGAGGTAAGGAGAGAAACTTTTATTACTAGATTATGGTGGTGAGCATATCTTTGAATCCTTACTATCTTGCTGTTCTTGATCCGATTAGTGAAGTTAACGTGGGTAGGTTTCTGTTGGTAGGGATTAGATGTGTTGTTAACTTCTTGTTTTTGTCTCATGATCGACCCTTAGCTGCTTTAGGTCCTGTGTGATGCTGGAAGCTGTATCAAAGGGTAGAAGCAACAAGAATCGGTTGGTTGGGTGTTAGAAGTTTTGAGTGTTCTGTGGGTTAATGGAATTTTTGTGAATTGTGTGTATTGAGAGCAGTTAACAGTGAGTTGAGCTAGATTGAGATTTGATTTAGCTTTACCTATAAAAGGGTTTAAGGGGAAATTAAAGGTGGTAAATCTAGATTAACCTAAATCTGAAGTCAGGATCATGAGGTTGAGGTTAGTTTCTTATTGGATGATAATGGGAAGGAGTAGTAATCATGGTTAGCTATTACTCTAGAATTGGCTATTTATTTATAGGTGATTCATTTATGTGTAGTATATATAAATGTATATTACATAAACTGTACATGTGACACAGGACCTTGATCTGGACGAGTTGCGTGACGTGGTGGTTCTGTTGATTTCAGGATATATCGAGGCGGGTATTTCTTCCTTATCTCCTATTTAGTTCTTTGAACTATAAAGCATGATTTTTTTTTTCGGATGCTTAGGTTGTATTACCTTAAATCTGTATATTTGTTTTGTTCCCGCTTGTCTCTTTCTTTTTGAGCTTTGATATGATCTTGTTGCCTTGATACAGTCTCACCCTTGATATCAGAACTCTGTGCATGGGCATATGTTGAGTTTGTGTCATAGAGTTATCTGGTTGATACAATTAGCGTGTGTATCATGCATTATGATGTAGAGTGTACATGTGATGGGCATGTGGAGTTGGGGTTGTGCAGTTGGTTGACCATGTTGTGTGCTGGAGTATGTCTATGTGTTTGTGGTGGTTATTGGGGGCGTTGGGGTACCCGATGGATGATGGTATTTATATTGTGACTATTCACATCATGTCATCATTCATTTCATACTGACGACTAACGTCTCCCTTGTGGTGAGAGGGTCGTCAGTTATTTATAGTTGTCCATTCAGCCATTTTTGGAGAGTGGTAGATAGGAGTGGAGCTAGTCCTGTCGCGCTTGCTCAGCCGTTCAGTGATTATACTCTGTCAGCCTCGACCACTCTGGAGTAGTGGGTCTTGAGGGTACAGTAGTCAGAGGGCTTGAGTTGTGAGTGGTCAGGGACCCTTAGCTGTGTAGTTATATAACTACTTAGCTGACCGTCCGCTTCGGCCGCCTATATTGGTGCTTGTACTGGAGGCTAGTATGGTTTGTCACGGACCCAAGTCTCTCGGCCATACAGGGGTCGTGGTGTTTAGAGAGGTGGCGGGGGTGACCATGGAGCATGCATGCACTTTTTCATAGGATGCACGGTGCATCTGGGGAGATATTTCGCATACATGCCTAGTAGATATTAGTTGCATGTGATTGTGTGTTGTTGCATTTGTTTGCGCCTTGTATGTTGTATTTGGGTGTCATACTGCATACATGTCATCTATTTTACATGTATATGCAGCCGTTTCTATATTTTGCACAGGTGTCTCGAGTAGATCTGTTGCTAGTCCGGTGAGTTCCTTGACTTTGGTATTAGGGTATTGATTCTAGTCGAGCATGTGTACCTACTGTGTCAGGTATGTTTATGTACAGTCATTGTATCAGATATGTCTAGATGTGTTATGTTTCGATAGCATGATTCTATTCTTATTATGGAGACTGTATCCCTTTATTCTTATGTTGTGTACTTGCCATGCTTTATTCTGTTCTTACCCGCTGAGTTCTTTGTACTCACCACCCCATCTATACTGTTATGTTTTCAGGTAGTAGGTAGATGACATGGAGTTACTTGGAGTATGCTGCCAGCCTGTCCCACTTCCCGCGTTACATCCGAGGATCCTTATCGGTTTTTAGTCTTTTATTATTAGCATTTTATGTTTCATGGATTTGGTGTTGTCAGATAGTACTATGTTTTGATACGTGTATTGTGGACTTTTGCCTGTGGTGTGTCATTGTGAATTTTCGCATTTGTGGGTTTCATATTCGTTTTTCCGCTGTGTTTTTGATATAGCCGTGTGGGCTACATACTTAACTGCGTGGTTGTGGTTATTTTTATGCATATATATATTCCAGCCGCATGTGGCTGACGTATTTTGCATGTATGAGAGTTTCAGATTGTCACCGGTAC
This sequence comes from Zingiber officinale, assembly GCF_018446385.1. Taxonomy (NCBI): domain Eukaryota; kingdom Viridiplantae; phylum Streptophyta; class Magnoliopsida; order Zingiberales; family Zingiberaceae; genus Zingiber; species Zingiber officinale. The sequence goes on from NC_055992.1 coordinate 118,352,665, forward strand.
AGGGGAGGTGCTGCCGAAATTTTTCGGGAGGTACTTCCTCGGGGCGTGACAATTTAGTGGTAGCAGAGTGAGGTTTACGAGACCTATTTTACATGTTTTGGATTTTAGGGTGTACGAGACGTAAAAGTGTTTTGGGTTTTAAGGCTTGTGAGGTCTATTTTACGTGTTTCGGATTTTGAGGTTACGAGGTTTATTTCTCGGGTCTTGGATTTTTCGAGGATTGCGAGATTTACGAGTTTCGCGAGGATTACGATGTTTACGATGGTTTGTACATGGGACTTGTATTTTTCCGATGTGATTGTTCGGATATTGGGACCAGGCAGCGGCAGAATACCTCCAAGCTATAGGATGTAAGTTAAATTACTGTTGTATTAGATTGTTGTAGTCTTACCTTGTTGCTCATATCAGGGATGAAGCGCGGAGATACGACCCCTCGTCCGCGTCGTGGTCCGGGGCGACCCCGAAAACCACATATTGAGTTTGTAGAGGCTGAGCCAGTGGAGTACGAGGAGGATTCTGTTAGGGATCCTACAGAGCTTGAGATTGACAGCCGTGCACAGACTCCTCAGATCCCCACGAGAGATCCGGGTTTTCAGCCCCAGTTGGTTCCTCCCACTTTACCACCGGTAGCCCCTATTCCTACTGCTACTTCTTGGGCGAAGGACAGAGCTCGGATTCCGTTACTGGCCCGATCGGTAAAGGATCGTTTTACCTTATTCTATAGAGTTCCTGACCCCAGTGTTGCTCGTTCTTGGTTGGGAAATGTGGAGGATACCTTCGAGTATTTATCGTGTACAGAGGAAGAAAAAGCCGAACTAGCTGCATATCACCTCCGAGATCAGGCTGTTACTTGGTGGAAGATGCAGAAGTCACTCTTTGGGGATCAGAGTATTACTTGGGCTTTATTCAGAGATGCCTTCGAGAGATAGTATTTTCCAGCTCCTTACCGTATAGCCCGTCGACAGGAATTCTTAAGTCTTAAGCAGGGGGATAGATCGGTGATGGAGTATGAGGCAGAGTTTAACCGATTAGCTGAGTACTGCCCGCAGCTTGTTGCTCAGGACAGCGATCGGTTAGACCAGTTTACCCAGGGCCTTGCGGCGTATATTCGTATCAAGATGTCGGGTTTTACTCCCAGCACTTATCGAGAGGCATTGGACAGAGCATTGATGATTGAGATGACGCAGCAGCAAGTTTCTCAGGAGCGGGGAAAGGATAAACAGAAGGCATAGGGTACGGCTCCAAATCAGAAACAACAATACAAGGATAAGAAAAAGCGGAAGAAATGGCAGGGATCCCAGACTGCTTCGGGGGAGTCTTATCGATCAGCGAAGACAGGACGATCATCAGCTGGTTCATCTAAATCTTCTCAGAAGGATTCTTCCAGTGATTATAGATGTTACAGATGTGGTACAGAGGGACATATTAAACCAAGTTGTCCAATGGGCCAGGATGTATGCTACTACTGTAAGCTTCCGGGTCATGTGAGTCGAGATTGCACACTGAAGGCACAGATGGAGGCAGCTAAGAGTACTCCACAGGGGAGCCATACTACTCAGATGCGACCGTCGAAGAGCTCACAGAGGACACAGAGTGCTCCGTATCAGCAGCGTATGCCACCTTCTCAGGCACAGGTATATCACATCCAGGGCCACGAGCACTCAGCGGTACCAGTTGCTATACAGTATGCCTCTACGGTTTCTTCACATCAGACATATCCGGCACTCAGCATTTTATGTTTCATGGATTTGGTGTTGTCAGATAGTACTATGTTTTGATACGTGTATTGTGGACTTTTGCCTGTGGTGTGTCTTTGTGAACTTTCGCATTTGTGGGTTTCATATTCGTTTTTCCGCTGTGTTTTTGATATAGCCGTGTGGGCTACATACTTAATTGCGTGGTTGTGGTTATTTTTATGCATATATATATTCCAGCCGCATATGGCTGACGTATTTTGCATGTATGAGAGTTTCAGATTGTCACCGGTACAGGGGAGGTGCTGCCGAAATTTTTCGGGAGGTACTTCCTCGGGGCGTGACAGGAACGACCTCAAGAGGATCTGCCGGCGCGTCCAATTGAGATGGGGTCAGGTCGGACGAAATGGCCTCGACCTCTGCAGCCTTGCCGCGAGCGCTTGCAGTGACCCGGACGGACGGCTGAACCGCGGACGTGGCGGACCGAAGGGGAGTCTCCAGTCGGTGCCTCTTGTGCTGGATAGGCCGCTCTTCTTCCGGAACGGAGCCCTCTCCCCGAGCGGAAGGCTCTTGGCTAGCACTTGCGCCAGCCGCTTGCTCTGGGAGAGAAGCCTGAGCGGCCGACTCCCCAGCGTTTGTCCCGCTCTCTTCTTCATTAGAGCCGACCGGCTGGATGCCGAGCGTCTCCATTTCCTTGGCCGCCACCCACGGCTTCAAGTGCCGCCGCCTTCCTCTTCAGAATACCAGCCATCACCGACTCCATGACAATATTCGCTGCAAAGGAAAAAGGAAAAAATCAGTTAGCAAGCAAGACAAATGTACAAGTGAAAATCTTATCAAAGCCGCTCGGGAGGGGTGTTCTGATTGGACTCAGCCCGAATATGTACATAACACCTTCTGGAAGAAATTTGTTGATATCAAACCGCAGATCGGCAAGCATGTTGGCGGCGTGGAGATAATCCGGCTGGGTCTTGAACCTTTTGAGCTCTGGGGAGAGAGGAAGGCCGACCTGCCATTGGGTTCGGAAGGGAGCTCGCTCGGGAAGGCGAATGTAGAAATAGAATTCCTTCCAATGCTTATTGGAAGAAGGTAGTTTATTGAAGAAGACCAAGCCGGGCCGTGCCTGGAACATGTAAGTGCCCGGCTCGGATTGTTTGGGGGTAATAGAAGTAATAGAAGACCTCCGGGCGGAGGGGAATGTTATGAATTTTAAAAAGGACGACAACACCGCATAGAAGGCCGAAGGTGTTGGGAACTAGGCTTCCGAGCGGAATGCTGAAAAAATTACAGACGTCAATGATAAAGGGATGAATCGGAAATCGCAGACCGGCCGTGAACTAGTCGCGGAAAACACAAAAAGCTCCGCGCGGCGGTTTGTGTGCCCGAGCGGAGTCTGTGGGTAAGATGATTTCAAGGTCGGAGGGAAGGTCAAAACTATTAATCAGGACATCGGCGTCGCGCCGATCGAAGCGCGACTCCATGGTATAGTACCATGGGCCAAGGGTTTGGTCTTCGGGTTGAGAGGAATGAGCCATTGTCCGAACGGACGGAATCAAAAAAGGCAAAGGTAAAAAGAAGATGGCAACGAAACAGTACTTCGAGGGCGAAAACTTGGGAAAGAAATGCAAAGAAAACACTAGAACCAAAGAGAGAGAAGAAGAACCTTACAACGAAGAGGAGGATCGAGGGAAGAGCACCGGATATCGCCGGAAACGGAAGCGCAAGATTGTCGGAAGTCTGGAACGCAAGAGGAATCGGGAGGCACGCGACAGCAGAAGTGAGGCGAAGGAAAGAAAACGAAGCTTTTATAGGGTGGAGCCCGAGCAGCCTCCACCGTTGGATCCAGGTCGCGAGAATCGAAGCACACATCGTGTCGTTCATTTCGAACCGCCTCGATCCCGTCAGAACACCACGCCGCCGCCGTACGATGACGGCAGCACCGCCACGTGGCATTCAACCACTGGAACGCATTTAATGAGCGCGTGCTAGACCTTAATGATGGAGATTGGTGGAAAATTCGAAGAGATGCTGAGTAATGTTGGCGTTGACTGGCGTTTTAGCTGCCCCTTGTTTCCGAGCGGATCAACCGTTGCAGTATGCCGCTCGGCCCAACTGATGGTCCAGTCAGTCGGACTAATCGCCTCCTTCGACTAGACTTGAAGGGGAGGCAAGTGATCCGGCGGTAAGAATAGGGACCCCCATCCGGGGGAAGTTATCGCCACGTGGAAGTCAAAAGGTCAATTGGCCGATCGGACACGGGTGGACCGACCGACCGACCGGGTTCTAGACGGAAGCAAAGGCACCCGGCGAGGTGTCAGGGTTCTGACGCTCATGTTGAACAGGGTCGTAGGGCTGAGCGGGTGGCCCTCTCGGCCGAATGCATAAAGTAGCAATACTGCGAACAGTCTCCACAGAGCACACTACCGGGAATCTCCTGAAGTGGACCAGCACATATGACCGGTCGGACGCTGCCCATGACTGCCGACCGACCGGACACTCGGCATGGAGTAAGAAGAGACAAAAGGACAAGGAAACATCTTCTGACATCGGGCATGTTCTACGTCCAGGCCATACTCAAAATCTTACGACAGAAGGATCCGCTGTCCCATCAGAGACGTGCTCAGACTGTAGCAGTATGGTGTCAGGTAAGCTCCTCTGACAAGCCCATATTACGGTATGGGAAAGGACACGTGTACACCTCGGTATGTGTGCACTCGCTTCTCCACAGCCCTATATAAAGGCCCTCACCTTTCGTCGGAGGTACGCATTCTACGAGATTCGGAGCCACTTCTTTGTTGTCCACTTGCCTAACTTGAGCGTCGGAGGGTCGTCGCCGGGAACCCCTTCCCAGCCAGACTTCTTTGCAGGTTCGCCGGAGCTCCATACGACCGGTCGGAGATCTACGTCAGCAACTTGGAGAGCGCCACGTGCCCAGTGTCCGTTGATTCAGCGATTCGGACAAGATCAATATATATTGTATATACAATTTCAAATTAATATTTTGCTTTGTATTTTATAGGTTTTAATAAAGAATATTTTGATTAAGAAAAATTGATTGCAGGGGCTTAATTTTGAAACTGCGACTCAGGCTTACGAAAACTCAGGTACGGACCTGCATTAAGTAATTAAGAAGCATGTCGATATTGCTTGTTACACACAGATAGGAACTAACTATTATCGAGCAATCACTAATTGTACTTAGCCTATAATTTGTTGAATCGTGATAATAGTAGAATCATATATTACAATGATGCTGTATATTTTTTATTAGAGTTGTTTTGTTGGCTTTTTAACCGGACCACTTTATAATTTTTTTTTGGATTTATAGACTTTGGACCCTAAAGATCTGATCCTATCGATGCAATTTAAATTGATCCCTGTATAGAATTAGAATCCTACCTACGAACTATGCTCTAGCCCCCGAAGGTACATACAATAAAGCTCTCCTAAAAAGGGCAAGATGTGAGATTAACTTAGTTTGCAGGGCCAATTGAGTTTAGAGCTGTAAATGAATCAAATATTCGTAAATAAATTTGATATTCAACTTAGTAAGAGTTTATTTATGTTCGTTCAATATACATAAGATTAATTAAACAAACAAACTTGAACAATTCGTTAAGCTAAACAAACAAGTTTGAATATATATGTGTTCAGCTCGTTAACGTTCGTGAACAATGTTGATGAACAACGTTCATGAACAATATTCACGAACCATATTCATTAATAAAACTCTTTTCAATGTGCTAAATAAACAATAAAATAAATAATAAGTTTAAATTATCAAACATAATAATTAATCAAACAATCAAACAAATTTGAATTGAGAGCTTGATAATATCTAAATGAACCAAGCTCGAGTCAAGCTCAAACCAAGCTTAAGGCAAGCTTGAATTGAGAGCTTAATACTATCTAAATGAACCAAACTGAAGTCAAGTTTCAAACAAACTCAAGTTCATCAAAATTAAACCAAGCCAAGCTTGAACACTCAGTTCCAAAGCTTGATTCATTTAAAGTTTGGCTCGGCTCGACTTGATTACCTTATCAAATAAATTTTAACATCTCAAAACTCGATTAGACTCGACTTGTTTACCGTCCTAATTGAGTCCAATATAACTCGATCCATTTGAGTCATGCCAAACGTAAATTGACACTGTTAATTAGGGTCTACATGAAAGTAAAAGTAGGGAGAATAAAAAATATTACTTCTTCATATCTTTTAACTTTTTTTTTCATATATACTTAATTTGTTTTGTGTGGATGAATTTGGTGATTTCTCTCCACTCAAGAGTGTGAAGTTATCCACTCATTTTGCGTCGCTTGCTTTTTGACTTTCGAGTGCCTCACTCACTTACTCCACCCTTTTCCTTTCGTGTACGCCTAAATAAATATATCTTCTGAAATCGATATCTTAATTAAGTCTTCGATATCTTAATTAAGTCTCCAAAGCGCAACGCCGACGCTTCTCTGCCTTTTCCTATCCGTGTCGACGTCCACATTTAATTCTTATTTTGGCCTTGACAGCTTACTCCACACGGATTCCAACTCCGTTAACTCCGCGTGCATAAGAGATATATATATACGCGCAATTAGCATTACCCGAAACCATCATCTGTCATCAGTTCACTGCCTCTCAGAACCCTAATTACTGATGCAATTGGGAACCCGCTTCTGCTGCTGCTTAGGCGGCGTCGCCGCCGGGGACGAGGAGGGCGAACGGACGGAGTCGTTGATCCGGTCATCTGCGACCCGGATGAGGTCGAGGGCGCAGGAGATGCAGGAGGAGATCGGGGGCAGGTGCCGCAGCCTGATGGCGCGGATCGGGCGACACCATAACCGGCGTCGGGGCCCCTGCGATTTTGGGTACGATTCGGTCAGCTACGCCCTCAACTTCGACGAAGGGATGGAGGAGGACGAGGAGGACGCCCCCGTCGGCGGTAGGTGCCGGTACAGGAACTTCGCTTCGCGCCTCCCCGACTCACCGCCGCCCCCCGCCGCCGCAGTTGTGGTGGCGTCTTGACTCTTGAGACGATTCGCCGGCACGGGCTGCTGTGTCGGTGGCCTTTGTATATGGGTTTCCAATTATAATTTAAAGATCTGGCTCGAGTGTTCGGGTGCCGATTTGATTGTTTAAATTTATTTATTATTTATTGAAATTTATTATTTAAACTTATGAAACTCAATTAGCCAAATTATTATGTCTATAATTTAAGTTAAAATATTAATTTATATGTGTTCAATAATTTAAAATTATAGCAACTAAGAAAGTGTTGTTTTTTTAAATAAAAAAATTTTAAACAAAAAAAGTAATGCTCATTAATATTCAACTTTGTTTATTTCATATATTTTTGTATTTGTTTAATCAAATATAAATAAGAATTGAGTAATATATTCATTTATGCATCAATTAGTTTCTGCTAGTTTACTCGATGCGTATAATATATGTCATAACTCACTATTTAATCATTGAGTGGAAAATTGAGTAAGTCTAATTAAGATTACAAGAGACTATTTAGCATTTTGCACAAATCCCATTTGAAGAACAAATAAACTGATTTGCATCTTAGAAAAGGCAAAGTCGATTCTCATGACCACAATTTACAAGAATCAATTGCCTTAAAAGGCACACACGGATCATTTACCTTGAGCTATTGATTGTGCAGATATTAGTACATGAGTCGTATACCTTGGGACATTCTATGACTACGCGAGTCATTTACCTCAAGGCATTGTGTGAGCACAAGTGCATGCCATCATCAATCAATGCGTACATAGAAGAGTTGATGATAATATTTTCGCTATACTTTTCATCCCTATCTACTATCCAATGCTAATTTATCGTGTAGAGTCGATGAGTAAGAAAAAGGATTTGAAGAAGAGTGAGAGATGAATTACTGTATGTATCCAGTGTGTTTGAGATACCACAATGCACCCTCTGCAGCATGATCTTGAGCGGCTTTCTTTTGTGGCTTAGGATCACCAAAGCACTCTAAGTATTCAGCGCCAACAATCTCTACTATAACCTTGTACGTGAACCTGCATAGGTATGCATGTATATACATCTTTAATAAAAAACTTTTAACATGGTACAAGTTTTTAGCCTATCTGAAGTTCGATATAATTGACTATTCGTTAAAACACAGTTTCCCATTTGATTTCATATAATTAGCCGGTATTGTGAATTTGTATTTAGGCATAGAAGTTGTATTTTACTTACTGTATTTACAATTAAGTCTTAATAATTAACTTACATTTTTAGATGGCTCGGACCGTCCTCCTTGCAGCACTCAAACAATGGAGGATTCCAGTAGCTGGCAGCACATATCTCCATCAGCCGTGACTTGGCTGGTTTCTGAACTGAAAAAACCTACAAAAATAAAGGTAAAGTTATTCTAAAAATCTCCATAGAAGATTTTATTCTTGTTTGTCATCACAAGAAGGGGAAAAAAAGGAAATATAAAACTCATACGAACTGTATTGGTGTGTTTTTCATTTGCACTTGATTCACTGGTCTGAACATTATTTCTCATGGATTGTTGAGTTTGGTGATCATTACTTATGTTGCAAGATTCAGTGATCCTGGCACCAGCTAAATCTACTCTAGATGACTTAGAATTTACACTGCATTTCAACAGGTCGTTTCCTCTTCCAGAATCAGACGACTGTAGAATGTCTCCTGAATTCTGGATTTGCAACTTCTCCAGACCATGTTCCAGATCGACCATCACTATAGGTTCTTCATCAAATCCGATCAGTCTTGCTTCACCCTTTTTAGTTGACAGCAAAACTTCCTTCAATGTTTTACTTTTAAGCTTATATCCACGAGCCTGCAAGAAGACATACAACTATTAGCAGTGAGCAAAATAGATGAGAAATCAAGGTCAATAAAACCCTAAGTCCCAAATTTTTATAGGAACAACTCAAATACAGATTGATTTATATCATACGTAATGAATCATAGATTTCAATCTCAAGGCAGATTGGACGATCCAAATGAGTACCATTCTGAAAAAATGTCTAGACTGATATAGATACAAGGTTCAACAAGTGATAAAAGCTAGATAATGGCAATATCAAACTGAATACAAGTGACACAACTTAACACAAAACTGAATGCATCTAATACAGTTGATACTGATATAAATGAAATTGAAAGAACCATATATAGTTGTAGCACCTGCAAAATACACATGCATTGTAAAGTTAAAACAAACTTGCAAGTAAAACCAATTTAAGAGAGCATTTAATTATCACAAAATTGATTACATAACATGAACATAATCTCAAATTTTTTAATTTCAAATTCTCATCCCTTCTAAGTTGTAACTTCTTAATGTGGGGTTGGGGGAGTCAATGAACATTGTAACTAGTCAGGAGCTTGTGACAATTTAGTAGGGTAAAGAAGAAAATGGAATCTTGAAACTTCAATGTCATGATATCCACCATCAACTTCTAGAACATCACCATCTAGATAATTCATGAGGATCTAAATTATAGAATGCATATTGCCTTTATTTTATTTTAAACTCTAAAATACATAAGTTTGAAAAATAAAGAACGCCTTCAGCTCAATTTTAAACTCTAAATAAGTTTATTTGATGTTATAATAATTAGTGTGTATTTCAGTTTACCAAAAAACAAATTCTATAGCTAAGAAATTGACTGCAAGATGTTATCAACTAAACGATAAGTTACACAATATACACATCAATGCCTAGAACTTAACCACCTCGATAATTCCAGAAGGTCTAAGTTATATAATGCACATTGCCTGTTTTTAAATTTAAAATGATACATCAGTTTGAAAGCTAAAGAATGGCAACAATTCAATTATGAAAGATGTGGCTGGTCAGCATATTTTGATTTTATTCAAGTGAACCAATTAAGTAAATCCTTTTTTTATAGAACCTACCTAAACTGCTCCAATCTAAGGCGCTTGGACTGCCTGGTTTGCCTAGGCTGATCACTTTTTGGAACAACTGCCAAACAGGACCATGGTTTGAAATCTTGTACCATGCCGGGTGAAACGGTGGAAACGTATCATTCTGGTAAATTACTGAAACTCAATACCACTCCGTACTAAGATTCAAAATCTCAAGCAATGTAGTTTTGACATTTGATTGGACTGATTTAGTATCGTGTCGATGCTCCGATGCATGGTGTAGGTGACAGATTGAAGATTGAAGATTGAAGATTGAAGGAGGAAAGAGATGAAGCAAATAAAGATGACATTGTTTGTGCTAAGTGGTATCAGGTCTTGGTAATTTACAGGAATAATACGTTTTGACCATTTCGCTCGACATAGTACAAGATTTAAAATGCTTGATACATAGAGTGTTCCTTCCTATGCTTCATCTCCTTCCTCTTGCAACCTCCAATCCATTACCCATATCATGCATTGAAAACATCAATACAGCTCAAAGATTTTGAACCTTGAACAAGACTACTTGATCATTAGGTGAATTGATCCCTTCCACTTTTGCCTAGGCAGCCACATACTGTTTGCCTAGATTGCTTCTTAGAGTAGGGTAAGTCAGAATGTTTAAGTCAAGTTGATTGGGGCAAAACAAAAATTAGTGAGGTAATTTGATTTATCTTATATCTTTGATTGAGTTTGTTCTCTTACCATTATGCTGGATTACCTTCTCAAGTCATGTATTCTCTTATGATATCATGTTTGATTACATGTTTAACATTTATCTTATAAATTGTGCTCAATATGAGTTTATGTTTATTGTCATGATATTGTTTATAAGCTAAGGCATTCAATGTTATATGATTTATAGTAATAATATAGTGTGTTGAATTAGTGTTGGTGCAATTGACCTCTAGGGTATTGATGTCTGACAATATGTTTAATGGAGCTTGGTTAAGGTTGACCTAGTCAAGTGAAAAGTCTAGTCAGGCAAGGTTGACTAGATGACTGCAAGTGGTAAGTAGTCTACCGAGTGACTAGCAAGTCCAAGCAAGTCAAGATGATTTGATGCTCTGATGTTTAGCAAGAGGAAAAACTATAGAGGGAAGTAATCTTAGGTTGTTTCGTCGGTGAGTTAAGTAGTCGACCGGACCAATGGATTTTGATAAACCTAAGTATAATTTTACCAACGCTATTTTACATTACTATTATTTGTTGTTGTGCTAATTTAGTATTGCAAGAAAAGTCTTAGTAGATCACACGATCAGACATTGAATAGAGAAAGTCCAAACAGGTCTGAAGGACCAGATATTTCGCAAGTGAGTTGAGGTAAACTACTCGAGGTAGTGAAGTGAGGTCGTGTCCCATTAGGGACAAACCTTATGTACTGATCCAACTGAAGAAACCAACGATGGTTTCTAAGTTGAGATCAAGAGGTCCTAACTGTCTGAATTATGCATACTATATTTGCACTAAACTTATCTTGCAAAATTATGTTCTAATTCTGTTTTGCAGGGAAAATATTATTTTTGTTTACTAACACTGTTTTGCAAAAAATGATGTTCCGTCGACGGAACAAAGGTGTTCAGTCGACGGATCAATGAAATATCAAAATAGTGAAATTCAAATTAGAGCACAAAAGGAAAAAGTTGTTCAGTCGACAGATAACGGAACAACGTAATCTCAGGGATTGAGTGGATCGCAAACAAAGAAAGAAAGGTTCAGTCGATGGAAAGATTTTGATACGTTGACAGAACAGCGAGATTTCTACAATCGAGATCAACGCAAACAAGGAACAGAGGATCATAAAATGGATAGAGTGATCAGTTGACATATCAGTTCAGTCGACGGAGACTCTTATCAATCGACGGAACGAGGCTTATAAAAGAATCTCTTGAGCTCTGAGCCAGATAGAATTCCTGCTTCTCAATTTTCTACTACGCTCATTCTTTGTACATGCAAGCTACAACTACTACGACACCGAGAGGCCTCCGACAACTTATGCTTCTTTTTTTATACGATTGTTGTCGACATAATTATTGTACTTGCACATTGTATTCACACTTATATTATTCTATCATTTAGTAGATTGTCCAAAGAAAATGATCAAAGATCACGGGATCCATGTAATGAGCATGTGGTGCCACAATTAACATGACCCTAGCTTACAAAGTTATTAGTGCATTCATCATACATGTAGTTATTTTCTGTTGCAGTTGGTTGTTGGTATGCTATCTTTAGCTATAACATTTATATCAAGTAATATGCATGGCTGAAGGTGGTGGTTTTGTATTCATGTTATGGAATATGATGCTTGATTGACGGTGTTGCTGCACCTTTGATGTTAGTTGATATATGTAAATCACACTTTTCACATTCCTAATCAGGGCATTTTTTTTTGTTGATTTACTTAATTCCTTTGGCCTTCAAAGAGACTGGCAGCAGCAGATGATGTTTGGCCAATGAGATTTGAGTACACTTGTTAGTAAAAAGTCTACGTAGATCCTTTTGTTTTTCCTTATTAGTACTTACTGCTTTTAGCCCTTGCGTGTGATATTCTTCGGCTTCTGTTGTGCATTTCTGATAGTGACACATTGTGAAAGTTGTCTAGTGTACAGTGGCATTCAAGGTTTAAAATTTCTACCCGTGCCAAGGTTTCAGTTCTGGACCGGAACGATACGGTTTCGGTATCGTATCGTGCCGTGTCGATATAATTTCGGTATATTTTAAATATAAAATATATTAATTAAAAAATAAAATATTTAACATAAATATTTAAAAAATAAGCAATATCAAAAATAATCTTTTAAAAAAGCAAAAGATGTGAAAATAGATAAATAAATAAATTAAAAATTATTATAATTTTAAATTAAAATAAATAAAATATAAAATTAATTAGATAGTTTTATTAGGATTTAATAAAGTCTCTTTAGATTATCTCCATCATAGCTAGGAGTTGATTAAAATAATTAATCTAAGTTTAATTAAAAAAAAAAATCCAAAATCCGACACCACTCGCAAGCTCGTGCGACTTTGGCACTGCCGCGGGGTTGCGCGACCCCTCAGCCATGGCCACGGGGATTGTGTGACTACTTTGATGCTATTGTGGTGGTCGTGCGACCCCTCTGCAGCGGCCGCAAGGTCGCGCGACGCCTCTGCGGCGGTAGCGAAAGGGTTATGCGACCCCTCCACTGTGGCCACGAGGTCGCGCAACACGTCGCAGCTGTTACGGGTTTGGTGCTAGGGTCATGCTAATGTCGGTCGTAGGGCGAACGAGACGTTTCGACCGTCTCGACACGACACTTTAAACCATGGTGACATTGTCCATGACAAACAGTCAAATTGTCCTATTTTTTGCCTAGGACACTTAAGAATCTTTTTCTTTCCCTAGGTCTATTGTGTGTTGTTGTACATGACATTTCAAGAAGAAGCCTACTCGAAAGATTCATTACTATGATCCCTCATGAGATATTGTTAGCTGTGGTGTTTTAGAGCTAGTTGGATTGTTGGCTTTGTGCTCCATTAGCCCCATAACCCTTTTTTGCATGCGTATGTGTAATATTTTTGTTCATTATTGTCGTGCCTAATCAACATTTGACTATAAGAGTTTGTCTAGCTTATGTAACAAGAGGGACGTAGGTAGTATCTAAGTTCAAGTTTGAGGGGGTGTGTAAGAGGTATTTAGGCTACAAACTTATTGCTGCAGTAGATTTATATTGATATTTTAGGTTTAGAATTCCCATATTGAGTTCTATATACGCACGAAATTATCTCTTCACAACAACGCAATGCATTGTTTTCTTTTTCCAACCTCAGAGTTCAATATAAGTGGCAACTAAAAAGTATCGCCATCTTTTTATTTTGAGATGAAAAGTCTAATGATTATTTTTATATGCTTCAACATGCTTTTCACAATTTAGACTTTCTCATGTTATTAGCTCTCAGAAATATATTCCTGTATAGGGATGGGCCTTACAATATAAAGCTTTTATAATTGAATTTTTGTGAGCACCCAAAGATTGTAGGCATGCTCTAAAAAATTAAACAAATAGGCAATTGAAACTTCTAGAAACAACAACAGCTTTAGCTCTTGATCATATTAGAACTAGTTTTAAGAATACATATGTGAACTAGTTTCATGAATAAATAGACAATATAAAAACAAATAGAGAAGTGGAGTATTGGCCATACCTTTAGCACAGAAAGTGCTTCTTGCGAAGCCATTCTTCTAGCAGCTTTAGAATTTTTGTTGCTTGATTTAAATGTCAACGGTACATCATTTATATCAATTTCTACCTTGACAAGATATACTTCATGGATTTTAATTGGCTCCGGGAGCCTCAACACGAAACCCAAATGCTGACAAAGTTCTCGTAGATCTCTAGTAGGATTAATCTGAAAACTAGAGAAATCCAAAGCAGATTTCAATAGGTTTTGCATTAAATCCCAAGCAATCTTTAAGTTAAATCCAGTGTCGAGAAGTACCGCACCAACAGAAGATTCGACTATATCACCAAGTACCTAACAAATTGATGACAAATTCACAAATTAATCCACGACATAGTGAACAAATAACTTTTTTCTAATACAAGCTAACAGTAGAGTCAAGACAAACTGAAGTATGTTGATCAAGAAAAGGTGCTGCAGCTGCAAAAGGAAGATTTTATAATGAAAGTTACTTTTTGCTACTTGAATAATTATAAAATTGGTATTAATTTCACTAAATTCCCCAGAAAATAACAAGCATACACCAAAAAGCATTATTACCTTCATAGCATGGGATAGATAAAACCAACCTTGTCTAACAGATAAAAATATAAACAGAACCAATGTCTGAGGTATCACTCCATATTGCCAAACATATACTTATCAGTCCAACCAGGAATGAAGACCAGTAAAGTCTTAAGGATCCATAATTTCACCATCCTGGCCTACACAATAGGAGTGATACAGAGACCAGTGTCTACCAGGTGCTACAATAAGCCAACAGCGATTAGCCTTGCTTAACTAGTAGCCATTTTCCCAGCTTTCCATCTGATTTTTCACCTATAGATACCTAATGCATGCTCACTCAATCTTGCTGGTGAAACAACTCTTGCCTTGTGATTGGATTTAATCATGTTGTTTTGTTTTGATATGTTGGCAAGGTGGTTTAAGTTAGGTCCGCCCAATGGTTTTAAACGTGCATTGAGTGTGCAAATAGTTTGACAGTGCACATGATAATCATTGAGATCATGTGCTATTGGAGACATGGATCGTGTGGAGGTGGTGCTCAATGGACCCAGTGGGATCAAATTATGGATATGACAATCGTTAAGATTGTGGAGTTCAGCAAGGAGCTCACTGCTTGAAAGTTTGGCTTGGATTGAGTGCACTAGAGCTTGGGGAGGAGCTCAGTGGACTCAAGCGTAGCAGGCTTGGATGAATAGTCGGTGATGGGGTATGTTGCCTCGGAGTTGGTTTGGATTGTGTTAGTGACCTAGAAATAGGGGAGGGGCTTGATGGACTCTAGAGTGAGGTTTGAATCAAGGTGTTGCTCTAAATTTGCATAGCGACATTGGACTCAACAAGGAGTTTAATGGATTTAAGGATCTAAAGATCTTTAGGCATAAGAACCATGAGAGAATGTTGAGTGAATGTAATGCTTTTCCTTTTTTTGTCATTGAGCATGCAATATTGTGATTGCCTAGACAATGAGTGAGCTGCCTAGGGATTGATTACAATGCTAGATTAAAATGTTTTGTGATTGTGCTTGTATGATATCATTTATCGTATAATTATTCTTTTGGTGTATGGTAAAGGTAGCTCAACTTGAGGGCTGGTAGCTAGAATGGAGAACTCAATTTTAGTGGGAACTTTGAGTTTTTTATTGCCTTTATATTTGTCATTGGAAAATAAGAAAAAATGTATTTACAACAAATAAGAAAATCTAAAAATCTAAATATATCGTCTATTATTTAATAAATTCACTCCTTAATATTTATAGAATTTATTAGTATAATATTAACATAACATTACCAAATTTATGACATAGAAAATTAGAGAACTTTGATACAAATCTGACACAATTGCTCACTCATTTAAGTCCTGTAAACCACTCTTATTACAGCACAACTTATCACATGGTAATAAATTGATATGTTAAGATCTCACTTAATACTTGACATTCTTAGTAAAGGTCCCAAGTCTCCTTAGTCAATAGCATGTGAGATCCAACAAGTGGAAGACCACTACATATAACTGTTTCCCAATGGAATGTCTCATCAAGACTAGGCGTGTATCCACTTTTACCAAATACAACAATTAGCCATGGTTATAGAGAGGTAAAGCACTAACTAGATAGGGCTAAGCATATTCCAAAATACTTATGTTCAAGTTAATGATAGTTCTCTCATGTAACTCTTAAAATGCCCCTTGTGAGCCCACCACTACCTATGGCCAGTTAAACTTAAGTGTCACAAACTCCCCATTCCTGATTTAACTATTAACATTCAAAGTCTACTTAATAACCCAAAATTATTCTTCATCAAAGAAATATAAAGATTCAATCCAATGATGACCCTGCCATCACATTTTAGCTCTTCCCAACCAGAGCACCACACAATTTCAAGGATTAGATTTGCTCTAAAACCAAGTATAAGTCTAAGTAATAACCCAAATTTATTCTTAATCAAAGAAATATAAGGATTCAATTCAATGATGACCCCACCCTCCCATTTTAGCTCTTCCCAATCAGAGGTATACCAACCATCAAAAATGAGAGAACAAGTTAATTAATTTGTAGGTCCAACGGTGTCTTAAAATGGGTAAACTCAAACTGTGACACTTGGCATATCTTAGTTTTATAAACCACTTCGCAAGTTGTGTGTGCCCCAATTATCTGAACTACATGAATCTTATCTCTCCATTAAGATTTATGGAGGAGTAAATTATTATAGATATTCAAATTTTTTAAATCACATTTTATTACACTAATACATAGTAAAGTGGAGTGTCAGATATCAATGATAACTAAGCATGAATACACCAATGAAGAACCATCTAACAGAATCAATTTACCTTTGGACATGCAGGTTCCTCAATGAGGTCCTTTTCTAAATCAGATAAAAGAACAAAACTTTCAAACTCATGTACTGCTTCTGCAAGACACCTTGAATCTTGTATCAGATACTTATGAAGGGATCTCTGAACAGCTACATTTGCAAAAGTGTTGTTGTTAACTGTTAATGATCGTAAATCTGTTATTTGACCTGGCTTCAATTCTGGATAAGCTGAGTAGAGATATGATGTAATCAAGTAGTCCAAGACGGCATCTCCAAGGAATTCTAGTTTCTAATTAAGAAATAGAAGGCAGTTCATGCATCAGAAAAACTTTATATGCAATGTTCAACTTAGCATACTATACTATGAAACTTTGATTGGATTCTTATCATAGATTTAAACATGTCATTAAAAGACAGACCTGGTAACATCCACCAGAGTGCTTACTGTAGGAAGGATGCACAAAAGCTTCAAGAAGAAGGCCTTTAAAACGAAAATTATAACCTAGTTCTCCTTCCAGTCCCTTCACATTGATATTACTCATAAGAGACAAATTATTGTTACTTGAGTCACAAACTCGATAAAAATTTGAAATGTCATAATCTACTGGTATGCCAATCCAACGTAGAAATGCAATTGCAGCTTTGAACCCACTTTCAACAAGAAAAGCACCAATAAGAGCCTCAACAACATCAGCAATGGTTTTCTTTTGCAGCCATTGATGTGATTTGGTGCATTTAATATTACATCTTTCATCTCCACCATTCTCATTGATCTTTCCTCGAGGATGAATAATAGATTCAGTATCAGTGTTGCAAAAATGTTTACAAGGGCGGCCAAGTGCAAAGAATTGTGATGGATCAAACGAATCATCATGTATATAGCCCTGAAATTTAAATACAGACAGACAATTAAAAAAAATAAAGTTTGATTTCAATGGACTTGTAAATATTGCCAAATCAGTTATCAAAAAGAAACAAATTAAGCTAGTGTAAACATCTAAAATAGATAAGTTTCAAGAAGAAACCTAAAAAAATCTGACAAAGTGCAACTCTAAATTGGACAAATAAAAATTAAAAAAAAAAGAACATGGAAAGTAATTGAATTATCACTTTGTAGTTTGTAGGAAAGTTGCTCAAGACCATAATCAACTATGAATAACTGCAACAAGCTTGACCAAAATGCACTACCACAAAGCAAATATATCATGTACACCTGTGAATAACTGCAACAAGCTTGACCAAAATACACTACCACAAAGCAAATATATCATGTACACCTGCGGGTGGGCACCCGTGGGCGACGGGCTGTTAATCCCAAATCAATGAGCCCACCCTTTTGTTTTTTGTTAATCCCTCGGCTCACAGTATGCCAACTCAACCCGTCACCCACAGGTGCCCACCCGTGGGTGTGCAGGATAACAATCCTGTGTGTTCCCATTTCTCTTGTAGAATATGTTACAAGACAATGAATTGATTTAAACAAAAAAAATGCAAACATAAACATCCATACCTTTGTTAGATAAAATTTTGAATGTATTTTTACCTGATAGCAAAGAAATTCAACACAATTCTTTGACCCATATTCAAACTTGTCCATGAATAAATTTTATTCATGTCTCTTCATTAATAAAGAATATTTTATTTTACCTTTACCTAATTTAAAATATTAATTTTAGTTTCTAACACTTGTCACAACAATTCACTTTTCAAACTTATGCTAATATAATATCATCTGCAAATGGCAAACAGTATGCTGGTTTATTTAGAATATGCATAAAGCTATAAAGAACTCGATGTTTTAACGATAGTCATGACATATAATGATATTTATCACATTGATATAATTAATAGAAATGCCTTTGGATCTTTGTCCTTTATACACTCCCTTTCTTTGATTTGACCAATCATGAACTATCCTTCTCATATTAAATTCTGATGTTGCTACAAGAATCACCATGATCTTTGAACTCTATTATTTATCATTTTCTTGCATATGTTTAACTGCTTCATAATTATTTAAGGCCTTTATACTTCTGTCACTTTCCCAATCTTCTAACACATTCATTATTTCATTACATCAACTATGATTCCTACATACCACATCATCATTACCAGCTCTCTTGAAGTTACACCTTGTTTTATACTCTTCAATTAGGCTGGTATCTAATTCTATTTGTTATTGAAGTCCATATAGTAGCAATGTTGTCCGCATTGCGATACTAAAATTTCTTCTTTCGCCATCCTACTTTTACTTTGAAATGAATTTTAGTCACCATGCATGTTTAATGTGGAAGATAGAGTGCTCCTCCACTCAATGGAACAAGTGCAGTGCCCCATGGTTGCACATGGTAAGAGGATATCCCTTCAAATTGACCAATAATTTGGGATGGAAAGAGCACCAACTTACTCCAACATGATATCACATCTTAATAAGATGGAGACAATCCTTCAGTCATGATGAGCATGAAGCAGTGTGCTGTTGCTCTATGCTCAGTCCCATGAGGGAAAATGTCAGATCCAGGTGTGCAGATATTAAGAGTATCACTCCCACCACCACCACCTCTTCCAAAGAATGATTCAATGAGCTACATCCAACTTTATCATTTAGAACAGAAGTGAAGATTGCAAAGACAAAAGGTGTTTTCCAAGGATACATAACCGAAAAAGGTGTTACCTGTAAATTTTGTGCAATTGCTAGCTCATATAAATTTGAATTATTCACAACACCAGATCTCCTTCTGGTCAATTGCCCTTCATCAAGGGCCTCATAGGAAAGAAAGCTTTGACGGGCAACTGCATATTTCAGGAAAGAATCACCAAGCACTTCAAATCTCTCAAGAGAAAACCCTTCCGAACATTTTTCTGTAGTAAGGGCTTCTAGGATCTGCAATTTACTTATTCTGATTCAGACAAAATAAGTTAATACATAGACGTATATATATTTTTTTATTGCAAACCTATGGACAGACTACAATTTGATAACCCAAAAAGAATGAGAACACATACACAACTAGCTCTAACTTCAGAGGCCTCTGGGAAAGATGAAGACAACACATTCTTCAGTTCAATAGCAACAAGAAGATTTTCAAGGCGATGCATCAAAGATGGTAACAAAGACAAAGTACTCCCAATGTCTTTAGAGAATCCAACTATTTTTAAAGAACAAAGCTCCGCAGGCAATTCCACGAAATGCTCATTTGATACACGGGCCTCTGTTTTTGCAAAGGGTCAAAGTAATGGTTATTATAGTTAATAAGACCATGTGAGATCCATTTATAGGGTAAAAGATGATCAATTGATCACATGGATCTCAACTACAAATGTATTAGAATATTAATATCACAACCATTTAACATGTGCTTTTTGTAATGATATTTTGTGAAGCAAGCAATTGAGATACAAGTGAAACAATTGGAATCAACTGTAGACTTGCAATTTTGTAACTCACAGAACTAAACATTGAGCTTATTATTCAGTAGCACTATCTCATACAAATATAAAATTCAGTCATCATATCTCACTAGTAAGGTAAATTTATACAAGTACACATATATAGGGAGGAACCCAATAATTGGAGAACCAGAAACTCATCAAACTTATAATTATTTGAATCCATACACCCATTCTAGAATCTGTTGAAGTCAATAATGTGTTCCCTTCTAGTGCAAAACTTTATGTGGTAGAACCGCTAATCTCCAGTTATAGTGTTAGTTATTGCCAATTGTGCAACTGCTATAAAAGGTTTTATCCTCATAATGAACAGTATATCAAATTTTCTGAACCAACTAATCGCCATTGAGGATAAGATCCAACCTTTGCAAGATTGTAAATTTTGGTCATATTTCTAAGAATTTTTTGAAAGAAAATGTCTTATAGGAAACATCAATATAAAGTTTTGCTACTTTGTAAGAGTCTTTTGGCGCTAAGTCCTATAATATAACGTACGTGTGTAATAGCAATAGGTATAACATACATGATATTGTGAATTGCTAGAGGCACAATTTTAAAGAGTTGGGAGCTTTTACATACATAGAAATTATACAGAGTTGTATATGTAAAGTTGCTATAAGGATTTTTATGATACATGTGAAAATAACTTTTATGGTAATGATACTTTAGTGCATATTTCTGATACAAAATTAATTATGAATGGAAACAAGTAAAATATTGCTAACAAAATGAGAGTTATATACCTTCAAAATATATTAGTCAATTCTGATGGTAAAACAAGTTATTAAGCATAAAATCCTACCTAGACATGTGCAGACAAAATAATCAGTTATCTACACATCTATCCATGTTCTTACCTGCTAAATCCTCAATAAAAGTCATCAACGCAACTGATATTTTGTAATAATTGGACTAGCATATATATATATACACCCGAAACTAGAGTTTCTATGTAGATGGGTGCTTGGCTTTTAAATTTGTATTCAACTTATGCGACAAGTTTTAATATAAATATGATACTAAAAGACATATTGAAACAGTATAACCTTTTACCATAATCTATGTGAAAAACAAATATAATGTGAAATTTAGAGTCACCTGTATTCTCTTGTACTCTATTGTGTAGTAAGTTACGCAAAACAAAGAGCTGTTTGGCCTTCAAGAAAGGTTGTTCTGGATAGGATAGCTTGATCTGGAGCCTGGATTTAACAGTGACATCACACATAAGTTTTGGGTTTTACCACCATTGCTATACACAACAAAGAATCAATTCAAACATAAATGATTAAATATGAGATGCCACTGTAACAGAATAAGTGGCTAAAAGGTCGAGTAAATGAGATATGAAAAACCTAGTATTCTAGTATGGGAAGGTTGGTAAACTTAGAAATTACATGGTTAACCAATTAAAGAATGATGATTAAAGAACATATAGAAGAGGACGAAAGAAAACTATATCAAAACAATAAGAAATTTGAGAACTTTATGGAGAAACAGTCCTCAACACAACTTATTGGGAGGAGAAAATTTTAGTTCTACTATATTATTTTCCACTTTCAACCCTTAACATTGTCATTTCTCAAGAAACTAGAAAGGTTTGCTGAAATTCTTAAAATTGTTTCTTCGCTTTGTATTAAACTGACCTAGTATTTGCCTTGTACTTCCTAACTTAATTTGACTAGCTGCAATTTGAATTAGTTTGTGAAAGGATTTTGCATATGCACATGCCGAAGGAATCTACAATGAGCCAAAAAAGAACTGCAAGGTCTGGGTAGCAGCAATCAATCCTTCTGCAAGAACATAACAAAAACTACAAAAATACAAAGAATGAAACTTACCTGTGAAGTTCTATTAAAGTAGAAGAAACAAATTACAAAGGTATGAATGCCATAGTTATTAATAAACTTAAACATTCATGTTGAGACAACTAATTCAAACATACCTACCTGCTCTCTATCAGACACAGTAAATGCCACCTACCTATAAGCCTTCATGTAACCCCATTACAACCAGAAGAGCAGACATTATGGGAGTGGATAGCTAAACAGGGGTCGATAGACATCCAATTTAGGATAAGAGATTCACCTGCTTTCACAACCAATTTTCAAAGTGATTTGAGAGCCCTTCATGATAGGATGCAGCAGGTAAGTCCTTTCTTGGAGGCAGACAGACTTATCAGGGGATGGAGGGTGGCTGGGAATTTCACAGGAGCTTCATCATATACAGCAGTGATTCACACAGGAGCTTCCTCAGGCTTTTAGTAGCTTATATGGCTTTCTATGGCTTCCAGAAGGAAGACATTTTATCATGGTTGGTGATCATGGACAGAGTCAACACAAAGGCCAGGTTCAACCAGAATGAAGCCTTTGCCTGCTCTCTGTTCAGATGCAGCACAGGATATACCAAGGTTCAAAATCTTGAGTTGTGTCAAAGCTTTGGTCTTTGACTGGAACAATAGTGTCGATGTTCCGATGCACAGTGCCGATGACAAATTGGAGGTTAAAGGAGGAAGCCGGCAACGAATTAGAGGTTAAAGGAGGAATCCAACAACAAATTGGAGGTTAAAGAAGGAAGCCCATGATGAATTGGAGATTAAAAGAGGGAGGGCATTGTCTGTGGCAAGTAATATCAACACGACCATTTCACTTGACAATGTACTAGATTGCAAACCATGGGAAATTTTGGAGACTGGGCATTTCTTTTATGAACGCCAAACAGCTTGGATTCTGTGGCAGGCAGTAAAACACACGCTAAAACACCACGATAGTGTTCCGTGTTCTACCAAGGTTTGGTTGGATTGTAACTCGCCAATAAACTGGCAGCTGGCAAAGATTGGAAATACATTTGACTAGGGGTTGGATCTTTGTGCCCCGGATGACACAATGTGATGAAATTTTCAGAAGCAAAAATCTCAAAGAAACGCTGAAGGACTGGAATGACCAGGTCAAGAAGTGGAGTTTTCAAGAAAAAATGGATAAGCAAGAATTTACCAGTCTGATGAGAAGCTAGCAATTGTAGCAGATGGACCATGCAGCTTCGGACAGTTCCTACTTTGCTGAGATATACTTCCTTTTCTTATTGCTTTTATGTTTCAGGGAATAATCCCCAATCAGGATATCCTAGGTAACTGTCTTCAAACTTTATATATGTATTAGAACAGCTGGGAAACTTACATGTAGGTCCATTATCTTTACATATTCACATAGTCACCCTTTTTTAAAACATTATCCCTCAAATTGATTCGAATATATTGTAGAAGATCGGTTTCTTACAAATATGTTCAACTTCGGTTAGTCACCAAATCTACTAGTTGATTATTAGATGTATTAGCAATGTCTTGTTATTTCCTGTCTTTATTTCCGTCGTGATATAATTGACACGATCAAGTTAACACATGAGAACACTTATTCAACTAACCTTTGTTAACAGGTGTTGTTTCTTTTGATTGTGCAAGAAATTGTGAATTCAGGTGTTCACCACTCCCTTCTAGCAGGACTAAACCTACACCAAGGACCATGGACAATTGGGATTACTACAGGTGAATGCCAACACCATTGACCAGGTCCATAAACTTTATGCTACTATTTTAACAAATTCCAATGTCTTACAGGAGCAGGTTCTACAAGGAAAATGGAAGGGCGAATCATGGCAAGCTAGCTTGTGATACACAACCAACTAACTCATTTGTGGAAAGGAATTTGTCAAACATAGACACACATTCAGGATGTTTTTTTTTATACAAGATAGAAAACAGGAAGAATACTTTCTTTTAATCAGATATTTGGTTGGTGAGTAGAATACCCCTGCTATCCTCTCTTATATCTCTTATTCTAAAAGAGTGGAAGAATATGGTAGTTGCTGAAGTTTATGTATCTCATGGAGGCTGGAACATTAATGTTATGGCACCTTTATGTCTCCTTTGCTGCTCTCAATCAAGTTGCTATAGGACCTCCTCCTGCAGTAGACACAGGAGAGACAAGGTTGTTTGGTCTGTTGCAGCAAATGGGCACTTTAGTGCCAAATCCCACCAGGTAGATCTTAGTCCATATGGTGCTGTATATGGACCCCAACAAGTCTGCATCTTCATTTGGCACATGTTGTATGGGGGCTACTAACTGATACAGTTAGATTACAATGTCACCTTGCTCAATCTAGTTGTTGTATCTCTGGCTATGGTGCTGAAAAATGTGTTCTCCATGTCCTAAGGGGCTGCCCAACTACTAAGAACACCTAGATGAAGCTGTGCACCAGTTCGGTGCCTGAATTATTTGTAGTGATTAATCATGTACTGTGTATATCTACTTCATTGGCTTCTTCTAGAGCAAGCATAGAGAAAGTATATCCACATTTAAAATCCCATACTAATAACCCCAAAGGGAATGATGAAATTATTTTCAGGCTATTTCTTTTTCCAAATAAACATTCAAGAAAATCATTCAACTCTTCTTTTAGTTCATCTAAAATCTAACCAAATAAGCACTACAACCATTTTGTCAACCTCTCCATGTGTATGTAACTAGAACTTCATACAACTTTAATAGTTAAAGGATTTAAATCATCTGCAATTCTTACTAATATAGTTGAATGAATAATCCACTGTAACCAAATTTTGTTCTATAAGACTCCATCCATAAGTAGATTTATATCAACATGCGTTGTGTTTCTCCTAAGGTAGTTATGTATACATACAAATATGAAAAAGGTAGAATGTAGTAATTTTATATTAAAGGAAGCAATAGAAGGCATGTAAAATATACATTGTGATTACCTATCCCGGTAATATTCTGCATAGCTTGTATTCTGGTAGGGACTATTGCCATTTGTTCCATAGTAAATATCATCAATGAAAAAGAACAGGTTATTATATGGAGTGAAAACTAAGCTATTTAAGACATCAGATTTATTCACTGAACCACTGAGAAGTTGTAAAGTGTCATCATTGAAATCGGAAGCTTTGTTAAATGCAGATGTTCTGTTTGTAAAGGTTTGAGATGATAAGCATCGTCTTATAGTTGTCCAGTCAATCTTCTTTTCCACGTAAATTTGTTCAGTGACAGGAAGCAACAGATATGAGTTTGATGAGACATCGTGAGTTTCATTAAGCATGCCCAAGGGAACAAAATTCGAGGAATATTCTGATCTGTCAAGTATGATCTTGAGAAACATTTCCTGGAATTTCTGTGCAAGTACCATCTACAAAGAGAATAACATGATGTAAGATAAATGCCAGGAACAAAACACGATGCTTTCAGATTAAGCAATCATTTGTACCTCCTCTTTGTCAAACGTTACAATCCCCTGAGATAAGAATTTTGTATTCACAATCCTACCACGATTAAGGTGTAAATCAACTTCCAAGCTTTCAGCTTCTTCAGGAAGACGATTGCTGATAAAAAGACCAAACTTCCGGTAATGTCGATCCTTTGGCTTGGGAACAAGTTGAATATAGTAGAAATACATATCTATCTTTGTATCATTACTCTTCCATGAGCATCTAAGAACAGCAGGTAACACCATCTCATAGAGTTCTTGACTTGAGCTTTCATCTTGACAACACAAAGTCCACCGTCAAGCATTTAACTCAACTACACTAAAACAACATTAGTCAAAGCAAGCTGAAGAATCAAATCAAACCTTCATTATTATTGTTGTTGTTTCCTGAAAGATGATTTTGTGATCCATTCTTTTCCTCAGCAGTTGAAACAGGCAACAGATAATTTGTCAAAGCACCTCGTTTATGAAGCTCCTTACATGCTTTTAAACAGGCAATTCTCTTGGCTTCATCCTTCGAGGTACAAGGCAGACTATCAACCTGACGAATTGGAGAATTCGGCGGAAGAATAATCTGACATATGGTTCCGTCGAGATCATCAATGTAAAAGAACTTAGGTGTAGGAGTGAAATATCTGCAATATAATATACATTACAAAATCAAGAAGAGACAGCTAACTCTGGCCATGAATTTAAAAAAGGCAATTACATACATATCCCGAGGAAGTTTGTCACAATAACGATGGAGGAGTGAAACGCTACAGGCTGTGCTAATTGAAGCGCCAGTACTATCAACTTTATATATGATCTCTTCCAAATCATCAAAGGTCTTATTTGAAGTTCTATTACTAATTTCTGAGTTCATTACATGCTCTCCAGCCACAAAATCACACAACAACTTTTTTTCACGCTCATTCCCTCTGAGATAATGAAAGAACTTGTATGAGGGTAGAAAATTGCATACTTCCTCATAGAACAAACAAAGCTACATGAAAGAGAAAAGGCACCTCTCCAGAAGGAACACATATTCAGAAGTAGTCATCCTAGCTCGACCTCTGGACTGTATAAAGCTTGCAACTGTTTCTGGTAGATCAAATCTCACAACCAGACAACAGGTTTGGATGTCAAGACCCTCTTCGGCTACATTAGTAGCCACTAGAAGATTCACCTAATGAATTTATGAGAATGAAATAAAAAAAGACTAAAAATTATCAATAAGGTAAATCCTGGAGAAAAAAGAACACCATCTTTTAGATTATCAGCATATTTTAGAGGAAAAATTGAATAGAAGAAATAAAAACAAATTTTATTATGCTCCATATAGTAATCAAGCAAATAACGTGAACAATAAAGATTTTTTTCATTTACTGTTTTTTCTAACATACTGAATGATATAGGTTCAAAGTGGGTAGGAAGATTAGTATGTTAAAACTTTTTACAGTAACGAACAAGACAAATCATGGCATGTGTTACAAATTAGAGATAAGGTAAATGGCCTTTTTTTTAAGAACCTCTTTTCATTCACCAACCAAATTAAGTATTGTAATCTTTCACAATTTCTTCACAGGTTGGTATAATGATGCAGTAAAAACAGCCAAGCACAGACTGAAGGATGTGCTATTTGAATTTTGATTATATTTGAACATTATATCAAGAGGAAATTCATTATTTCAAGTCCAATTGAATGAATAGAGTTCCAAAGGGTTCAGGATAAAGATTAAACTTCATTAATATTCAATTGGAGGGGATGGATCTTGTACCCTGTATATAAGTTAATGAAATTTAAAAATTAGAGAATCTTTAGAGAGTACCTTTACAGAAGAGAACTTCTCAACAATGGCATTCATCTTTCCACGTGACATGTTTGCTCCCGAGTGACAACCCACAAGGAACTCACATTTCCAAAATTTAAGAGACTGTAAACCCTGAAGGATATTGGCTAAAGTTTTTGCAATGATAATTCTCTTCACAAAAATTATGCATTTCATGGATTCTTGTACCCTAGTAAAAAATTGTTTTTGAAACTTTCAAACAGTGCCATAAATCATGAATTCGTACTTGAAAAAAACCTATGAGGGTTGGAACAATAATAAGAAATAAACGGCAGAAATATATCAGAAGGTCTAGCAGGATTAGGCATCTTTGTTTTCCAATATCCTTCTAAGCATTAAAAGTTGAGAACAAAAAATAAACCAAAAACTTAGTCATGAAATGGAAGGGGATAGAGGTTTGAAGATAAACCTCATAATTTCCTGTATTTCTGTTGATTTTTCTTTCTAACATGATCATTTTTATCTGAACCACCACAATTAATCTCTCTTTTGCCTTATACACTCAAAGCTAGAAGATCAGTATCATACTTGCCCATTAGATCATTACTCTTAGGAACAGAAATGAAGCCAACCTCAGAAAGAGCCTGTGAGCTTCCATGTATATAATCTATATTATTATTCCCCAGCCTTATCAAAAAAAATATATTATTATTCCCCAAAATACCAACATCTCAATTTGACACAAGCCATCTTCCAAATAGTCTATAAATTCTTTTTTCTGCTCCTTCCATAAATACTTCATTTTGTAGCCAACAATCTTATACTGAAAAGTTAAAAATAAAAAAGGGGAAAAAGAAAAAGAACAAATATAGTAAAACTGGGAGCAATTTGATTGTCTAGGCCATGGTGCGGGTGATTGCAACTTATAATTGCTCGCTAGTGCAATAAATTCAACCACGACATATTCAATTCTACTTCAATGATCCATAATCACATAACTTAAAGTGTGATAATTCAGCCAAAAATTAGCTGCTTCTAGTTATTTAACCATGGTATTTATGTTATGAAACTTTAAACATCTTATTCTTGTTTCTAATAACCAATTTGATAAGAAAACCAAAACAGGCATTGTAATAACAATCTCATAAAGAACACCAAAACCCACAGAAAACCCAAAATCTCATTATTTGGAAAATGAAAGTGATTGTGGTCTTTTTAAAGGCCCTGATCGTGATAAATTGCCCTAAAAACATAGTAGAATTTAACCTATTATTAATATAGCAATCAAACTTGGAAATAAATATACTATCCTCTAAATAACTTATTCCCTAAAAAAAATTACCTAGTCTTCAATGGCCACAAAAAAGGATAAAACCATTAAAACCCACATATAAAAAATTTCAAATTTCAAATTTAATCATCTAAACTGCATCATATGATATGAATCATAGTTTAAAATCTCATCTTGTTTCATCCGATACAGACGTTCATTCCGATGCCCACGGACCGACACCGGCACACCTACAATGTCTGCACGTCCAGAGGCCCCGAAGGTAGCGCTGGCCCGAGGCCCTCAACAACATGTTCGGACACATTGCATAGGCCAACTACATCATGCGGGAGATGGCGTCATGGAACAAGTGGGGGAGGCCAAAGGTTTAATTAAATAATTTATATTAATAATCTTAATCAATTCTTAGTTATGATTGGAATAATTTAAATAGGTTTAATGAAAGCCTAACAAAATTATCTCATTAATTTAATATATATTTAAAATATTTTATTTTTTATTTGTTAATATTTCAATTAAATTTTTTATTTTTAATTAATATATTTTATATTAAAAAAATACCAAAACTATGTTGAGCTCCGCCCATAACAAATCAGTCATGGTCGTTCCCCTATGTTGCATGGATACAAATACGGGTATCGTATTGAATACGACACGGATACAGCGATACGCCAATCATTATATATATATATATATATATATATATATAGTATTGAAAATTTAAAAATATAGAGATGGAAAATCATATGTCAACAATCATACTATCTCAAGTACAAAATGTCAAAATATAAAACACCAAATCCATTTTAAGCAAGTAAAAAGTAATCAAACACCCATATCGGTCTCATCACCAACACTTCCTTCATCAATAAATAAAACTGACTCTAATTCAGGTTCATCAAGAAATAAATTGGCAATTTCAAGAATAGCAACGCCCTCCATATCCATGGAATCAAATGCATCTCTCCAACATCCCACATCTAACTTTCTCCTTCACTATAATGTGGACTCCTAGACAAAAGACAAAGATTGGAGTGAACATACACCAAATCTTCTACTCTTTGTGGTGTTATTTTGTTTCTCTTCAATGAGTGGATGAAATTGTAGGTTCTCCAATTTCTCTAACAACAAGAAGAAGAAGGCTGCCCAGTAGCTTTAAAGCTAAACTTTGAAGAGTTGGTGTGGAACACCATGGATAACTCACCACTACATCAAACCTCGGTCACGCATTGCATCATTATCAGAAAAATCATCAATGACCACTAAAAAAGAGGCAAACTCCTCATTGACACTTCTTTGTTCTGATGAAGAGGAGTAATATCTTTCAATGCACTTTTTCCTTTCCCTATGTGAATGAAGACAATTGGGAGATTCTTGGAGTCACTCATTACTATAATATCTATATAAAAAGATTGATAATTAAACATAAACTAATATTTATAATTTGCTAAAAGCCTAAAACTTAGTTAAAATTTATTAGGGTTTTACCTCGAATTCAAAGAATGCACCAAACAATGTAGAGGTGTATTGCTTTTATTCCATCGATCCACCAGAATATCATGAACAACTCGAATTCAAAGAATGCGCCAAACAATGTAGAGGTGTATTGCTTTTATTCCATCAATCCACCAGAATATCATGAACAACCTCATAAAAGTTTGAATCTCCACTTTGAGAAAAAGGCCCTTTCGAGATAGCAACCCTAATCATCTCTATCATCCCATCCATATATTAAATGAAGATAAGGTTGATCAGTGCCTACTTTTCTAAGCATCTCATAAATTAGACTTGTAAAAGAAAGTATATAATCAATTTTTTCCTAGAATTAATCAACCAATATTTTGTACTTCACTACTCTGGCCTTCACTACATCATCCTCCTTGTACATATTCCATCTTTCATTAATCACCATGTTTTCGAGACATTTCTTGATTTATCTAAACCTTTTAAGCATAATAATCAGGGAAGCAAATCGAATCTGCAAGTGAGAGCATCTTCAAGTTCGAGTTATCATTGAACATCGATAATCTCATATTATGATTCTTTATAAAATTCTTGATCATCGAAGCATCATTTGATACTTCAGCTATCAATTTGCATTCTTTAAAGGCTTCTTTATTTTGTAGAGAGTCAATCGGTGCACAAATATTCTTCAAAGCAAGATTCAGAGTATACACAACATAGTGTGTCCCACACAGTATGCACAACACTGTCCAAAATGTGTGGGGACTTTTCTCAACAAATAAACCTGTGGCTTTGCATACGGGAGCATTATCAGTGACTACTTGTACAAGATTCTGATGCCCCACTTCATTTATGGCATCAATAAACAACTTAGAGATGAAACCTTTATCTTTGTACTCACCTTCACAATTTATTGCCTTTAGAAACATTGGACCACTTTCACACACGGCCATAATATTAATAAACGGTCTTCTCTGTACATCTGACCACCCATCACTACAAATACTAACACCCTTTTGTTTCTAAGTGCCTTTTGTTGGCTCCAACAACTTTTCAATATGAGCCTTTTCTCTTTGAATAAGTGTAGTTCTCAACAAATTGTATCCAGGTGGAAGATAACCAGGAATTGTTTGTTGAGTAGCCATACTAAAAGCACGAATATAATGAGGATTTCTAGTAATATTGAAAGATAATCCCCCTTGTATAAAACAACCTCGCAATTTTAAAGTGGAATTCATATCTAGCATTTAAATTAAAAGCTTTTTCAAGAGGGCCAAGTGTTTTTTTCCTCTTCTTTGTTGATCTTGGATCAGCACTTTGCAAGGAAAAAGGACTATTGCATGAGGATTTTGAAGTCATGTTTGATGATGTAGATGATGAAGGCAATTGAACTTCTTTTGGTTTAGCATTCTTCCTTCTCAATTCAGCATTATCCATTAGTTGTTGCATTTGCTTTATTTGATCTATTGTAACAGTCATACCACCAGCAATTTCATAGCCTTTGAGTTTTAATAGGTGTGCCTTCACCCTCGAGTATGATCCCTTGCATATTTTAGTACACATGTTACATGACCAAATAACATTTCCTCCTCCAGCTCCTTTCTCAATCTTAGTTACAAATTTCCACAAGGAGAATAATCATCTGCGTCCTCTTGTAAACTCTCCTTTTGAGAATTTCCCATTGCAAAATAGCTAAAATAACAAAACAAAATAGATGAAAGATGATCAAAATCGAGAATGAGTGGCAAACATAAAGCATGTAAGATCATGAAAGATGATTGAAATCGAGACTTTTGGGTGCTGTTCAAAAATTGAAAGTCAATAATTAAGGCTTATATTCAAATTTATAAATCAAATCTTTTTAACAAAATAATTAGGGTTTAAGCACTTTAGAGGACTAAAGCAAAAATCGAAATAATAATTTAGAGCTTACATAGCGTCGACGTCAATCGACGAGTAGGATGAGAGGCGAACAAAAAAGGATTAGCGTTTAAGGTTTAAAAACCCACAACCCAATTCATTTTTATTAATTATTTTTCAATTAGTCCTAAAAAAATTTAATATTTTTCAATTAACCCCTAAAAATTTTAAATATTTGCAATTTTGTCCAAACATATCTGGAAAAAAAAATATCCAAGCCGTGTCCAAAACGTATCTACATGGCCAAACCTCTAAAAAGTCAACGACACATTTTTTGCCGTATTTGATACGTGTATGAGTATCGTAGCCGTATTCGTGGTATCCATGACTGATACTTCAAAAAAAAACAAGGAACAGTTACGTTAGGTTGCTAGCCAGCGTTAGAAGTATAACAAATATTCAATGAATATGTCCATTAAATTATTGTGCTAATGTTATATTGTTCCCCGGAAGGAACACGTTACAGGGTCCAATGTAACGTTATGACAAGGACCAATACAACTCTAGAACTTGGATGTAGTGCTAAATATGCAAGAGTTCGCGTTGCAAGATTTGATAACAACGTATCAACAAGGACTGCTACATCTCCATTAGAATTTGGATGTAGTGTTAAATAGACAAGAGTTCTCATATCATAGGTTAGATAAGAACAAATATGATAAAAAAAACTAATAGTCTAAAATTTGGAACATGAAATATAGAAACCCTCAGTGATAAATCAATGGAAGTAGTAGACACGATGATTTGAAGAAGAATTAGTATTTTGTATATACAAGAGACAAAATGAGTAGGCAAGAAGGCAAAGATGATTTTAAATTATTGTGCACAGGAAAGAGTAAAGCATGAAATGGAATGGATATTTTTGTATATAATTCATTAAAGGATGAAATTGTAGTAGTTAGAAAAAGGAATAGAATTATAGCCCTTAAATTAATAATAGTGATAGAAACTATGAACATAATTAGCGTATATACACTGCAAGTAGGATTAGATAAAGTTATCAAATTAAAATTTTGGGACGACTTAAATGAAGTATAACAAAACATTCTGCCAAATAAAATGATTTTAATAGGAAGTTGTTGGTGCAGTAGGGCCGACAAGAGGGGAGGGGTGAATTGTCTGCAATAAGAAAATACCCTCCTCGTACTTTCAACTCTTAAATTGCAAAAATAAAATAAAATCAAATAATATAAAAGAACTAGGGAAGAGACTCAGCGATTGACTTGGTTACAACCTAGGTGGTTGTTAATCCAAGGCGGTTGAACAACTCACTAAGAATCTCCTTCTTTGAAGGCGGAGAAGCCTTTTACATACTGAAACCTCTAAGAGTTGCTAGAAAGTTAGTACAAGAGTTGATTGATTATTTCCTAGCTCTAGGGGTCATTATATAACTCCTGAAAATTCTATCTCGAGTGTTGAGGGCGCCTTTAAAGGGGTTGAGGGTGCCTCCAAGGGGATAAGCGGATAAAACTTTATCCGCTTGCCAACGGCTAATTTGACCAGGCCGAACATTGAGGGTGCCCTTAATCTGATGAGGGTGGAGGCCCCTCCAACGACTGTTGAGGGCGCCTCTAGCTGCTTTTCCAACATTTCTTCATCTTCACTTTCGCTTCCGAAGTTCTGATTGCTTGGGTGATTGCGACCAACCGAAATAGGACTCATCCGAACCCAATTTCCGGCTTTCTCCTCGAGCAAGCTCCCGCCACGGCTTTTCGTCCCTCGACCGTCGCACACGTTCTTCTCGTCCACCGTTGTACTCTTCCGCAGTTCTTTCGTCCTTCGAACGCACCGAGCCCGTCGGCACCCTTCCCGTGTCGTCCTTCTTGCTAGCTGCGTCTTCCGTTCGACTTTCTGCGCTCCTAAGCTCCTGCACACTTAGACATAGGGATCAGTAACAAACAGGACCTAACCTAACTTGGTTGATCACATCAAAACAACTACGGGGTACAACAGAAGTGATCTAAATAGACATGTCGGAGTGAAAAATAAGAAATATAAGAGGATAGGATTATGGGTTGGAACGAGAAATATAGAACGGAAAATTATATTAGATTTTGCGATAGTATGTGACCTTATATTAACTACTACATTTTTTTAAGAAAAGTGAAAAACACTTAGTCACGTTCAAAAGTGGGAATAATAAATCGTAAATAGACTTTCTTATGGTTAAGAAGAAGGATAAAAAGATTTGTAAAGATTTGTAACTACCCAACACAGGTTAGCAGTGTTGAATATACACCTCAACTATAGTATTAATAGAAATAAAATATATACTACTTCTATAATTAAGTGGTGGAAGTTAAAGGATGGGAAGCAAAATGTATTTAAGGAAAAGATAGGAGTATAAGTATTAGGAGTATAAATATTAGATGAAATATATGGTGATTCTAATACGACATGAAATAAGATGGTATCAAAATTGAAAATAGTAAAGTATACTCGATGAGTCAAAGGAATATAAACCACTAAGGAATCTTGATGGTGGAATGAGAAAGTACAAAAGAAAGTGAAGGAAAAACGAACAGCTTATAAAAAATTATATATGTGTAAGAACGAGGAAAACTTGAAAAAAATATACAATAGTCAAGAAAGAGGCTAAGAAAGTAATGAATGAAGAAAAGAATGAAATTTTTGAACAATTATGTCAAAAATTAGATTAAAAAAAGGAGAAAGAGACATATATAGAATAACTAAAATGAGATAAAGAAAGACAAGAGATCTTATCCAAATAAAATATATTAAAGATGAATGTAATAGAATATTAGTAAATGATTGAGAAATAAAAGAGCGGTGAAAGAGATATTTTCATCATCTTTCTAATGAAGATTTAGGTGCAACTTAACTTAAGTAATTTAAGTAGGCCAAATGAGTATCAAAATTTAAATTTTTATTGTAGAATTCAAAATTCAGAAGTAAAACAAACTTTAAATATCTTACAAAATTATTGAATGAATTAAAAAATTATTGAAAGGCTTAAAAATTATTTAAGTGCTAGAGAAACAAGGTATTGAATGGCTTATAAAATTATTTAACATGATATTGAAAATGAAAAAAAAAAAAAATCTGATCAATGAAGGGTAAGTACTCTAGTTCCCTTATATAAGAATAAGGCAAACTATAGGGGTATTAAACTAATGAGTTATACTATGAACTTTAGAAAAAGTAATAGAAAAAATATTAAGGACAGAAACCATGGTAATCGAAAATCAATTAGGATTCATGTCTGGAAGGTCAATAATAAAAACTATACATCTTTTTAGACAAATAATTAAAAAATATTGGGAATAAAACAAGATCTACACATGGTATTCGACTTAGAAAAAGCTTATAATATAGTCCAAGAGAAATTATATGGAGAATTTTTGAAAAGAGAGGTGTTAACGTAACATATATTAAACTAATTAAGGATATGTACGAGGATGTAACGATCAGAGTAAAGACTTCGGCAGAGCACTTGAAACAATTCCAATAATTATAGGGTTACATATCACCTCTAAGTCTCCATGTTTTTACACTAATTATGGACGAACTCCCTGCACACATTCAAGACATAGTACCATGGTGCATGTTATTTGCATACGATATTATTTTGGTAGATAAAACACGAAAAGATTAAATGTTAAACTAGAATCTTGGCGAAAAACACTATAAGGGAAAGGTTTAAGACTTAGTATAATAAAGACAACAACAACAACCACCAAGCATTTTCCCACTAGGTGGGGTCGGCTGTATGAATCCTTTTACGCCATTGAGCTTTATTTTCTATTATATCATCATCTATATTTAAATAAATTTTATCTTGTTTTATTGTTGCTAACCAAGTCTTTTTTAGTCTTCCTCTTCCTTGTTTGATATGTATGTTTATCATAATTTCACATCGCCTAACTGGAACATTTATTGACCGTCTAAGTGCATGTCCGTACCATCTTAAATGTGTTTCTCGGAGTTTTTCCTCAATAGATGCAACTCCGACTTTCTGTTTAATGCTCTCATTTCTTATTTTGTCCATCCTCGTATGTCCACACATCCACCTTAACATCCTCATCTCTGCAACCCGCATCTTCTGCTCATGTGCTCGAGTCATACCCTAACATTGAGCTCCATATAACATAGGAGGTCTTAACAACGATTTTATATTACTTACCTTTAAGTTTAAGAGGTATTTTATGGTCACATAAAACACTCGATGCTCCCCTCCATTTCACTCATCCTGCTTGTATTCTATGTAAGACATTTCTCTCAATCACTCCATCGTTTTGCAAAAATGATCCTAAATATTTAAATCTCTCGGTTCCGGACAACTCGTCCTCTCCTATCTTAACAATTATTTCATTACTTCTAATATTGCTAAACTTAAATTCCATATATTCTGTTTTTAATCTACTAAGCTTAAAACATTTCCCTTCTAATGTTTCCCTCCAAGATTCTAGTTTAGCATTTACTCCTTCACGTGTTTCATCTATCAAAATAATATCATCTGCAAACAACATGCACCACGATACTGTATCTTGAAAGTGCGCAGTGAGTTCGTCCATAATTAGTGTAAAAAGATAGGGGCTTAGAGCTGATCCTTGATGTAACCCTATTTTTATTAGAAATACTTCAGTTACTCCGCCTGAAGTCTTTACTCTGGTCGTTACATCCTCATACATATCCTTAATTAGTTCAATATATGTTATGCTAACACCTCTGTTTTCTAAAATTCTTCATATAATTTCTCTTGGACTTTATCATAAGCTTTTTCTAAGTGAATGAATACCATGTGTAGATCTTGTTTTTGCTCTCGATATTTTTCAATTAATTATCTAAGAAGATGTATAGTTTCTATTGTCGACCTTCCAAGCATGAACCTAAATTAATTTTCTGTCACTGTGGTCTCATTCCTTAATCTTTTTTCTATTACTTTTTTCCAAAGTTTCATAATATGACTCATTAGTTTAATACCCCTATAGTTTACACAATTTTGTACGTCTCCCTTGTTCTTATATAAGGGAACTAGAGTACTTATCCTCCATTAATCAAATATTTTTTTCATTTTCAATATCATATTAAATAATTTTGTAAGTCATTCAATACCTTGTTTCTTTAAACACTTCCATACCTCTATTGGAATATCATCTGGTCCAACGACTTTTCCATTGTGCATCTCATTTAAAGTTTGTTTTACTTCTGAAGTTTGAATTCAACGATAAAAATTAAAATTTCTATGCTCATTTGACATACTTAAATTGCCTAAGTTAAGTTGGTCACATAAACCTTCATTAAAAAGTCGATGAAAATACGTCTTCCACCGCTCTTTAATTTCTCCATCGTTTACTAATACCCTATTACATTCATCTTTAATACATTTTATTTGGGTAAGATTTCTTGTTTTCCTTTCTCTCACTTTAGCTATTTTATAAATGTCTCTTTCCCCATCTTTTGTATCCAATTTTTGATATAACCATTCAAAATTTTCATTTTTTGCTTCACTCACTACTTTCTTAGCTTTTTTCTTGACTATTGTATATTTTTTTTAAATTTTCCTCGTTCTTACAAATATATAATTCCTTATAAGCTATTCGTTTTTCCTTCACTTTCTCATTCCACCACCAAGATTCTTTACTTAGTGGTGCATGTCCCTTTGACTCACCGAGTACACTCTTAGGTACTATTTTCAATTTTGATATTATCTTATCCCATGTTGTATTAGCCATCATATATTTCACCTAATGCTTGTACTTCTACCTTCTCCTTAAATATATTTTGTTTCTCATCCTTTAACTTCCACTACTTAATTCTAGGAATCGTATATATTTTCTTTCTATTGATACTATGTTTGAGGCGTATATCCAACACTACTACCCTATGTTGGGTAGTTAAGCTTTCTCCAGGGATGACTTTGCAATCTTTACAAATCTTTCTATCCTTCTTCCTAACCATAAGAAAGTCAATTTGCGATTTATTATTCCCACTTTTGAATGTGACTAAGTGTTCTTCTCTTTTCTTAAAAAACGTATTAGCTAATATAAGGTCATATGCTATCGCAAAATCTAATATAGTTTTCCCTTCCTCATTCCTCGTTCCAAACCCATAACTCTCATGTACTCTCTCATATTCCTCATTTTTCACTCTGACATGCTCATTTAGATCACCTCTTATTAAAATCATTTCATTTAGTGAAATATTTTGTAATATTTTATCTAAGTCCTCCCAAAATCTTGATTTAGTAGCTTCATCTAATCCTACCTGTGGTGCATATACGCTAATGATGTTTTCTTTCGCTACTATTATCTTAAGGGCTATAATTCTATCCCCTTTTCTAACTACTCATATAATTTCATCTTTTAACAAACTATCTACAATAATACCCACTCCATTTCTTGCATTACTCTTTCCAGTGTACCATAACTTAAAACCCGAGTTCTCTATCATCTTTGCCTTCTCGCCTGTCCATTTTATCTCTAGTACCATTTTATCTCTAATACACACAAAATACTAATTCTTCTCCTAATCATCATATCTACTACCTCCATTGATTTACTAGTGAGAGTTCCTATGTTCCATGTTCAAAATCTTAGATTATTAGTTTTCCTATCATATTTGTTCTTATCCAACCTATGGTGTGAGAACTCTTGCCTATTTAACGCTATACCTAAGTTTTCATATCGAGACGTTACAATCGGACTCTGTAACGTGAACTCTTGCATATTTAGCACAACATCCGAGTTCTGGAGATGTAGCGATCCTTGCCGAGACGTTACAGTTGGACCCTGCAACGCGTTCCTTCCGGGGAACAACCTAGCATTAACACAATAGTTTAATGGATCCATTCATTGAATATTTGTTATAGTTTGACGTTAGCTGGCAACCTAACGCAACCCTCCTCCTTTATCCCGGCTTGGAACCGACCATGACCGGTCGTCATGGGAACTAGAGTAGAATAAAGAAAGAATATATGAAATTTAAATTTAGCAATATTAGACGTAATGAGACAATTGTTAAGATAGGAGATGACAAGTTGTCAGAAACCTAAAGATTTAAATATTTAGGATCATTTTTGTAAAACGATAGAGGAATTGAAAGATGTGTCTTACATAGAATACAAGCAAAATGGTTAAAATGGAGGAGAGCGTTAGGTGTTTTATTTAACCCTAAAATATCTCTAAAACTTAAAGGAAAATTATATGAAATTGCAGTTAGATCTGTTATGTTACATGGAACTGAATATTGGGCTATATCTCGAGCACATGGGCAGAAGATGAGAATTGCAGAGATGAGGATGTTAAGGTGGATGTGTGGACATACGAGGATAGATAGAATAAGAAATGAGAACATTAGAGAGAACGTCGAAGTTGCA
Organism: Zingiber officinale; assembly: GCF_018446385.1. Lineage (NCBI taxonomy): Eukaryota > Viridiplantae > Streptophyta > Magnoliopsida > Zingiberales > Zingiberaceae > Zingiber > Zingiber officinale. Next base: position 118,391,821 of record NC_055992.1, read on the forward strand.
TTTATTGAGGGAAACTCCGAGAGACACGTTTAAGAAGGCACGAACATGTACTTAAACGACCAATAAATACACCCGTTAGGCGATGTGAAATTATGACACACATATCAAACGAGGAAGAGGAAGATAAAAAAAAGACTTGGTTAGTAATAATAAAACAAGATAAAATTTATTTAAATATAGATAATGATATAGTAGGAGATAAAGTTCAATGGCGTAAAAGCATCAATATAGCCGACCCGACCTAGTGGGATAAGGTTTAGTTGTTGTTGTACCCAAACTATGTTGGTATGACACAATATGATGGTACAATAAAGAACCGAAACTATATCGTTCCGATCTGGGATCGAAACCTCGACATGGATCGATATTTTAAGTCATGCTATGAATATCAAGCATAGAAACACAAACGTTGCAAGATAATCTTGCAGATGACTACGTCAACATGCCTCTCCAATAATTTAGTACTAGTAATGAAAAAAACATTACAAAAATCCATCAGGTAATGTCACATGTTTAAATGAACTCAGAGAGAGAGAAAAGAAGAAAAAACATAAGAGATATGCAAACAGGTTTCTTTCTCAAGAATTCGGTTTGCTAAAGCACTCATGTCAACTTCTCTGTACAAACATAATGCTAGCAAAGCAGACATGATAACATAGAGCATGCCTAATCTAGTAACATGAAACCAAAAAATCATGAATACCTGTAGGATGACAGAATTTTGATAAGAACCATCAATTTTTTTGAGTAGAATGGATCTTCTATGGTTTCAAAGTGCAATGAATCAGCATCATGATTATCTGGTAAATAGCAAAACAATAACACAAAATTATTTGTGGAGGATATGATGCACCATAGCACCATGATGTGAAAAGCACAGTTGATAAGGTCATGTTAATGCATCTCTTTCCCTATTAGATATGGAAGCTAAAATTGCAAACAGCAACAATGGCTTAATGCTAATACACCTCTTTCCCAATTAGATATGGAAGCTAAAATTGCAAATAGCAATGATGACTTGATGCACCTCTTTCCTAATTAGATATGGATGCTAAAATTGCATAGACAAGACTATTTTATACACAATGAAATAAACCGTTCAAGGAAATTGACAGAACAAACCTTAGCCTTTGCATCAAGAAATTTCCTCAATAAACACCCTAATTTAGCCCCACAAAAAAAGTTTGAGTTAATGAAGAGGATTTATAAGAATAAATTGTTCAGAGTGTTAATGCAGCACTTCTTACTCAAAGATTATTTCACATAGTAATCACTATCACAAGCATGTAACGTGGTCCGACTCGTAGGTGAGTCACCCCAAAAAACCCACTAATTTCTCTTTCACAGCAACCCCAGCTAGGAAGTAAAGAAACCTCTTACAACAAGTATCTTCTTACAAAGTCTAAGACAACTAAAGATCAAGAAGATGAAACTAATGAGTATAAGAGAAAAACTTAAAATATTTATACAATCAATATTTTGTAGCCTTCAAATGCTCCTCTTATTCTCCTTTTATATCCTTCAATCTTCTTCAGCTTCACTACTTCACTTAGAGGTCTGTTGTTTTGTCACTCATCAATCAATTGAATCCACATGAGTCGGCTTCCTCAGTAGCTTCAACCTATAATCTATGAATAGCTACCTCAGCCGATTGGATTTCACCATCAATAAAGTGATCTCCATTAGACTCTAAGTCATCTAATTGTTGCAGCTCAGCTTTGTAATTCTAGCTTTTTCCATGAGTTCAGTAATCAATTAGATTACTAAACTCAATCAATTGACACCTAGTTAACAAGACCCTAAACAAAAATATTTTGTTCATGAGGCACCAAGCCCAAGTCGACTCCCTAATCACTTTTATCACATGATGTGTTAATCCATTAGTTATTAGCATACATAACATGTTAATATGTCTTAATTGATATTAGCACAGACTAGTGAGGAGGAAGAACCGAAAGGCAAAGTCCAATCTCGGACCTATGATAACTAGACTCAAGGGGTTGCAGTTCAAACCCTTCCGAGTATATCATTAATTATCACAAAGCGTAAGGAGTTTAACGGTAGCGGTATAAGGGATTGTGGGGCATTATGATACAATCCTCCATGAGAAAGCGATCACCCTAGTAAGTTGCCATCAAAGTAGGGATCACATTTGGGTAGATACACCGGTGAAAACTCGAAAGGGAGCATCGGTTACCTTATGATAGACCACTTTCAAGATTGATCGACATTGAGATAAAAGAGAGGCATCACAGTTACATTATCAAGGATTCTCAAGGTGAAACCGAAGACCTAAAATTGTCATTAAAATCGATTTTCTCACAACTTCTCATTTTGCTTTCATACTTCATTTGCTTTGACAACAAACTCTCTCGATTTTGACAAACCTAGATAGCCTACTTTGCACGTGTAGTACTCGACTTCATGATCCTAGATGATGATATTTTATTACCTGATGACGACTGTACACTTGCGAAAATTGCACATTGGAATGTGACATATGCAATTGTCTTTATCTATAAACAATTTCTTCCATGAAAATTTCTCCAGAGCTAGCCAAGATTCTGGTTCAGAAAATTTTTTGAAAAAAAAAAAACTAAATAGAAGACAAGAAATTTGATTCACGAACAGGAAGTAATAACTCCAGGATGTGAAACATACCAGCCAATAAGTTAGAGCGCAGCACAGCCATTGCCTTTGATAAATAGTGCTGAATATGACAGCTGTCACCATTAATCTTCACTCTCTCTAATTCTGATAAATCAGTCACATCTGAAGCTAAAAGGCCATGTGTAGCCTTTAAGGCATATAAAGGTAAAGGAAGAAAACATTGAAAACATTTTATCAGGATGTAGACAAGGAAACGTTTTAAGCAAGATATGTAAATGTAGCCAAAATAAAGAAAGAATTAACCAGGAGAGAAATAATGTCACATCTATGGTTAAATGAACCATGAGGAATTAATGCAAAGCAATTTTGGTCATTATATGGCAGAAATAGAATCCGAAGTCCAATAAAAGCAAATTAGTTTTACTTATCATTTTTTTTCTTGGGAATGGAAGCATGGTGGCTAGCGAGATGATTCATACAGAACGTCAATGCAGTTTAATAAGACAAGAAATCACTGAAGATGCATGCTGACTTAAAACAACAAAAACTAAGCTTAAGAATAGACAAAGGGAAACAAGCAATTTCATTGATGGAATGGAAAAACCAAATATATGCGGTTTTAAAATCTTAACATGTGCCGAGATTTCAAACCCGAACGGGAATGACACAGTCTTGTTACTGTATCATGTCGCGTTGATGTGATTTTGATATTTTTTAAATATAAAATATATTAATTAAAAATAAAAAAATCTATTTTTTTTTAAAAAAAATCAATATATCTATATATATATCTTAAATTAATGGAATAATTTTATTAGGTTTTAATTAAGTCTATCTAAATTATCTCAATCATAGTTAAACCCAAGTTATTTAATTAAACCTAACTTAAAAACCTTAAAGCCCTTCCTGGTCTATGACGCTCTAGTGTTTTGCGACGCTCCTGGGTTCGCGCAATGCATCCAAAGATCTCATGTTTCGCTATGCTCTTGGGCTCCCATGACGCATCCGGAGGCATCGCCAAGCATGTGCGAAGCTTCCAGGAGCATCGCTAGGCTCACACGACACGTGTGCAGGCCTCGGGCGTGTCGGCACCATAGGCATGCCAGTGTCGGTCCACAGGCGAAACAAAATGTTTCACATGTATCAAGCGAAACAACTAGAGATTTTAAACTATGTGACCTTGAATTGGCTTAATCAAGATAACATAAAGTAGCCCATGAAAATGAAACAATTTGAACAAAATATTTTTATTTTTTTTTTTAAGTTGGGATCAGATATCTAACTTACACCTATTAATCCTGGGAATGACCAACCCGACCCCACGAAAATTTTCCACCGACCACGAGAATAAATTTGAAGGTGCTCACAGCTATTGAAGAAAAATAGAAAATATTGAATCATGGTGGCAAAGGCGATTCACTCACCAACGCCTCCGCCAGTCCATCCCTTACCCTCTGTTTGGATGGAGTGAGGGAAGGTTCATTAACGGAAGGGGAAGGGAGGGGAAGGAAGGGGAAGTAAAATATTTAACTTCTCCTTTTTTGGGAGGGAGGGAAGGTTCATTAATGTAACATGTGTTACTTTGTTTGGGAGGAAAGCAAGGGGAATGAAGGTTAAATAGATAAAGTTACAAAAATACCCTTACTTTTTAAATTAGAAAATTTTCATAATATTAATATTTATTTTATAAATTTAAATTAGATATTTTTAATAATAAAATTAATTTTTTATATTATCGTTTAAATTAGCTATTTTTTTAATAAAAATTAATTTTTTTATACTATTCATAACAAAACAATGGATTATCGATAATCAAGTAATTAAATGAGAAATAATGAAAATACTGATTTTAGAAACCTTAAATAAAAAAATTTGAAAGATAACGATGATAGCGAGAATTTCTATTCTTTAAAAACTTATTAAATTTTGAAGGAAAAATTAAAAAATAGTAGATATCCTCTTAAATTTTTATGACAAAAATGATTTCTCCCTTCAATTCAGTTAGAAGACGTGTTGAATCCCCTCCTCTAATAATCTGGCGGCAAGCGAGCTGTGAAGAAAGCGAATAAATTGAACTCCGGCGACATAGCAAAATTAGAAATTAAAACATTTCTTAAACTATTAAGAACAGGGATAAAATTGGAATAAAATTTTTTTTGATTTCCCTTCCCCTTCCTTACACCCCAATTCGGGATGTAAGAAAATCTCTCTTTCCATGGGTAATGAAAGTTAACGCTTACCCTTCCTTACCTTTCCTTCCCTTTCCTCACTCCTTCCCAAACGAGGTTCAAAGTTTCCCTTCCCGTTATTTCCCCTTCCTTCCTCTTCCCTCACCTCCTCTCAAACAGACCATTAGTGACACGGAAGAGGTAAATCATGGGTGGCTACTAGCCTTGGGCAGTTGAATAGCGTATGCAGGAGGGCAGGCACCCAACTATTAGCCGGGATTTGACTCTCAGATCTCATGGTGGCAACACCTCCACCATGCGTTAGCCAGCTATCCATCCCGATGGGATAATATTGAATCATACAACTATTGAAGAATGATGTCATTTCTAATGTTTTACCACCTTTCAAAAGCTAATTTCTTCTAGTCACCCTTTAGTTCTCCTAACTTTTCTTCGTTTTAATACCATTGGCTAAGTGCTCCCATTTATTATGAATTAGTAGAGGTCACTTTCACACACTTGGCCAATCATAAATCTTAATAGTAAACTTTGAGAGTTCATCCTGACTAAGAACAAAACGGTTAAAGCTGAAATGTAAGGCTTTAAGAGAAGTAGATCCATATAAAGTTGTAGGTAACAATTTCATATATCTTGAAATTATTATTTAAAAGGAAATTTAAATGTCCGTCAAGATTTACTTGTTTTTCCAAAACAACACTTGGATCTTTAAAATGATTAAAAAAAGAACTTGTAAAGCTTATAAACTCTTATAATTTTCATCCTCCGACTATTAACATCGTCAGTTCATACAAAAGGGTGATGACAAGTAGGTATGTAGTATGTATGTCATGTCAAGTAATGGAGTTAATGATTAGAGGATGAAATGAGATGCTTTTGAAAACTCTAAAGATAGTTTGACAATTTTGAAACTATGTGAGGGCATTCTGAATGAATGAAATGCAATTTTCCCTTAAAAAAAGGGATGTTTCTTAGGCTAAAAAAACAAAGTTAATGAGACTTGTGTATGTCACATACTTTCCGGATCAAAGTCTTGAGCTATTAGCAAGTAAATACAAAAAGTTAAACATCATAGATATCATAGAGATGAAATGCTAACATAGATGTGTAAAGGCTAGAAGAGATAAAAATAATAAAAAACTATTAATATCCTAAAGCAATCAAGTGCAACTCCAAATCCAAGAGATTATAAAAGGAGAAAAACAAAAATTAGTTAATGTAAAAGAGATGGTTTAATTAATATAAATATTACTAAATATAGAATTAAATAGAGATTGATAAAGTGATAAGATCATGTAGCCGGCCTCAGATAGTTAAGACACATTTGATGTTGATGATTGTATTTTATAGTCATATCTAATCCTTTAAAAAAAATGATATAACCGACCCGACTCCATAGAATTTTTTCACCAGCCACCAGGGTAAATTAGGAAGTGCTCGCGGCAGGCAGCCCAGAAGTCCAACATCCTTTGGTTGTGTGCCCCATTTGGAGGAAAAATTCCTACAAATATGTCATAACTGAGATCGAACCACGAGTATCTGGTAACAACCTGGATACCCTGCCGCTACACCATAGCCTTGGGGGTCATATCTAATCCTTTAAGCAGAGATGTTTGAATGTTCACCTAAGTAATTATTTGAAACTAATTTTTATTTGGATTTGGCTTTAGCACACAGGTACAAATACATATCATCATATACCACTATGAGTTTCAGCACGACAAACTAATTGTTCTGTAATAATTGAAATTGAGAAGAGGCTTAGTGCAATGATTGCTAGAATTATGTAATAATTGAACAAATTAAATTATATTGAATTCATGATTACAGCAAGACTAGTAAAATACCAAAAATCAAAATAGAGAAAAAGCATAAGAAACCAAGATGAAATATTAAGAAAAAGAAAAATACTAACAAAAAATGGAAGTTGGAACTTTAGAAACAAAAAAAAATGGTGACCACAAACATGCACTATACAGTCAAAATATCTCCGTATCAGAATTAACAAGTTGACCACAAGCATGCAGAAAGAAGAAGAATAACTTACTTTTAAAGCTCCAACTAATCCAATCTGATTCAAACAAAAATTAATATCGTCATGCAATCTAGACAAAATCTTGATCTTTTTCTGACGTTCTCTGACATCAGAAAACATATCTTTGATCATGGAGATGCACTGCAGAAGACAACACATGAAAGTTAGAGCCATGTTATATATATATATATATATATATATATATATATATATATATACCAATTCACCTGGAGCTTTATTTCTTCGAGCTTGTCAGAGTGAGCAACAATGAGGCTTGAAGCCATTCGAAAAACTGGATCATAATAGTAAACCTTAACATCTGGAGAAGCACTAAAACATTCAAGTTCTGCTTTATCATCAACAGAATACACCTGTTAAATTAAGAAAACAATAGAGAAAATATTGGAACAAAATGTATAAAGAAAAGGGGAAATTTACACAGACAATATTTCATAAAAAGAATCATATATACCTTGGCGGCAAGCAACTTCTCAAGACTATTAACACATTTGCTAGAGAACGCTTGATTTGTAGCTCCTGTAGCTCACATATATTCTTAAGAACAATGAGAATGAACATTTAAAGAAGAAACAATAAAATAATAGTTCAATATCAGAAGATTATGAAGAATCAGATTACAAAGAAAACAATAGAGAAAAGAGAATTTAATCAATAATGCTCACTATTCACTGATAGTGAATTAGTGATCCTAGAAAGTGATCGAGTATATATTTCCTTGGATTTTGTCATCATCTTTCATTCATATGCAATGAAATCCAGAGAATTACACAATTAACAAGTATAGAGATCAGAACGTATTTTCAAGACAACATACAAGAAAAATTGGCATTAATATTGGTTGCATCTAACCAATCTAGCAATATTAGAATTTAAAAGGGTGCATTATTGAAAATAAAGTTGCAATTGGCATCATCGCTCCCTGCAGCATACTCTATCAAAGTTGGAACTGAGGCATCTTTTTTGTCACAAGTCTATCTCTGTATGTATCGCCACTATCACGAGCATTGCTACTATTTCTCACACTGAATGAGCAATCAAGCACCCAACGAAGAGTCAAGTCCAAAGCATAGAGAGATAGTAGTCACATAATAGTTGCCCATATAGTCATGGATGTTCTACGACATGAATTAGCTAATTATCAGCGTTAATTATATAATGAATATTCTACAATATCCATTGCTTAGTTAAATATTGTTGGAATAAAGAGTTTTTTAATATTCATAATATTTTAAGAGAATTACATATGCTTATATAGCCACACAACCCTAAGCATGAACTTATTAACAAAAGATAAAAAGACTTATCTACCCTTGCTTCTCACAACACTCCCCCTCAAGTTGAACATATATATCAAACATGTTTAACTTGCTAAGAGAAGAGCCAAACACAACTTGGGATATAGCTCTTGTAAACATATCATCAAGTTGATCCTCAGACTTAACATAAGACAGACATAGCTCTCCAGAATCAAGTCTCTCCCGAATAAAGTGACGATCAATCTCAATGTGTTTAGTCCGGTCATGTTGTACTGGATTATTTGCAATATTGATTGCTGCCTTGTTGTCGCAATACAACCTGAGAGGTAATTCAACCTTTAATCCTATGTCTGTCAACAGAAAACTCAACCACAACATCTTTGCAAGACCATGTGCCATGGCTCGATATTCAGCTTCAGCACTGGACCGTGCACAAACATTTTGTTTCTTACTCCTCCAAGTTACCAAGTTTCCTCCCAAAAAAGTGCAATAGCCAGAAGTGGACCTTCTATCATCTCGAGAACTAGCCCAATCTGCATCAGAATAGCATTCCACCTTCAGATCACCACCTCCTTTAAACAGCAAGCCTTTTCCAGGACATGATTTCAAGTACCTTAGAATCCTGTCAACAGCCTTCATGTGGATAGTTTTAGGAGCATGCATGTACTGGCTTACTACACTAACAGCATAGGTGATGTCAGGCCTAGTCATAGATAAATAGAGTAATTTTCCAACCAGCCTTTGATACGTTCCCTTTTCCAGACTTGTAAGATCTTCCCCACTAGAACTAGTAAGATCATGATTTACTTCTATAGGAGTAGACGCTGGCCGAGAACCCAGCTTCCCTGTCTCCTTGAGTAAGTCCAACACATATTTTCTCTGACATACATAGATTCCTTTCATTGACCGAGCGACTTCAATACCCAGGAAGTACTTCAATGATCCAAGGTCTTTAATTTCAAATTCTGATGTTAACTTGGACTTAAGAGCCTGGATTTCTACCTCATCATCTCTTGTAACTATCATATCATCAACATAAACCAAAAGAATGGTAGTGCTGTCCTTTTTCCTTTTTATAAAGAGTGTATGATCAGCATTCCCTTGTTTAAAACCAAACAATATCATGACTTTGCAAAACCTATCAAACCATGCTCTGGGAGACTGTTTAAGCCCATACAAAGCTTTTCTTAGCTTGCAAACCTTTCCTTTTGTTTCAATTCCAGGTGGTGGCAACATGTATACTTCTTCATAAAGGCCACCATTCAAGAAGACATTTTTAACATCTAACTGAAATAGAGGCCAATCATATTGAGCAACAAGAGAAAGAATTACCCTGACCAAGTTCAGCTTTGCAACTAGTGCGAAAGTTTCCAAGTAATCTACCCCATATGTTTGGGTGAATCCCTTGGCAACAAGTCTGGCTTTATATCTAATCACTTCACCCTCTGAGTTATACTTGATAGCATAGATCCATTTAGAACCAACCAAGTTCTTCCCCTTTGGGGGATCAACTAATTCCCAAGTACATTTTTGTTAAGAGCCTCCATTTCTTCGTTCATTGCTTCCTGCCACCTTGAATCCCTTACAGCTTCATAATAGGAAGAAGGTATAGCATGGTTTGATAATTGTGAAACAAATGCATGATATGAAGGAGACAAACGAGAATATGAAACATGGTTGAAGATAGGATGTTGAGTACATGACTTGACACCTTTTCTAACAGCAACCGGAAGGTTCAGCTCGTTCATATTTAGAGGTGCGGTTGGCTCAACTGATGAGGATAACTGCTTCACAGGATCAGGAGCCAGAGCATCCGATTCAACTAGCCGATCAATAGTAGGTTCTTGCTTGTGTCTTCGTCGTTTATACGTAATAATATCTGGTGAAGACTGTGCTCCCAGTGATGGAGCATCTTTTCCTAGTGATGGGGCATCTTTTCTATTTTCTATGACATCCAGTGGAATAGGAGAAGAAACCACTTGAGGAACTTGAGGAACGACCACTTGAGGCACAAAGGAAGAGGTAATATTCTCCCCCTGAGGATGAGACTGAGGAGAATAATAAGACTCAGACTCAAAGAAAGTAACATCCTTCAAGATATATCTCGTCCTAGTAATAAGATCAAAGCACTTGTAGCCTTTCTGGCAAGTGGAATACCCTATAAAAACTCCTCGTATAGAACGAGGATCAAGTTTAGAAGATTTGGGACCAAGAACATGTATAAAACAAAGTGAACCAAAAACCCGAGGTGTAAGGGAGAACAACTCTACGCTAGGATGAAGAATAGTGAGAGGACACCGGTTCCCGAGACCTTTAGATGGCAATCGATTGATGAGATAAGCAGCAGCAAGAACAACATCAGCCCAGAAATATTTGGGTAAGTGACGTTGAAATAATAGTGCACGGACTGTTTCAAGAATATGACGATTCTTTGGCCACTCCATTTTGTTGTGGTGTGTAGGGACAAGATGACTCATGAAGAATTCCTGAGTCTTCAAGAAAAGTATTTAGAGACTGTGCAAAGTACTCACGGGCATTGTCAGAACGAAGAATCTTCACCTTTGAGTTAAATTAGGTTTCAACCATTCTACAAAAATTTTGAATGAGACGAGGAACTTCTTCCCTGGTTTTCATCAAATAAAGCCATGTACAGTGGGTGTAATCATCAATAAAAGATAGAAAATATCGATAGCCATCCAAAGAAGTCACAGGAGAGGGCCCCACACATCCGAATGAACAAGATCAAATAGAGACAAATTCTTCTTTAAAGACTCAAAAAAATGTATTCTACAATGTTTGGATAACTGACAGATTTCACATTGGAATGACTGAAGAGAAACAGAAAGGAACAGACTAGGAAATAAAATTTTCAAAGATTGAAAAGACAAATGTCCCAACCGAGAATGCCATAAAAGAATTTTTTGATGCTTAGTTCCCAAACACTTGGCTGCAGATTTCAGAGCAGATGTTGTTTCAAGCTGATAATAATAAAGACCCCCTACTTCACGGCCAGTCCCAATCGTCTGCTTGGTCTCGAGATCCTGGAAGACACAATGATCAGGGAAAAAGGTTACGGAGCACTGTAGTTGTTTAGTAATGCTACTAATAGAGACGGAAGGAACGTGAAGTGCAGAAGATAGGAAAAAATGATCTGTAAGTTTTATGGAACCTTTGCCAGCAACAGTGGCTTTGGTTCCATCTGTAATGATCACTTTCTCCTGCCCAGAGGATAAAGAATAAAAAATAAAGGAGTTAGCAGCATTTGTCATGTGATCCGTAGCTCCTGAATCAATGACCCAGGGGTTGTAAAAACTGGGACCAATAACACTTAATCCCAGACCACGGATACCTGTGTGCGCTTGAAATGGAGTAGAGTCTGCAGGAGTAGAGGCCGAAGATGAAGCCTGAAGCCGAGAGAGAAGATGCTGGAGGTTAACAATATCAGTAGAAGGCAATCCCGTGATATAGGACACAGAGGAACCAATAGTCTCTTCACTTTCTAACTTTTGGATAGCAATATTACTACTATTAGGAGCCTTCTTAGCATTGTGCTTAAATTTTTCAGGTTTCTTTTCTGGATATTTTTCCCAACAGAAATCTGAATCATGATTAGTTCTCTTGCAGTGCCGACAAAATCTGTCCCCTTGTCTTTTAGTTCCCCCAGGCCGAAACTTGTTTGCAGAACCAATAAAGACAGAGGTCTCCCCAATCGGAGGACCTACAGTGGAAATCCCCTTGTTGTTCATGGTCCTTTTTCTACCTTCTTCACTTAGAATTTTGTAGTAAACCTGTTCTAGAGAAGGAGTAGGATCAAGACCAAGAATTTGCCCTTTTAAACTCTCAAACTCTGCAGTAAGTCCATCTAAAAATTTAATAATTCTGTCTTTTTCCAGAAGCTTTAAATATCTCTGATGATCATCAGTGGAACTCCAATTTTCCATCCGGTAGTAGTCAAACTCATCCCACAGTCCCTTCAGAGTAGCAAAATAGTTGGTGACTGACATAGAACCTTGTTCAAGTTTGAAAATTTGACTGCTGATCTGATAAGTATGCAGCATATCATGTCGACGTCCATACATCTGCTCCAGTGTCTTCCACATGTCGTACGTTGTTTTGTTATGAAGAATGACTTGTTTGATGCCAAAATTAACAGAGTTAAGCATCCAAGTCATTAATTGAATATTGTCACGCCGCCAAGTGCGAAAGCTAGGATCCTTTTCATCTGGTTTCACTTTAGTGCCATGAAGAATATCAAGTTTATCATGGCCTTCGACATAAAGTTCAACAGCAATTGCCCAAGATGCATAATTTGTCTAAGACAATTTTTCTGATACTATCTGAAGACCGGACCCTCCAGTGCCTGCCATTGTGAAAACCGGTTGTACCTGTCCTGAAGAAGACATAGGGTTCGCAGAAATCCCCGAGGTTTCGCTTAGCGTTGTCCGCCATTAAAATTTTTCTGGAAGGGGCGGCGGCAGTAGACTGGGCTGAAGAAAAAGAATTCGAGAGAAGGTGAAGTGCAGGAATTCACAGCAGTTTGAAGGAGGTGCTGCTCTCCGGTGACCAGTAGATCACTACAGCTTTGCCAGTGAAGTTAGGGCGGTGGCAACCTTGTGGGCACCTTCGGGAAGGAGATCTGCACGTGGCAGAGAGAAGGGAAGAAAGCTTGATCGGCGCCAGGAGATTGCGATGAAGAAAGGAAGAGGAAGCTTGGTCGGCACTAGGGCAAAAGAGGAAGAAGATGCGCCGACGGCTAGGGTTAGGGTTAGGGATCGGAACTTTGCTCTGATACCATGTTGGAATAAAGAGTTTTTTAATATTCATAATATTTCAGGAGAATTACATATGCTTATATAGCCACACAACCCTAAGCATCAACTTATTAACAAAAGATAAAAAGACTTATCTACCCTTGCTTCTCACAACAAATATCATGCATTTCTAAAAACTATTTGTATAGTGTCATTTGATTACTTGCATTCATATGTAATTGGTTGATATTGTTATTATGGTACCCTAATGTTGTTTACTTGATATATTAAATGATAGATGTAAAAGTGTTTATACAGATTGCTTAGATTTAATTAACTAGATTGTTAAAGATGTGAACTTACACAGACAAATTGTATTGTTATTGTAGCAAAACTAATGCTAATTATGTCCTCACTGTAACCATATATGTATGTGCATCAGCATTATAAAAATGGTATGATGGCATATTGACTGCATACCATTTACACTATTGCCCTTATACAAATGCAAAGATTTCTATTGCACTAAATTAAAAATTGAATACTATAAGATATAGTCCATAAAATATAAAGTTCAATTGTATAAAATATTTCCTTTTATTTTGTACATAGTCAATGGTGAGAATGATACACACTCACACGTGTAATTATGTCTTCAAAACTATCATTTGTTACTGTATTTTTATAAATAATAAAGATCACAAATATCATTCTAATTGTCATCAATACTAAGGAATAAAAGATCCATGAAGGCCTATCAGGCATTATCAGAAATCAAGATAAACATGGCACACATTTTACAATGAATACAAAGATTCCTGGTTTTATACTAGGACAAATTACCTTTTCCAATGATAGGGGAAGCTGTCATCCCAAATATGCGAGGACTTTTCATGCTAGTATCATAGAATTCCTAGGAAATTGTTAAGAAAAATCAAGAATCAAAACCACGCTGAAATTTCAGAGGTAGCAACTTTATTATCTTCAGGTAAATGGTAAAAAGTACCTTCATTATTTGTGCATAGGCATGCCTCTTGTCTTTTTGTGCATGATGGCATTCATCAAAAATCAGCAAAGCAACTAGATCCATCTTAATGAAACAATGGTGTAAGCTATGCAATAATATCTGAGGTGTCATAACAAGCACCTGTGAAGAATCAAGATAGCTTATGCAAATCAGATACACAGTGTCTGTCACCCTAAAATGTAAACCATCTTGAAAATTACAGAAAAAGTAACTAAATTACATAAGAAGTAATAATAAAAGGTATAGTTACAAAATACAGATGTTGCATTTTTGTGTCCAGAACTTTTCCATTCATTTACATTTAGTTTGGTGCTAGAGGTGTTTCCATAAAAGTGGTGTAATTGCAATAATTTTGTTTGGCTCGAGCTTGTTCCATATAGGAAAAAATGGGATTAGGGAAAAATATAAGGAGGAAGTTTAGAAGACAAAGAGAAGACAGGAGCCTGAAGATATTTAGTCTCTCCCATCTTCAGCAATCAAGGTACATGTGAATAACCTTAACAGTGACAAAAAAACTCTATCAACAAGAGAACCCTTGTAAGATGTAGGATTCAAGCCTTTCATAGGATCATTAGGATGCGGCTAGAGGGGGTGAGTAGACAACACACTAAATCGTTAATTCTTCATACAAATATACTAACAAAACAAAAATTAATATGTTCGTGTATTCTCAGTTGTTTGTGTCAAAAGTATACAGAGAAAAAGAAATAAAGACACAATAACACTAACACAAGACAATTTTATATGGTTTAGACAACTCACTCCTATTCTACAACCTATGATGTGTCAAGTGCAATACTCCAAATAGTTTCCACTAACCAAGCTCATCATAAGAGATAATTGGTCATACTCTACAAATAAAGAAAACTTCGTAGCCCAACTTTAGGATTTCACAAGCTCGATACTTAACTGGAACTTTACTCGCAATAAATCCCACATCTCCTAGTGATAAAAGATGAGCAATGAGAGACTAAATAACTAAGGGCTTGAAAGTTAAAATCTTCCAATCCTTGTCCAATTTCATGGATCATTTTGGACACTTGGTGATGAGCGCCAGGAGATTGAGTATTTTTTCATTCAACCTTAGTACCCAGAAAATATTCCTAGAGCTTATAAACAGCACCCCAATTGACATCATTCAGTCGCTTCCAATCCAACAGCTTTCTAGCCAAGCAACTCCCGAAAGGTAAATTGATCACCCAATCCACTAGATTTACACCAACCCAATCTAAGCCAAGCTCTCAAGTTTATGATCTTATGACTCCAAATTCAACATTCAATCCAAGCCTCCAACTCTTACCCTCTGTATATGGAGAATGAAGTGGAAAACTTTCCTGGGGAAATTTTCCCCTATTTAATTCGTATATAAAAAAGGATGAATTACTATTCTTTCTTTTGTTTACCTAATGGGCAAACAGATTTCCATGATGGAAAGATTTCCATCTGCGGATATTTTTTGATCATTTTCTCATCTACCCAAACTACACAGAAAGCAATTTTCTTTCTCCCAACGGTGCATCCGAATTTCTCCTAACTCATGATCATGACTCGCACGACAGCAACTGCTAGCTTCATGCGGTCGCGGCCCCGCTCGACCACAGTCAACAGCCCCGCTTGGTCGATCGAGCGTCAAGCGAGGCTACGTGCAACCGCAGTCGGCAACCCAAACAAGGTTGCTTCGCGATTGTGGGCAACGTTGCACGGGATTGCCTCACCCAACCGTGGTGGGCAACCCTGACCCCATGTGACAACACCTAGCCCAGCCGCAAGGCCGCCATTATTTTATTTTTTATTTTTTTATTCTTGTCTTTTATGGTTTCACTTTTATTTTTTTCTTATTTTCTCCTTCCTTTCCCTTTCCATAGAGATTTTTTTTTCTTTTACCAAGATTCCAAACCAAATAGCAGTAAAACTACCTAGAAATATTCAGCCAATATGGGGCTTTCTTTATTTTTGACATTTGAATAGAATCAATCAGGTTTTATGTTCAGAATTGATGTAGAAGTGCAAACATGCAAAGTAATGCAACATAACAATTAAACTTGGTCATGTTAATCAAAGATCATTTTTTTTTTTAACTATAATGACTTCTCATGCCAAAATCCAATATAAATACCAGATCCACCTATCAAAGATTTGTGGACAGAATCATATAATTTGGATTCCCTATACAAACTAACTCATTCCTTGTCGAAGAAAGCATATTCATAAAATATGACGCAACAACAAATGGTGCAAAATCAAAAGTCTTTTGATGTTACCTTTTGCAAAAAAATATATATATATTCACCTTTTTCATAAAATTATTCACCTTTTTCTTACTAAACCATTATGTATTTTTAGTAAGATATGTCGTCAATAAACAAAAGATAACAAAATTAGGATTATATTGTTTATTAACCAGTTATTTTAATATGCATGATACAGTTCATCAAGTCATTGTTGATTCTTGACTCAAAATAAATAAATATACAGCTATATCCAAAAAAAAATTCAAGACTGATTGAGCAAATTTAGGTCCTAAAGAATGAGGCAATGACTATTTCATTAACATAGCTATTATTTAAACAAGTTTACAAATATTTAATGACCATAATTGATAGAACTAGGAGTAGAAGAAAGGTATGAATACATTTGAATTTTGCTAGTGGTACAAAGTTTTGTTTTAAGACATACACGCACACTCTTGGAAAAATTATTACGGTGATGTCATTTCATACATAGCATATAAGAGATCTCTAAGAGTTAAGCATCTGAATATGGCTGACCAATTCTAATGGCAATCACTTCCCATTATCATGAGATTTTGCTTGTCATATGCAAATTCCCAATCTAAGGATAAGGAGAGGTTAAAACCTTATATTGAACTCCATAGGTTCCCAACAACAGGGTATGAGTGAAAAAAGAAGATCAAGCGCCACAACTTATCTAGAAGCAAGAATGGGATAGAAAACTCTCTCCTCCACATTCTAAACCATATAGCATCCCATATTTTTTTGAATCAAATCATACCACATTATCGCACCAGAGTAACACTTAGCATAAAGAAAACATAAGGCATAAGGTCTTCTCTTTCGAACTGGACTCATGACCTACAATTAAAAATTAATTATACATGATCTAATATAGAGGATAAAGTTATTGAAAGTAAATGTAAAATTCACCTCGGCTTTATTAATCTCTTGATTCCAAGCATTATGGTCCTTCAAATTCTTCTGATTTCCATAGTAGCAATGAACTTTAAAATCTGTTGAATTCTCTATCACCACAGCTTGCTGCAGAAATAATACTCATATAATAATCATAATTAAGGTGTAGTTACGTTCAACAAAATTGCAGAAAACTTAACAAATTTGGAACAATAAACATATCTACATTAATCAAAAGAAATTTAACAGTACAAAAATAAAATGTCACTATATAAAATAGTCCTAAATTTCTGTTGGTACACAATGTATTACAATATAATTGAAAACAATGTTGACATCAAAGACAACAATCAGCCAATTTCTTCATTTAAACATGCATCAAAGTACACAAATTTCAACAATATGATGGCAACAATTTCTTATACTTAGCATAATGCATACATTTCTTGATATGGAATAATATAATTTAACAAATAACCTTTTATCCTTCACTATTCATCCACCAAAACAACCTCAAAGCCAATATTAGAAAAACCTAATCTGCATTGTTAATTCCCTTCTCCTTCAAGTTGTTGCATCTTGTTCACCCATCTCCCTTCAAACCTTTGAATCTTGTGACTATCAAGGCTCCCCTTCACATATCTTAATACAATTGTAAAAAAAATTGAGTACCAGGACACTTATACACCATTTACTCAAATGCAACCTAAAGATGCCCCTAAACACCATCAAGTATTGCTAAGGGAATACGATAGAAGCTTTTGTGCAAAAACATTTTCTACTTTGGCCATCAGAAATTAGCTAATTACCCTTAATCTTTCTTTCAAATGCCCAAAGAACTCAATGGCAATCATGAAAACCCTATCAATAGATAAGCAACTACTAAGCAATGTTGAATTGGCAATAGCTAAAGAGGATTCACTCCTACAAACAAGATACGCTTCCTTAGACTGTTTGTCACTTCCGTCCTTCAGTATTTTTTTCTGCAGTTATGAGAGTTTCAGTATTTTTTTCTGCAGTTATGAGAGTTTATTTCAGTGGCAAAAGTCAGTTATTTTTTGTTGATGGTTGTTAAGGTCAGTCTTTATATGTAACTATTCCACCAGGAATTCAAACTGTTTGACTATGGTGCATTTTGAGTGAACACCTCTGATCCTGTCCAAAAGCGGTGAAGGTGGTGAGCTGGAAACGTGGTTCTACTCTTGACCAAATGAAGACTTCGCATTGTCCTGCAACACAAAGAGCGTTAGTGTCGGATTAGGGAAGGGGTCTCGGCGTTCGCCCTCCGACGCTCAAGTCAGTGATCGATTTTTTAGAAGGAATAGTGAAGATGAACTTTAGCAAAGAGCATGTGGGAATATGTAACATCGCGTACCTTTGCCTGTAAATGGAGACCCCCTTTTATAGTGTCACTATTATACTTAAGCAGCCCCCCCCCCCCCCCCCCCCGGGAGCTTAGCTGAGTTGGTAAGTGGCAGGTTGATTGCCACATAAGGTCTTGAGGTCGAATCTCAGGACTGGTGGGGCGTAAACCCTACAACCCGTGTAAACTCACCCCCCTTGCCACTTGCCTTCTCAGTCACCGTGATTTACCTCCTCCGTGTTGGTCCTGGGGCGGGTTGGCGGGGGCGATGGGACGAGCATATTCATCTTTTGCCACTATTATGCTTAAGCACGCATCCCAAAGCATTTGCACACTTTCCAAAATATGCCTAAGAAAGGACAACCCATAAAGCGACTCTGACACCTTTCCTTAAAAGGGCATGCAAGTCTCTATGACTAGACAGACGAGAAGCTTCTAAAGTGAGATTTGTCTGCAGAATATTCTCTGTCCTTTGCAGTACAAACTTCCAAAAAAGAGTATGGAACCACAAGTCCATGGGGCCCACGTTGGACTGATCGGTCGTCACTCAAAGGGAACAACAAGCTCGGCCTCATGGGGTGTCGTCCGCAACTCGGCCTCCTCCTTGACCGTAAAGGCACATGTCCGATCGGTGACATTCCCGATCAACTCAGGTCAGTAGTACTCAGCAAGGCCGGCCAGCCTGCTTGTTAAGGGTTGGGTCACAAAGTTTGGCCAAGCGAGTGGTCCGATTGAACACCCACGTCCGATCAGCCATGTGATCAACTCGAGCACGCCCTTGCTTTTGTTGGTGCCTTTGACCTCATCTTGACTTTAACCGCCACATCTACCAGTTTTCCCATTTTGACCCCTTTTTTGGGGGGTCCACCTTTATCGCCGTATTAACTTTATCTCGCGCGTATCATCTAAAAAAATGAATGTCCTTTCAATCTTATGAATTTATCAAACAAAAAATTGTTACTGATTCCCTGTACCAATGATTCTAATGTTAGAGTAAATTTGATAATTAAATTTGATAAAACTACCAAAGACAAGGTAGTACTATAACCCTTCACAAATATATTTTAAACATGCACACTGTGAGTAACTGTACACAAAGCACTAGCACTGAGGTTGAGCTAGTGGAGAAGCCTCCAAGATCTCATTCTTATATGGACTTCTTCCACGACACCCGGTGGTCCATGCGATAAGAGTATTATTTTTTGAGGGTTTCTTTGATGTCAAAACTTCTATTTCACAAAGCTTGGAAGCAAGCCACCGCCCCACATCAAAATATTTGGTGCATAACGAGCCTGAACGACATGCTGTCTTCTTCTGTTTCAGTTCCAACTCTTCTCTGACCTGTGAAGATTCTAGCTCTATTTTTTTCAGTATTTTCTCTGGAACAACAATGCTGAAGTCGCTCCTCTTAGAAACCAGTATCAGTATAGAGGTCAGTCCAATAATCTTAGCAATAGTTGTATCAGATTGATATTGTTTCATAGTACAAATTACAATAAAAATGGGGCGGCAATATTGTTTCCACGCTAGGACTAATTATCCTACAACAGAAAGTAAATTGCGGCTGGGGGATCAACAGAAAAACTAGAACTCCCTAGAGACAAAAACAATGTACACAGCACAAGTTATAGAAGACATTGCAGCTCTTTAACCGCACGGGATTAGTGAAATCAGGATCTTAATTCCACTGCTGTAAGCTCCCATTCAAAAATACCAGCTATAGAAGATGTTCCCGGCGCCGTCACTACTCAGTAATGCGGAAAGGGGGTGAAAAGGAACGAGAAGATCATACCTGACGAACAAGGGGGATGGTGGGGGCAAGGAAGATGCACACTCTCTTGCTAGGCTTGCGGATGAGGTGGCCGAGCTCGTACATGAGTAGCACGGCGATATGCGTCTTACCACACCCGGTACCTAAATAGACGATGATGTTCTCCTCCACAGCCTTCTTGCAAAGCTCCAACTGATACCTGCGAAATTGCTTGCCATCGGCCAATCAAAACAAAACCCAAAAAAAAAAAAAAAAAAAACTGATCAAAGCGCAAAATGCTCTACTTTCTGGCGATCGTCCTCGGATCTTTGATTCCACTGGGAGCCAGTGAACTTTCGCCGCCGGACATCAAGCTTGGCTTCCAGCGAAACACTCACGAAGAAAAGCGAAGTCCGAGACGGAAGTGCGCGGACTCGGCAAGACTGGAGAGCAACAACTATTAACGAGGTTTTGCGACCGTGTTACTTGGGGCCGAAGGAATCGGATTTATGCGGGCTGTCAGGTAACGGCAGGAAGTATAATTCGAAAGGCATTTCGTACCGTGGGACGTCCGCATCAAAAACTTGGTGCATCATGGGTTCCGATAACTGGAACCGTCCGACTTCAGTCTGATGAACGGTAGTGATGGCAAGACGCCGTGACGTCAGGTCGATCGAAATCACTTCGCTTACTCGGCGGCATCCCTTTGATGGCGAAGCGATCGGCTCTTGGTGCGCCGGCGAGAAAGCGGACCACGAAGCGAGGGAAGCCAGATGAGGTGAAAAAATAAATGTCAGCCCGGCGTCCGCTCGTCTCCTACGTCGTCGCCTCCTCCTCCGGCTACAACAGCTACAGTCTAGGGAGCATCGGCGCGCCCCATCGATCGACGATGAACTCCCCGACACGGCTAATACGTCCTGAGATCTGCATCCTCGGTCGCTGCCGCCACTCTGAACTCCTGAGAAGCACGGCGGCGTTCCTGCCTTCTGCCGATGTGTATGATCCGGCAGCGCCTTCTGCCGAAGATGTTGACGATTCTGCAATCTACTTGAACGCCTCCTGCTGAAGATCCCAATGGTCTGAAACGTACTTCCTGACTTCGGCCTCCATTATCTCCTATCGATGCTTCCTTCACCAGCGATTCAATGCTGACGATTCGTTCAATTTGGTTGTGCCGTGACCCGTCTAGGCCTGGTCGGCTAGCGGCGTACTTGGATTGGCATGCGGGTTTGAAAAAAAAAAAAAAAAAACTCCAAACTTAGCTCCCACTAGCGAGATCTATCAGCTTGTTGATGATTGATGACTGAGGGTGGAAGTCAACATTTAATCAAAACTTCAATTCCTTATTATTATATTTAAAATTTAAAATAAAATAATTTATTTTATTAAATTTAGATAATTATTTTTCATTACACATTACATCAAATATTTTAAAAAATTTATCATCCTTCATTTTTTTTATTATTTTTTTCTTTTTCTTCTATTTTTTATTATTGTATTTATGAAATGGGTAGAAGATGAGAGATTAAAAAGATTAAGTGGAAGGAGAGAAATTAAAAAATATATATTTTATTTTTAGGATAGATGTTTCATTCTCTAAATTTAGAAAATCATTATTCATCAAATTTAAATTTAAGAAATGGATAGCATAACTGATATAAAAAATTTTTAATTATCCTATCTAAAATTTAAAATAAAATTTTTAGATAGAATAGTTGTTATGGATACCATAGGATGGCCCCTTTCTATGTTCGTCCTCATTCATTCCGCCACTAAGTATCTCCGTTGCTACATTAGGTGAGGGTTCACAATTTATATCATGTTATCATTCGATTTCGATATCATCAATGCTAAAGGTAATGGAAACGTGTATTTGCATTGGTGAATTATTTGGATCAGACCAGCTTTTCTTGATGTAATCCTAACCAAACTTTAAAATTATATATATAGATATACATATTTGATATGCTGAGTGACGCGTAGACGTAGCGTTGCCAGCTCGATTTCGCTAAAAAAAAATGTTATTTATTCTCTCTCCTCTTCCGCCTTCTATTCAAAATTTTTGCGTGGGAAATTTCTCAAATTAAAATCTCCCTCGCCACTCTCTCTCTCTCTCTCTCGCTCCCTCCATCTTCGTGGTCCATCGTCCGTCAAACCTCGAGCTTCCGCCGGAAAAGTTTCACCGACATCTTCAATCTCACAGCTGCTGTGAGAGCTTACCATCTCTCTCCATTATCAATGGTAATTTGTTTCATTTTAATTTGTTATTCTCCACCGTTATAGCATACATATATTAGAAGGATTAATGTTATAACGTGCAGGGATGACGCCGGCTACAAACACCCTGTAGGCTACAGCCACATCTGCGCATTAGCTGCTACACGTTGTAGCAGCTACAAACGTAAAGCAGCCACTTGGTAAGTCATTTTTTTGGTAGCTACATTTTCTAGCAGATATTACCCCTACACATATTTAAGTTAATGTATATCAACTTGGTAAAAAAAATTATTTGAAATTATTTTTTACTGATGCAACGTCTTTGCTTCGCTTCTAAACATTGCAGCAACTACTTCACAGCAAACTCTCCTTGTAGCTACTAAAACTTGTAGCAGCTAAGTTGGAATGGTGGTCATAAAAGGAAGGAAGGATTTATATTAAGACGTGCAACGTCAACGCCTGCTACAAACGCCTGTAGCCACTTGGACTTTTCTTTGCTGCTACGAGTTAGAGCAGCTACTTAGACAGTTAACTGCTACACTTTGTAGCAACTAACTGTCCATATAGTTGCTACAACGTGTAGCAGCTACTTCGACAGTTAAGTGCTACACCTTGTAGCAGCTAACTCTCTATGTAGTTGCTACAACTTGTAGCAGCCGCTTGGTAAGTCGTTTTTTTACTAGCTATATTTTCTAGTAGATATTAACCCTAAAAATATTTTTGTAGCTGTATATCAACTTGCTAAAAAATTATTTATGCTGCTGCAGCACCTTTGCTTTGTTGATACATGTTGTAGTAGCTACTTCGACAAATAACTGCTACACCTTGTAGCAGCTAAATTTTCATGTAGCTACTACAACTTGTAACAACTAACTTGGAATGTTAGCTACTACAACGATGTAATAGCTCTTCCTTCATTTACACTCAACAAGATGTTACTCTGCATTTTCAACCAATAATAAATCATAGCTAATTTCAGTTTTTTATTTAGATCAATTAAATGAGGTTCTACACGTTGTAGGAGCAACTGCAGCACGTTGAAGCAGCTAGTCGTCAGAAGCTGCTACACGTTGTAGCAGCTTGTCAAGAGTAGTTGCTACACTGTGTAGCAGTTACTTCTGATTAGCAGCTACTCCATAATAGCTGCTACAACGTGTAATAGGTACTGCTGATCTCCAAATAACCTTTTTTTACCAATTACCTTTTTACAATTATTGTGCAAATATTTATACGGTGCAATTATATTTTTACCCTCATTAGCCAAAGGTTTAACCCCTAAACTTGCCGTGTGAAAAATATTTTGAAAGAATATCAATCATAGTAGATCGGTGCCCACACGGTGTCTTCGTCAATCAATCTCACCGCGACGACTTATTTCTCATCCAATTATTCGCCTTCATCGTAAGTATTCTATTAGGGGTTTGAATCTCATTTTGTTTAGGGGTTTGAATTTTTAGGATTTTGATTCGTCTCCTAGTTGCTACAATGAGACTTAATGATTTTAGGATTTTCGAATTTAAGATTATCTTTGTTGAAGCAGCAACTGTAGTTGAACCCTATTGATTGATACAACGTGGTTAAACCCTACAGTCCCGATTGGCTTCTCGCTATTATAGCAACTACTTGACATTAACTACTACAACATGTAACAGCTACTCATGTTTAGCAACAACTACTCACATTGTACTACCTAGGAGAAATTATTGATATTGTAATGTATCAAATTATGGTTAAAAAATAACAGTGTAAGTAGGGCTATGCATTCGGTCAAAACTGAACCGACCGAACCGAATAAACCGAACAAACCTAATTTCTTCCGAACCAATCGAACCGACTGAAATTTTTAAAAAACCCGAAATAACTGAACCGATATAATTTCGGTTAATTCGGTTTTAAACCGAAATAACCAAATTTATTTTATTTAAAAAACTCATGAACCGCTTACCATCTCTGACAAGAACGATCTCTCTACAACGATCTCTCTACCAACCGAACAAAATAGTCATCAGGAATCTCCTTACACCGCTCTCTCAGTTCCTTAACCTCTTCATTGAACCCCTCTGATGAAGGATCTGGAAGAAAATCTTGTGGCTGCCAACATTTCTCAATAGGCTTCAAATGCACCAATATGTTTTCCTCTGCCCAACCTTCCAATGATTAAAAAATTTCAATCTTCTGAGGAGGCAAGGAATGAGCGATCTGGACATGCACCGCGCGAGGAATGAAGAGTTTTTTGGGCGTCTCCACCCTAGAGGAACAACTCAAGCTCAGAAAATGTACATAATTGGCAGGAGATCATATGTAAACCATCATAGATTAAGTTTTCATGGATGAACAAGATTAAAATGACAATCTCCACAGATTCAGCCTTCAGCTGGTAACTTTAGAAGGTCATATGCAACGACCAATTTCTCACTATGGGTAGACAAGACATACTCTTTTTGCTCAATCTTAATTATATCTTCAGTTTTAAAATGATCAAAAATATACCTTTTAAAAATCATGTATAATTTTTCCCCAATCAATAAAATATAAAAATTTATAATCAAGTAGAGATAAAATAAGATTATCTTAGTAATGAACTGAGAACATGTCTGAATATTACCAAATTTGCTGGATAATTAGAGTCATGATAAGGAAATCAAGCTCACTTCATGCAGAAATAAAAAAACTAGTTTTCACAACTTGTTATGTTCACAACAGCCAAGACAATACAGATTACACTTTTCTTATCAAAAGATAGTTTCTTATCCAACTTAAATTGAGTAGAAGCATTGGAGGGCTTAACCTTCAGTCACTCCTTCAGCATCGTAAGCAGTCGAAGATGATGCATATATTTTTCTAAAGAAATGAAAAGGAAAAAAGAAAACATTTAGAACGATAACAAAGCATCTTGAATTTGTGTTGGCAGTTTAATGATAAGCAAGCTCAATTTAGAAGTGGTTAGAATTTGTATAATAGCAAATGTTGGGAGGAGTTAAACCTTTCATGATGACTCGTGGTCATGACACAAAATATCACCATGAAACTAGCAAAATTTAGTGCATCATAACCTAATTATAGGATATAAAAAAAATAATGAAGAAATTAATATAATCTAGATAAATTTCTCCTATTTATAAGTTTGATTATAAGTAAATAAAAAAAGAGACAATTCTCTTTTAGGAAGCAAAAAAAAAACATACACTTTAACATTTTGTCCACCAGCAGTTTCCTCCAAAAATCTGTGGATAAAACATAGAACCATAGACATAAGGTATTTAGTAGACAAAATATGGAATTTTATATGGGATTGCAATTTGCAATATGAGATTTAGTAGACAAAATATGGGATTCAATTAGAAATTGAATTTTACATTGCAATATGAGAATAGATATGCTAATTGTAAATCATGAAAAAACAGAACTAATATCATATTACCATAGTAGACATAACATACCATTGATTATTATGTCATTCATTCATGCGTCGGTATTGTCGAAGAAGACGAATCTAGTATAATATTTGAAAATTCTGACAAAAAAATATAAGTTAAATAAATAAATACTTTATTAGTTTATAATTATAAATAAAAATCTAATTCTATTTTTCTTAAAAATAAAAACTTACCGCTTTCAATTTTTTCCACATCTTCTAGAATTTCTTCAATGTTGAGTGGTTTCAAACTTAACCGAAGTCAATCTTAAGTACAAATAAGACTTTCTACCACCCTAGGAGTCAATGAACTCCTAAAATAATCAAGTATCAGTACTGAAAGCAGATTCTGAAGCAACTGTTGATATTGGAATAGCTAATACATCACGAGCAATTTGAGCAAGTATAGGAAATCTGTGACAATTTTGCTTCCACCATCCCAAAATGTCAAAAATATCAGAATACTCTTCAATTATTTCATTAAGATACTTGTCTAATTCTGACATGTTTGTTAGGATCGTCGTACTCGGCTAGAGAGGGGGGGTGTGAATAGCCGCCCCAAATTCTTCGCATTTCTTCCTACGATTAGGGTTAGCGCAGCGGAAATGAAACCGTAGAAACGAAAAGGAAGAAGACAAACCTCAAACTCGATGGATGTAACGAGGTTTGGAGGTGATATTCCTACTCCTCGGCGTGTCCGTAAGGTGGACGAGCCCTATTAATCCGTCGGTGGATGAGTCCCCGGAGAACCGGCTAATAAATACTCCTTGTGGGTGGAGAAACCTCGCCACAATAGCTTGCAACAGCAATATGGAAATACAAAGAAGAGCAAGAACAAAATACACAATGAATGTACAAATACTCGCTTGCCTTCTCGTTGACTGAAGTCCCGGATGAAGCACCAACTTCACGGACAAATGCCAACAAGCAACTCAGTCGAAGAAGTTCACACGAAGCTTCGGAGCTCAGCAAAGCTCAAGAGCACAGCTTTCAGAAGAACAGCAGCTCAGTTCAGAGGAGCAGCCCTCGATCTCCTTTTATAACCTCTGATATCCTGAGCCAACCTGCGAACCTGCAAGCAAAAAGGCCAGAACATAGAAGCCCGAAATAATCTAGCCGTTGAGTCACAACGGCTAGGCCTGGACCGATCAGGCTCCACCCTGATCGGTCCAGGGTTCTTCTGATCGGTCATGGAGACCGATCAGGCTCTATGCTGATCGGTCCCCAGACCGATCAGAATGCTTTCACAGAGAGTTGCCCAACTCCCTGCTCACAGAGGCACACTGATCGCTTTCTGATCGGTCTCCAGACCGATCAGGAAACCACAGTATCAGTGGATCGGTCACCAGACCGATCCAGGTCTTGGTTTTTGCCCAAACCAAGTCCAAACCAATATCCGGTCAACCTTGACCTCTTGGTACATCATGCTTAGCATCCGGTCACTCCCTTGACCTGCTAAGACTCCCCACCAAGTGTCCGGTCAATCCC
The DNA here is from genome assembly GCF_018446385.1 of Zingiber officinale. Lineage (NCBI taxonomy): Eukaryota > Viridiplantae > Streptophyta > Magnoliopsida > Zingiberales > Zingiberaceae > Zingiber > Zingiber officinale. Next base: position 118,419,089 of record NC_055992.1, read on the forward strand.
TTTGACCCACTTGGACTTTTCTCTTCGTGTCAAGTATCCGGTCACTCCCTTGACCTACTTGACCTTCTCAACACCAGATGTCCGATCACCCTTGATCCATCTGGATTTTCCCTTGCCCGGCTTCACTCACCAGGACTTTCACCTAGCTTCACTCACTAGGGTTTTCACCTGGCTTCACTCACCAGGATTTCCAATCTGCCCGGCTTCACTCACCAGGACTTTCCAACTGCCTGGCTTCACTCACCAGGACTTTCCCACTGCCTGGCTTCACTCACCAGGACTTTCCCACTGCCTGGCTTCACTCACCAGGACTTTCACCTAGCTTCACTCACTAGGGTTTTCACAACTGCCTGGCTTCACTCACCAAGACTTTCCCACTGCCTGGCTTCACTCACCAGGACTTTCCCACTGCCTGGCTTCACTCACCAGGACTTTCACCTAGCTTCACTCACTAGGGTTTTCACAACTGCCTGGCTTCACTCACCAGAACTTTCCCATCTGCCTGGCTTCACTCACCAGGACTTTCCACATCCGGTCCAGAGAATGAGCTACCGAGCCCTCTCTAACCACAGTTCGGAGAACGAGCTACCGAGCCCTCTCCGACTTCCATCCGGTCCAGAGAACGAGCTCCCGAGCCCTCTCTGACCACAGTCCAGAGAACGAGCTACCGAGCCCTCTCCGACTTCCCATGTGCCAAGCTTCCATACTTGGACTTCTCCGTGCCAAGTCTCCATACTTGGACTTTTCCCGTGCCAAGCTCCCTGCTTGGACTTTTCACCATGCCAAACTCCCTGCTTGGACTTTTCCCATGCCAAGTTCCCTGCTTTGGACTTTTCCCGTGCCAAGCTCCCTGCTTGGACTTTTCCGAGTCAGGTCAACTCACCTCGGGTCAACCAGGTCAACCTTGACCACGGGTTGCACCCACAATCTCCCAAGCTTGTATCCTTGTAAAACATCAAGATACAACTTTTCTGTTCACGTCAAACATTGTCAAACATAACTTGTCAAACATCAAAACACAACTCGAGTCTGGTCAACCAGGTCAACCTTGACCTAAGGTTGCACCAACAATGTTGTCATCACCAAAAACTTGAGCCTTTTGTTTCTTATACTTCTCAATGATATATTGTCTTTTTAAATCCATTTGACTCATATTTGTTGAACCATTATCATTAACTGTTTATGAAATAGATGGAATTCTTGTTGAAGTATTGCATTGAGACTCCATTTTTTCCTTATAATTCTTGTACAAAGCAAATAAAATGTCCTTTACCATCTTTCCTACTCTTGTACCCTCCTCATCTCCATATAATTCAATCAATATAAATTCTACGAAACCCAATTTATGTCTTGGATCAAGCACCACCGCAATATAAATCAACTTATTCATTTTCTTGGGATCTCCCCAATACTTGTCAAATTTATTTTTTATTTTAATTCCCATCGAATACACATCAAGATCATCACTTTCTTGCCACTCCTTCAAGATGGTATGAATATAACTAATCTCATGTGCAAAAGTATTGGATGTGACATACAAAGATCCAGAAACTTTTAATGTTAGCTCATAAAAAACATTCAGTAGAGATGCAAAAAGTCTAATGTTATTCCAATTTACACTTGTTGGCTTCCCATCAAAAGTCTTTAACTCTCTTTTAGGTTTACCATCTGATTCAAACATCATCTCTCCATTTTCATTCAAAACAACAAGCCAATCTGTATATTGAAGATCTAATTTAAAGCATGGATCTTGTTCATCAAACCTATCAAAAGCTCTTTCAAATTTTTGAGCTATATTCAACATCAAGAAAGTTGAATTCCATCTAGTTGGTACATCTAAACATAATGAGTTCTTGCTTTCAATTTTTTCAATCTCTGTACATTCTTTAAACTTGCTTAATCTGGAGGGAGATTGCTTAACATATTTAATTTCATTCCTCACCCTCATGACAGATTGATTTATGTCTTTTAAGCCATCAGAAACAATCAAATTGATTATATGAGCTACACATCTCATATGAATATATTCTCCCTTCAAAATAGTGGAATCCCAATTAATCATTTTTTTTTTGAAACTATTGATAGCAACATCATTTGAACTTGCATTATCAACTGTAATAGTGAAAATTTCATTAATTCCCCAACCCCTCAAGCAATTTTCAATGGCTAAACTAATAGCCTCACCTTTATGACTTGTAATCAGACAAAATTTGAGAATTATTTTCTGTAAATTCCAGTTTGTATCAATAAAATGAGCTGTTAGACACATATAGTTGCTTTTTTGAATAGAAGTCCATGAATTAGTGGTCAAACAAACTCTTTGTGCTGAATCACGCAATAAATTTTTCAATTTTTCCCTTTGAACTGCATATAATTCAATACAATCATGTGCAACCGTCCATCTTGAAGGAATTCGAAATTTTGGACATACCATGGGCATAATTGTTTTAAATCCTTCTCTTTCTACAAATTTGAAAGGGAGTTCATCCATTATAATCATTCTAGCTAATGTTTTTCTAGAAGCATCTTGATTAAATTTCCAAGAAGTCAGAGACACCTCACCCTCTCTTGAACCTACTTGTAAACTTAACTGCGCTTGAGCTGTTTCAATAGCATGAGGGTGTTTTTTACATGAGGTGATATGAGATCTCAAACTTGTAGTTCCATTCTTGTATGGATCACAAAAAAACTCTTTATCACAATATTTGCATTTAGCTTTTATCTCTGATTCAGCATTAGTAAACTTTTCGAAATGATCCCAAACTTCACTTCTTGGTTTAATTGTTTTTCTCTTGGTTACCTTTCCTTTACAATTTACAGCAGTTTTTTTTCCCACCGAAGGACAGGTATCAGATTGTGGTACCGAACAACTATTACCAACATCCATATTTGCTAAATCTCTTTGCATTGACATCAGACAAATACTGATCTACCTACAACACTATTCAAAATATTACAAGGTGTGATAATTGATAAGACTAATCAAAATATAATAGACTAAAACCAAAAGACAAATATGAAACTAAAAGCATGATTGATACTTATCAGGATATCTAATTCTAAACACTGTTAAATATTTGAGTTCAATAAGGATATACATATGACCAAAACAAAATCAATGCAGAGATTACTATAAAATATTGAGAAGATAGAATCACTACTTACCCACACTAGTTGGCGGTCCCTGTTACTGTGGTGTGAGGACGAGAGGGAGATGGGGATCTGAAGGAATAGACTCTAGTAAATCACTCTTATGAGTTGTGAATCCAAATCTGAATAAAAGCTATGCCTAGGCAAAAGCAACACAATGGCAGTCTTAAGTATCATGTTTTCTCCTCTCTTTTGAGCAGAAGTTATGCCTCTAACCCAAGAACAAACTAACAACAAAATAAAGAACAAAATCAGCAACAAAAAAGCACTTACTATTGTGGTTTGTGGAGATTCCAGGTTCATGGCGAGAGGGAGACCTTGATTGTGAGAGAGACGAGAGTGACTTAAGGAGGGTTGAGGCTGTGAGAGAGCGACGGTAAGAGATCACGGGAGGGGATAACAAACTAACAACAAAATAAAGAACAAAATCAGCAACAGAAAAGCACTTACTATTGTGGTTTGTGGAGATTCCAGGTTCATGGCGAGAGGGAGACCTTGATTGTGAGAGAGACGAGAGCGACTTGAGGAGGGTTGAGGCTGTGAGAGAGCGACGATAAGAGATCACGGGAGGGGATTGAGGCTCGCCGTCGCCGGAGACAAGAACGACGAGGACGGGAGGGATCGAGCAACGGGGAGGGGACGCGAAGTCTTGAAGACGTGAAGTGCGGCAGAAAAGATTTGGGATTTAGGGTTTCTTATATGTGAAGTGCGGCAGAATAGATGTGATTCACGTGAAGTGCGGCGGAAAAAAGTCGCGGATGGTTTCTATAAATTTGATTTTTAAATTATGATTAATATTATTTCGGTTTATTCGGTTTAACTGAATATTGATTTCTAAAACCGAAACCGAACCGATATAACCAAAAATAACTAATTTTTTTAAAGACAAAAACTGAATTACCGAACAGACCGAACCGAATTTATAAATTCGGTCTATTCGGTTGGTTTTTTCGGTTTAACCGAATTTTTGCTCACCTCTAAGTGTAAGGTATCATAGTATGGGTGAAAACCAACTGCATTGTACTGAAGGCAACTGAGTATCACTAGGATCTTATATATTTGTTTGACAAAATTAGATGGCGAGCTAGAGAACTACTGCTTCTCGAGCATATCGTAAGAAAGTGCATTGGAAAAGTAATTACCCACACTTCAAGGGTTTTTTATCATCACTATATTTAAACGACCGGCAGATGGAGATGATCAATGGAAGCTCATTTGCTTGGGTAGTAGTCATGCATGAAATTGTAAATATCCGAAGCCTTATACAAAATATGTTTGACAATTGGGGTGTTAAAGCTAGATGTTTCATCTTTCATGATAAGAAGATTAGCTTTACAAGGAAAGATGTTTCACTGATTCTAGAACTCGTAGACCAAGGCGATATAGAAAATTTGCAGCAGCATGTTGCCACCACTCCACTATTTCTTCAACACTTTAGTAATGTGGAGTGTACACAGAAGGAGTTAGAGAACAAAATGATCAGCCTCAGCAGACAACATTCATCTGCTAAATCTGATACTCTATTTTGCCAATTTTTAATATTGTATTGTCAAGAATACAGATTATTTAGGAAAGCTCTGAGGTGTAAATTATGCCAGCTAGCTGGCTTGGTTATTCTTAGCAAGTTTTGTTATAGGATGTTTTTTGTCTATTTTTTCTGTGATTTCTTTCCTCTAAATCAGTTATTCCAATCCTGATATTGAGCTGTAATTATGCTATAAATTATTATAAATACAATCTCAATAGAAGAGAAGATTATTCCCTCAAGTCATTTCTTTCAAGTTGGTATCAGAGTCATCCTTCCCTGTCTATAAATTTCTTTGTGCCTTAAGCTAAAACCATGTCTGAACACTCTAGAGAATCCACCACTATTCCTCAGTCCTCCTCACATCCTGCCCAGATAACCACCATCAAGCTGAACGACGACAACTTCTTACGATGGTCACAATCAGTGAGAATGTATATTCGGGGCCGAGGAAAGATGGGCTATTTAACGGGTGAAAAGAAAACTCCATCGGAAAAGACCCAATGTATACTACATGGGATGCCAAAAATTCCATGGTAATGACTTGGCTCGTAAATTCCATGGAAGAGGAGATTGGCGCAAATTATATGTGTTTCCCTACAACATATGAATTATGGGAAAACATAAATCAAATGTACTCTAATTTGGGGAATCAGTCCTAAATCATTGAGTTGACTCTCAAACTTGGTGAATTGCGGCAAGGAGAAGAACCGGACACCAATTGTATTTCAACTCCTTAAAGAGGATCTGGCAGGACCTTGATCTCTTTGATGCATATGAGTGGAAGACTATTGAAGATGGACAGTACCACAAGAAAACGGTGGAAGATAGTCGTATCTTCAAATTTTTGGCTGACCTCAATGTTGAGTTCGACGAGGTGAGAGGGAGAATCATCGGTAGGAGACCACTGCCATATCTTGGTGAAGTCTTCTCCGAAGTTAGAAGGGAGGAGAGTCGGAGGAATGTTATGCTTGGCAAGAAAGGATCTACGACTATCATTGAAGGTTCTGCCCTTACCTCTACAGGCCCAAACATACGCAGAGGCACTGTCAATCTACGTAAACCAGAAGAAATATCAGGTCTATGGTGTGACTATTGCAACAAGCCATGTCACACCCGAGAAACCTGCTGGAAAATACATGGCAAACCCGCCAACTTTAAAGGCAAATCAGGGGAGGAAAATGGGCGTATCTTTCCTACTGCGAATGAGGCAATGACTACTACCAGCACTATCACAAAAGAGTATCTAGATCAACTTCTAGCATTGTTAAATTCAAATCCATCATCCAGTACTCCTAATGTTTCTGTGGCGCATACAGGTAACGAAATAATTATTTTTTCGTGTGGTTTCGGAATTTCTGCTCTATGGATAATTGATTCTGGAGCATTTGATCATATGACCAATTCCTTGAAATTGTTAAAATTATACTCACCCTGTCTTGAAAATAAAAAGGTTCAGATTGCAGATGGAAGTTTTTCACCTATTGTCGGAAAAGGTTCAGTCCAAATTTCTGAGAATATAGATCTTAAGTCTGTTCTCTATGTACCTAAACTTACATGTAATCTTCTTTCAGTCAGTAAATTATCCAAGGACTCTAACTGTCGTGTAGTTTTTTGTGACTCTCATTGTACCTTTCAGGACCGGAGCTCGAGGAAGACGATTGACAGTGCTAAAATGGTGAATTGTCTTTACTACTTTGAGGACATTTTACCTAGTAAGAAAATTGTTCAAGGACTTAGTAGTATTAGTTCCCTTTTTGTTTATGATCAAATAATGGTTTAGCATTGTCGTTTGGGCTACCCTAGTTTTTCATATATGAAACATTTATTCCCTGATTTGTTTAAAAATATAAACCCCTTAGATTTTCAATGCGAATGCTGTATTCTTGCAAAAAGTCCTCGTAAAACATATGCCTCTAGACCTTACCTTGAATCAAAACCTTTTTACTTGTTTTACAGTGATGTGTGGGGACCCTCAAAGGTAACTACATCATCGGGACAAAAATGGTTTGTAACCTTCACTGATGACCATACTCGACTCTGTTGGGTATTTTTGATGAGAAACAAAATGAGGTTGAGAAAATTTTTAAAGAATTCTACAATTTGATTGAAAACCAATTTTAAACAAAAATAACATTTTGAGAACAGATAATGGCACAGAATATTTCAATCAATCTGTAGAAACATTTTTGAGACAAAAAGGCATCTTACATCAATCAACCTGTCCTGATACTCCAGAACAAAATGGAGTTTCTGAAAGAAAAATAAGCACTTACTTGAAGTTGCTAGGGTCATAATGTTTTACATGAATATTCCAAAATACTTGTGGGGAGATGCAATTCTAACAGCAACCTATTTGATTAATAGGATGCCTACTAGAGTTTTAAAATACATCACTCCGTTGCAATGTATGAAAAAGTACTTCCCTGAATCTCGCATTAATTCATATTTACCCCTAAAAATATTTGGTTGCACCGCTTATGTACACATACCTAAGAGATCACAGTCAAAATTAGATCCTAGGGCAGAAAAATATATTTTTTTGGGCTATGCTGTAAATCGCAGAGGCTACAAATTCTTCAATCCTCTAAAAAAACGGTTCTTTGTAACAATGGATGCCATTTTCATGGAAACCAAACCATATTTTACCAAGAATTTGATTCAGAGGGAGAATCTAAGGGAACCAAATATTTGGGAAATAACTAAAACTCTTCCAAATTTGGTTATTGACCAGCCTCCAAAATCTCAAAATGAAAATAATGGGGAGTCCAAACCCGTAATTGTCAACCATGAAATTGATCTATCAGAAAAGGAAATACTTTGAAAACCTTTGGTTTATTCTAGGAGAAATGCACTTGGAAGAAGGTAGAGATGAATTAATCATTCCAGCACGAGCCTCATTGGAAGCCCCAGGCAAAGGAACTCTGAATACTCCAGGTACCTCTTTTTCCCCTAACTCACATGAAAACTCCACTTTACCTATTATTCTTGAGCCTACTAGTCCAACCTCAATTGTTCCGCAAGGAAATGACCTTGACAACCTTGACCTTCCCATTGCCTTTCGAAAAGGCACTCGAACCTGTACCAAACATCCCATTGCCAGATACATAACCCATGACCATTTATCCGAAACACATAAGACATTTATTATTAATATTTCAAAACTTGTTGTACCTAGAAACATTCAGGAAGCACTGGAGGACAAGGATTGGAGATTAGCAGTGTTTGAAGAAATGAATGCCTTAAAGAAAAATGGTACTTGGGAAATTGTTGAAGCACCTAAGGAGCAAAAGATAGTAGGGTGCAGATGACTCTTCACTATAAAGAGTAAACCAGATGAGTGTGTAGAGAGATATAAGGTGAGGCTTGTAGCAAAGGGCTTTACGTAGACATATGGAATAGATTACCAAGAAACATTTGCTCCTGTCGCAAAAATTAACTCAATTCGAGTTCTTCTGTCACTTGCGGTCAATCTCAAATGGCCCTTATACCAGCTGGATATTAAAAATACCTTCCTAAATAGAGATCTAAATGAAGAAGTGCTAATGAGTCTCTCTCTGGGTCTTGAAAGAAAGTTCGGAGTCAGAAAGGTGTGAAAACTAAAGAAGGCCTTGTATGGTCTGAAGCAATCCCCAAGGGCATGGTTTGAACGCTTTGGCAAGGTTGTGAAGCGACTTGGTTATGTTCAAAGCCAAGATGATCACACCATGTTTTACAAACACTCAAAGGAAGGTAAAACAACTGTACTTATTATATACGTTGATGATATCATCCTAACAGGGAGTGACTACAAGGAACTTGAAGAACTTAAAGGAAAACTTGCAAAAGAATTTGAAATCAAGGACTTGGAAGTGTTAAAATACTTTCTTGGCATGGACTTCGCAAGGTCCAAGGAAGGTATATTTGTTAACCAACGAAAATATGTCCTTGACTTGCTGACCGAAACTGGTATCCTAGGATGCAAGCCGGCTGAGATGTCTATGGAGCCTTACGTCAAACTACAACCAGCAGCAGCAGAATCAGTAAAGGAAAGGGAGCGCTATCAAAGACTTGTCAGGAGACTGATTTATCTATCACACACTCGACCTGATATAGCATTTCCGATAAGTGTAGTTAGCCAATTCATGCACTCGCCTGGGTCTGAACATTTCGACGTTGTGTATTGGATCCTAAGGTATCTAAAGAGAACACCCGGTAAAGACCTTCTGTTTAAAACCTGGGGGCATCTGCAAGTTGAAGCATACACTGATGCAGACTAGGCAGGAAGTCTAACTGATAGAAGGTCTACTTCGGGATATTGCTCGTTTGTGGGTGGTAATTTGGTCACTTGGAGTAGCAAGAAACAAAATGTGGTAGCTCGAAGCAGTGCAGAGGCTGAGTTTAGAGCCTTAGCTCACGGGATATGTGAAGTTTTGTGGATCAAGAGACTATTATTGGAATTGAAGATATCAGAGTCGGCGTCAATAAAGATGCACTGTGACAACAAAGCAGCAATTTCGATTACACACAATTCAGTACTTCATGATCACACAAAGCATGTGGAAGTTGACAAGCACTTCATCAAAGCAAAAAAAAAAAAACAATCATGTGATTAGTGTGGACTATATCTCTACCATTGAACAGGTAGCTGATCTACTAACAAAGGGGTTATACAAGAGACCGTTTGAGTGTTTAGTAAGTAAGTTGGGTATGAAAGATATCTTTAAACCAGCTTGAGGGGGAGTGTCGAGAATACAGATTATTTAGGAAAGCTTTGAGGTGTAAATTATACCAGCTAGCTGGCTTGGTTATTCTTAGCAAGTTTTGTTATAGGATGGTTTTTGTCTATTTTTTCTGTGATTTCTTTCCTCTAAAACAGTGATTCTAATCCTGATATTGAGCTATAATTATACTGTAAATTATTATAAATACAATCTTAATAGAAGAGAAGATTATTCCCTCAAGTCATTTCTTTCAAGTTGTATTTATTTGTTTTTGTTTTATTTACTACAACTAGCAGTATATCTAGATTACCAGTACAGTTACTAATAGATTGTGTAGATGATTTTGCTAATTTAGGTAGGTATAATTGGTGTAAGGTTGTATATGACTATATGAGCCCACAACTGGGGGCGATTGGTGTGATGCTTTCATAGAGGCCGAAATCAAAGGGCCTTGCGAGAAATAAAGCTCTCATGCTCAAAGGGTTCGCACATCTCCTAGTTGTAAGTGCTTAAATATAATGATAGTCTTATAAGATTTATGTAAAAAATATCTTATTTAAACAATTTTATTATATTGTAGGTATGGATGTGTGAACATGTCAAAATAATGGATCCTTACAGATAGCATGCCCTTCTAAGAATATGCAGATGGAAGTGCTTAGGCTCCCGTGTGAAGACAATAAAGTCTAGGATTGCAAAATTACCTATTGCCAAAATAATTATTGATTGAAGTCCATCGGACCAAGAGACACATTTGTTCTCAAACGATTCCCTAGAAGATGTTGTAGAGCATATAGATCAACAAATTACTGAGGAGTTTTTACAATCAGTTGCTGAGCAACATCCTGAACAAGTTCCTGAGCAATTTCCTGAACAAGCAGCCGATGCTCAGGAAAATCCCCAAGCATGTCCTGAGCAGGAGAAAGAGGCTTGTACAAATTGTCAAACATGGGGGGTCGAAATTATTCATTTGGAGTCTGTAGTTGAGGGCAAGGACTGACTCATTGCTTAGATGGAGGGCAAAATTAGTGAGTTAATTGTTGAGAATAAATTATATGCTAGTGATGCAGAAACTTCATTAGCTTCCAAAGATAAAATAATTGATGAGAATGACAGAATTATAGATGTAAAAGATCAAATTATAGCAGAGCAAGATAGAAAAATTAAAGATCTTCAAAGTCAGTTGCTTGCCAAGGTTATAGTGTCATTACTTGTTAATCGACCATTAACAAGGTCAAAGAGGTGTGCTACAAAGAGAAGGACACCCCTAACTGCCAAAGAGATTAAGGGAGTACCCTTAGCCAAAAGGAGTAAAAGAGTACTTTCCAAGATGAGCATGAGACAGAGATGACCAAGGGCAAAGGAGAGGAAAATGTTCAGCCTCCTGTTAAAGTACAAAAAGCCCTTGTCTCATCTACTGATGTAGCTGCCACATCTTCATCAACTAAACTCTTGTATACGCTTGTCAAACAAAAATCCAAAATCATTAAGGTACAGTTTTGGTTGGTTAAATGTTTTATCTTTTAGTCCGAATTCACATATAATTACTCACACAGAAAAATTGTCTCTATGTATTTGTTCAACAAGTGAAGTCATATTTTAAGAAAACTAAAGATGATGTGGTGGCAGAGGCATTGTTGAAACTGAGTCAGCTAAAGTGAGTCAAATGTTTGTTGAGTTATACACTTAATGTAATATAAATATATGATGAATTATATTAATACTTCTATTGTGAATACAAGGATAAATTACATTGGAATTACCTTCTTATTGTATAGTTAAACAAACATTTCATATTGTCGAATAAAATCAACCATGGCGGATTTAGAAGTTGCTATAACACATATAATTTCTGTAACTGTTCTAATTGTAGCAGCAATAGCCACTATTGATGTAAAACCAAATTTATGGGCATATTTTATTTTTGGTTTATGTAGGGCTACGACAAAGTTAATATGGTCCAATGAAACGATTTTATTGAATATGTCATCTTTCCTGTGTATTTTTGATTGGACTGTTAGTAGAGATGGTGATTAAATAAATACATATGTTGCAATCATTGTAGAGGAGGCCAAATCTTCCGGCATACCTTATTGGTCATCTATATTTTGTCTTACTGGTTTTGCTGTAAGTATAACACCAACTCCTACTACCTAATTTTTTATTCTCCATATATTCCTCTAACAATGTTTGTGTGCATACATAGGATTTGTTTGCAATGGTAAAATATGAGGCATTTGGTCTATCCTTGTCTTTACTATCTGAAGGTGCTGAAATTCCGTTCTGTTTCAATTTCCCTGTACAAAAAAAATTGTACAAGAACATAACTTTTCCTAGCAACCCGCATGTTCGATCAATCATGTGTTTATCAATCAAGCAAGTTCTTGAATGATCAAAACACACCTTGATCGAAGTACAAGATCGCTAGCCTCTTGTATTGGTATTCCAAAAACGATACAAAGAAACTAACTAATTACGCAGCGGAATTAAAGAACTAGTTGTACCTTTTCTTTGTAGCTAAAGACCTCTTGATCTTCTGTCGTATTCCTCTCCTCTTCTTGGACGTCGTGTAAGCGACGATCTACCAAGACAACACCACCCTCCTACTCTTCTCGATTTCCAAACCGCCGGCTACAATAGGAGGCTCTAGGATGAGGCACCTTCTAATTTTCATTCTTCTCTTCTTCCTTTCCTCTTCTTCCTCTTCTCCAACTTCTTTAAGCCGCCGCCCACCAAGGTAGAGGAGGGGGGCGCCGGCCCTAGTTGTGATAGAGGAGGATCGCCGGCCCTTGTTGTGGAGGAGGAGGGGTGTTGGCCACAAGGAAGAGATGTGGCCAGCCCTAGGTGAAGATGTGGCCGACCCTAGCAAGGGAAGAGGGTCGCTGGCCACAAGGAGAGAAGAGGATTATAGAAAATTAGAAAATTATGTTTTAGGAGGCACCACCTACTCCTTTTATAACCTTTGCCGTCGGTTACAAAAAAAGAAAAATAATAGAATTCTATTAAGAAAAAATCTCTCTTTCTATAATAGAAAAAACCAAACCAAGTTAAATTAAACCAAACCAAGTTAAGTTAAACCAAATCAAATTAACTTAAAGCAAACCAAGTTAAGTTAAACCAAACTAAGTTGTGGATGGTGGATGCGAGGCTTTAAATAGAGGCTACAACAGGGACCTAGACGAGGAATTGGTTTAGACATCCTGATGGGCTTGGGCTTCTTGTGTTCGGCCCGAACACCCAACTCAAGTCCATCAATAATAACTCATACCACTAAAGGGTTATTATTGAACTACCGCACCAATCCCATATTATAATATTGGCTCATTCTTATCATGAGTGCATTAATCTCCCCGTGTTTAAGATATCGTATGCTCATTAATTAATTGAGTTACTGACAACCCAATTAATTAACATCTGATTCCAAGAGTAGTACCACTCAACTTTATTATTATGCTGGACTAAGTCCACCTGCAGAGTTTATATGATAATCCTTATGAGCTCTTCAAGGGGACATCATCAGCCTAAATAATTAGGACACAGTTTCTTTCTATAATCAACAACACACCATATAAATAATACTATCTCCCAACTCATCGGGCCTATTGATTTAACGAATAAATCATCATTGATAAGTTAAAGAAATAAATACTAAGTATACGTGCTTGTTATTATATAAGGATTAAGAGGGCGCACATCCATAATAATAGAGGTTATGTTCTTTTATATAGTCAGTACAAATCGAACAACCTCAAATGGTCCTGCTCAATACACACAAAGTGTATTAGTGTAATTTTATAGTCAAGACAGACTAATACCAAATTACACTACAACCGTTCCAATGGTTTGTCCCAATCCATCTTGGTTGTGAGCTACAATTTATAATTTATAAGGAAACGATAACATGATCTTCTGTATGGCACCACACACCATGTTATCTACCATATTAATTAAATGGACAACTGCATTGACATATATAGAAATATAAAATGCAGACATTTGACTAAGGTGATTCTCATTTCAAAATATTTCAAAACAGATGTTCATACAAAAACTAGTCTTATAGTATACATCCCAACAATCTCCCACTTATACTAAAAGACTATGCTGCCATAAATGCTGTCATACATCTGATTCTCATCCCCTCAACATACCTATCAAAAGCTCTCACCTGAAGGGCCTTAGTGAAAGGATCTGCCAGGTTATCTGCTGATGTAATCTTGGCGACAACAACCGCTCCTCGTTTTACAATGTCTCGTATCAGGTGGTACTTATGCTCAATGTGTTTACTTGTCTTATGGGCTCGTGGTTCCTTCGAGTTTGCTACTGCACCACCGTTATCACAATAAATTGTGATAACTTTGGGCAAACCAGGAATTATATCTAAGTCCATCAAGAAGTTTCTGAGTCATACAGCTTCTTTGGTTGTTTCAGAGGCTGCCACATACTCAGCTTTCATGGTGGAGTCTAAAACGTATTTCTGCTTAACACTACTCCGTGCTATAGCTCCACCTCCCAAAGTAAACACATACCCCGAGGTTGATTTACTGCTGTCCCTATCTAATTGGAAGTCCGAATCTGTGTAACCCACAGGGAGCAAATCATCTGCCTAGTAAACCAGCATATAATCTCTAGTCCTTTTCAGGTACTTTAATATATGCTTTACGGCAGTCCAATGTCCCGGTCCTGGGTTACTTTGATATCTGCTAACCATGCCGATGACAAAATAGATATCCGATCTCGTACATAGCATCGAATACATTAGGCTTCCTACAGTCGAAGTATAAAGAACTGCCTTTCTTGGAGTTTTGCATGCTAAAACAAGCTAGGATAGTATCGATGTATGAAGCTTGGGGTAAGCACAACATCCTTTTCTTGCGATACCTTATTACTTTGGTCGTAAGAATATGTCCACATTCTCCCAAGTCTTTCATATCAAACTGCTTGGACAACCATACTCTTACGTCTGACAACACTTTGACATTGTTGCCAATGAGCAAAATATTATCTACGTATAGTACAAGAAATACCACCACGTTTTCATCACTTTTCTTGTATACACAAGACTCTTCGGGACACTGAATGAATCCATAAGACTGGATCACTTCATCAAACCGGATGTTCCATGATCTCGAAGCATGCTTCAGTCCATAAATGGACTGATTGAGCTTACATACAAGATGCTCTTTGTCCTTCACAATGAATCCCTCTGGTCGCACTTTGTCAAGATATTGTATCTTTATCTTGGAGTACTTTATTATATGTCCAGGGATCATCTTCATGTTCACTGGGGATCAAGCCCGAAAACTCTCCCAAAAATATGAATCTATCAGGCTGCCTAACAACCCTCCCACTATGACGAGGAAGGCTAAATCGATTGGGTGATCGATTCAAGCCTTTTCCAGCGAGAGCACAGAGGCGTTCTGAATCGATCAGCCTATCGATTCAAGCCTCCCCAATCGATTGAGATTTGACCATTGCGCAAATAATGAGCTTTGGATGGCTGGGATGGCACAGATCTCACATGGCAATTGATTGGGAGCAAGTACAATCGATTGGAAGCCCTAGAGGCGTATGGTATAAAGTCGTGGCTAGCTTTCTTCTCAGTACAGACTCCTTCCGCTCGAGCGTTCTTCCAGTGCACGTGATCTTTTCCGTTTACTCTCCGCCAATTCTTGGAAGCTCTTGGGGACAAGTGTTGTTTCACTTCCAAGGTTCAAGAGGCGATCTACATCAACAATTTCAAGCAAGAAGAGGTTTTTACTTTGTATTCTTGTATTTTCTTCTTGCGTGTTTGTATCTTGTTGTGTGAGTTTGTATGAGATTTCTCTACATTCGGTAGTTACCGAGAAGGAGTATTTTTATAATGGAGAGCGTGTTGTGTGTGGATCCTTGGATTAGTCATCTATTCTTGAGGTAGATACCAAGTAAATCCTTGTGTTAGCATCATAAAGGTTGCTTCGAGTTCTATCTGCTGCATATTATCATCACGAAGCAAGCAAACTAAGCGCGACGAGCTATTCACCCCCCTCTAACCATAAATCAACCCTAACAAGTGGTATCAGAGCAAGGTCGCTCTTCACTGGAATCATCACCGGAAAGGGCAATGAGCTAGAGGGAGAAGAAGTTGAAGCAAGTTCAACAAAGTCAAAAGACTTCATCAAAGGCTCAACTTTAAATGGAATTCCAAGATGGACTTAGATATGACATAAGGGTACCTCCACGATTCACAATGGCAAGCTTCTATTCTTGAAAATCCAAAATAAAAAATTTCTTCATGATGGAGATAGAGCAATGGTTTGCTCTAATGGAAGGCTTTGAAGCTCCAAAAGATTCAAAAGGTAAAATTTTTAAGAAAAGCAAATGGAGCAAGGAGCAAATTCAAAGGTGCGAGGCAAATGACAAGGTAACTAAATTATTGGTTAGTCTATTGCTAAGCACAATTTTATGTAAGATTGGAGAATTTGAAGATGCCAAGGAGCTATGAAGCAAATTGACTAAAATCCATGAGGTCTCCTCCACTGCATCAAAACAAGAAGAATCCAAAGAGGGTGACTCATTGGATCAAGACCAAGGGGAAGAAGAATCCGAAGTTGAGATGTGCTCAACATTAGAAGAAGAAGAAGAAAATCCATCCTCTAGAGAGCACAAAGACAAAGGCAAAGGAGTATACTCCTTATTTCATGTGCAAGAGGATAAAGATGAAGAGGCATCCACCTCTAGGAACAAGGGGGAGCGTCATTCATTGACACCGGAGAAAGAAGAAGCTTCTACTTCCAGATCAAATGGAGAGGAAGATGGTGCCACCTCCACAAGTCAAGAAAAATCAAATGGAGGATCATGTGCCACACATACAAGCAAATAAGGTATAACTATTTCAATTTTAAATAATAAAAATCACATTACATGTTTTGAGTGTAGGGAAAATGGGCACTACAAGAGTAAGTGTCCTAAATTGGCCAAGAAGAAGGGTCAAGTGACACCTAAGGGCAAGGAGAAGCCTAAGGAGACCACCCCCGTGACAAAGAAGAGTAATGAGCATATAATGTGCTTCTCTTGCAATAAAAAAAGACATTACTGGAGTCAATGTCCTAAGGGGAAGAAACCGACCAAAGCTAAAGGAGGAAGCTCAACTCAAGGGAAAACTCTCAAGAGAAAACCCAAGGTATCATTTATTGAGTCTATTCCTTTAAGTAATGATAAAAAGTATGCTAGGAATAATTTATATCATTTTAATGTTATTTATCATGAAAATAGGAAGTATGATAGAATTAAGGAAAATTATGTAGCTTATCATCCTAAAACCACTCAACCAAATGTTAGAAAGGTAGATAACAATTTAGACAATGATTCTAAAGGTTTTAAATATATGCCTAAGAAAAGGAAAAATCAAGGCTTTAGTGAAAAATCTAAGGTTGAGAAGTTATGGAAAGAAAATCAAGTCTTGAGGTCAAGACTTGATAAATTGGAGAGGACCCTTAGAAAAATCACAAATGAAACACAAGAGTTAAAGAATCATAACCTAGGTTTAGGACAACAAGGGTCATCCAATAGTCATAGAGGTTTGGGATACAAATTTAAAACTAAGTGTTAGTGCGGGTAGCATCAAACGATCGAACCTGTGTTTTGATAATGACAAAGAGTTTAAAGTTAAGCTTACTTGTGGTCTAATAAGTTTGAATGAGCTTGCAGGAAAGTCCTAAGTTGTCTTAGGCAAAAGTCCTGGTTGCGGTTAGGCAAGTGGAAAACCCTAGGGGCAATAACCCTAGGTCCTAGGGGCGATAGCCTTAGGTAATGGAAAGTCCTAACTGCGGTTAGGCAGGTGAAAAACTCTAGGGGGCGGTAACCCTAGGTCCTAGGGGGTGGTAACCCTAGGTTATGAAAAACCCTAGGGGGTGGTAACCCTAGGTCGTAGGGGGTGGTAACTCTAGACAGAAAGTCCAGTCAGTCTAGAGGATCGATCTAGCAACAGGTAAACTCTCTTGAGAGGAGTAGGTGAGGACGTGTTCCCCGACGAGGGAATAGTAGGTATCAGTTCAACCTAGGATTTCCGGAGGAGAAACTCGAAGTCAGAATCGAACAGTCCGATGACTGTCAAATACTTATATTTGTATTTTATTATGCTAACTTTGTTTTGTAGGGTATATGTTGTGTTTGGACTAACATACCTTGCAGGAAAGGTGAATCACAATAAAATTGCTCGGATGAATAGTGTCCGAGGCACCTCTGCGACTGTTGGAGGCACCTCGACCGCCTTAGCTGCAACTACACAGAAAACAAGGCAGAAGGTGCCTTCCAAGGATGCTGAAGGCGCCTTGAACGCTGGATGAAGGGCACCCTCCATGGAGCTTGGAGGCGCCTTCGGGTGGATATGCATCAAACGTCGCGGAGCTTATCGACACAGCTGACTCGGGACTGAAGGCGCCTCCTATGGAGGTTGGAGGTACCCTCAATGGCTTACTTAAGTCTGGTTCAAGCAGAGGTAAAGAGACACTTGATTTCAGCAATCTTTCAACTGCGCACTGCTCAAAGGACGATCCAACAAAGCCGTAACTCGACACCGACAACCGGAAGCCTTAAATTCCCTCTTCTTACTTGTCAGTATACTTTTTATTATTGCATTAAAATTGTACTTCAAGTTGTAATTTTCCGAAGCTATAGTGATTGTCCATCGAAAGCACTCCTAGTGCAGGCCTTGGAGTAGGAATCGCCATAGGCTCCGAACCAAGTAAAATCTTGGTGTTTGTGTTTGATTTTTATTATTCCGCTGTGTATCTTTGATCGATTATTTTAGAACAAATTAGCCACGAGCGCTATTCACCCCCTCTCTAGCGCTTTTCGATCTTACAATTAGTATTAGAGTTAGGCCGCTCTGATTTGGTAAAACCACCAATTAAGCAGGGGGATTATTTTTCAAAAACAAAATTATATATCGTTTTTGCTTAAAAAAGATTTTTATGCCTTTCATTTTTTTCTCCAAAACTATTTTTAAAAATTTTATTTTCATCTTTTCACCATTTATTAGTATTGACAAAATATCAAAATTACCAAAATTTATAATAATATTTTTTTATTAATATTTTATTATTTTTTTCTTGAAATTAGTAAATTGCTAGTTTTATTTTCTCCCGCACTACTAATCCAAGACCAAGTCTTGAACATTCATTATTTTTCTTATTATATATGTGCAAGATTTCTCCTCTTTAATAGCCTACCAAGAAGGCTCCAGCACAGCTCGTCCACCTCTTTTCTCCAGTGAAGATTTCAGATACTGGAAAGACCAGATGGAGCACCAACTGAAAACCCAAGTGGAGATATGGACCATAGTCCAGATCGGATTTATACTCCCCACTGAAGAAGGTGTGTCTATCACCTGTGATAGTGGGATACACAAACAAGGAGAAAAATTGAGGCAGATGCAAAAGTAACATGTACTTTCCTATGCAGATTAACAAATTTAGAGCTTGATCGAGTTGGAAAGTTCAGCAATGCTAGGAGCTTTGGGAGAAGTTGATCAAACTTCATGAGATTCCTTCAGAACCAGAAGACCAAGTCGAACCTGAGTTTGAATCTAAGTATGAATCTCTAGAGTAAACCTCCGAACTTGACTTAGAAGAATTAGATTAGACATATTTTATAGCACTGGTGGCCAAGGAAGAAATAGTTGAATCCGAGTCCAAATTCGAGATGTCAACAATCAAGGGGGAGAATCCTTCATGGATCTAAAAGGTAAAATTATAAATTTCACATAACTTATTTTAAGTGTAGGAAGAGAGGGCACTATAGAAACAAGTGCCCTACTCGTAAGATTCGGCCGGCACAACCGGAGGAGAAGGAGAAATCTATCCGGAAAGGGATGAAGCACATTGAATGATTCAAGTGCAACCAAATGGGTCACTACAAAAGTCAATGTCCAGAAAGAAGACCCAAGAATCCAGGAGGAGAAATCAAGGTAAGTAAATTTACATTATATGAAAATTCAATTTTTGCAACACATGTATGCACCCTAACTAATCGTGCTTACTCTAGTTTAAATTTCTCTTCTAAATTAGATATGCATGCTAATAATGCAATAAATAAAGTTAATTCAAATAAGAATAACTCAAAATTGTTTAATAAAAATAAAAAATTAACTCTTAGAAAATTAGAAAAATATAATAATATTTTAAAAGGTAAAATTGATAAATTAGAAAAGATTGTTAATAATTTAACCAAATCATAAAATCTAGACATGGATTACAAGTCTAAGGTGAAACTTAAACTCTACAAACCAAACTATAATCAAGTGCCTTTTAATTATGAAACCAATCAATAAATACTAAATTAATCGATAAACTTAAAACTCAACATAAAAGTTAACTTAAAATTGTAATTTGTTAACTTAACTAATAAATGCTTGATTGGTTTGATCCATGCATAATATTGATAAAACTCATTCATTATTACTAATTGCTTAATCTAGATTAGGATAGATAAGGATTTATGCTTGATTCACACTTGACTAGTTAGACCGAGGAGTTTCATAAAGGAAATTAAATATCCAATTTCTTGAAAGGCTTTGTCAAAAAGTGGTTGATGATCTCATACCCAAAAAGGTCTAGTGCCTCGTCACAGTCTGGAAGTCAATTATTAAAATAAATATTTGATTGACTAACTGTAAAACCTTACTCTAACTCAATTGTAAATCAATCCTTAAATTGGAATTTGAATTGAAGATAACATTAACCATCTCACAAAATCCTATAAGGTTCCCTGATTGATAATTTAGAAAAAGGCTGAGATGAATCCATATTTAAAATATAAAGTAGTTAACCAAACCAAAATTAATTAAAATTAATTTAATTAAGTTAACTTAATTAATTTCAAAATCTTAATTTCAAATTCTAATTAATTTTAAAATCTTAATTAATCTTAATTTCAAATTCTAATTAATCTCAAAATCTTAATTAATCTTAATTTCAAAATATTATTTAATTAATTTCAAAATCATTTAAAATCATAATTAATTTCAAAATCGTAATTAATCTCAAAATTAATTTTAAATCATAATGAATTTCAAAAATCTTAATTATTTTATTATTAATTTTTAAATCATAATTAAATTTCAAATTATTAATTCTTAGATTTTCAAAATCTTAATTATTTTTAAATGATAATTATTTTCAAATCATAATTACTTTCAAAATGTTAATTATTTTCAAATCATAATTAAATGTTAATTAATTTCAAATCATAATTAATTTCAATTAATTTTAAACTTCTTAATCAAAGTAAATTATTTTCAAATGATTTAATTTTCTTAATCATAATTATTTTTAAATATTGTTTAAAAAGTTTTAAAATTCAAAATTTAATTATTCAAATGTATATATTTTCAAATTCAAATTTAATTATTCTGAAACTCAAATTTAAAATACTTTTGTCTTCGACATTTTGAAATCTTCAAATTTAAACTTATATTTTAAAATATCAAATTTAGTACTTTTAAAATCCAAATTTAACTTAAATTATTTTTTGAAATATACTTCAATATCATAAATATTTTTCAAAGTTAAAGATAAAATCAACTTAACTTAATTCCGTCTCACACATACTCATAAGCTGAACATGTTTGACAACATAAAATGAGTGAGATGGAAAATCAGAAAAATAAATAATAACTTTTATGTTTTTGATTTACATGTTTGTGTTAGTTAGAGCCCTAGAGCTAATCATTTGATGATTGTATGGACTCATTGTATCATATTCTTGTATATTAATAAAGGCATTTGTTTGGTTATTATACTTATTTGTATTAGTGCCAAATAGACTAAGTATAATAGCGTCCTTGAGTAGAAGGTTCATACCTATATCAATCGATTAGTTGAATCGATAGTGAGATGATATAGGGAACACTACTCTAAATCATTCCTAGTCGAGTATTAACATTCAGGGACAATGTTAATGCAATAAGACTAGCATGTAGGTCAGCTCGATGACTTGATCTCACAAGTCATGGATATAGAGATATCATGATGACACATGGGTATACATTGGAGAATGTATACTGAATGACCCGCCATGAGAAAGTATCATGGATCGTTATATGAGTGTCATATACTTTCTCATGTGGCTATTAGTATGACTATTAGTCCTTAGACCTGAAGTCACCATGGATCCCTACATAAGGAGTTATGTACTTTGGTTTCGTCAAACGTCACCCGTAACTGGGTGGACTATAAAGGCTATTACTGGGTATATAACGAATTATGTAGAGGGATGTGAGTGATGTAGATGGGATCTATCCCTCCCATATGATGGGAGCGACATCGGTATTCTTGATAGAGTGAGACCACTAAGTGCATGGCCATGCCCAAATGAGTCAACATGAGATGTTGAGCTCATTTGATCGAGTGAGTCTACTTGGAGTTCAAGATTTAGATTGATTAGAGGATGACACGGTCTATGCCTCATATTGATCAATCTAGATGTCTAGGATAGAAGGACAATGCCATATATTTTGTGAGGAGTCACAATTGGTAGTCACAAGGTGATGTCGGATCTCGACATTCTTGTAACTTGGGTAGTAATGATGTGTTGCTAGATACCGCTCATTACTAATGCTCCTAAATGGGTTTAGGGCATTGCCAACGTTACAAGAACCTATAGGGTCACACACTAAGGACAATTAGATGGAGATTTGATTCATATGATGAACCAAGAGGATTAGATTCATTTGATGAATCACATTGGATTAAGAGTAATCCAAATTGGGCTAATTGAGTTGAACTCAAGTTGATTCATGTATTCAATGAGTCTAATTTAGATTATGACTCATTAAATCAACTTAATTTAATGAATTAGATTCATTATATTAAGTTGGCTTGAATCATATGGTTAGATTAGATCAACCATGAGAGAGATTTGATCAAGTTTGACTTGATTTGAGAGGAAGAGGAAAAGTCATGTTTGACTTGACTTTTTGCCACATCACTAGTGAGTTGGCAAGATGTGGACCAATAGGATTGCTCCACATCATCAATGTGTGCCACCTCATGGAGGTTACAAGCCTCCATAGCATTTAATGTGGCCGGCCCACATTAAATGAGGAGGTTACACTTGTTGCCATGTCATTTAGTGAGGTGGCAAGATGTGGACCAATAGTGTTGATCCACATCATCTTAGAGTGCCACCTCATGGGGGTTACAAATCTTAATGGTCTCCACATTAATTGGAATTAATGTGGGGGTTACATCTCCTAGAGTGGCCGGCCACTTGATGGCTAAGAGGTTTTTTTGAATTTCCTCTCATTGATTGATTCATTCACTCTTCTTCTCCCTTGGGTGCTCTCTCTTCTCCTTCTCCCATTCCTTGGCCGAACACTCCATTGGTGCTAGCACACCTTGTGTTTTGGTCATCTCCTTCTACTTGTGTCCGTGTGGATACATATAGAGGTTGTCTACTTTGACAACTAGAGATCCGGCGACATCTTGGACAAGCGGGAACGCGAAGGGCTTCGCTACAAGGGTAATGATCTTAACTTTAGTGTAGATCTAAAGGTTTTACAAACTCGTACAAGAAAAAGGTTTTTCGAAAATTTTGTTTACGAATCTTTGCACGAGATCCATGGCTTTGGGTGACTCGGGGTTTCCGCGACGCGAAAAAGCGGTTTTCGCGGCCCGAAGAACCCAACAGTTTGGACTCTAGGATTCCCAACCTAAAATCACTTAATTAAATTTTTGGCAGTAATTAAGGGAGAGTGAAAGGAAGGTTAAGATATTAATTTTTATTTTGTTAAACATTGTTTTTAAAAGTTAAACTTTTCAAAAATTTAAAATATTCTGAAAGAGGAAGCTTAATTTTTTAAATTATTTTTGAAAAAATAATTATTTTTGAAAAGACAGAAATTAAGTATTTGCTAAAGTATTTTTAGTATTTTTCAAAGAAATCATTTACTTAGCTAAGTATTTTTATAAGAAAATATTTTTAAATCTAAGGTTTTATCAAAATATTTTTAAAGCTAAAGTTTTTATCAATTTTTTTTTTAAAAAGCTAAGCTTTTATGAGTTTTTTTTAAAAAAAAACTAAGCAATTAACTCAGTTTTGATCAAATCTTTTAAACTAAGTTTTTATTAAAATCTTTTTTAAGTTGAGTACTTTTAACTAAGTTTTTTTTCAAAACTTTTATAAAGCTAAGTATTAAAACTAAGTGTTTATCAAAGTAATTATTTTCAAAGCTAAAATTAACCAAAGTTTTTTTTTTTGGAAAAAGCTAAGTACTTTCAAAGATTTCTAAATTCGCTAAGTGCTTAACTATGTTGTTTATTTAAAAATTCTTTAAAGCTAAGAACTTACCTATGCTTTTCATCAAAATCCTTTTAAAACTAAGCTTTTAGAGCTATGTATTATTACAAGGAATTATTGTCAAAGCTTAAATTTAATAAAATTTTGTTGACAAAGCTAAGTCTCTATGGAAATACTAAGTTTTTATTATCACAAATTCTTACTTATCCTAGTATTTTTCTTAAAAATACTAAGTTTTTGAAAATTGCTTAGTGTTTTTTTTATATATATGACAAAGGGGGAGAGAGAAGTGAAAGTTAATTAATTAAGGGGAGCTAAAATTAAGTGGCTAAGGGGGGAGCTAACAAATTATTCCATGTTGAATGAATTTCTTAACTTAGTCTAAACGTTGCATTTCTTATTATTGCATTTCTTTTATAAATTATTACTATATGTTTTACTTAACTTTGAATTGTGTTGTCATAATAAAAAAGGGGGAGATTGTTGGTACGGGTAGCATCAGATGATCGAACCTGGTTTTGATAATGACAAAAGGTTCAAAGTTAAGGTTACTTGCGCTCTGATAAGTTTGAATGAGCTTGCAAGAAAATCCTAAGTTGTTTTAGGCAAAAGTCCTAGCTGCGGTTGGACAGGTGGAAAACTCTAAGTGATGGTAACCCTAGGTCCTAAGGGGTGATAACCCTAGGCTGTGGAAAACCCTAGGGGCGATAACCCTAGGTCCTAGGGGGTGGTAACCCTAGTTATGAAAAATCCTAAGGGTGGTAACCCTATGTCCTAGGGGGTGGTAACCCTAGGCAGAAAGTCCAGTCGATCTGGAGGATCGATCTGGCAACAGGTAAACTCTCCTGAGAGGAGTAGGTGAGGACGCGTTTCCCGACGAGGGAACAGTAGGCGTCAGTTAGACGTAGGGTTTCGGGAGGAGAGACTCGAAGTCAGAACCAGATAGTCTGATGACTATTAAATACTTATATTTGTTTTTTATTGTGCTAACTTTATTTTGTAGGGTATATGTTGTGTTTGGACTAACATACCTTGCATGAAAGGTGAATCACAATAAAATTGCTCGGATGAACAATGTCCGAGGCGCCTCCGCAGTTGTTGGAGGCGCCTTGGCTGTAACTGCACAGGAAGCAAGGCAGAAGGTGCCTTCCAAGGATGCTGAAGGCATCTTGAACACTGGATGGAGGGCGCCCTCCATGGAGCTTGAAGGCGCCTTCGGGTGGATAAGTAGCGAACGCCGCGGAGCTTATCGACGCGACTGACTTGGGACTGAAGGCGCCTCCTGTGGAGGTTGGAGGCGCCCTCAATGGCTTACTTATGCCTGGTTCAAGCAGAGGCAAAGAGACACTTGATTTTAGTAATCTTTCAACTACGCACTACTCAAAGGACGATCCAACAAAGCCATAACTCGACTCCGACAACCGGAAGCCTTAAATTTCCTCTTCTTACTTGTTGGTATACTTTTTATTATTGCATTAAAATCTTGGTGTTTGTGTTTGATTTTTATTATTTCGCTGCGTATCTTTGATTGATTATTTCAGAACGAATTAGCCACGAGTACTATTCACCCCCCCCTCTAGCGCTTTTTGATCCTACACCAAGAAGGATGTGGCTTCATTACATAGGGTTTCATATAGTTATGAGGAACCAACCCTAGCTCTAGGGGTCAAGTTAAAGATACAAGGGAAGCTATCCCTAGAAGTATTTTTGCCAAGACCAATATGACTAAGACTTCTAAGAAGTCAAAGAAAGTCACCAAGATGGTCACAAGGGAAGATATCCCTAGAGTTGACCTAAGTGAGTCAAGTGTGACCTAGGCTTCTAAGAAGCTTATGAAGGTATTTAGGGAAGTCATCCCTAGTGAATACCTAAAGCGTCCAAGGAGTATCAATAGGCTTTGGGTTCCAAGGATCATATTCTCTACACCCTAGATGGGTTTAGAGAGTGTCAACTCTAAATGAGTGGGGTGGTTAATCCAACCTTGATAAATTAAGTTGACACTCGGAGGCATTTTCAAGATTTTTGTTAACCTTTAAAAATAAAAAGAATTAATTGTTTACTCTTTGGAAGAGTAAAATGTGCCAAAATTTGAGGAATTAGATTTAATTTATAATTGGTACAAATGAGGAAAACCAAAAGAAATGCCAAGTTGGGAGTTTGACATTCTCTTATGAAAATAGGCACAACCTAGGATGATTTCATTTAATTTAGCTAAGGATTAAAGATACTTAGATACATTATCTAGGTATATTTTATTTATGCTAATTGTCATGATTGTTTGTCCATCATATGCCATGACATCATTTGTTGCATTCATGTTTATTATGAAAAATACAACAAAAATATCATGTCATGTCATACATACATCATGTAGCTATATTATTTTTCTTTTGAAAATTACTTATTTTGATGTATGTCATAAAATCATCATGCATTATTTTAAATTCCTTATAATTAAGGACAATGACATTTACTAACAAGCGACATCCTAGATGGATGATCATAATTTAAAATGCCTAGATAGATATGCATGATCCCTAGTTTAGGGCAAAACAAAATTCTACATCTCACAAAGACTATAAGTTGACTTGTATGTGTTTTAGTACACATTAGATACAAGTGAGATGTTAGGATGATGAACAAGACTCAAGATGTTGATTTAGTGCATCTATTTGAGTTTTGATTTTATTAAAACACATAGTTATATGTACTCCAATCATTGGAAAAGCTAATGTACAAGTCATGTGCACTGAGCCTAAAGAATATGATTCTAAATTGGTTTTGAAAATTATTTTAAAATATACTTTGAAAAACCTTGGTGAAGGCTATCTTTTTATAGTAATCATCATTGAAAAGTTAGACACAAAACTTGGAAGAAACATTGAAGTTTTTACAAGTTTCCAATATTGTGTCAATCTTTGAAAATAAGATGTATTTTCTTAGAAAACTATTTTCCATGATAGTCTATATCCTAAATAATGTCTATAAGAATTTTCATAATTTTTAAAATTTTATAGAATTTTTAAGGTATTTCTGAATTTCGCTGGAATTGGATTTCAGGGAATCAGAGATTTAATCGATCAGCCGATCGATTGGAGCATCTCAATCGATCGCCGATCAATTGAGATGGGATTTCTCCCAAGCAGAAGTTCGCAGAATCGATCTGCCAATCGATTTAACACTACTGAATTGATCGATCGATCGATCGATTCAAGTTGTTTCTCCGCGAACAAAAGCTCGCGGAATCGTTTAGTGGATCGATTGAAATGACTTCAATCGATTGAGTCCCAACCCCAATCGATTGAAAAGGTTGATTTTAGCTGCACAAGTCTGATTTTAGTACTTTAAGCCATTTTTAGTCTCGTTAACTATTCCTAAACCCTTGGAATATATTTATATACATTTAAGGGTGATATTTTTGTTGAAACAAAAATGGTTTGGTTAAAAGTAGACTAAGTTGAAGTTTAGGTTGAAGTTTGCATTCAAATATTGATACTTGAACCTCAAAACTTCCAGTTTTTGATTTTCTAAATGTTTAGGGATTCCAAGTCATTGTTGGTGTAATGATAGAAGTTTGGAGCATGCATTTAGGGGGAGTCACTCTTTAAGGACATGAATTTTTTTTTAATACCTTGGAAGGTGGTTAAACCTTCGTTAGACAAAATACTCTAGGATGAGCATTGTGAGGTGGATTAATGCTTAAGGATGAGCATTTGATACAATGAAGGGTATGAGACATTCATTGTAGTGTTGTGAACACCATGTGAGGTTGTGAACAATGTATGAATAACTTTTTAGGGGAAGAGTTTTTGATATGTGCTAAAAGGGGAGAATGTAGGATTTAAGTTAGACCTTCATTATCCAAAGGGAGAGTTTACCCTCTAGGAAAGGAAGAGAATGAAGAAAACTCTCATTCATGATTTGACATAAAGAAGAAGTTGAGGTTATGGGATTAGCTTAACTTAAAGGTATTGTCAAACATCAAAAAGGGGAGATTGTTGGTGCAATATCCCTGGGTTAGGGTTGACCAAGTTGACTAAGCTTGAGTTAGCTCAAGTTTGAGTCTTGATGTATGAGTTTTGATGTTTGACAATATATGGAGATTACAGGTGCAATCGTCCAATTGGGGAGATTATTGGTGCAATTCCCCTCTGGTCAAGGGTTTGACCAGTTTGATATGAAGAAGAGCCAAGTAAGTCAAGGTTGACAGATTACATGACTGGGAAACCCCTAACTAGAGGTTAGGTAAAGGCAAGTCCAACAGGAAGGTTGATAGAAAGAAAAATTCAAGTGGGTCAGTGTTAACCGGACACTTGGTGGTGAAAGTCCCGGTGAGTGAAGCCGGGCAGTGGAAAAATTCTGGTGAGTGAAGCCAGGTGAAAATCCTAGTCAGTGAAGCTAGGTGAAAGTCCTGGTGAGTGAAGTCAGGCAGGTGAAAGTCCCGATGAGTGAAGCCGGGTAGATGAAAGTCTTGGTGAGTGAAGCCAAGCAGATGAAAAGTTCTAGTGAGTGAAGCTAGGTAGATAGAAAGACCTGGTGAGTGAAGCCAAACATGTCGAAATCCAGGTGGGTCAAGATTGACCGAACACCTAGTGTTGGGAAGTGTAAGTAGGTCAAAGGAGTGACCGGATCCTTGGCACAAGGAAATCCATATGGGTCAACGATGACCAGACATATGGTGGAAGGAAGTCTAAGTGGGTCATGGAGAACCGATCACTTGACACAAGGAGAAAAGTCCAAGTAAATCAAAGGATTGATCAGACACTTGGTGAAAAAGTCCGAGCAAGTCAATGTTGATCGGATGCTAGGCATGAGGAGTTCCAACAGGTCATGGTTGACCGGATGTTGATTTGGTAACTCCATGAGCTTGAGTTAAGCAAGTCAAGGGAGGTTAATAGATCAACCGATCGATTGAACCGAAGCCCAATCGATTAGCTGATCAATTGGAAGAGTGATGTGATAAATAGCAACCTAATTGATAGGTCGATCGATTGGATCCAATCACGAGCACATAAGCATCCCCAATCGATCAACCGATTGATTAGGCACCGCCAATCGATCAATTAATCGATTGGGACTGGAATTCTCGCGCGACACGAGTAGGGCTGTGCAAAAAAATCGGCAAACCGAAAACCGGACTTAAACCGGTAGTTTACCGGTTCCGGTTAACCGGTTAACCGGTTTTAACCGGTTCCGGTTAACCGGTTAACCGGTTCGGTTTTCGGTTTAATATTTTTTAAACCGGTTAAACCGGTAAACCGGTTAATCTGGGACTAATAATAAGTGATAAATAAATCACGTTGACTGATTAATGTTTTATGCATTTTCTTTTTACTAATTAATCACGTTGCATGTTTGCCAACACTCTCAAACACCTAGCAAAGTTTGCTGTTACAATATATATTAAAAATAAATAAATAAATAAAATTTCTAATGCTTGTAGTTCCTTTAGGTGGGACGTCGAAGGCTCAAAGCCAATATCCCTTGACACCTCAACCTCACTAATGAATTTTCTAACCCATTTGGTCATTTGGACGCTCGAGTTCACACATGGCTCAGTTATTGAGCATCACACACATGGCTCGAGTACACCTTAAGCTCAGTGCCCCACTGCCCCTTCCTCACCAGCGACGGTGAAGAGCAGACAATGTTGAGAGCCCTCCCCACTCTCCTCGCCGTTGCCGTCGTGTTGATTTTGGTGGTCGGCGAGGCTCCGTTGGCACGCAGCTACAACATCACCAAGATCCTAGCAGCTCACCCAGAGTTCTCCACCTTTAACCACTACCTCACCGTTACTAGGCTGGCAAATGAAATCAACTGCCGGCAGACCATTACCCTCCTTGCTGTGGATAAATCCTGCATGGCTGACCTCCTTGCGAAGCATTTCTCCATCCTCACCATCCGAAATGTTCTTGCCCTCCACATTCTCACTGGTTACTACGGTCTACGGGTCCAAGAAACTCCATCAGCTCACGTCCACTGCTTGTCGGTTGGGCTTTAGTCCACTTAGTTGGGCTAGGCTTTAATCCACTTAGTGGCACTTAACAAGACTACCGGTTCTCGGTTGGAACCGGTTCAACCGGAACCGGTAGAACCGGTAATAATACCGGTTGGTTAACCGGTTGTCTATAAAATACGGTTAACCGGAATTAACCGGAACCGATAAACCGATAAACCGGTTAACCGACCGGTTGAACAGGCCTAGACACGAGGAAGGCTGAATCAATCAGGTGATCGATTCAGGCCTTTTCCAGCGAGAGCACAGAGATGCTCTGAATCGATCAACCGATCGATTCAAGCCTCCCCAATCGATTAGGATATGATCGTTGCATAGGTAGTGAGGTTTGGACGGCTAGGATGGCGCGGATCTCACTTGGTAATCGATTGGGAGCAAGCACAATTGATTGGAAGCCCTAGAGGCGCATGGTATAAAGCTTTGACGAGATTTCTTCTCGGTACAGACTCCTTTCACTCGAGTCTTCTTCCAGTGCACGCGATCTTCTTCGCTTACTCTCCGCCAGTTCTTGGAAGCTCTTGGGGATAAGTGTTGCTGTACTTCCAAGATTCAAGAGGCGATTTGCATCAACAAGGCCAAGCAAGAAGAGGTTTTTACTTTGTATTCTTGTATTTTCTTCTTGCATGTGTTGTATCTTGTTGTGTGAGTTTGTATGAGGTTTCTACACCTTCAGTAGTTATCGAGAAGGAATATTTTTCATAGTGGAGAGTGTGTCGTGTGTGGATCCTTGGATTAGTCACCTCTTCTTGAGGTGGTTATCAAGTAAATCCTTGTGTTAGCGTTGTAAGGGTTGCTTCGAGTTCTATCCGCTACATATCATTATCATAAAGCAAGCAAACCAAGCACGACGAGCTATTCATCCCCCCCCCCCCCTCCCCCTTTCTAGTTACAAATCGACTCTAACAAATATAACCCTAAAACTATTGAAATCTTATGTAGGCATGCCACTAGAAAATTTCAAGAAAAAGGACATTTAACTTCACTAGATTTTGAAATATTAGCTATTATTTATTGTCTAGAAGCCTTCAGATTATTCATTTGCAATAAACAAGAAATTACTATTAGAATAGACTGTGAAGCTATAATTAAATACAGTCAGCAAACTAAAGGATTACGAAAAAGATTAAGTACTAAAAGATTGTTAAAATTCACTAATACCATTATTGATAAAGGATTATGTATTCACTGGGAACATATAAAAGGAATTAACAATTCCTTACCTAATACTTTATCCCGTTTATTACACTGATAGTCCTTTCTTTTAGATAATGGATAGACCGAGGAAGGTACGAACATCATTTGCTACTAAAACATTAAGATTTGGAAATCAAGAATTACAACAGTTCACACAACATGAAGATCAATTCTACTCTATATTCAGAGACAAGTTAGACCACATACAACATTATCTTATTGATAACATTTGGCATATTCCAACCATTCCTAACAGTTCTGGACATAAGATAGCAGTTATCACTGCTTTAACAAATTATTTTTTAATAACGATACAAAAGCCAGCAGGCAAGAAATTCTCTTGTTATGTCATCTTCTCTGGACCACAAGCTGGGGTATCTGCTATTTGGGAAGAAACAAATTTGGCCATACAAGGTCTAGAACATTCTTTCTTCAAAAGATATTATTCACTTGAAGAGGCTTTTAATGCTGCCAGAACCCAACTTGGTGCTAATTTTTTTATTAGCACTTTATTAAAAACAACAACACTGATGACAAACCCAGCTAGTGTTGGACCGTGAGATTCGATAAAGGGGGGTGAATATCGAAAAACAAAATCGTTCGAGTATAAACACAGCGGAAATGAAAGGACAATGCTAACACAAGCTGGTTTTACTTGGTTCAGAGCCTGTTTCGACTCCTACTCCAAGGCCCTCACACAAGGGTGCTTTCGGTGGGTAATCACTAGCAGTTCGAAAATTATTACAAATTGAAGTACAGGAATGCTAATGGAAATAAAGCAAATACCGACAAGAATTTAATAAAAAAAAAAGGAACGTATTGTTGGAGCTTTGTTAGCGTCGCAGGAGCGCAGAGCAGTAGAGCAAGCAGTGGAAGACTTTCTTTTCGTTGTTGTTCTGAAGCTCCCCTCTGACCCTCCGTTTATATGAGGCTCGGGGCACCCCAGATCCCTTTGGGGCGCCCTGGTGGGACGTGGCAGGTCCAACCAGCAAGCTCCATGTGGCGACGCGCGAGTTTGGATTAAATTTGCCTCCCGGGCGCCCGGACCTCCGGGCGCCCGGACCCTGTTTTCCCACAGAATCCGTCCTGCAAGACAAACATTAGTCAGGAGGCAAATTTACCCTGTAACACAGATTGTTAGCAAAAGCAAAGTGAGTATGAATTAGCAAAAAAGAGTATGACTTAGATTCCGTCTTTCCGAGACCAGAATCTAGTCACGATCTCGACTTAGATATCCGAAATGGATCTAAGCCGGATCGACGCCTAATGTTCCCTTCCCGGGAATGCGTCCTCGCAGTCACTCCTCTCCAGTGACTTACCTTACTTACCTGCCAGATGGTCGGTCAGCCCTTCGACCCGTCTGGACTTCTCGCCAGCTATCCGGTCAGCCCGTCGACCTAGCTGGATTTCTTGCCAAGCGTCCGGTCAGCCCGTCGACCCGCTTGGACTTCTCGCCAGCTATCCGGTCAGCCCGTCGACCTAGCTGGGCTTCGTGCCAGACATCTAGTCAGCCCGTCGACCTGTCTGGACTTCCCCTGTACACTCGATCAGAGTGTCAGACAACAACAGACTAACTTAACCTGATTTGTCATTCATCAAAACCTGGGTTAAATTGTTAGTGCTAACTGCACCAACAATCTCCCCCTTTTTGATGGAATGACAACCTGGTTAAGTTAGTGAAAACATATGCAAGAAAAAACAAGCATTTAAAGGGTTTTTAAGTTAGTTTGTATTTTCAATTCTGGTTTAGCTAACTTAACCACCTAACCCTCCCCCTTTGTCATTCATCAAAAGAACAAATGTCAAGTAAGCATAAATACAGACTTCAGACAAAGTAAGAAATTGTAAGAAATGATGTCAAGTTAACTTGGGGGAGTTTAAACTTTTGAAAACTTGTTTAAAGCATTAGCTTTTAGCTAAGTTTGAAAAATCTATTTTTTAAAACTGATTGAAATTTATTTTTCAACAAAAAGATTCAATTTTCAAAATTAAGGAAAATGATTTTGAGAAGCTTAGTTTGTAAACTTAAGTTTTGAAAAAAATCTAATTTTCACAATTTTTAATACCAAAGCAATTTTTAAAACTAATTTTTGTAAAATTTAACTTTCAAATTAAATTGTCAACATTAAGTAAAATCAAATTTTAAGAACTAGATTCAGGACAATTTTCAAAGTGAAGTTAAATTAAATTTAAATTTTATTTTTAGTTTTCAAAGGAGTTTGGTAAAAGTAAAATCATATTTTTAAAATGTCTTTGTAAAATTCATTTTCCAAAATCAAATTTTCAAAGTTCAAAAGTACTAGTTTCAAAACCATGGTTTAAAAATACAAAAAAAAAAATCAGTTTTTAAAGACTAAGTAAAAAGAGTAAGAGGTAATGAAATTTTTTTTTCACAATTTTAAACAGGTTGATTAAAAAAAATAAAATTAAGTTGAAAATTCAATTTGAAAAACTAAAGTAGTTTTATTTTGCCCCCTGAACCTGACATTAAATCAAATGTCTAACCAGTTTGTTACTGACTGACTATCAAAAGACAGCAGCTTTCACTTGGTTAGTCAGGTTAAGTTTAACCTTAACTTGATTAATGTATATTTTGTATTTAATGCCCAGACTTATATCGATGCACTGAAATAAGCATCTTAAGTCTTAGGCAAGTGGTCTATACATCTCACCCATTTCTATGTTTGTCAAACACAATCAAGGTAAGCCTAGGGTTTTGGTGAGATGCTCAAAAACTAGTCCTATGAGTACATGCTTTCTAAGGATTTTGAACTAGTCTAAGGCTAAAAATATATTTAAAAATCTAAAAATAGGAAAGTTTTGAAAATAAAACATGTTTAACCTATAATTTGAGAACAATAATTTTTGGAAATATTTTTGAAATTCGAAACTTCTAGACTATTAAGATAGAACATAATCAATCCAGCACTAGATAGATCAAAAGTATTCTACAAGTGATGTAGATAACAGAAGTGTGTCATAACTAGAGCTACTGAGATGAGGAAGGGGGTGGTCCAGATCCCAAGGAGAGGAGTAGTGTCATCAGCTCAGTGTGTCAGGTCTGCCCGTCAGCTCGTAACTCGGAGACCTCTCGCCGCATGTCACGCTGAAAGTCAGAATTCTCCTGCTGGAGACTCGCCATAGCTCTCTCTAGTCCGGTCATACGGTCGGCTAGAGTGCGAGGAGCGTGACGTGGTGCTCGAGCTGGGGGTGGTGGTGGAGCTAGAGCGGCCTCCTCCGGAAACAGTGCAAGCATGAACTCATCCTGCTCGGCCTCCCCCTGTGCGTCTGGATCGTGCTGGTGTTGTGCCCCCCCTCCGCCAAGACATAGTACCGTCGTCCTCATCTTCGTGGATACCGGCTAGGGAGAAGTTCCTAGCTGTTATAACGTCAAACTCGGTCATATAGCGAATATCTCCTCTACTGACATTAATGCCCAAAGAGGACATATATGCTGTCAGAATGTGACAGTAAGGCATGTGGATTCGTCTATTGGTCACGTATCCAGCAGAGTAGATAATGGTGGAGAAGATGTGTAGGCTGATGTCAATATCTAACCTATGACTCAGGGCATAAAGTAAAAATGAGTGGAATGGGCGCATCACGGCGATGTCACGTGTTGTCAGTGGTAGAATGCAGAAGACTAAGACCCTATAAAGAGCGTAGTCTTGGACTCGAAGGTCTACTGACCTAAACTGGGTCACAGTGGGTACCCGCTGTCCCCCCAAAAAATACGAATAAATCGTATCAAGAGTGATATGCGAGTAGGGATCTCCGAATGGTAGATCCCCAGGAGGATAGCATAGAAAGGAACAAGTGGATGGACGTAACTCTAAAAACTCCCGGATTGTCATAGGGGATAGCGTGATATCAGTACCGGCTGCCCTAGTAGTATAGGTAAAGTCATCTACTTTCACTAAGTTGTTGTAAAATTCAGCACACAGACTTATGTTTACCGGACTAGTACATTCAACAAGGTTCCGTAAGTTATAGTGGTTTATAACCTCTTTAACGGGAGCGCAAGAAACTAGAAAGAGCGATCTATCTAGACATTTAGTCCTAATGGCCATATAAATGGTTGACTCAAACTTGATTCTAAGTTCATCTGTGGGAAACCTAGGGTCAGTACTAGCATTAGAGGGCCCAGCACCAGTATTTGTTCGTTTCCTACTGTATATAAAAGAAATATTCTAAGTGAAAACATCAAGACAAATTTTAAAAAAAAAAATTAGACAAGAAATAAAAAAAGTTACTGAGGAGCCATCGTAAAATATGGAACTGATGACCTCGGTTGAGTTGCAGCAGCGTCTTCACCGCAAAAAAATTTTAATTTTAGAACACTCTCGCACTGAGGTTTGGATAGAACCTTGGTAAGAGTGAACACTTTGTGGGGCAAGAGTTGGGGGCGCCTGCTGCCCCTATTTATAGGGAGCTCCGGGCGCCCGGAGCCTTTCCGGGCGCCCGGGGTTGTGTTTGGGCGGGGCGCCCGGATCCCCTCCCGGGTGCCCCAGAAGGGAATACTAGGGGCGCCCGCCCCTGGTTTTTTGACCCTTTTTTTTTAAGTTAAATTTCAAAATTAATTTTTAATGTTAATTTAATTTTTAAAAAAATAAATTTTAAAGTTAATTTAATTTTCAAAAATAATTTTTAAAGTTAATTTAATTTTCAAAAATAATTTTTAAAGTTAATTTAATTTTTAAATAATTTTTAAAGTTAATTTAATTAGAATTTAAAAAGTTAATTTAATATTTGACATAAATTAATCATAGTTTATTTTAGTTATTTAATTCGAAGTTTAATTTAATTAATTTAATTTAATTAACTTAATTCGAAATTTAATTAATTTAATTCAAAATTTAATTTAATTGATTTAATTCGAAATTTAATTTAATTAACTTAATTCAAAATTTAATTAAATTAATTTAATTCGAAATTTAATTTTGATCCTTAGTCATCTCACCCGATCTAAGTTTTCAATCAGGGAATCCTATAATTTTGTGAGATGAATTAGATTTTAATTATAGAGTTTGGTTTAACTTGTGTTAGATTTAGGTTTAGCTTTGATCTCAACAAATAGGCATTATTCGGATAAACTTTTAAGCTTGGTGAGTCACTTGGACGTCATTAGAAGTAATCAACCTTTCGAGGTTTTCCGAATAGTCCTATCCACGGAGCTTAGTACTAAACCTTGGTCTAACTAGTTAGGATCCATTTAAGGGTAGCTTCGGTCAGTTCCACTTGGCCAAATGCACCAGATCGAAGCCATATCTTTCTAGACATGCGATGCCCAAGCTTCCCTAACGTACTATCATCCAAAAACTTCACCAGTACCAGGATTCAAGTTAGACTTGGTCTCTTTTTTTTTAACTAATCCTAATCACCTTGCTGGGTTAGTTTGTTTGGGTTACCCTGTCAGGTAAGTTAGTTTTGGAGGTGCCAGCTATTCTGGAGCCTCCCCCTGAATTATTGGCCTAAAATTTTCGTTTTAGGTTTGTGTCTATTTTTTTATAGTTATAATTAACTTGGTGATAATTTATATTTTGTTGAGTTTTAAAATGTTTAAATTTTGAATTTTTTTATTTAGGTTTGTATTTTGGTTTTTGATTTGGTTTATTCGAGTTTATATAATATATTTTTTCTTTAGGTATATAATATTGATTAAGTCCTACTTGCGTGGTCAGACACACTTTCGGAACCCAAGCTTGATTAGTTGATTTGTATTAGGTTATTAATGATTTAAAAGTTTTATTTGAGTTCGACTTGTATCCGAGTCCGATTTTATTATAACACGCCTTTTGATTATTCAAGATTAAGTCTAGATTTTTTGATCTTGTTGTGAATTTTTCTAGCATTTCTTTTAACTTATTAATTTCTAATTTTAATAATGAATTCTCCTCAAGTGTTAGATCTTGAGTTGGATTTGAATTTTTGATTTGTTCCTTGAGGTTTTGATTTTCCTCAAGAAGTGATTTGTTTTCATTTTCTATTTTAATTAACTTACTATTTAAGCAGGAAATAATTTTTTAAAAAAATTTGTTTAAATTGAGATTTACCTCATCCGGGTCTTTGGAAACGAGTACGGACTCGTGGCTTGATTCGGGTTCGGACCCGTCTTCCGATTCATCTCCCGACTCGTCTTTCGTTTCAGTTTCGTGGGCCATCAATGTGAGGTGGCTCTGGTGCTTCTGCTCTTCTACCTCCGATTCGTCCGAGGAGGAGTCGTCCGACGTTGCTTTGAGGGCCTTCTTTTTGGTCGGCTTTGGTTTGTCGAATTTCAGTCTTGGGCATTCATTCTTGTAGTGTCCCTTTTTGTTGCATCCGAAGCAAGTCACATTCTTTTGTTCCGCGGGAGAACTGATCTTTTGAAGGTCCTTCTTGCTGAAGCTCCTTTTTCTCCTGGTGAACATTTTTCTTACCAAGTTCACCAGGTATTCTTCGTCTTCGGAATCTTGACCGAAATCTTCTTCAGATTCAGACTTGCTCTTCTTTTCTTTGGATGAGCCTGCAAACAAAGCAATACCTTTCTCGGCTCCAGCATTAGTTTGTTCATGTAATTCTAACTCACAAAAAAGCTCGTCTAATTTTAACTTAGATAGATTTTTCAAAATTTTGTAGGCATCCACGATCGATGCCCACAAGCTATTACGTGGAAAGACATTTAGTGCGTACCTTATTAAATCTCTGTTTTCCATCTGGTGGCTTATCGCGTGGAGTCCGTTGAGGACGTCCTTGATCCTCGCGTGCAGTTGACTTGCCGTTTCCCCTTCCTGCATTTTTATATTAAATATTTTATTTAAAAGTAGGTCTCTTTTTGTTACCTTTGCGTCGCTCGTTCCTTCGTGCAGCTCGATCAGTTTGTCCCATAATTCTTTAGCGTTCTGATGCGGTCCGACCCGATTCAGCTCTTCTCGTGTTAGGCCGCAGTGTAGTGTGTTGATTGCCTTGTTTTCTGTTGATGTCTTTTTCCTTATGTCAGGAGTCCACTGTTCCGGGTCTAGTGGATTTCCGGAGTTGTCGACTGGAGTTCGATACGCCTTTATGACGCTGAACCATTGATCGTAGTCTGTCTTTAGGTACACCTCCATTTTTTTCTTCCAGTACGAGAAGTCATCCCCGTTGAATAGGGGAGGACGTACTGTGCTAAAGCCTTCTAGTTGAGACATCCTGCACACAAGTAAACAACGAGAAAAAGAATATCCCAATACTTGGTCTTGGATTAGTAGTGCGGAAAAAATAATAGAAGTATCTAAATTGGTGTTGCACCAATTTAGATTTAATTGCAACGAAGAAGAAATTTCTAAATTAATAATAATATCATATTAGAACTAAGTGTAAAACTGAAAACAAAAAGACAAAACAAAAGTTAATATTTTCACCCCCTGTCTGATTGGTGGTTGCACCAAATCAGAGCGGTACCTGCTCTGATACCACTTGTTGGACCGTGAGATTCGATAGAGGGGGGGTGAATATCGAAAAACAAAATCGTTCGAGTATAAACACAGCGGAAATGAAAGGACAATGCTAACACAAGCTGGT
Source organism: Zingiber officinale (assembly GCF_018446385.1). Classification (NCBI taxonomy): domain Eukaryota; kingdom Viridiplantae; phylum Streptophyta; class Magnoliopsida; order Zingiberales; family Zingiberaceae; genus Zingiber; species Zingiber officinale. The sequence goes on from NC_055992.1 coordinate 118,457,493, forward strand.
TTTACTTGGTTCGGAGCTTGTGTCGACTCCTACTCCAAGGCCCGCACACAAGGGTGCTTTCGGTGGGCAATCACTAGCAGTTCGAAAATTATTACAAATTGAAGTACAGGAATGCTAATGGAAATAAAGCAAATACCGACAAGAATTTAATAAAAAAAAAAGGAACGTATTGTCGGAGCTTTGTTAGCGTCGCAGGAGCGCAAAGCAGTAGAGCAAGCAGTGGAAGACTTTCTTTTCGTTGTTGTTCTGAAGCTCCCCTCTGACTCTCCTTTTATATGAGGCTCGGGGCGCCCCGGATCCCTTTCGAGCGCCCTGGTGGGACGTGGCAGGTCCAACCAGCAAGCTCCACGTGGCGACGCGTGAGTTTGGATGAAATTTGCCTCCCGGGCGCCCGGATCCCTTCCGGGCGCCCGGACTCTGTTTTTCCGCAGAATCTGTCATGCAAGACAAACGTTAGTCCGGAGGCAAATTTACCCTGTAACACAGATTGTTAACAAAAGCAAAGTGAGTATGAATTAGCAAAAAAGAGTATGACTTAGATTCTGTCTTTCCGAGACCAGAATCTAGTCACGATCTCGACTTAGATATCCGAAATGGATCTAAGCCGGATCGACGCCTAATGTTCCCTTCCCGGGAACGCGTCCTCGCAGTCACTCCCCTCCAGTGACTTACCTTACTTACTTGCCAGACGTTCGGTCAGCCCTTCGACCCGTCTGGATTTCTCGCCAGCTATCCGGTCAGCCCGTCGACCTAGCTGGATTTCTCGCCAAGCGTCCGGTCAGCCCGTCGACCCGCTTGGACTTCTCGCCAGCTATCCGGTCAGCCCGTCGACCTAGCCGGGTTTCGTGCCAGACATCCGGTCAGCCCGTTGACCTGTCTGGACTTCTCCTGCACACTCGATCAGAGTGTTAGACAACAACAGACTAACTTAACCTGATTTATCATTCATTAAAACCTGGGTTAAATCGTTAGTGCTAATCGCACCAACAGCTAGCTCACAAACTCAAGAGATTCTTAGTCCACAAATTAAAGACATTTCTACATATGCACAAATTACTAAAGGAACTCATGGGTCTCTTTTCTCTTCTACAACAATAACAGAAAAAAAAATCACATTGGCCTAACTACTTAACACTTGCTCAATTAAACAAACAAGCTGCCACAACCTCCGCTCAAAGAACTTCTGCAACTCATGTATTAAGCTTGCCCAACACCATACCTGAGGACATCAATTCTTATGTTCAAAACCTAGCAGAACAGTTTACATTACAAACTTTTATTAAACTATGTGAAGCTTTGAAAACCTTCCATAAAAATGCCCCTCTAGGGATAAATATTGTCTGTGAAGCAGAATTTGGCCCAAAACTCAAATGTCAGAAGATTGGCCCAACTTGTGAAGACTCTGCTAAATATGGGTGTCCATGCCGACTTTTATATTCCTTCCGCAAAGTCAACCTGGACTATGAAAATTATAAAGCAACCTCTTACAAAGGATGACTTATTACTCCTTTTTTTTCTAATGGACTATGACCTACTTTATAAAGTTTAGATACATGATCCAGATTCTGTCAAAGATTTTTCTAAAAAGCTTGGCACTATTATTTCTCTGGCTCTAGAAGAAGAAGAAACTTTTGTCGTATGTACCTTTGACAATGCTCCTCCTAAATGGATTGACCTTAATATTGAACCAGCCAAACATCTGGTTAAACTAAACATCAATGAAGTTGGAAGTATTCAAACAGAACTTGAAGATTATCCTTCTGATCCAGATCTTGATTGGGAAACTCCTCCTACTTTTGTAGATCAACTAAAACACTTGTGAGCATCTGTACAAGGAACTAATTGAGCTTGAGACCGTTTGACAAACCCAAATAATTACGTCATGGTAGGAGAAACTTATACTGAAAAAATCTACTAGCCAAAATATATGGGCACCAGATTTTTCTCATTTTCCTTTAAAACACAACGCACAACTTTGCTCCAACATTATCAAAGAAAAATTGAGAGATACTGCCAGAAGCAACTAGCCAGTTCTGTCCTCTCTACCAGAGCATACAGAGCAGCACTCCACAGAAGTATGTAATCAGACTTAGCCGGAAGCTCACAAACTCTCTCTCTGGACTTGATAAGTGACAATAACCTAGATAACCTAATGGAAACTTAATGGCAACATGATTACTTAAAAACGTCATCCATGACGTTTTTTTCCCATTCACACACCAGTAACACCTCCCATGTTTAAAACTTCATCCATGACGTCTTTCTCTATTCACACAACAATATGTCCACCCAGACAAAGGATAGCCACCTGCCCATACTAAGCCTTCTCCTTCCAGACCCCTCGTTTCCCTTCTCTTATTACTTTCCACCTGTCCCTCACCAAGACTCCTCTTTCCAGGCCCCTCTCTTCTCTTCTCTCCCAGCTTTCCTTCTTCTCCAAGCAAACTCTCTCCACTCTCGCCTATAAAAAGCCCTCAAACCTCTTCTCTCAAGGCATCCCCCCCACAACTTCTCTCACTGCCTATGCGTGCTTTCAGTGTGCGTTCAAGTGTGCTCAAGTATTTTGTAAGTTGTCTTTACTACATGTAAAAAGTATGTGCTTTCAGTGTCCTTAAGTATTTTGTACGTTGTCTTTCCTGCATGTAAAAAGACGTAAAAGTCTAAATTTTCGTATATAAATACTGCTTGTATTTTCTCAACTTCATCATAAATAAGATCCATGTTAGTTTTTATTTGAACTATATTCTATCTATCTTTTCTTCATTTTTTTTCCTTAGTCCTTATCTTAGTAACTGATAGATGAACAGTTATTATATCAGGAATAACCAAACTCTATAATCCCTGTGCTGGCTAAGTAAGAAGGATATCTTACCTAAAGTCTTACATATAAGCCGGGATAATGATTAACCGGTGAAATTCTGAACATGTGAAGCTCCCTAGAAAAATAACCAAAAAAAGCATAAGACATATATATATATATATATATACAGACTTGATACTGTGCGCGACGCGCACAGTGCGCGACTGTGCGCGTCGCGCACAGTATCAGCGCTTTTTTTATTTTATTTTTTATTTTTTTTATTTTTTAAATTAAAAAATGATTAAAATTTTTTTTTACGATTTTATTTATAGGGTTCAGGCTTTGGGTATAGTGTTAAAGCTTTTTTTTTTTAGATTTTACCTATAGGATTTAGACCTTCTAATTAGGTTATAGTGTTTGGTTTAAAAATAAAAAATAAAATAAAATTAATTTAAGTATTTATTGAGTATTGTAATGTGTTTAAGGGATATATCTATATATTAAATTTTAAATAAGGAAATGTTGAATTTTTAAAATTCAAAAAACAAAAAAAAAATTAAAAAAAAACAAAAAAGCACTGATACTGTATCAGTGCTAAAAAGCGCTTTTTTTTATTTTTTTTAATTTTTAAATTAAAAAATAATTAAAAAATTTCTTTACGATTTTATTTATAGGGTTCAGGCTTTGGGTATAGTGTTAAAGCTTTTTTTTTTTTAGATTTTACCTATAGGGTTTAGACCTTCTAATTAGGTTATAATGTTTGGTTTAAAAATAAAAAATAATAAGGAAATGTTGAATTTTTAAAATTCAAAAAATAAAAAATAAAAAAAAAACAAAAAAGCACTGATACTGTGCACGACGCGCACAGTCGTGCACTGTGCGGTCACGCACAGTATCAAAACTCTATATATATATATATATATATATATATATATATATATATTACCGCTTTATTACTATTGTCATTAACTTACTTTGTTCTATTGCTCAGATTTACTGCTACTGCTATTTGATTCTATTGCTATAATTATTGAAAAATTTTATTATTATATTATTTATTGTTTATTATCTAATGTTTACTATTCATTATTCACTATTCTACTATTTATTATTTACTGAATGTTGTTTAGTATTTACTGTTATTGCTAAATAACTTTTACGAAGCATTAAAATTTACTGCTACTGTTAGATATATATATATATATATATATATATATATATACACATGACGGATCCACTAATCCCACCCCATCTGTTAAATGGCTAACCCGTTACGAATCCGCCTCAAGCTCTACTACGATATGCAACTAGCTTCGCGTGACTACCGTCTAAATCCGCTACTGATTGAAGATGCGTAATGATCGATCTGAAATTTGCTTCTTGGTTTCCGCCTCCAGAATCGCCGATCGACGCTTCATTCACCAGCAGTTCATGGTGGCGCTTCGATTGCTGCACCCATTAATCAGTTTGCTATTTATTGTTATTTTTTAAAATAATAATAATAATAATTCTTTATGAAAATATATTTATCTATGTAATAACTGTAGCTATTTATTTATTTTTTTTAAAAAAATAATTCATTGATGGAAATGTATCCGTAACTGCTGCTGATTTATCTTGATGTTATAAATATTTTAATTTCCCATGTAATTATTGAACCTAAACGAAGGCAAAAGCTTATGATTTAGAAAGAAATATTGAAGAAAATGATTTCCTATTTATAACAGACATACTATCATAATATTATAACAAAAGTATTTTTTTAAAAAAATAATGTTAGAGTGAGACAATGCTCCTCTCACTTGAGTTTATATGAAAGTTGTTAAAATTATTCCTTGATGTTATTAATAAATAATAAACTCAACCTGTTGTAAATCTTCACGTTTTAACTCGCACTATGTGAAGAAAAAATGGATATTCCAAATGACATATAAAAAATTCATCAAATTAAAAGATTAACTTTTACCATCACACATACAAACAAAATACGTTCATAAACAAAATACACCAACAAACCGGCGATCACACAATAATCAAGCAGTAGATTCAAAAAAAATATAAAGCACCACGATTTCTTCCAGATGAACTAAAACAATAAAGTCAAATGGTGTAATTCCAATAAATGTTCACCTGCCTTCGAGAGAGAGAGATCGAAGAAGTGCTGAGGAAACAAAAAGAGAGTGCTTGATTACCAGATGGAGCTCGGATTCAATGACGGAGGAAGTCGATCTAGGAGTAAGGAAGAGACAAAACCGTGGAGGAAGGGTAAAGAGAGGTAATGGTGGTCGAAAAGAGAGAGACGTGTTGGGTTAAAAGTCCATAGAAATCTCAACGATGAATAGATGACTTTTTCGGACACCCTATTGCACTCAAGCATACAACAATCTCTCGTCATACCCTCCCTCATTGCGCCCTGCCCTCTCTTGCCGCACCCTCCCTTGTCGCGACGACAACCCTCATCGCGACGACAACCCTCATCGCGACACCTTCCCTCTTCAGTGACACCGCCGACGACGATTCGTCGACAGAAACGCTATACCTATGCTTGGGCCCCATTCCCGCGACATTCTCACCGACCTTCTTCTCCCCGTCGTACCTGGAGTTCTCCGTCATCCGATCTGTGCATTCCCTCCCGCCCTCTGACCCGAATCCGCTGGCCTCCAACTTGCACCCCATCTTCTCGATATCCATGAAAGTGCAGAAGAGGTCATCCTCGGAGCTCGCCTCATCGACACCTCAGACAGTGACCGCGCCATGATCGTCCTCTGGGAGGCGGAATGCGAGCTCAAATCTGGCTTGACGGTGGTGGGAGGCTCGCATTGGCGGGGAGGGGGCATGGAACATGGTAACAGGAGCTCCAGTGGAGGGGACGAGGCCTAGGAGGGGCGCATTGGGAGGGGAAACACTGCTAGGGTTAGGGCCAACGCACGAATCTAGGAGCATGGGGTACATCTAGGTTCGTCGCCGCCTCCCAAACTACTATGAGAACTGAGAAGGGAAGAGAGATGAAGGTCGCAAGCAAATCTTGAGCAAGGTTTTTCGATTTTGTCCGTTGTATATTTAATTTGACGAATGTACGTTCCAGACAGTGACAAGAACTGACTACCAAACGAAGCTAGGTTTTCTTTGGCACGCCCTCACTTTCCGCGACGAAGCTAGGTTTTCCTGCGTGCCCTTCACTTGTCACAACAAAGCTAGGTTTTCTCTCGCTCACCAATCCGTCTTTTCTGTCGATAAACTGGTTAGGAGAGTAATTAAACTTTAAATATCTATCTTGACGGTCTCCCTTTGTTAAGTATAAGAAAAAAAAAAACCCACTAACCCACCCATACCTACCCACGTGCACCCCCACCTCCTCCTTTTCCCCCTCTCTTTTCTCCTCTTCCCCCATGACTTCTCTTTTTCTCTCATTCCCTCTTCTCTGCTCTGTTTCTCTTCAACGGCAGAAGAGCAATCGCAGCAGCTCACTCCTCTTCTCCAGCACGAGACCTCCTTCTCCTTCATCCTCACCAACCAGCAAGAGGGACGCGAGCAACAACCCTCCCTTCCCTCTCTTCTTCCTTGTTCTCCTGCATCTGGGTAGCACCACCGGAGCTCCGCCGGAGCTAGCTGTGGTCACGCCGAACTCGCCGAGGTCACTGGTAAAGAGAGAAAGATCATCCATTTTCATGCTCTTTTGTTTTCAGCCTTCTCTTCTTCTCTAATAGCTTCAACGACAGTACCTTGCCTTTCCTTTTCCTAGCAAATACCTACTCTTGTTGTCCTTGCTTCTTGGCAGCAACCATCGGAGCTCGCAACCATCGGAGCTCGCCGCAACTTGTTGGAGTTGCCAACAAAGAGGGGAAGAGAACCCTAATTGCTGCCCTCATTTCCAGCAGCCACACAAAACCCTTAGAAGGTATATTTTAGGTTGCTTTTGGTTAAATTGATGTGTAGTTAGAAGGGTTATCTAGATTAGAACAGATGTTGTATTTAGGAATGCGAAGTGGTACGAGGTATCGAGATCAAAATAATTTATTGATTTTGAATCAGAGATAATGTGTAGATTTTAGGTCATTATTATTATTAGATAGTATTTTGATTATTTAAGTTATGTTTGATATTGTGTTTGTAGATCCGAGCTCGAGTGGAGCACGGTGACCTGCCGATACTTGGAGATTTTGCTGTATATAAGGTGGATACATCTACTCTTGTCTATTTCCTTGTGTATGAATAAATATATAAATTGGAATATGTATATGTTGTATTATTGTTTTCAAAATGGGGATTAAACTGATATTATAAATAGTGAAATGGGTTAAAATATTAAAATTATTGGAGGGTAAATAATTAATATTATTTATTGTTCACATGTGGGTTCATATTGGGATTGATATGGGAAGGGTTGTTTTTTTAAAATTAAAGAAATATTCTGAATTACTCTTCTGTTGATACCTTGTCTCTTTTGACTTGCTTGACCTTTCATACTTCATGCTTTTGATACTCTATCTGTTGATACTTGTAGCTTTTTATCTGTGGACCATATAATGATAAATTAATAGATTTGATACGAAAATATTACCTTGATTGACCATTCAATATGAAAAGAGAATATTCATGATAAATGGATGAATATAATCATAACGGTGAATTAATAAAGATAGTAAATGAAGAATTAAAAAGTGAAGACTATAAGCCTAGCTTTATACCAGAGCTCTATATTAGGGTACTGGACTGCCCACATGTTATTGTGGTAGCGCGGCGGCCGCGGTCCAGAGTATCTGACCGTACACCCGAGGCGTGTTGGCGTGATGTAGCCCTCGGTCAGTGTTTATTATGTCTTCCACCGGTGATGGTTGATAGCCCGTACGTCAGATGATGTATGCGACAGTTTTATACTCTTAGGAGGCTTTTAACCTATCTATATGATATTTCACTCTGATGATATTGGCTCCAGTGATTCACTTTTTAGTTGATTTATCAGATTCAGACTATTGATATACATGTTGATCTTACCATGATAACTTATAATTGAGTGATTAAATAATAAGATTGAAGAATTGATTTTATTAATGATGATAAGTGATGATAAGGTGAAGATCCCAAACTCTATCTAAAATTTTTTACCGGATTATAGATAATGAGAAGATGACTATACCTATATATGTATAAATGTAGAACTTTAAGAATAATCCTAAAGTTGTAACAAAAGATGATGATTTATTCTACTTCCTTGACTTCTTCAATAAGATTAAATTTATGCACATCTTTCTTGAGTATCCACTTAGCCATTTGGCTAATTTGGTACATTCCTTGGTCTCCAGTTTTGCAGACACAGGGATCCTTTTGATATTATAGTTGATTTTGGACTTTCATAGAGTTGCTCAGAGATCTCGACGTGCTGATTTTCTGATTTGTTTTACTTTTGTTTCGCTGTATTTACATTTTGAAATTTTGTTACAGATGTCATTTATCTGTATAGTAAGTGTAGTTTATAAAAACTATGACATATACATATAGTTGATACATTTCGTGGTTATGTTGTTTCTATTTTATGTATGTTCCAGCCGTGTGGGCTGATGAATCTGTTGTTTATGTTTATATATTGTGATGTATGTATGTATGCTTCATATTATCACCGGTACAGGGGAGATGCTGCCGGATTTTTATCTGGCAGGGACTCTTCTGGGGGCGTGACAATTTTATTGGTATCAGAGCTCAGTTTTCCGTTTTCTGTTTGTGGGTTTTGGCTTTATTTCGAGATTTTTGTTTTCAGTTTATGTACTTCTCGAGCAAAGGAATTTTTATACAAGTCGAGTTGTATCTCTGAGCTATAGGATTTACAGGCCATTCTTTGTTTTAATTATCTTGATTATAAATGATTATTGAAAATTTTCATCTGATTTTATAGGCAATGCCACGAGCCCGTGGTCGCGGTTGGGGCAGTAGCCGTGCTCGTAGTCATAGTCGTGGTTGCGACAGTGGTAGTGGTCGCGGTCGTGGTCGTGCATGTCAGCGTGCCACTACTACTGATCATGGTTTGGATGAGGCTCCTATCTCCCCATCTGAGTTGATACCGGGAGCTCAGGTTGTTCCCAGTATTGGAGTTGGTGGTCAGACTGAGGGACAACCTCATCTTGTTGCAGCTCAGGTAGCCGTACCAGCCATTCCTACAGCATCGCTTATTATGGAAAAGGCCCGTATTCCTTTGCTTGCTAGTTCAGCAAAGGATCGTTTTACGTTGTTCCATGGAGGCACCGATCCTTGGGTGGCGCGTACATGGTTGGAGGATATTGAGGTCACTTTTGGGTATATGTCCTGTTCAGACACAGAGAAGGTAGAGCTAGCCGCTTATCATTTTCGAGGGCAAGCATCCACATGGTGGAAGATGCAAAAGACAGTCTTTGGGGATCAGATTATCTCTTGGCAGTCTTTTCGAGAGGCGTTCGAGAGACAGTATTTTCCTGCAACATTTTGTGTTGCTCGACGCCAGGAATTCATGAGTCTCAAGCAGGGTGACCGAAGCGTGCTAGACTATAGTGCAGAATTTAGCAGACTTGCTGAGTTTTGCCCACATATGGTTGCTCAGGACTCAGATCGTATGTTTCACTTTACACAGGGACTGGCAGCATATATTCGAATCAGGATGTCTGGATTTCCTGTTACTACTTATCGAGAGGCACTTGATCGAGCCATATTTATTGAGATGACTCAGCAGCAAGTCTCTCAAGAAAGAGAAGCCAGCCGACAGACCTCGCAGAGCTCACACTCTAGACAGCAGAGTCGAGGTCGTCGATCTCGTGGTCAGGATACGACTAGAGAGCCTTCACGGTCACGAAAGGTGGCCAAAGTATCACAGGGATCTAGTCGCCCAGTTCCATCACAGCGGGGCCAGATATCGGTGAAGTGTTTTCAATGTGGTGCACCAAATCATCTGGCATCAGAATGTCCACTGGATAAGAGTATATGCTTCTACTGTAAACTGCCAGGACATATGCAGAAAGAATGCACCTTGAAGGCACAACATCAAGCAGGAGGATCACAGTCTCAGCAGGCTCGACCTACCTCACGACCTCCACAATCTCGGCAGCAGAAAGGCCCGCAGAGATCTCAGCAGTCTCAGCAACGAAATCCCCCACCTACACAGTCTGCTCACCAGCCACAACTCTATCATTTGCAGTCCCAGGTGGAGAGTGAGTATCACTCAGTACCTCCACTTCAGCAGTATCTGCCAGCTCCATCTCAACAGTACTTGCCAGCTCTATCTCAGCAGTATTTGGTAGCTCCACCCCAGCAGTACTTGCTACCTCCACCCCAGCAGTACTTGCTACCTGCACCCCAGCAGTATCAGCCACCATTATCTTATCAGCCTTCGACCCAGTCATACTAGCCTTCGCAGGATCAGAGTCAGCCCTCTTCTTCTATCCAGAGGGGTCAGCCATCAGGTCTTGAGCCAGGACATGTTTATGCTTTGACTCGTGAGGAGGCACAACGAGCTGGAGGATCTGTTATCCGAGGTATTATTTCTGTTTATAGTATTCCTGCGGATATATTGATAGATACGGGTAGCTCGCTTTCCTTTATTTCTCCTGAGTTTGTATGCAAGATTAGGAGGGTCCCAACTCTTCGACCTTATGGATTATCAGTATTGACACCATCAGGTGGAGTATTGATGTCAGATCAGGAGGTCAAGAGTTGTCCTTTAAATTTTGATAGCCATATCCTTACAGTGGATCTCCAGGTGCTAGAGATGACTGAATTCGATATTATTTTGGGTATGGATTGGCTGTCAGAGCATCATGCCACTGTCTATTGTCGAGCCAAAGTGGTGACTTTTCAACCCTTAGATCAATCATCATGGGAATTTATTGGGATTAATGATCGAGGGGTATCTATTATCTCAGCTCTCCAGGCTCAGCAGTTGTTGGCTCGGGGATGCAAGGGGTATCTTTTGTCTTTAGTGAGTTCCAATGTGGATAGTTCTGTCCAGCTTTCTGATGTCCACATAATACGTGAATATCCCGACATATTTCCTGAAGAACTTCCTAGCTTGCCACCTCGGCGACAGGTAGAGTTTGCCATTGAGTTGCTTCCTGGCACAGCTTCAATATCGAAAGCTCCATATCGGATGGCACCAAGAGAACTAGAGGAACTGAAGATCCAGCTTCAGGAGTTGCTAGATAAGAGTTTTATCCGTCCTAGTGTTTCTCCTTGGGGTGCTCCAGTGCTCTTTGTTAAGAAAAAAGATGGATCCTGGAGGCTCTGTATTGATTATAGGCAGTTAAACTCTGTAACTATCAAGAACAAGTATCCTCTACCTAGAATAGATGATTTGTTTGATCAGCTTAAAGGTACCTGTGTGTACTCAAGAATTGATTTAAGATCAGGCTATCACCAGTTACGAGTTAGAGATACAGATATTCAGAAGACTGCCTTCCGTACTCGGTATGGACATTATGAGTTTTTGGTAATGCCGTTTGGGCTTACCAATGCTCCTGCAACATTTATGGATCTAATGAACCAGATCTTCTTAGAATATTTAGACCAGTTTGTTATTGTATTTATTGATGACATTCTGGTATATTCGCGATCAGAAGAGGAGCACGAACAACATCTCAGAATAGTTTTAGAAACTTTACGGAAGGAACGCTTATATGCTAAGTTCAGTAAATGTACTTTTTGGCTGAGTTCTGTGGGATTTCTAGGGCATGTAATTTCTAGCAAAGGGATTTCAGTAGATCCCCAGAAGATTGAAGCAGTTGACCGATGGGAACAACCAAAGTCAGTGCAGGAAATCCGTAGCTTTCTCGGATTAGCTGGGTACTATCGGAGATTTGTGGAAGGATTTTCTAGTATTGCTGCACCTTTGACTCGATTAACTAGAAAAGGAGTCAAGTTTACTTGGTCTGAGGCTTGTGAATCAAGCTTCCAAGAGCTCAAGCAGAGATTGGTGAGTGCTCCAGTATTAGTTATTCCCTCTGGAGATGATGGATTCATTCTTTACACGGATGCATCTATTCAAGGATTAGGGACAGTTTTGATGCAGTATGATAGAGTAGTAGCTTATGCTTCTCGTCAGCTAAAAGATCATGAGAAGAATTATCCCGTGCATGATTTAGAATTAGCAGCCATCATTTTTGCCCTTAAAATTTGGAGACATTATCTCTACGGTATTTCCTTTGAGATATTCACCGATCACAAGAGTCTGAAATATCTTTTCACTCAGAAAGAGTTAAACCTTCGACAGAGAAGGTGGATGGAGTTTCTGAAAGACTATGACTGCACTATCAACTACCATCCTGGAAAAGCTAATGTAGTCGCAGATGCATTGAGCAGGAAGTCTAGAGGAGTATTGGCAACTCACAGGGTGGCAGTTACAGATCTAGCAGACAGTTTTCAGAGTTAGATTTAACTGAAGTAGGGCAAACACAGCGTGGTATACTGGTCTCCTTGATCGCACAGTCCCCATTGGTGGAGCGGATTAAGGAAAGTCAAATGGAAGACCAGTATCTCAGATCTATAGCTAGTGAGTTGGAGTTAGGCCCCAAGCCAGAATTCACACGTGATATGGATGGATCTCTTCGGTTCCGAAGTAGATTATGTGTCCCAGAGGTACATCCTATTAAGGAGGATCTCCTTCGAGAAGCCCACCGATCGAGATTTGCAGTTCATCCTGGTGGTACACGGATGTATCAAGACTTGAAGCGATCATATTGGTGGAAAGGTATGAAAAGAGATATTGCAGACTTTGTAGCTCGGTGTCTAATTTGCCAGCAAGTTAAGGCAGAACACCAGAGACTGACCGGGTCACTTCAGAAGATTACAGTGCCGAAATGGAAGTGGGAGCATGTCACTATGGATTTTGTCACGGGGTTACCAAGGACCCAGAGGAGACATGATTCAATCTGGGTGATTGTTGATCGGTTAACTAAATCCGCACATTTCTTACCGATTCGTAAGACAGAATCTCTAGATCGTCTAGCAGAGTTATATTGCAAAGAGATTACTAAACTCCATGGTATTCACCTCAGTATTATTTCTGATAGAGATCCACGTTTTACTTCGAGATTCTGGCAAAGTTTCCAAAAGGCGTTGGGAACCGAGCTGCACTTTAGCACCGCTTTTCATCCTCAGACTGATGGACAGTCAGAGCGCACTATCCAGACTCTAGAGGATCTGTTGCGTGCTTGTGTGCTAGATTTTGGGGGTAGTTGGGAGGACCACCTACATTTGGTAGAGTTTGCTTATAATAACAGTTACCACTCTGCTATTCAAATGGCACCGTTTGAGGCACTTTATGGCAGAGCATGTAGATCTCCTATCTTATGGGATGAGGTCGGTGAACGTCAACTCTTGGGCTCTCAGAGTGTTCAGCAGGATGCTGAACTAGTACGAACTATTAGACAAAGACTGTTGACTGCTCAGAGTCGCCAAAAGAGTTACGCAGATAAAAGACGAAGAATGTTAGAATTCACAGTAGGTGATCACGTATTTCTTCGTGTTTCACCCATAAAAGGAATTAAGAGATTTGGGTTAAAAGGGAAGTTAGCCCCCAGATTTATCGGACCTTTCCAGATTCTTGAGCGGATTGGTGCTGTTGCATATCGACTTGCGTTACCCCCAGCTTTAGCAGGAGTACATAATGTCTTTCATGTTTCTATGCTGCGGAAGTATGTTCCGGATCCGACACATGTCTTGAAGGATCTTATAGTTCCCCTACAGTCTGATGCGACATACGAAGAATTCCCTGTTCATATACTGGATCGCAAGGAACATCGGTTACGGAACAAATGCCTCCGTCTCGTAAAGGTTGGGTGGCAACACCACTCTGATCAAGAAGCAACTTGGGAGCGTGAGGAGGATATGCGTATCGGATATCCTCATTTATTTACCTCAGGTATCAATGCGCCTTAATTACTTAAATTTGGGGACAAAATTTCTTTTAGTGGGGGAGAATGTTAAGTATAAGAAAAAAAAAAAAAAACCACTAACCCACCCATACCTACCCACGTGCACCCCCACCTCCTCCTTTTCCCCCTCTCTTTTCTCCTCTTCCCCCATGACTTCTCTTTTTCTCTCATTCCCTCTTCTCTGCTCTGTTTCTCTTCAACGGCAGAAGAGCAATCGCAGCAGCTCACTCCTCTTCTCCAGCACGAGACCTCCTTCTCCTTCATCCTCACCAACCAGCAAGAGGGACGCGAGCAACAACCCTCCCTTCCCTCTCTTCTTCCTTGTTCTCCTGCATCTGGGCAGCACCACCGGAGCTCCGCCGGAGCTAGCTGTGGTCACGCCGAACTCACCGAGGTCACTGGTAAAGAGAGAAAGATCATCCATTTTCGTGCTCTTTTGTTTTCAGCCTTCTCTTCTTCTCTAATAGCTTCAACGGCAGTACCTTGCCTTTCCTTTTCCTAGCAAATACCTACTCTTGTTGTCCTTGCTTCTTGGCAGCAACCATCGGAGCTCATCGCAACTTGCTGGAGTTGCCAACAAAGAGGGGAAGAGAACCCTAATTGTTGCACTCATTTCCAGCAGCCACACAAAACCCTTAGAAGGTATATTTTAGGTTGCTTTTGGTTAAATTGATGTGTAGTTAGAAGGGTTATCTAGATTAGAACAGATGTTGTATTTAGGAATGCAAAGTGGTACGAGGTATCGAGATCAAAATAATTTATTGATTTTGAATCAGAGATAATGTGTAGATTTTAGGTCATTATTATTATTAGATAGTATTTTGATTATTTAAGTTATGTTTGATATTGTGTTTGTAGATCCGAGCTCGAGTGGAGCATGGTGACCTGCCGATACTTGGAGATTTTGCTGTATATAAGGTGGATACATCTACTCTTGTCTATTTCCTTGTGTATGAATAAATATATAAATTGGAATATGTATATGTTGTATTATTGTTTTCAAAATGGGGATTAAACTGATATTATAAATAGCGAAATGGGTTAAAATATTAAAATTATTGGAGGGTAAATAATTAATATTATTTATTGTTCACATGTGGGTTCATATTGGGATTGATATGGGAAGGGTTGTTTTTTTAAAATTAAAGAAATATTCTGAATTACTCTTCTGTTGATACCTTGTCTCTTTTGACTTGCTTGACCTTTCATACTTCATGCTTTTGATACTCTATCTGTTGATACTTGTAGCTTTTTATCTGTGGACCCTATAATGATAAATTAATAGATTTGATACGAAAATATTACCTTGATTGACCATTCAATATGAAAAGAGAATATTCATGATAAATGGATGAATATAATCATAACGGTGAATTAATAAAGATAGTAAATGAAGAATTAAAAAGTGAAGACTATAAGCCTAGCTTTATACCAGAGCTCTATATTAGGGTACTGGACTGCCCACATGTTATTGTGGTAGCGCGGCGGCCGCGGTCCAGAGTATCTGACCGTACACCCGAGGCGTGTTGGCGTGATGTAGCCCTCGGTCAGTGTTTATTATGTCTTCCACCGGTGAGGGTTGATAGCCCGTACGTCAGATGATGTATGCGACAGTTTTATACTCTTAGGAGGCTTTTAACCTATCTATATGATATTTCACTCTGATGATATTGGCTCCAGTGATTCACTTTTTAGTTGATTTATCAGATTCAGACTATTGATATACATGTTGATCTTACCATGATAACTTATAATTGAGTGATTAAATAATAAGATTGAAGAATTGATTTTATTAATGATGATAAGTGATGATAAGGTGAAGATCCCAAACTCTATCTAAAATTTTTTACCGGATTATAGATAATGAGAAGATGACTATACCTATATATGTATAAATGTAGAACTTTAAGAATAATCCTAAAGTTGTAACAAAAGATGATGATTTATTCTACTTCCTTGACTTCTTCAATAAGATTAAATTTATGCACATCTTTCTTGAGTATCCACTTAGCCATTTGGCTAATTTGGTACATTCCTTGGTCTCCAGTTTTGCAGACACAGGGATCCTTTTGATATTATAGTTGATTTTGGACTTTCATAGAGTTGCTCAGAGATCTCGACGTGCTGATTTTCTGATTTGTTTTACTTTTGTTTCGCTGTATTTACATTTTGAAATTTTGTTACAGATGTCATTTATCTGTATAGTAAGTGTAGTTTATAAAAACTATGACATATACATATAGTTGATACATTTCGTGGTTATGTTGTTTCTATTTTATGTATGTTCCAGCCGTGTGGGCTGATGAATCTGTTGTTTATGTTTATATATTGTGATGTATGTATGTATGCTTCATATTATCACCGGTACAGGGGAGATGCTGCCGGATTTTTATCTGGCAGAGACTCTTCTGGGGGCGTGACACCCTTGCCATGCCACACCAAATTTTGTGAGTTACATACTTTGCCAAATTCCTTCTCATTTGATGTATACATCTCAAAATCATCAGGTATATTATATATCAACTTATTATATTATATATATCAACTTATTAGCTATGAATGTGTTTTTTTTTCCCTTCCCAATTTGCTATAATGAAGATTGAGAAAATAGAGATCCATGCTAGATATTCTAATAACATGGAGACATCTTTTTCATGCACTTTATTGATATCTTTAGGCATAAGTTATCAGTTATGTGCTAAGTAAAATGGTTTTCATGGAATTTGATTAATGTAAGTATATTATTTCAAAATTACTGATTGAAATTCTTCACACGAGATTCATTATCCATGCTAATTAAACAATTTAGAATAGGGGATGAAGTTAAAAGATACTTCATAATTTTATGTTCTCTTTAAGAATCATCATATGAATAATTGATTGTCTATACTTACTATATGTTGACTTATTATAAGTTGAGACTCACCGTACTAGTACTTTATTTTACAATATGTTGATTAATCAAAATTGAACTGTTAATTGTTTCTTTAGTAGGTAGAAAGTTACACAACCTCATTATTTTTCATATTTTTTTTTTTGCAAAATATGTTTCCTTTTATTAAAGAATACTAACTTGGTTCATTTTAAGTTCTAATATTTTATTTATTCAAGATTCTGAATGTTGTTTTTAATGTAGAGAAAAAATATGTTGTTTTTGTTGGACATAATCTTAGTATTTATGAACCGTGGATAGAAATATCAAGTAAAGTTACTAGCTTTAAAGGCACCATACATCAATCTTACAAAAATAGAGTGGAGACACAAAACACACTTAGATAAAAAAAAATGCACCAACATCCTTTGCAATTTCAAGTTCAAGATTGACTTCAACTTCACATTCAAAGAGAAAATTTTCAAAGTTTGAAAAGAAAACTAAGTTGAAAGATGAATTGAAAGAGAAAGAGCAGGTTGTTGAATCTTTAGAAATTAGTGACAATGATTAAATATGTTATGTTGTTCCAAGTTGTTTGAGTTGAAATTCAAAGACAAATTTTATCTTATTGTGCTTCTTTTTCTATACAAGCTTATCAATTGTAAGAACTTGGTATGTGCTTCTCCACATTTTCATTGTCATGGGTCAGTGTAGTTGATCAATCCTGGCTTGGCATTAGTTGCAGACAACCTTTAATCAACATGTTGTTGATACAATCAGGTCAAATACGATCATTTATTTATTTATTCAGCAACAGCTTGTAGTATTGTATTTTTGAAGAAAATACTAAATTATTATTAAAGTGAAATTGGATATTCCTTTTTAATTATAATATCAAAGCAAATTTTGTATATTGACTCATAAATTGAGCTAAACAATGGGTCTATATAATTGCTATACTATATAGAATAAGATAAGTTGACTTTCATTTATGTAATTTTCTTTCAAATAAATTATGTTCCACAATTGAAACACATATTTATTTGTTTCTGTTCTCAAGCAAAAAAGAAATTCATTAAAAATCTTCCATTATACTGATAAATTATTGAAGGAATGTCTAGAAATAACTACAGAAACTTTGAGATAATAAATTAGATCCAGTACAACTACAAAGTTCTAGCACTTATCGTCAGTTGCTCATAGATCAATATTCAGCTTTTTCTATTCTCCCAGTTATTCATAGATCTCAATCAAAGAAGATCCAAACAAAACACATATTATGTAAAATACCGACTAAACTTCACCACAAATTAGGTTCATCAAGTAGACTCTTATTAAAACATACCACATATATTAAGCAGAATATAGACTTTGAAAATATGCCTTCACAATTTACCACAACTATTAAGAAACTCATTCGACATGAACAATGCTTATAAAATCAAAAGTCGCCTTGTAACTTTCATTTTGTGAATATAGCATAACATTCATCCGTGCACCGAGAGTGTTATCATGATGGAACTAGGCGCTAGAGAAACATTGAAATAAAGAAACACATGCCAAACTTGCAGGAAGGACAGATTGATGCTTGTATTCTTTCCAACCTTGTTCCAACTGTATAGTACTTGAATATTAGATATTCGTATGTTTTAACACATTAGAATAAAACAAAGTTGATAAAATATACACCACATGCAAGTTTTAAGCCAGTCATTGTTGCTGGCCCCCAGGGCGTAGTACAGACTGTGGGCACATGACATCTCTGGCGTAATGGCCAGAGGTCGATTCTCAGGAACTGACGACTTGAGATTTACCCCACTATGTGCCTATGGACTGTGTACCTGCATGTACTTCCCTCCATATTTGTGGGACCGGTACTAGGGGGCCGCTAAAATAACGAATCTACTTTTTTTTTAAGCAAGTCACTGAATTGCATTTCAACAACAAAATACCAAAAAAATGAAGCACTAACAATCTACAAAATTAGAAAAGGTGTATGAAAGTATCAGCTATCTTGATTGATTTATGAGAACTTTGTTATGTTATAAAAAGAAAGTATACTTTTTTGATAACTATGTTGTTCGTCGTTTTCCTAGGCATGATTCTATTGTTGTTTCCTTCCCTCTTAAGAAACACGACCTGCAGACTAGTGTTTGATAACTAGAGGCAGCATTCCTAAACTTTCATATAGACCATAATATTGAACTAACTAGCAGTATTGTGATGAGCTAAAGCATATGACCATATAAACCTTATTGGTGAGAGCAAGAAGACATCTCTGATTATGAAAACTACTAAATTCTCCTATAGGGATAGGATCTCAATTCTCAGGATGAATTGATATGCAATTTTTAACATGAAAATAATTCAGAGATCTAAAAAGTATGCATGCTCTAATATTCTGATTCATCACATCCTACATATCCTTGAGGCTCATGACATAATGCTCCAGGAAGAAATTAAGGATGCAAAAAAGTTTGAAAAGTGAGTACATTTTAGTTCTGTTTTCTAGATACCGCATGCAAGTTTTAAGTAAATCATTGAATTGTATTTCAACAACAAATATCAAAAAGTGAAGCACCAGCTATCTACAAAATTTAAAAGAACAAGTTAGAAATTATATTTGTATTACTGAACTAGCTCAATAAAAGCAAGACGAAATGTATTTTCCAATTGTGCCAACAAAAGAAATAGATGATTACTAGTCATAGATAATTACAAATATCATACCACATGTTGTTAGAACTTGCAGTCATAAAGATAATTATTAACTTCATTTTCTCAATGAACCACTATAATTTAATAAAATAAAACTTTGATAGTACTAGCTATAGATGTCAATTCTGCTTCATATGTGTTGTCAATGCTATTATGATAAGTATCTTCAGTTGATCTAACAATCAACATATCATCATATTTATAAAATGTAATAAAATAAAAATAATTTGAGTTTGCAAGTAAAATTAGAATAGAAATGCATAATTAATTAACACATACCTTTGCTACAAAATTGGACAGTTGTGCTTGTCATGTGACACATCTCGATGTTCGCATCCACAACATATTCTAGACTTTGAGATTGACTTCTCCTTTGATTATTTCAATCTCTTCCCACATCCCTTTGTTCTTACTGAAGAAGGATTAATAATACCAAGGCCCTTATTCATGGATTTCTTCATTTGACTTCCATCACCGAATGTTTTACTATTGTTCATCTCTTGAATTTTGTTATAAATATAATCAAATTGTTTATCCAAGAAGTTTGCCCCCTCATCATTAAAAGATGCATCATCAATTAATTCTAAAGTTTTATAGGATAACCTCGAGTGTCTCAACATCAAAATCCATTTTCGATCTGGATCATCAATGAAATTTTGCTCCCTCAAAGCATATATTGCTCCAACCTTTGTATCTTGTGTCCACATTTGAGTATATGCGTATAAGGCAAATAAAACACTTAGTCTATACAAAAAATGCTAACATATGCCTACATGGAATGCCCTCAAACTTAAATTTGTATAGCTACACAATATGTAGTCCCTCTATTTGTCATGTGTGAGAAACCTTGGTTTGGAGGAAGAATAACTTTAAAATTTTATCATATGGTAAACCACTGAGTTAACTCCTGTAAATGTCTGTTGTACATAATAACCATGACTCTCACTCATTTCACTTTGAAACTCCAGCTATTTCTTTTTTATATACAACTTAACCATTTGAGTTTCCATTAGTCATTTTGTCTTAATTTTAGGATGCTCTCATTCATATCAATATGGTCTATAACTAACTCATTATGTCTTTGGTGTCTCAGTGACCTATTGAAACGGGTGATAAAATTCATCAATGAGTTCTTATTTGAGATATACCTCTTAAAAAATAAATGTGAGCTTTCAGATCTCTAACTACTTGACATTTCAGTATAAAATATATGCCTAAAATAAACAGGCACCCACTTGTGTTGCAATTCATATATCGACGACAACCAATCATTCTTCTCCAAGTTAGCACACTTGATAACTTCTTCCCATGACTTTCAAAATCATCAGGTGCCCTAGAATTTGTAATGACATTCTTTATGCTTTGATAGTAGTTTTGAAAAGTTAAAGAGTGTAATTTATCTGGGAATTTATTCAATATGTGCCATAAATAATATCAATGCACTATTTAAAAGAAAACGTGTACAATGACTTTCGTTATAGTAGGATCCTAATAAGTGATAATAACGTTTGGTGGACTTTTAGGCATGACTTCTATAAACTTCTTAAACAACCAAACAAAAGACTCAATTTTCTCATCACTTAGAAACCCACAACCAAAAATAATTGTCTGATAATGATGATTAACTCCTACAAATGGTGTCAAAATTAAGTCATATTTGTTGGTGTTATATGTCATATCTAATACACTGTTTGCCCTCCTTGATACATGATAAGCCCAAAAATAGTTACTAAATTTGTTATTTGAATCAGTATCGTAATCAAAGAAAAAAGTTGATTTCTTCTCTTGGTTAGATATAAATAACTTGATTAGTGCTTCAGTATCGATATCCTTTTGTTCATCTTTTAGGTTTTTCTCAAAGTTTCTAATATCTCTTTTTATGCAACCTACTCTCTCAGGTCCTCCATACTCTATTTCCAATAATTGCATTTATTGACAAGTTGGTATATTGGCCACTGAAAACTAATTAGTCAATGTTCTCTTTACTGTCAAAATATTACGATGTGAATGTAGCAAATGCACCTTTGATGAAGCTGAGAGTGGATGATTATAGGTTTCTATGAAGTTACTGGCAACCCAATTAGGTCCAATCTGTCTCTTGACAAGTGCAATATTTGACTTACAATTCGTTCTAATTGCGCCACGTGCTCTTTCCCTTTTCAATTGATTAGCTTTGCATGTTTAGCGTTCCACATTAGATTTGTATGCCCTTCTTTAAAACATACAATTTATTTCCACATCACTTCATTTGTCATCTTATTTTTCTTGCTTGTGTTTATCCTTGAACTATAGAATGAATATACCTCCTTAAGTGATGAGAATTTCATCCCAATTTTTGGCTTTCGATTATCTGCAACTTAGAGAATGTATTCCTGATTGTCAACTTTGTTTTCTTATATTTCTAGGGAATGCCACATTATATTTGAGAACAGATAAGTAGATAAATATATAAAAACTACAACTTATTTCAATTTAAACTCAAAATTGCAAATATCGAACCATTTGATAAAAACTACAACTTATTTCAATTTAAACTCAAAATTGCAAATATCGAACCATTTGATAAAAACTACAACTTATTTCAATTTCAATTTCTACCATTTGATAATTTGTCAGATTTTTACTTACTTCGATCAAAAATATCTAATTAGTATCACTATTAGGCTTTCGAAAAAAATGATAACCAAATCAAATCAAATAAGATAGTCATAACATGCAATAGCTTGGTTTCCATGATATAGAAGGAAATATTTTACAAATATCATTATGGTTGACACCTTAACTATATGTATTACTCATCTTTATAGGACTTCTATATAATTTAACTCTTGGGGACAATTTAATCAAATGCTTCTTCAGTCATACTGATCCAGTGGTAAGAATAGGGGACTCACTTCCTGAAGGGTCCCAGTCTGAGGACGGATGGAGGACTGATTAAGCGGATAATGGCCGCGTCAAGCAGTTGAGTAGGTCCGAGCGGAGCCAGAGATAACCCAGCCAGGCTGGGGTTTCCGACGCCAAGGCGGGAGGACTGAATGGCCGAGCGGGTGGCCCGTTCGGCCAGGATAAGGGCCGAGCGGGTGTCTGCCCGGCTGGATCCGAAGGGCCGAGCGGGTGGTCCGTTCGGCCAGGATAAGGGCGAGGATACAAAGGTTAGCCGAGCGGCCTATTCGTTCGGCTCGGGATACGGGATGTCAGCAAAGGCATGTCTGATGATTATGCCGTACACAAGATTTCACGATAGAGGGTCTTGCCGTCACATCATGGAGAGGTCGATACAGTAGCGGTATGGCCTTATGGATGCCCTTCTGACAGACCCATACCTGGGCATGGTCGAAAGCAGGTGATTGCTTTGATTGGCGCGCCCAGGCTCCTTCGAGAGGTCTATATAAGGTCTCCATTTCTTCACCGGAGGTACACAAGTCTGAATCTCTGAAGCCACCTCTTTGTTATTCCTCGCCTGACTTAAGCGTCGGAGGGCCGTTGCCGGGACACCCCTCCCGGCTCGATTTTGTTGCAGGTTCGCCAGAGCACTCGAGGATCTAGCAGGGAGCGCCACGTCCCCAGCGTCCGTTGACTCCTGGTTCGGACAGGATCAATTTGGCGCCGTCTGTGGGAACGTAACCTGCATCCGAGCAGAGGCAATGGACGAGGCTGGAAGAATACATACCGTGACACTCTCACAAGAAGAGTTGGACGCTATAGTCGAGGCAAGAGCAGCCAAGATAGTGGCGCAGCAAAAGGAGAAAGCACAGGCTGAGCGAGCGCAACAACAAACCTCGGCTTCAGCAGGCCGAGCGGCGCAAGCAGACCGCCCGGAATATGTTTCAACAGGAGGGTTCCCTCAGGCACTCTTCCGTACTCCCCCAGAAATCGCGCCCGCTCACGGGGAGCAAGGATCTTCATCTGATGAGCCTCCCGTTCGGGATCATAGGAAGGGCAAAGCTCCCCGAGCGAACACACCACCCGAGCAGGTTCATCGACAGTTCTCTGAAGCCATACATCGGGATCCGTTACCAAAATACTATACACCACCGCCGATCGGAGCTTACAATGGGATGACCGACCCCGACGATCATTTGGGGAAGTTCGACAGCATCGCCACCTTGCATCAGTACTCCGATGGCGTAAAGTGCCGGGTATTTCTCACCACTCTATCGGAATCTGCACATAGGTGGTTTCGGAGGTTGCCGGACGGCTCTATCACTAGTTTCCAGGAGTTCCGAACGGCATTTCTCCATCACTTTGTGAGCAGCCGACATTATCAAAGGACAAGCGTCAGCCTGTTCACCATCAAACAAGAACCAAGAGAATCTCTCCGGGCATATATACAGCGATTTAATCAGGTAGCGGTGGACATCCCCACAGCCACCTCGGAGACAATGGTAAACGCCTTCACGCAAGGCCTCGTGGAAGGGGACTTCTTCCGCGCGCTCATTCGCAAACCGCCCAGAGACTACGACCACATGCTACACTGGGCGAATGAGTATATAAATGTGGAAGAGGCGGAGGCTGCCCGACGGAAGGGAACTCATGCCGAACGTCCGGCCCATGCCGAACGGAAGCAGCCCGCTGCCCATCAGCCACCAAGAGGACCAAGAGTTGAGGCATCCCGGGCACATCATGCGAAGTCCCCGGTGGTACAAGAGGTAGCGGCCGAGCGGTTAAAGATGAAGAAAAAAAGGGTATGGACCCCAATGTTCTGCTCTTTCCATAATACTGACTCCCACAACACCCGCGACTGTCGGGGCCTGCCTTCAATCACCCATCCCGTACGACGGGGTGGCCCGCGTCGACCGCCGGCAGCGGCATCAAGAGTCCGGTCGGCGAACATATAGGAGATCACCCGAACAGCGCTTCCCTCCAAGGCATGAAGATCGTTCTCGGTCCAATGAGCGACCTAGGCAGTCCGCTCGGGAAGAGGAGAACAGAAACAACACATCCCGGGGAGAAATCAATATTATTGCGGGTGGGCCGACCGGAGGAGATTCACACAGGGCAAGAAAGGCAAGCGCCCGGCAGCTCAGAATCCATGAGGTGGGTTGCAGCCAAGAAAAGGCGAGCGGGCCCGAGATCAGTTTCGGTCCCAAGGATCTTGAGGGAGTTGAAGTGCCGCATGATGATGCCCTTATCATCAAAGCGGTGATAGCCAACTACACCATCCACCGTATCTTCATTGATACTGGCAGCTCGGTCAATATCATCTTCAGAAAGGCCTTTGATCAACTACAAATCGATCAAGCCGAGCTGCTGCCCATGACAACCCCCCTCTACGGGTTTACGGGCAACGAGGTTCTCCCAGTCGGACAGGTAAGACTGGCTATCTCTTTAGGGGAAGAACCGCTCCGGAGAACGAGGACAACAAACTTTGTGGTGGCTGACTCCCCTTCATCCTACAACGTAATACTGGGGCGACCGGCGTTAAGCGAATTTCGAGCTGCTGTGTTGACGTTCTACCAGAAGGTCAAATTCCCGGTCGAGGACAAAGTCGGTGAAGTACGAGGAGATCAGTTAGCCGCTCAGAAATGCTATGTGGAAATGGTCCGAGCCGAATCCAGCGCAGCGCGAAAGGCTCCACAGATCGAGGTACATGCCATAACCGAGAAACCTCCTACTTTAATTTATGATGAAAAAGAGGAGGTTCAGATCCATCCGAGCCGATCGGAGGCTACAACATTTATTGCCGCCGACCTGGAAGAGGAAGTGGTCAAATGCCTCCGGATGAATCATGACGTCTTCGCCTGGTCGACGCATGAGCTGCCCGGTGTCTCCCCCAGCATAGCCCAACATAAGCTTCACGTCCGGCCGGACGCTCGGCCAGTAAAACAAAGGAGAAGAGATTTCAGCGCCAAGCAGAATATTATCATTCGAGCGGAGGTAGAAAGACTCTTAGAGGCCGTCCACATACGGGAAGTTCAATTCCCAAGCTGGTTAGCAAATGTGGTGCTTGTCTCCAAGCCGGACAACAAATGGAGGGTGTGCATCGACTTCAGAGATCTGAACAAAGCTTGCCCGAAGGATTTCTACCCTCTGCCCCGAATCGACCAGCTCGTAGATTCTACAGTCGGATGCGAGCTTATATGTATGCTGGACGCCTACCAAGGCTATCATCAAGTGCCGCTCGCCCCAGAGGATCAGGAAAAAGTTAGCTTCGTTACACCGGACGGGACGTATTGCTATACGGTGATGCCGTTCGGGCTGAAGAATGCCGGAGCAACATATCAAAGATTGATGAATAGGGTCTTCCGCGAGCAAATCGGACACAACCTGGAGGTCTATGTAGATGACATCCTCATCAAATCCTTCCGAGCGGCCACTTTATGCAAAGACATGGAAGAAACCTTCCGTACACTCAGAAAATATGGGGTCAAGCTAAATCCTCATAAGTGTTTGTTCGGCGCCAAAGGAGGACGCTTCTTGGGCTATATTATGACCGAACGGGGTATTGAAGCTAATCCTAGCAAGGTGAAGGCTCTTCAGGACATGCCACCGCCCAGAAACACGAGGGAAGTACAGAGGCTGACCAGTCGGATTACAGCGCTATCACGCTTCATCTCCAAGACTGCCGACCAAAGCCTCCCGTTCTTCAAAATCCTCCGCAAAGCTGCAAAGTTCCAATGGAATGAAGACTGCGATCGGGCTTTTGAAGAATTGAAGACGTACTTAAACTCCCTACCTGTGCTGGCCAAGCCAACTGTCGGCGAACCGTTGTACATTTATTTATCCTCAACCGAGCAGGCAGTGGGATCAGCGTTAGTCCGGTCGGGAAGTGAGGAGCAACCTGTATATTTCCTTAGTCATATCTTGAAAGATGTTGAAACCCGCTACACCGGACTCGAGAAGTTGGCCTTTGCTCTGATCCTTGCCGCTCGGAGACTTCGTCCTTATTTCCTGGCGCACACGATTATCGTCAAGACCAATAGCCCGTTGGGACGAGTACTTTTAAATCCAGAAGCTTCCGGACGGCTCATCAAATGGACAACCGAGCTAAGCGAATTTGATATCCAATATCAGCCCCGCTCGGCCATCAAGGCACAAGCCTTAGCCGATTTTGTAACGGAGGTGCAGGACCCGGAACCCGAAGCTGTGTGGAAAGTGTTCGTGGATGGATCGTCCACTAGACACGGGAGCGGAATTGGCATAGTTTTGCTGTCCCCACAAGGAGAGCGGATGCAGCTCTCCGTCCGGCTAGATTACCGAGCGACCAACAACGAAGCAGAATATGAAGCCCTTATTGCTGGATTGCAGGCCGCTCGGCACGTTGGTGCCGTCCGGGTCATCCTCCATTCAGATTCCCAGTTGGCTGCTCAGCAAATCTCGGGAATTTTCGAGATAAATAGTACAAGGCTCAGGCTCTACGTGGAGGCCATTGAAAAACTTAAGCTCAACTTCAGGGAGGTGATTATTCAGAAGATTCCCCGGGCGGAGAATCAAGTGACGGATGAATTGGCCAAGCCGGCAAGCGCGTTATCCCCGGTCGGCTATCAGAAGCCGATCGAGCAAGTATCTTTAGTAGCACATGTTGATCGGATGGAGGGCATCACATACCCGAGCGACTGGAGGACAACTATTGTGGAGTTTTTGCGCTCGGGAGCTACCCCCTCCGACCGGGAAGAAGCTCATTTGCTGAAGAGAAGGGCTAGTCGGTTCACCCTCGTAGGAGATCAACTCTACAAGAAGGCCTTCTCCCGTCCGCTCCTAAAATGCGTCAGCTGGGAAGATGCCGAGTACATCCTTCGAGAAGTGCACCAAGGTTCGTGCGGTGGACATCCAGGCGGACGGTCCTTAACCAGGAAGATTTTGCTAGCCGGGTATTTTTGGCCAACACTTCGAAAGGATGCCGCCCGGACCGTTGCAAATTGTCTATCCTGTCAGAAGTATCACAGCATGTCCCACCGACCGGCAGAGGAGATGAAAGCATCAACTGTGGCCTGCCCGTTCGACCAATGGGGGATGGACATCGTGGGACCATTCCCCATGGCTACCGGGCAGCGGAAGTTCTTATTGGTGGCGGTCGACTACTTCTCAAAATGGGTAGAAGCTGAGCCACTTGCAAAAATATCCGAGCAGATGGTTAAAAAGTTCGTATGGCAAAATATCATCTGCCGCTTTGGCATCCCAAGACGACTCGTCTCCGAAAACGGACGTCAGTTCACTGGGAAGCTGCTCGGGAAGTGGTGCGAAAGTTATGGCATCGAGCAGCACTTCACATCGGTGGCATACCCCCAGAGTAACGGTCAAGCCGAGGTAACCAACCGGGAGATTCTCAGAATTTTACGGGCTCGGCTCGACCATGAAGGAGGCAGCTGGGTAGACGAGCTGCCGGGCGTCCTATGGGCTCTTCGCACGACACCAAAGGAGGGAACGGGCATCACTCCATTTCACTTGGTGTATGGAGGCGAAGCAGTCATCCCGATTGAAGTTGGGGTGGAGTCCGTTCGGGTACAAAATTATGATGAAAATAACGCCGAACGGAGGAACATGGAGCTAGACTTTGTCGAAGAGGAAAGAGCTAAAGCTTCCGTCCGGCTGATGGCGTACCGGCAACGTATGAAACAGAACTACAACCGGCGCATGATCCCCAGAGCCTTTCAAGTAGGCGACCTAGTTTGGAAGAAAGTCAAGCCAGTCGGAGATGTCGGCAAGTTGGAAGCTCCCTGGGCAGGACCCTTTGAAGTGGTTGAGAAGCTCCGTTCGAGCGCTTATTACCTCAAGGATGCGGAAGGTCGGATGCTGGATCGGCCATGGAGTGCAAATCACCTTCAGCCATATAGAGCTGGGTGAGAGGTGCACTTTTGCTTTATTTTGTGTAAATTCAAAATAGCTGTACTCCTTTTATCGCAGGAAACAAATTATTCGCAAGGCATTCTGTGTTCATAGCCGAACGGTTAGTTCTCCGAAGGCCCCCGAGCCGATCGGCCGGGAGGTTTATAACCGAGCTGGGAGCTCGAGGACGAAGGCCCCGAGCTGCTCAGCCGGAGGTATATTGTACGAGCCAAAGGCTTGGTTCCGAAGACCCTGTGCCGTTCGGCCAGGTAAACGTTGTCCAAATTAGGCTTAAAAGCCCGACGAGCTCCGGCTATAAATATCCGCGCCGTCGAGCTCCGACGTTAAAGATCGAGAGACGGCCCGACGTCTATAAACCCTCCGGCCGGAAAACCGGGAGACGAGCCGGCGTCTATAAATCCCCGAGCAGAAGACCGACGAGCTCCGTCGTTAAAAATCGAGAGCCGCGCCGACGAGCTCCGTCGTTAAAAATCGAGAGTCGCGCCGACCGGCTATAAATATCCGCGCCGTCGAGCTCCGACGTTAAAGGTCGAGAGATGGCCCGGCGTCTATAAACCCTCCGTACGGAAACCGACGAGCGCGTCTATAAACCTCCGAGAGGAAGACCGACGAGCTCCGTCGTTAAAAATCGACGCCGACCGGCTATAAATATCCGTACGAGCTCCGTCGTTAAAATCGAGAGCCGACCGGCTATAAATATCCGCGCCGAGCTCCGGCGTTAAAGATCGAGAGACGGTCCGGCGTCTATAAACCTCAGAAACCGGGAGACGAGCCGCGTCTATAAATCCCCGAGCAGAAGACCGACGAGCTCCGTCGTTAAAAATCAAGAGCCGCGCCGACCGGCTATAAATATCCGCGCCGACGAGCTCCGTCGTTAAAAATCGAGAGCCGCGCCGACCGGTTATAAATATCCGCGTCGTCGAGCTCCGACGTTAAAGGTCGAGAGACGGTCCGGCGTCTATAAACCCTCCGGCCGGGAAACCGGGAGACGAGCCGGCGTCTATAAATCCCCGAGCAGAAGACCGACGAGCTCCGTCGTTAAAAATCGAGAGCCGCGCTGACCGGCTATAAATATCCGCGCCGACGAGCTCCGTCGTTAAAAATCGAGAGCCGCGCCGACCGGCTATAAATATCCGCGCCGTCGAGCTCTGACGTTAAAGATTGAGAGACGGTCCGGCGTCTATAAACCCTCCGGCCGGGAAACCGGGAGACGAGCCGGCGTCTATAAATCCCCGAGCCGAAGACCGACGAGCTCCGTCGTTAAAAATCGAGAGCCGCGCCGACCGGCTCTAAATATCCGCGCCGACGAGCTCCGTCGTTAAAGATCGAGAGCCGCGCCGACCGGCTATAAATATCCGCACCGACGAGCTCCGTCGTTAAAGATCGAGAGTCGAACCCGCGACTGTGAGCTTACTGGACGAAACTAAGGACGCCAAATAACGAGCGTTCGCAAGTACTAAATTGATTAAGTCCGATCGGCCATCAGTTTGCCAATACCTCGCATTCACTGAATGCAAACAGCATAGCCAAGCGTTAAACGATTTCAAGAAAAACAAGTCAACTGGTTAACCTGATCGGTCGTCTAGTGGGGAACACGTGGAGCTTAACTGACTCTACGGATAAGTACCAAACAAACAAAAATAGAAGCAAAGGAACACAATTATGCCGAACGGCACGTACAAAAATTTTATATCCGCCGAGCGGATGAAATACAGAAAGTACTTGGAAGAACTCGCCTCACTCCGGATCCTCAAAATTAAAAAAGGCGTCCGGGATATCGTCAATCATAGCCGCCAGATCTGAAGAGGGAATGCTCAGGTCAGCAGGAAGGTGCCCTCCCTTCTTCCAGTACGCCGTGGTGACCTTGACCGCCTCGGCGAAAGTTGAGGAGACGTTGCCACCGAACTTTTCGCCGAACCGCTCCGAGCGGAGGTATTCTTGGCGCGCTGCTGCTAGGCGACTCGGCTCTCCCTCCTTATATTTTCTGAGCGCCGCCCGGGAGGCAATTAGTGAATCTTGGAGGACTTTCTGGTCCACCTCCGTTTTAGTGCGTTCAGCTAAGCGCCCATCCCGTTCGGTAGCTAATTGGGCTTCCAGGTCCTTAGATTGCTGATCTAGGGCTCGGACTTCAACTTTTATCTTGTCCAGATCAGCAATCGCCCGCCTCTTCCGACTACTGGCGCGCTTCACTTCTGCGTCGCGTTTCTTCACCAGGCCTTCAAGTCGAGCCACCTCTGTAGCCAGGTCGGCGGCATTCTTCTGTTCGGCCTCGCGGGCTTGTTTCTCCCGCTCGGCCGATGGACCCCCTGAGACTTGGAGTTTTTCCATGAGGTCCTCCAGCTCGGCCAGCCGATGGCTAGTGGCGATTTGCTCCGCCCAATGCTGTAAGGGAAATAACAAAATCAGGAATTGAACAGTAGCATGGCACAGGAAGAAAAACGAACCTACCTGAGTGGCTTGCTGCATATGGTTATTGCTAAGCTGCTTGGGCGTCATGAGGGCCACCCGAATCTGGGAGTCCTCGAAAAGTTTGGCGAGCGGACCCGTCAAGGTTATTTCATGAACGGGGCTTGATGACCGATCGGCAGACAGTAAATATTCCTCCGATGGGAATCGAAGGGTAGTCTTGATGGTTGGGTGGCCGGCCGGCACTTCCTCAGCTGCAGTCACCTGGCCCGAGGACTCCCCTATGGTTGAAGTCTCGCCCAACCGTCGTAAGCGACGACGAGTCCGTGGAGGAGAGCCAGAGGGCTGGGCGGTGGGCGAGGCCACGGGGGTCCTGATCTGCGACGGCGTGCGATCTGGCGAAGCGATCTCGATCGGCGCCTGTGGTTCGCCCTCTGGGGTCGGCGGAAGGCCGGAGTCCCTTCGACGTTTCCGCCGAACTTCCAGTGGTGAATCCCCGGCCTGGGGGACTCCCAGCTCTGCTGGAGCAGAGGAAACAGGATCTGCCTCAACCTCCGTTGAAGCGGCTGGGGTAACCTCTGTTTCAGGGGCGGACTGCGTCCCCCCCTCTCCTGTAGCTGCCGGGCGACTGGGGATTAGACCCCGCTCGGCGAGTTCTTTTTTGGTAGCTGCCTCAATTTCCACGGCTTTCAATTTCAGATGATCAGTAGCCTTGGAGCGCCACATGACTTCAGCTGAAAAAAATCAGTTAGACAAAAAAGGCGAAGTGAGTAAAGAGTCCTTACCCATGCGGTAGGGAAGATTGGCCCGAACGGGAGATAATCCAAAAATGTACAACACCCCCTTGAGAAGCAACTGGTCGATTTTGTACCGCTGACCGGACAACCAGTTTGCCGCATGAAGGTAGACTGGATTGCTTCTGAATTTGCCGAGCTCCGGCTGGGTCGGCACAGCGGTCTGCCATTTGGTTCTAAATGCTGGCCGCTCGGGAAGCCGCATATAGAAGAAGAACTCCTTCCAGTGCTTGTTGGAGGTCGGCATATTCTCAAAAAATTTGAAGCCTATTCTACTTTGGAAAATAAAAGTACCCAACTCGGATTGTTTGGGGTAGAAGAAGTAGTGGAATATTTTGGGGTCGAGTGGGATACTGTGCAGCTTAAAGAGGACGACCACCCCGCTCAGCAGCCTAAAGGAATTCGGCACAAGTTGGCCGAGCGGGATGCGGAAATAGTTACAAACTTCCAAAATAAATTTATGGGTAGGAAATCTAAGGCCGCCCTGAAACTGGTCCAGAAAAAAACAAATAGTACTGATCGGCGGGTTATGGGGTCGGTCGGTCGGGTCGGCTACAACTATTTCATGGTCATCCGGGATCCCGTACGTCCGAACGAGACGCCGAGCGCCCTCCTCGTCAAATTTACTCTCCATGGTCATATACCAGGAACCATGAACATCAACAGCGGGTGCGGAAGTGCTCGCCATGACTGAAGTACCAAGAAAAAGAAAGAAGGAAGCCGAAAGAAACTCGGAAACGGAGGACGGATGAAAGTTCGCAAGCAAGGGGACGAAAGGAGTTCCCCGCGAAAGGGAAAGACCGAACGAAAGGAAGGGAGAAGCTTACTGAGGGAAGATGAGCGAAGAGGATCACCAGAAAGCCGAAAACCACCAAGAGGCAAGAACTAGGATAGCCGGAACGACGCAGCCGCGGGCACCTTCGACGGAGGACGCGCAACGAGACAGAATGCGGCGGAAAGGCGAAGACGAAGGCTTTATGCGAACGAGGCTGGTCGGCCTCGTCCGTCGGATGCAGGTCACGAGAGACGAGGTCATCATCTGACCGTCCATTTCAAAACAATCGGCGTCCCATCGTACGGATCATCACCGCCACGCGCGAAGAGCCACGTGGCTCTCTGTCACCAGGCGCAATTAATGCGCCCATACCGCGCATGCTTCGACTTAATGAAAAGGATTTGCGTGATTTTCGAGAAGATTTAGACAAGCAAACATCCACGTTGAGCGCCAAGACATCCAAAACGAAGAGCCGAGCGGCTGAATTCGGCATAAGGGCCGAACGGCTCAAGGGATATTATAAGCGACGGTAAGGCGACGACCGCCCGCTCGGACACATAGTCCAGTCAGTCGGACTCACTGCCTCCTTCGACTAGACTTGAAGGGGAGGCAAGTGATCCGGCGGTAAGAATAGGGGACCCACTTCCTGAAGGGTCCCAGTCTGAGGACGGATGGAGGACTGATTAAGCGGATAATGGCCGCGTCAAGCAGTTGAGTAGGTCCGAGCGGAGCCAGAGATAACCCAGCCAGGCTGGGGTTTCCGACGCCAAGGCGGGAGGACTGAATGGCCGAGCGGGTGGCCCGTTCGGCCAGGATAAGGGTCGAGCGGGTGTCTGCCTGGCTGGATCCGAAGGGCCGAGCGGGTGGTCCGTTCGGCCAGGATAAGGGCGAGGATACAAAGGTTAGCCGAGCGGCCTATTCGTTCGGCTCGGGATACGGGATGTCAGCAAAGGCATGTCTGATGATTATGCCGTACACAAGATTTCACGATAGAGGGTCTTGCCATCACATCATGGAGAGGTCGATACAGTAGCGGTATGGCCTTATGGATGCCCTTCTGACAGACCCATACCTGAGCATGGATGCCCTTCTGACAGACCCATACCTGGGCATGGTCGAAAGCAGGTGATTGCTTTGATTGGCGCGCCCAGGCTCCTTCGAGAGGTCTATATAAGGTCTCCATTTCTTCACCGGAGGTACACAAGTTTGAATCCCTGAAGCCACCTCTTTGTTATTCCTCGCCTGACTTAAGCGTCGGAGGGCCGTCGCCGGGACACCCCTCCCGGCTCGGTTTTGTTGCAGGTTCGCCGGAGCACTCGAGGATCTAGCAGGGAGCGCCACGTCCCCAGCGTCCGTTGACTCCTGGTTCGGACAGGATCACATACTATTTATAATCAATCTTAAATATATTGTATAATCAATAAACATGTTGCATGTCTAAATCTACAATAGATTGAGTAGGAAAAAAGAAAAAAATATATATATGTGAATGGAATACAACAAAAATTATATAAGTATGCTTAGAAGAATTTACACCATATATCATTGTGGCAAAACACAATGATAATTATTAAAATTGTTGGGCATAATATGACAAATCCATGCACTTATAGGCAATCTGGTTCCACTTTCAGGTGTGTTAAATATTTCAATTACTATTTATTTATGAATAATTTAGTTTTGCAAGAATTTATTAGTGTTGGTGCAAGGAGCACTAGACAATTGAACTTGAGTTTTGATAATGACAAAGAGTTCTAAGTAAGTGTTATTGTTGTTTTAATAAGTTAAACTGAGTGTGCAAGAAAGTTCTAAGTGATCTTAGGCAAAGAAAAAGTCCTAGCTGTGGTTAGGCAACGAAGTTATGGTCCGGGGGATTGGACAAAGTCTTGGCGAGTCGAGGACGTTGGGCAAAATCCTAGGGTCGAGAACACTAGGTAAAAATCCTGGGGGTCGCGGATACTAAGTAGAAAACTGGATGGGTTGGGGATTAGACTAGTATGAAGTTCTGACATCTCAGATGCTGAGCAAAAATTCAGATGGTCTGGAGGACCGATCTAGCAAAAGGTAATTTCTCCTGAGAGAAGTAACTGAGGACGCGTTCCCTGTTGAGAGAATAGTAGACGTCGATTCGACCTAGGATTTCAGGAAAAATCCGAAAGTCAGAACCGAACAGTCTGAAACTATCAAATATTTTTATTTCCATATTATTTTATTATGCTAACTTTATTTTGTAGGGTATGTTTGGTGTTTTGGACTAACATGTCTTGCAGGAAGTGAAATGCATAAAAATCCTTGGATAAACGGTGTTGGAAGGCGCCTTCCATGTGGTTGAAGGCATCTCCGATGAACAGTACTAGAGGCGCCTTCCATTTGCCTGAAGGCACCTTTGGGTGGATGAACTTCGCAGATTGTAAAAGTTATCAACTTCGATGCTGTGGGGATAACTTTCACAGGTGGAGGCGCCTTCCATGGGGTTGAAGGCATCTTCAGCGCTCTATAAAGGAAGTCTTCGGGCAAGAGCTTCTACAGAACTAATTTTTACAATCCTTCTTTTGCGCACTACTTGAAGGATGATCTTGCGACTCCGCAATGCGACTTCGACGATTGAAAGCACGACTCTCCGAGTTACAAAGTCGTCGGTATAATTTTTATAGCATTCAAAGTATATGTTATTGTAATCATCTTTGTAATTGTGATTTAAAATTGATAGTAAATTGTCCAAAGTAAACACTCAACGAGTGTGAGCCTTGGAGTAGGAGTCATTACAGACTTCAAACCAAGTAAAACCAATATGTATTAGTGCTTGTTTTCATTTATCTTTATTTCTTTCCGCTACGTTTATCTCCGTCTATTTTATGAAAAACGTGAAAGTCACGAGCGCTATTCACCCCTCTAGCGCAACGATCCAATATTTACTTCTTCCACAATGATTCTACATTAGACTGAATAGGAAAAAGGGAATATATATATATATATATATATATATATATATATATATATATATATATATAGGAATACAACAAAAATTATGTGAGTATGGTTAGGAGACTTTACACCCTATATCATGATAGAAAAAAAACAGTGACAACTATAAAAATTGTTGGACAAAATATGACAAATCCATACACCTACAATTTTGTACCACTTTTATATGTGTTAACTCTTTCCGTTACTATTTATTTATGAATAATTTAGTTTTGCAGTAATTTGTTAGTTCTTTCACAATGATTGAATAGCCATACCTATCTAGTACCAGTAATAAGAAGAATAATGAGACCAGAAAATATGAATGGCCCAATGTAGTTGAAGTCCTTGCCCTTTCTGGATGCCCAAAAAAAGTATATCTAGTCAAGGATGAAGTAACAACGACAAGGGAGCTATGTGGGGAGTGAGGGAGACTCTAGGGAGGGATGTGTGGGGGAAAACCTAGTTCTGTCGCCGTGAGTGAGGGAGGCTCTAGGGAGGGCACAACGAGGGAGGGTCGAGGTTGCGGCCCGCGGGGAGGTTCGTCGCGACAAGGGAGGGTGCAACGAAAGAGGGCTAGAAGGGTCAGCAGTTGAGGGAGGGTACGGGGTCGTGATGAGGGTCAATGTCGTGGTGAGGGAGGGTGTGGCGAGAGAGGGCAGGGCGGTGAGGGAGGGCACGATGAGGGCGCGAGAAATAAAACCTAGCTTCGTCATGACGAGGGAGGGAGGCTTAACGTGGTGATGGTTGATGTCACAACAATGGTTGAGGTCGCGGCGATGGTCGACATCACGGAGATGGTCGACGTCGTGGTGAAAGAGGGTGTGGCAACAAAGGGCGTGATGAAAATAGGGTTGGAAGGGCTTCGACAGTTGAGGGAGAGGGAATGTGTCACGATGAGGGTCGACATCGTGGCGAGGGAGGGTGCATCAAGAGATGGCAGGGCATGACGAGGAGAATCGTGAGGCTTCGACGAGGAGAGAAAAAGTTGTTTTATGAAAATTATATATATATATATATATATCACCGAGGAGACCAGTTAGCGTGGCAATCAAAGTTCATGCCACTAACAAAAGTAGGGATGTACCTGAGTGGGTCATATGACTAATCGGACCTCGAACTGTCGAGCGGACTAGGGTGGCCGATCGAGACTGGACGGGCAATCGGACTTGGATGTCGATTGAGTTTCGGAGCCTGACCATGGATTTTATTGCACTTAGGCATAGTGCAATGGGTAGGGAGGACTCGGCCGATCGATCCTCCCGATCGGCCACGTTTCATGCCTCAACTCAAGACAAGCGAGTAAATCTTAAGGCTAAATATTGAGTAACCTGACCAACTACTCCATTCGATTAGAGTTGTGAGCCGATTGAAACATACCATATATCCCTTTGTGCTAATGAAGAGATTGAGTGGAGATTGGGTCACTGACTGTGTTCGTTTGGCAAGGTCGAGAGAGCAGTCCTCTTGAATGGTGGCCGATCAACCTATTATGGGCCCCATGGCTTAGTGGCTCCGTACTCTTTTTTGAAATTTTGTTCTGTAAAGGACAGAGAATATCTTGCAGACAAATCATGCTTTAGAAGCTTTCAGCCTGTCAAATCACAAAGATTTACGCGCTCATTTAAGGGAAGGTGTCAAAGTCACTTTATAACCTATCCTTTCTTAGGAATGCTTTAGAATGTGTGTAAATATTTTGGGATGCATGCATGAACATAAAGAGTGACACTATAAAAAGAGGTCTCAATCTACAAGGTATGCGATGCTTTATAAGATCTACACGCTTATTGCTATAGTTTTCTTTAGGGATGTAAATGAACCAAACGGCTTGCGAGCTATTCGGAGCTCGATTTGGTAAAAAGCTCGTTCGAGTTTGTTCGTTTATCTTATCGAGCCGAGCTCGAGCTCGATTTCGAGCTCGATAGTTTTATCGAGCCGAGCTCGAGCTTAAGGATATTCGGCTCGTGAGCTCGCGAACATGTTCGTTTATAGGCTCGCGAGCCAAAAAACGAGCCTTAAACCGAGCAAAAAAACGAGCTCTAAAACGAACAAAAAAACGAGCTCTAAAAAAAGCCTTAAAATGAGCCAAAAAATGAGCTCTAAAACGAGCAAAAAATGAACTCTAAATGAGCTCGAAAACGAGCCTGAGCTCGCTTAATGAGTTAGACTCGTTAACTTTGATAATCGAGCTAATAACGAGCCGAGCTCGAATTGTTCGCGAGCTTGATAATTCTAAAACGAGCCGAGCTTGAGCCTTGTGATAAAAGCTCGATTCGAGCTCAAGCCAAGCTCGAGCTCGAATATAACTTAAACGAGCTGAGCTCGAGCCTAATACTGTTCGGCTCGATTTGGCTCGTTTATACCCCTAATTTTCTTCCACTATTTTTTCCTCATAACTTGATCATTGATTTGAGCATCAGAGGCTAACGTCGAGGACCTCTTCCTTGACACTAACGCTCTCTGTATTGCAGGACAGTACAAATTCTTCATTTGGTTAACAACATAGTCACGTTCTTAGCCAAACCACCTTCATTGTTTTCGGACATTAAGAATATTAACCTTTTACTAATTAATTTTGATGAATCCAAAATGAAATTATGTTAATATTATTTTTTTTATTTTTATATGCATGACATAATTTCATATCTTAGATTAATAATATCATAATTTTGTATCTTAGGATTAATAATATCATTAGTGAAAAAATTTCTATAAATAATTTGAATAGACGACGTATATTTTTCTCAATCTGTTGACAGCTAAATGTAGAATTTATTCTATCATTTTAATATCTACTCATTTATACGTATTATACATGCAATATATGTATGGAATTTTGTCTATTATAAATTGTCCACATTTATTGGTGGCTAAGGAAAAAAAAGGAAACTTAGCCGTGTTACCTCATAAAATATTGATAATTTCAATCCGCTCCTCGTTTCTCCGCCAGCATTTCTTATGAGCCAAGTATCCTCCAAACAATATTTCCTCCGAAGCGCGGTCGATCCTTCCCTTTATCTATCGATCGCTCCATCTTCTCTTCTCCGCTCGTAGAGTTGATTTTTGATCCGGCGGAGATTTCTGGTGAGTTGATCGAGTCCAATGTTAATGTCGACTTCGTTTCTTTCGCTCTTTGATTTCCTGCATTAGTCTAATAGAAATCTTGTAGTTTGGTCAACGAGGGTTTGGTTTGAGCTTCGGGTTTCGAAGGATAAAAAGGTGCATAATTCCGTCTTTTTTTTTGTTCAGATTGTAGATTGTCCGAGACGATTCATCATGTTCAGTAGGGTATTCGGAAGGAACAAAGAACAGCCAAATGCCTTGGCTACTCTGGATAAGCTCAATGAGGTAATCTACAGTTTTTCACGTTCTACTATATGTTGTCACATTTGCATCTGGAGAATTTGACGGCGAACATGGTTTTCTGGATAATGACTAAGGTAAAAAAATCTTAATCGTTAGGTCTTCTTTGTGGTTTGACTTTTGTAATTCAAATTTATCTCTAAGAGAAGTGTCTTTTATATAAAAGCTGTACTGGGTAGTTTGCATTTGTCAATGCAGTAAACATTGTTGCGGGATAAATTGTATATCCATTAACCTCATCCAATATTTCCTTTTATTCATACTGGACTATATGATTCCAAGTCTGTTTGGTGTTAGTGATAGATATAAGAATCTTAATCACATATGAGAAACGGATTCTCAGAGTTCAAAGTTCTAATTATTGAGTTGGATTTTGGTAGATAAATATGAGTTCGCATCAGTGCTGTACACAGTTGTTAATCCTGTAAAATTTCGTATCAGGAATTTGGAAGAAAGATTTGCAATAGAAGTGAATTGACATTGGTCTCAGTGCTCTTCTTTTTTATTTTTTAACACTTGCAATGTATACATTCTTAAGAAAACACTTCCTTGCATTCAAACTTTGCACAGAATAGGAAAAGCATATCTCAAACTGTACATTTTTAGTAATTGATTTCTTAATCTTCCGCACTGTAAAAAATGCATAATTGTATTAACATCCCCTTCATAAAGTGCACAAGGCACACCACGAGGGGAAAATGTGCCATAGTTAAAAAATAGAATATCATTTTTGCATCCCATTTGCCTTAGGGTTCTAATTATTCCTCCCTTATTCATTTGAAGAGGAGGTAAGCTCGATGAAATAAACCACCTTGAGCATGGTGATGTGTGAATATCGACCACTTTCAACTTTGGCACACTTTTTCTCCCATGTTGCTTGCCAAGCTGAAGAAGTTGAATGTTGATGAAATAAGTTGCCTTGAGTTATGTGATGTGTGGCGTTGACTTCTTCAACACCTGCAACAAGAACAACTGCAAAGAAGGGAGTTTTGCTTTGAACTCTATCTCCCACCACAATCCTTCTACAAGTTCTTTTTTTTCTTGGCAAACGCCATCATTGTCTGCTCATTCCTTCTCCCAAAAGGAATTATAGAAGACATGGAGGTATAAATTGTCTGTCACTTGATGGCAAGAATAACTGTGCTCGTATTTGCTATCACTTTGAAAGATTGACTAGACAAATCTTGACAATTTTATTTGAGTTATCAATTCACTGCTTTCTTCAAAGTTTGAGTGCCTAAAATTGTTTTTATTCAATTCTTAAAATACCTTAAACCACAGAAGTTTATGAATCTAGAGATTGCATATTGCGGTTATGATGAGATGTTGCCTTAAGTGCATTTACATTTTCTAAATGAACTGTCCTTAGTGAGCTTGGCATATCCAAACAGAGTAGCTTTACTAATTCATATCAT
Source organism: Zingiber officinale (assembly GCF_018446385.1). NCBI lineage: Eukaryota > Viridiplantae > Streptophyta > Magnoliopsida > Zingiberales > Zingiberaceae > Zingiber > Zingiber officinale. Next base: position 118,497,276 of record NC_055992.1, read on the forward strand.
ACTTGATCCTGGTAGTATTTTCGTTTTTATCAGATTTATGGATGCGTTGTTCCAAAACCACCATAATCAATCAGATCCAGGAGTGCCATCAGAGTGTGTTTCATATTTGTGTTAGTTTTAAATTGGCATTCCTAAAAATAAGTTATATTGTTATAATGGCATCTGATTATTTGTTTCATGACTACAAGTAAAAAATTTTAGTCTAATTCTAGATGATATCCTGATGACTTGATAGCATATCTTGATTTATTTCAGACACTTGAGATGCTAGAGAAAAAAGAGAAAGTTCTTCTGAAGAAGATGGCCACAGAGGTTGAGAAGGCCAAGGAGTTCACTAAAGCCAAAAACAAGAGAGGTAGGAATTTTTATCTGCTATTAGATTTATTTTTCATGACTGATAAAACTGATAATGCACTTTTGATGAACATGGGTTTCTTGCCCTGATGTATATGCAAAGAATTACTGCTATCTATAAGACCAACAAGTAAAATGTCTCTCATGTTTATTTCATTTAACATAGCACTTATTTTGACAACTCTTTGTTCAAGAGAAATTCCCATGATGTTCATACGAAGAATCATTGCTACTTGTAAGACCAACAAACAAAAGGTGTTGCTTCTTTGTTTCATTTAATATGGCACTTCTTTTGGCAATTCTTTGCGAAAGAGAAATATCCATTTTCTTCTACTTACAACCAACTTGCCAAGGGAAATAGAAAGCATGGAGGAGTCTCAGTTGGCAACAACTTTTGAAAAGGAAAAGATGGAGATTCATAGTAAAATCACCTTGCGTCTATGAGATCAACCCGACAACAACTAGTTTATGCATTAAATCAAGGCACACGTTAGACTTTTCATGCATGACTTATCTTTAAAATCCTCTTCATGTATTTCCTTTTGACTAAGTTGCATATGTTGAATTCATTGTTTAATAATGATAGGCACCTTCTCAATCTTTTAATTATAATGTAACCCTATGGCTATAACTTGGCTCATGTAAGTTGCATATAAAGGATCCTTGCACAATGTAGCCGTACCAATTCAACTCTGCTTAACTTGAATTTATGGGGCTTTATTCTGGGGACATCCCTGGCTTTGATTTTTTTGTCCCTTTCATTTTCACATTTTGGGTTCGAATGAAATTAAAAACCTCAAAAACTCTACTCAACTTCAATAACTATGGTATTCAATTTTAGAAGAAAAAAATCCAAATAGCTGCACAGAAACTCTACAAAAAAAATTTTGAGCGTGATTTGTATTGGATTCATAAAAATAAAAACCATATTTGTAATTTGAAAAATCTAAAAAAATTCAGAAACTGCTCTTTGCTTGAAAGTAGGTATATTTGTCAACAAGATTTGTTTTTATTAATGCAGCTGCTATACAATGCTTGAAAAGGAAAAGACTTTATGAGCAGCAAGTCGAGCAGCTTAGCAATTTCCAGTTGCGAATTCATGATCAGGTATTCCAGAATCAGAAATTACATATCACGTTTTGCACCTTGGATATGTCTTGTAATCAAGTAATGTTATCTGGGTTATCTTTCTTTTCTTACATGATAATGTTGGAAGGTGCAAAAGCTACTACTGAGACAGTAGATGCACTGAGAGCTGGAGCAGCTGTCATGAAAGCTATGCAGAAAGCTACGTAAGTATTGGATATTGTTTATTTCAGTCATGCCACATCATTGCCATTTGGGTAATAGGAAAAGCAACTTACACATTTTGTATCCATAATTCTGAACGGTTGAATACTTGAATCAGAAAAATTTCTTGCTTCTTGGTGGTTTATTTGATTCGTAAGTTTCATATATGATATTTGTGCGAAGAGAAAACTAACTAGTTGGTTATGGTTTCTATTTCAGTAATATTGATGATGTTGATGCAACAATGGATGAGATCAATGCACAAACAGAAAATATGAAACAAATTCAAGAAGCATTATCTATTCCTATTGGAGCTGATTTTGATGAAGTATTGCCCTATAAACCACCCCTGTTTGTTCATCTTGTTTCTTATTCTTCATGTCATTAACTCTGGTCTTGTTCAAATATCAGGACGAATTGCTAGCAGAACTAGATGAGTTGGATGACTATGAATTGATGGATCAGTTGCTTCAGCCAGCTACAACTGCTCCAGCTGCTTCACTGCCAGTTCCTACTGGTAGACTTCCCACTCGACCTGTTCCACAAAAGAATAGTTCCGAGGAAGATGAAATTGCAGCACTACAGGCTGAAATGGCCATGTAAAGACTTTTGAGCGGTAAAATGTACAAGTTTGCAGTTCTTGGATCTATCCTTTCCATCATATATGCCCCCTAACATTTACTGATAGGAACACTTGTAAAGCTCGTGGAAATTTGGTGAACCTCATGAAAATGGGTAAATCTCTGTATCTTCTTTGTATCATCTTTTCATTTGGAATCACAATTCAGTTTGCCTCTTGTTTGTACCTTCGTGCTTGTCTTGCCACGTTTGTCTCTTCCGCTGTCTAACTAATACTATTCTCTACTTGTGATAGTATCTTGTATTTGGTTTTAAATTTTAAGAGTTTGATAAAAATGCACTGTTAGTATACATATTGTGGTGTGTGTGTGTGTGTTACTTTTAAGGGTTTAATTAAGATGCAATTTTAGTTATAAATATGAGTTTCACTTTTCTTGAAACAGTTCTAAAACATGAAAACCTAGATTAGAGGCTTCAATAACATAACATATATGACCTTTTGTGCTTTTTACTGTCATTGCTTTTAGTAAACTACGAGGGAGTTGTTAGTATCTAGTGATGAAAGATTTGACTGGATCATGTATTTCTACTTCTAATTAGCAGTTACTGATGGATTCTTTTGCATACTGGTTTCTTGATCTAGAATAGACGATTGTCATTGTAGCTTTGACCGGACAAACCAATCCATTTGTCATATGTCATTGGTGTGATAATTCTGTAAGCACATGATTATGTTGGTTATTCACAAAGCCGAGGTATCAGCGTATCGCTAGACTAATGCTCATATTCATGTATACACATTGTCATGAGAACAACAACGCTGATATCAAGTACAAATATTAAAAGTGTTTAAAGAGAGAAAGTAACTATGATATCCACTTAAATAGAGAGCTTATGTAAAGTTCAAATATAATGAATTAAAATGCTAAGACTCGATAGAAACCACTCATATCTAGTCATCCTAAGAATCGCTACTGGCAATGCCCCAATCAATTTAGAGAAAAAAATATCAAAGAAAAATTGAAATTCTTCTACTGTTATATTTTTGCCTAACTATGCTTTCAATCTAGACTCCTTTTCTGTCTAGGTACCATGTGCTATGCTGATTCCTGTAGAAATGCTCCATCATGCTGACGAAGTGTGACTGCTCACAGTGTGTAGGTCTCACTGTCTTCACATAACTCTAACATGGCGTCACTACTAGATGACCAGGAAATACAAGATGAGGCAGGCTTATATACATAATTTCTTCCGGCGGAGAACAACAATTGCTGGCCTACTGATAATAGACCGATGTGGCTCCATGCCGAAAAACATAGCCCAGTGCCTTGCCACTCCACAACAACTCGGCATGGATTGAGTAGGGACCAGGTTCCCGTAGTTGTGTCCTAGACTCCTAGGTGAGTCAAATTACTTACTGAGGCCCACTGATGATAAGGTTTTGAGATCTATATCCACTTGCTGTGTTTTAGAGATAGATCCATGCTGCTTCAGCATGACTTGTCTGCTAGCTCCCAGACCATGCCATCTCTTCACTTCGTGTCCATGTTTAAAGATCCAATTACAAAGATTAGTTAGGGCCGGGTCTGCCTTCATGTTTTCGACATAAGAGACGGTGTAGATTGCTCGCCCTCCTCTATGTGCTACTATGCAAAGTTACGAAAATATAATAACCAGAAGGCACAAATTCTGAGTTTCTCTTGTTTGTGATCCTATGATGAGAACATATTTGGACTTAGACAATATATATAGCGTAAAACTATAGTAAAACTCATTTGAGTAGAAGGTGTTGGCCGCTCGACCGGGTAGTTCCCGTTCGGACGTACTGAGCATAGTTATTGTCCTGCTTTCCGTTCGGCCACACTGTTGACATAGGGCTGCCCTGTGTCTATCGATCATGCTTCCTGCTCGGGTGAAGTGGATCGGGAGGGTTGCTGTTTGTCTATTGTCCTCAAGTGAGAGCTTTTAGAGGGCAGTCGTTCGGACACGTTTTGTCGCAGTCGGGTGGTCACACCCGACCAGACAATCAATACTGCCGCTCTGCTCAATTAGTTGCTTCAGGGGCCTAGGCTTTTGACTGCCCTGACTTTGACTTTCACGTTGGCCGCTTTTCTTCTACTTTGACCCATTGGTGGGGCCCCTCTTTATCATCGTATTATAAGTCTTCCCCTTAAGTCTAGTCGAAGGAGGTGACAAGTTCAACTGATTAGACGATTAGTATGTTCTCGAGCTTTTCTTCTTAATCGGGTGCTCCACTGTTTAGAGCCGCCGTTCGGCTTTGCTGATATTAAACATACACGGTTTTATAGCCATCGTGCGATTGCTCATGTTGACCCACACATTTTTATAGTTGTCGTTCAGCTTCTGATGTCGACCCACATGGTTTTATAGCCATCATTCGGCTTCTGATGTCGACCCACATGATTTTATAGTTGTTGTTTGGTTGCTGATATCGACTCACACGGTTTTATTGGTTGTTCGGCTCAATTGTGCACAACACCTCGCTGATTTCTTAACTCTATATTGGTCTCTGCTTCAACTGTAATGCCTTTTAATTACCATTGATATCACCCTAATTTCTCAAAAATCGTTCAGATCTTCACCCATTAATGCGAAGCAAGATTGGCCATACCATGTAATCTTGCTTTGTGTCTCATTATTAATGTCATCTGTAACCGAATGCCACCTGTTGCCTTTGCATGCCGCCACATGAGTGATGTAACAGATAGCTGTTTGAGTTTAATAAGATGACTGCCTTTTTGAATTCATTGGTTGTGATGAATCCTCATTTTCCAAAGCCCTTGATCGAATGACTTAAAGAAACTGTTCTCCAAGTTTTTAAGCCCCCAGCCTTTTCTTTTACCCTACCGTCTTCCTCGTGTTCACCGTCATCTTCTCTGCTTCTTCGTCCACAACCTTCACCGGTGATTTTCTTTGCAGTAAGCCCTTTCTCCTTTCTTTCTTTGAATCTTTGATCTTCCTCCTCTCCGTTTCATGGCTGAATCTCCTCATCCTTCCCTGGTCGTCCTCGAGCTCTGATACACCTCCACCAAATTCAAATTTAACGGCGATGAGGTCGACCAGATGAGATTAACCTATCGTTTCCCCGACGATTATCAGATCACCATTTCGTTTGCCTACGATCGGGCTCATATGTCGCCAGATGGTTTTCTACCCTTCTTAAGGATCAATTTTTTGCCAGCATGTGCTTTCCCATTCACCCCTTTTTCTTTAAAGTTTGTTGATATCGACTCACACGGTTTTATATTGGTTGTTCGGCTCAATTGTGCACAACACCTCGCTGATTTCTTAACTCTGTATTGGTCTCTGCTTCAACTGTAATGCCTTTTAATTACCATTGATATCACCCTAATTTCTCAAAAATCGTTCAGATCTTCACCCATTAATGCGAAGCAAGATTGGCCATACCATGTAATCTTGCTTTGTGTCTCATTATTAATGTCATCTGTAACCGAATGCCACCTGTTGCCTTTGCATGCCGCCACATGAGTGATGTAACAGATAGCTGTTTGAGTTTAATAAGATGACTGCCTTTTTGAATTCATTGGTTGTGATGAATCCTCATTTTCCAAAGCCCTTGATCGAATGACTTAAAGAAATTGTTCTCCAAGTTTTTAAGCCCCCAGCCTTTTCTTTTACCCTACCGTCTTCCTCGTGTTCACCGTCATCTTCTCTGCTTCTTCGTCCACAACCTTCACCGGTGATTTTCTTTGCAGTAAGCCCTTTCTCCTTTCTTTCTTTGAATCTTTGATCTTCCTCCTCTCCGTTTCATGGCTGAATCTCCTCATCCTTCCCTGGTCGTCCTCGAGCTCTGATACACCTCCACCAAATTCAAATTTAACGGCGATGAGGTCGACCAGATGAGATTAACCTATCGTTTCCCCGACGATTATCAGATCACCATTTCGTTTGCCTACGATCGGGCTCATATGTCGCCAGATGGTTTTCTACCCTTCTTAAGGATCAATTTTTTGCCAGCATGTGCTTTCCCATTCACCCCTTTTTCTTTAAAGTTTGTTGATATTTTCATATTTCTCTATATCAATTAGTGTCAAACTCTTTTAGATTGTTGTGCGGGGTAGTCATATTGTTCCGTCTACACAGTATTCCCTTAGTACCTCGTGTGTTTCATTACTTTTACTACCCTAAGCTATTCGAGCCGGGCACCTTTTTGTTTCAAGCCCGAGTGGACACTGTTTACTTCGATAAAATGCCTTCCTCAAATAAGTACTGGAGGGAGCATTACTTCTAGGTCCATCTCCTCGTTCGATCCAACTTCCAGACCGACTGGTAGATAGAGTTGGCGAAGTCTCCTCTGATCAGTTGGTATGGAAGTCGGTCGGACTACCTTCAAGCAGTCGCGAGCTTGGCTGGTCAGAAATATCACATACCTCGGCTATTATTGGAGGGGGTCTTGTATGTGTTTGGGCTAAGCTCTATCCAAACGTGGCTGCCCATCCCCTTAGGTATGTCCTATTTCTTCCTGTCATTTTTAAATCTAACTAATTTTTCTTCCTATATTGCTGCTCAAATCATGCTGAGAGCACGATTGAGCGGCAAGAGCAAGCTTGCCGATGAGGAAATCAATGCCAAAGGCGTACTCAAGCTGGAGAGTCGGGGCCTGTTGCCGATCGATCACTCGGAGGAGCGGACTAGCGAATCAGACGGAAGCCAGGTGGCGGCTAGTGATGTCGTAGCCACAACTGGCGAGCTATCCCCCAAGCGGCAATCTATGAAGCCGATTGCGGTGCCTTCAGAGTCGGCCACTTCAGGTGAGCCGCTAATTCAACGCCGTAAGAGGCACTGGGCGGAGGCTTCTTCTTGCTCGACAACTTCAACCCTATAGCCCTCTGTTCCTTTAACTTCCCATCATCCATCCGAGTGGGGTGAAACTTCGTCTTCAGCAGTCCCTGAGAGGGAGGCTACCTTACCTACCCCTCCATCCTTTAATCAGACACCTTCGTTGTTTGTGCTGCCGGCCGAGACAATATGTGTATCGTCGGTTGCCTACTTGCCGCCTTCACCCACTAGCCTAGTCGGCCAGGTATCCATAATTCACTCCTCCCCCATGTCCAAGTCCAAGGACCCGACCACTTTAGAGCCATTCGACCTGAGCGGTTGATGAAGCATCAAGATCATCTCTTTGCTTGCTTATCGACGAGTGGCATCAGCCGAACGATGCCAAACCGTGCTCCCTGCGGTACCAAATAACCATTCAAGGTCCTCTTACACAAACATGGGCAGATGCCCAGGCCAGAGTGACGAGCTGCTCGGGGAGCTCGATGACGGCTTTACTCAGAAATCCACTGGGATACATTTTAACTTAATATTTTCTTTGCCTTTCCTGGTCAGAACTAATTAGCTTTTTTGTCTTGCAGTTCTGGGTGAAGAGTTTGGCTATCTGCCAGTGGCTAGGGTTTTTGGAGCACGAAAGCTAACCACTGTGAGCCTTGTCCGGCCAAGCATACACCTCACGAGCTCGGGGTGAGCAGCTCACTACGAAGGTTGACCAATTGAAGAAAGACTTGGAGCAGAGCTTCGAGCAACTGCTGGGCTCCGAAGAGGCGCTCAATGTGGAGAAAAACAAGAATCATGAGCAGACCCTCCAACTTGACCGGCTAACCAAGCAGGCTCATAATTTTGAGTCGAAGATAAATTCTGCCAACACTTGGAAACTCCGAGCCATTGAAGACCTTGACATAAAAAATAAGGAGACTCAAGTTTTGGCTGAGAATCTTAAAGAGGAAGAAGCTGCTCTGGCGACCGAGCAAGTTAGCCGAACTGTAGAGCACGCGGTGAGTAAGCTCTAGAGCAGTGAGAAAGATGTTGAGCTAGATACCCTAAAGGCTGAGTTGGAGGCGTCTAGGGCAGCTTTCAACAAGTTCAAAGAGGAGGAACCCGGTTTGTTAGAATCCTTCAGAGTACACTAACTTCACTCTGACGCTTTCAACGAGATATTTACCGACCGGACTCTTTGCCTCTTTGACTATGATATCGATTGTTGGATCGATACACACACGTGAGAGGGGGGAGGGGGGTGAATCACGTGGGTTTTAGAAACTTGTTCTCTTGTTTTAAAATCAAAGTGTACGCAGTAGAAAGTAAATAAGAAAGCAAACAAAACACTAGAAAACACGAGCGAGTTTTACTTGATTTGGAGCCTTTAGCTACTCTTACTCCAAGACCCAGGTCCCGCGGACCTATCGATGAATAATCCACTAAAAATCTCTTCCGGTACCTCCGAAAGAGAGAATTGAGTACAAGAAAGATTAGGCCAAGTGCAACACATTGCACTTGTCCTTTTAAAGTAATTTAAGCAAAAAAAAAAATGTTACCAACACTTAAGGATTGAAATAAGAGCACTTGTATTCATGTCGGTCTGTCGGGTGCGATCGGAACTCCTCGGAGCAGTCGTTGGGCACAACAGCTTTGTCGTAGAGTTGTAGCAGGAACCAGGAGCAGTCAGAGGCTTAAACAGATGCACAGTAGCTCATATATTAGTGTTGTGCGAATGCCTTCTTGAGATTGCCTTATATAAGGCATGGAAGGCACCTTCCATAGTTATTGAAGGCACCTCCAATGGGTTAAACTTGATCCCGAATAGCCTGACACTTGTCATCGGCGAGGTCAAAATTTCACCCTGCGGAAGACGTCTTCCATAGCCTTGGAAGGCGCCTTCTATGAATAGTACGAAGACGCCTTCGGGCACTGTTCATCCGAAGGCAAATATGCTCCTTTTTTCTTGCAAAATAACGTTAATTCAAATAACCTGCAAAATAAATATTAGGACAATAATAATTAATAATAAAAAGTAGTGATTAGTTCATGTCCGGCCATGACCATGAACTAGTCAAGGTCTCAGTTTAGGGATTCTAAATGGACCTAAACTGGACCGACACCTACTGTTCCTTAACTGGGACGCGTCCTCACAAGGTTACTCTCCTCCAGTGACTTACCTTAACTTACTAATTTGTCAGACATTCGGTCAGCCCGTCGACCTATTTGTACTCTACACCAGCTATTCGGTCGGCCCGTTGACTTAACTAGATTTCTTGCCAGATATCCGGTCAGCCCGTCGACCTATCTGGACTTCATACCAGTTATCTGGTCGGCCCATTGACCTAGCTGAATTTCCTGCCAGATATCCGGTCAGCCTGTCGACTTATCTGGACTTCTCCTGCACATTTAATCAAGTGGTTAGATCACAACAAAACCTAACTTAACTTACTTGTCATTCATCAAAACTTGAGTTAGACCGTTAGTGCAAATTGCACTAATAATCTCTGCCTTTTTGATGTAATGACAACCTGAGTTAATTAAGTTAGGAAAAATGCAAGCATAAATAGACAAATGATATTTTAAGTTATTCAATAGACAAATGATATGTTTATTCGAAATTTGGTGTTTGCTAACTTAATCCCCAACCTTCCCCCTTTGTCATTCATTAAAAACATGAATAAAAAATTATGCTAAGTAAAGTAAAAAAAATTTGACAGCAGGATAAGTTCTAGTATTACTTGGGGGAGTTAAAATTTTTTTTATAACCATAGAGACTATTCAAAGTATTTTAAAAAAGTATTGGTCAATATATCATAGAATACTCTCAAAATATTTTCGAAAACTATTATTGCTACAAATTGTTTTAGAAAAGAATTTTAGTATAGAAATGATTTTTAAGAAACTTTGAAAATAATAAGGTTTTATACGACATCTTTCAAAGCAATTTTCAAAAATTGAGATAGGTGTCAAATTGATTTTGTTTTTAAAAGACATCTTAAAACAAATTTTAAAATACTTTATATCAGAATTTTCGCAAGGCTAATAAAGTTAAAATTTCCAAAATCTACTAACCTTAAAAAACTTTAAGAGTTTTGAGAGTGGAAAATCTTTTTAAAACAACCTAAAAATATTTCCAAAAGTAAAATTATAAAAATACTAAGTCTTGCAATAATGGAACTTTTCCAAAAATAAAAGGCATTTTCCAATAATTTAAGTAACATTTAAAAAAAACAATTTTAAAAAAATGGTTTAAAGTAGTTTGAAGTAGTTATCAAATATATTTTTCAAAACTTATAAATTGAGAAATAACAGAGTTTTCCAAAATATATTTTCAAACGTGAATTTATGAAAAATATAAGTGTGATTTGAAAATATTTTTTAGAAAAATTTGAAAATCAATTCTCCCCCTAAACATGAGATTATTTCAAAATCATTTAATCAACTATAAATTATCCTTAACTGTCTAACCGTTAGTTACTAACTAACTATTAGAAGATAGCAGCATTCACTTGGTTAGTCAGGTTAAGTCTTTTTATCCAGTTAGTGTTTGACTAAACTGGATTACTTAACCCGATCACTATAAGTTTGGTATTTAATGCCTAGACTTATTTGATGCACTGATATAAACATCTTAAATCTAGGCAATCTACCTATGTATCTCACCCCTTTCTAAGTTTGGCAATACGCAAACAAGGTAACCCTAATGTGTTGATGAGATGCTAAAGTCCTAATTACCCATCTGGGAAAGTTATTGATTTTTGGAGGTGCAAACTAATTTGGAGTCTCCACCTGAATTATTGAACATTTGGGTTTAAGTTTTGAGTTTACGTTGATTTGTTTTATAGTTGTAGTATACTTGATTATAGCTTGTGTTTATGTTGTATTCTTTTAAGTTAGGTTTAATTAACTTAAGATTTTTCCTTTGATTTGTATTTATTTTTGCAGTTTTAATTTTAGAATTTAAGGGAGAGTCATTTGATTTATTTTGATTTATATAATGAATTTTATCTTTAGGTATATAATATTGATTGAGTCCTATTAGCGTGGTTAGGCACGCTTTTGGAACCCAAGCTTTAGTTTAGGTGTTATTTTGATTAACTAAGGATATAAAAGATTTGTTGGTTGAGCTGGACTTGTATCCAAGTCTGGACTTGTTGTACACAGCTCTTTGTGACCCAAGTATCATGTAGAGATACTTGGATCTAGTTGTGAATTTTTGTAGTAATTATTTTACTTTAATTTTTTCATTTTTCAGTCTGAAATTAACCTCCTCAAGTTTTGCAACTTGAGTTGGGATTTCAGCTTGAATTGATTCTGTTGTTGAACTTGATTTTAATTGTTTATTAAGTTTGCTATTTTCTTATGTTAGTTCATTTATGTAATTTTCAAAGTTAGTTAATTTCTTATATAAACATGCAATAATTTAAAAAAAATCTTTTGCTTAAAGTAAGGTATACCTCATCGGAACCTTCATAAATGAGTGTGGACTCGTAGCTTGATTCGGGTTCGGACTCGTCTTTTGATTCGTTTTCCCATTCTGATTCGTAAGCCATTTGCACGAGGTAGTTGGTGTGCTGCAGTTCTCCACCATCTAATTCATCTCCGAACGATTCGTCCCACGTCGCTTTGAGAGCCTTCTTTTTCTTCAGATTTGAGCAGTCGGTCTTGTAGTGTCTCTTCTTATTACATCCGAAGCAGGTCACATTCTTGCTGTTAGAATTGAAGGTGGAGTTGAACTTTTGTAGGTCCTTTTTGCTCAAATTCTTATTTCTCCTGGTGAACATCTTTCTTACCAAGTTTACTAGATATTCTTCATCCTTTGAGTCTTGGTCAGACTCCCTTTCAAGTTCAGGTTTGGTTCTGGATTTTTCTTTTGATATCCCTGCAATAAGAGCAATACTTTTCTCAGTTCTGACGTTAGTCTCTTCGTCCAGCTCTAATTCGTAAAATAACTCATCTAATTTTAATTTAGACAAGTTTCTCGAAATCTTATAGGCATCCACGATGAATGCCCACAGTGCATTTCGAGGAAACGCGTTTAGAGCATACCTTATTAAATCTCGGTTGCCCATTTGATGACCGATTGCATGAAGTCCATTGAGGATATCTTTTATCCTCAGGTGCAGCTGACTGGCAATCTTACATTCCTGCATTTTTATATTAAATAGTTTATTTAAATAAAGGTCCCTTTTTGTTACCTTCGCATCGTTGGTTCCTTCGTACAATTCGATGAGTTTATCCCACAGCTCCTTCGCATTTTTGTGTGGGCCGACGTGGTTTAGTTCTTCCTTCGTTAGCCCGCATTGAATTGTGTTGAGAGCCTTGAAGTTGATTTGAATCTTTTACTTCATTTTTGAATTCCAATGTTCCGAGTCCATGGGAATTCCGACGTTGTCGAAGGAAGCCTCGTAGCCTCTGATGGTGCTGAACCACTGGTCAAAGTCGGTTTTCAGATATACCTCCATTCGCTTCTTCAAGTACGGGAAATCATCCCCATTGAAGAGTGGGGGACGAATGGTGTTGTATCCTTTGTTTTGGGTCATTTCACAGCTATAGATAGAAAACTAAAAAAGAGGTGCCAAGACTTGGTCTTGGATTCGCAGAGTTTAAGATATATATATATAAAAATATAAAAAAACTTGAGAGGTGTTGCACCAACTTCAAGTTAAAATCGAACGAAAAAAAATTATCTGAATAGGTAAAGTTTTACCAATTCAAATAAAATGCAAAAAACAAAGAAGTCTAAAAATGATTCCCCCGGTTTGATTGGTGGTTGCATCAATTCAAAGTAAAATATACTCTGATACCATTTGTTGGATCGATACACACATGTGAGAGGGGGGGGGGGGGGTTGAATCACATGGTTTTTAGAAACTTGTTTTCTTGTTTTAAAATTAAAGTGTACACAGCGGAAAATAAATAAGAAAGCAAACAAATACGAGCGATTTTTACTTGGTTCGGAGCCTTCGGCGACTCCTACTCCAAGACCCAAGTCTCGCGGACCTATCGATGGGTAATCCACTAAAAACCTCTTCCGGTACCTTCAGAAGAGAGAATCGAGTACAAGAAAGATTATGTCAAGTGCAACACACTCACTTTTCCTTTTGTAGTAATTTAAGAAAAAAAGCGTTACCAACACTTAAGGATTGAAATAAGAGCACTTGTGTTGATGTCGATCTGCCGGGCGCTATTGGAACTCCTCGGAGCAGTCGTCAGGCACAACAACTTTACCGTAGAGTTGTAGCAGGAACCAGGAGCAGTCGGAGGCTTAAACAGATGCGCAGTAGCTCATATATTAGTGTTGTGTGAATGCCTTCTTGAGACTGCCTTATATAAGGCATGGAAGGCGCCTTCCATAGCCACTGAAGGCGCCTCCAATGGGTTAAACTTGATCTCGAATAGTCTGGCACTTATCATCGGCGAGGTCAAAATTTCACCCTGCGGAAGACGCTTTCGATAGCCATGGAAGACGCCTTTTATAAACTGTACGAAGTCGCCTTCATTGCTTGAAGGCGCCTTTGGATACTGTTCATCCGAAGGCAAATATGCTCCTTTTTTCTTACAAAACAATGTTTGTCCAAATAACTTGCAAAATAAATATTAGGACAATAATAATTAATAGTAAAGAGTAGTGATTAGTTCATGTCCTCCCATGATCAGGAACTAGTCAATGTCTCAATTTAGGGATTTTAAATAGACCTAAACTGGACTGACACCTACTGTCCCTTAATTGGGATGTGTCCTCACAAGGTCACTCTCCTCCAGTGACTTACCTTAACTTACCAATTTTCCAGACATCCGGTCAGCCCGTCGACCTGTCTGAACTTCACACCAACTATCCGGTCGACCCGTTGACCTAGCTAGATTTCTTGCTAGATATCCGGTCAGCCCGTCGACCTATCTAGACTTCGTACCAGCTAACTGGTTGGTCCGCTGACCTAGCTGGATTTCCTGTCAGATATCCAGTCAGCCCGTCGACCTATCTGGACTTCTCTTGCACACTTAATCAAGTAGTTAGATCACAACATAACCTAACTTAACTTACTTTTCATTCATCAAAACCTGAGTTAGACTGTTAGTGCAAACAACACCAACATCGACGACACCCTCCGCCAGGTGACGGACGACAGCTACCTCTCCCCGGATCTACCGAGCCTCATTATAAAGAGGGAGCAGATCACTGAGTCACTTCCAGATGACGTGCTCAATTACCTTGCTTAGTTTCCTTTTTAATCTTCTCATCAACTTTTTGTATTTTCGACACGCACCTTGTAAAAATTTCTAAGTATCAATCAATGTATGTCTATTTAGCACTTTAGAATTCTCTCTCTTCTACCATCTATACCTTGCTGAACGGCTCAAGAGTCTTGAGATGTGTGAATTAAGGATACTTATAACACGACTGAGCGGCTCGTGAGTCCTTGATACGCTCGGTCTGAATCCCATGGCTTATAATCTTGAGGTGCGAGAGCACACTCTCTTATAACTCGCCCGATTGGGTCGAGAGTCTTTGACACTTAGCGCGAGGGCTCCTCTCACTTATAACACCGCTAAGCGGCTCATAAGTTTGGGACACACCCAGTCTGAACCCTGTGGCTAATAATCTCGAAGCGTGAAAGCATCCTCTCTTATAACTCGCTCGATCGGGTCGAGTGTCTTTGACACTTGACACGAGGGCTTCGCTCATTTATAATACGGCCGAGAGGCTCATGAGTCTAGGACACACTCGGTCTGAACCTGTGGCTAATAATCTTGTAGCGCGAGAGCATGCTTGCTTATAACTCACCCGATCGGGTCAAGAGTTTTTGACACTTGGCTCGAGGGCTTCTCTCGTTTATAACACGACCGAGCGGCACGTGAGTCTGGGACACACCCAGTCTGAACGTGTGACTAATAATCTCGAGGTGCAAGAGCATGCTCGCTTATAACTCGCCTGAGCGGGTCGAGAGTCTTTGACACTTGGTGTGAGGGCTTCGCTTGCTTATAACACAGCTGAGCTGCTCGTGAGTTTGGGACACGCCCGGTCTAAGCCCCATGGCAAATAATCTTGAGGCGCAAGAACATGCTTGCTTATAACTCACCCGATCAGGTCGAGAGTCTTTGACACTTGGCGAGAGGGCTTCGCTCTCTTATAACATAACCTAGTGGCTCGTGAGTCTTTGACACGCCCGGTCTGAACCTCGTGGCTAATAATCTCAAGGCGAGACAGCATGCTCGCTTATAACTCGCCCGATCGACTCGAGAGTCTTTGACACTTAGCGCGAGGGCTTCGCTCGCTTATAACACGGCCGAACAGCTCATGAGTCTGGGAGACGCCCGGTCTGAACCCTGTGGCTAATAATCTCGAGGCGCAAGAGCATGCTCGCTTATAACTCACCCGATTGGGTCAAGAATCTTTGACACTTAGCGCAAGGGTTTCACTCGCTTATAAAATGCCGAGCTGCTCGTGAGTCTGGGACATGCTCGGTCTGAATCCCACGACTAATAATCTCAAGGCGCGAGAGCATGCTCACTTATAATTCGCCCGATCGAGTAGAGAGTCTTTGACACTTAACGAATTTTTCTTTAAACTTTCCTGCATTCATAGAATAAACTTTTTTACAATTTATATCAATTCTACTACATGCTTACTATCCTGCCCGATAGGGTTGCAGATGGTTCGCACTTCATGGCCGGTCGAGATTCCTTCAAGTTTCGTCCTGAATATAATATGACCCCGAGCTGAGCTTCTGAATCACTTTGTAGGGTCCTCCCTATGGCGCATCTAGCTTGGTCACGTCGTCGATCGACTTCACTCTTTTCCAGACTAAGTTGCCGACCTGAAACTATCTGGGAATAACTCATTTGTTATAGTTTTGCTTCATCCTCTATCGATACGCTATCAACCGGATGACAACTTTATCTCTGACTTCGTTTATCTTATCTAGCTCTATAAGTTGCTGCTTGGGATTTCCTCATCGTACAACTATCACTGATCGGACTCCATACCAATCTCCACTGGCACCATTGCTCCTCCTCTATACACCAAGTAGAATGGAGTAATGCCAGTAGCCTCCCGAGGAGTTGTGCGATAAGAACATAGTACGCTCAACAACTCATACGCCATGCTTCCTCCCATGTGATCGAACCAAGCCTTGAGCTCTTTGAGAATTTTTCTATTGGTGACTTCCGCTTGGCCATTGTTTTGGGGATAAGTCATTGAACTGAAAGCCTGTGTAATACCATAGCCGGAGACTAGTTTATGAGGGTCGTTCAACTGTCATACTATATTTTGCCATAGAAACTTGATAACCATCTGCTCGGTTATCTTGGCGAGCGGTTCAACCTCTATCCATTTGAAAAAATAGTCCACTGCCACAAGTAGAAATCTTCTTTAACCGATCGACATGGGGAAAGGTCCTATAATGTCCATGCCCCACTAGTCGAACTGACATGACACGATGAATGTCTTCAGTTCTTCAGTCGACCAGTGTAGTATGTTCTGGTATTTTTGACAAGATAGGTAGATGGACACTGTCTGAGCAGCATCCGCCTGCAAAGTAGGCCAAAAGTACCCTATCAGTAGGATTTTTTCTTGGCAACGATCGGTCACCCGGATGACTGACACAAGAGCCTTGGTGAACTGATGTGCGTAAATATTATGATAGTTTATGCATGCTTTTACGTACATTTGCTTACTTTATACATACGTATCCTTTGTATGATCGCCTCTATTATTATGTATTCATCATATATAGTCTTTTGTACGGATATCTACTCTTTGTTTGATTTTGTGTTGACAGGGACATCTTTCGGAGTGAAAATAGCGTTTGTCGATGCACCGGAGCGAACCAGAGAACATGGCCGTGCAAACTTTGCACGACCGTGTGGCCAAACAGAAGGGAAGATGTGCACGGCCGTGCAACCCTTGCACGACCATGCGACCAATCCAGAGGCGGATCAGAACACGACCGTACAACCCTGCACAGCCGTGCACCCCATGACCGAGGTCAAGCAGCACATGACCGTGCGACCCTGCACGGTCGTGTCCCCAGGAATCGAGCCCCAGCATCACACGGCCGTGCCAATTGGCACGGCCGTGCAGCGCATCCAGAGCCCAGTTAGGGCACGGTCGTGCCGCTGCACCGTGCCCTATCCTATAAAAGGGGTTTTAACCCCTTTTCCGGGAGGAGGGGAGCCGGGAAGCGAGCCATGAAGAGGAGATTCATTCTGGTGTCATTCCACGCCGTCCAGGACATCGATCCAGCGACCTTCCATCACTACCTCAACTCCAGAAGCAAAGGATTGGATCCGAAGATCACTCATCGTCATTGGATAAGCATACTTCTTTCTCTATTCGTTTTCGAGGATTGTATATTTAGATTCACTATGTCTTTGGGGTTTTCTCTAGCGTCTATGGAGTAGAGTCTTTGTTCTAGGATGAGGGAGTAATTGTGGATTGATTTTGATGTAAAACTCATATTACATTTATAATCATTGGATAATTTCACTTGCTTTATTTCGACTCCTCGATCTCTTTGTTGTGTTGATTGATTGTGTAGGAATTGCTAACCTCGTAGAGGGAATACTTTAGATCGTACACCCGAGGGGCCCTAGTGATAGGGGTAACCCGTTCATGGACATCTAGGGTATCTCCTTGAAAGGAGAGGCGACTCCTTCGCAAGGAAGCAAGAGACCAAACCAAACTTCTTAATTCTATCCTTGATAACATCAGTAAGAGTTGTGTCCTTGTGATCTACCGAGGCGGCCTAGTGACAGGGTTAATCGTAACAGAATTTCGTAGGGATCGTCTTTATCTGGTGCTCAAAGATAGTTGCTTTAGCTTCCGGTGAATGCATGCCGATGGACAATGAGTGTAGGATAGTATGAGACACATCAATACCACCACAATGAAATCGAACTCCTATAACTCTTCATAACCAGGTTGATTTCTTCTCATTGCTAGTTCTCATTCCGCACTTTCTGATATCTTTTCTTAGATTATTTACAACCATCGATAGTGTAGCTAATCCTAACTGTGCCTCCACCAGTGTTTATAACCAGTCCTTGTGGGTTCGACAATCTTTTATATTACTGACGATGAATCCGTGCACTTGCGGAATCGTAACATGAACTTCTTGTAAGATGTATCGAATGTCTTCTAATTCGACGCACTTGAGCAGTGGCCTCGAGAAGACTCCTGTACAAGTGGTCCCCAATTAATGTGAACTGTCCGACTCTCTTTTTTAGTAACCGAGCCCGCTCTCAGTCGACATTAGTGTTGCCCAACCAGAGGAACTCGATTAAAGGTGTCCTCCAGTCGTTCGAAGTCCCTCCTTCAGATGACCTCTCAATATAAGTCACCAACATTATTTGCTCGATCAGCTTATCTAGCCCAACCGGGGTTAAGGAGTTTGCTACTTTGCCAGCTCGTTTGCATATTGATTCTCCGCTTGGGAGATTTTTCGATTAATTACTTCCTGAAATCCAGCCATCAACTTTTCAAACGCCTTAGCGTATAACCTTAGCCTGTCATTGCTTATTTCGAAAGTCTCTGACAGTTGCTATGTTGACAATTAAGAGTCCGAGTGGATAAGGACTCGAGTGGCTCCTACATACCTAGCTGCTTGCAGGCCGACGATTAGCGCTTCATATTTTGCCTCATTGTTAGTGGCTCGATAGTCCAGCCGCACGGACAATTGCATTCGATCTTCGCGTGGTGATATCAGAAGTATGCCTACACCGCTGCCCTGCTTGGTGGATGATTCGTCCACATAGATCTTCCAAGTTGCCTTCGGCTCAACATTCTGTACTTCCATCACAAAATCGGCAAAGGCTTGCATCTTGATCGTCGATCTAGGCTGGTACTGTATGTTAAATTTGCTTAGCTCCGTGGTTCACTTGATGAGCCACCCGGATGCTTCAGGGTTAAGGAGAACCCATCTTAGAGTGTTGTTGGTCAATACAATTATAGGATGTGACAAAAAGTATAGGCGTAAACTCCGAGCGGCGAGGACCAGCCCGTACACCAACTTCTCAAGACAGGTGTAGCGGCATTCGATATCTTTCAATATATCAACAACAACAACAACAACAACCAAGCCTTTTCCCACTAGGTGGGGTCGGCTGTATGAATCCTTTTACGCCATTAAGCTCTATCTCCTATTATATCATCATCTATATTTAAATAAATTTTATCTTATTTTATTGTTGCTAACCAAGTCTTTTTTGGTCTTCCTCTTTCTCGTTTGATATGTATATTTATCATAATTTTGTTGGTTGGTCCTAGGAAGATCGTACCGGTTCTACTGTACAAAAATTTTGTACAAGTGTCGAACCTTTCCTAAACAACCTATTGTGTTCTTTAGAAGTTAAATTAGGAATCACAAACGGAACTTAACATTATTGATTCCAAATTTAACTTATCTGTTCTTGATGGTTTAGATTTAGATCGCAAGCGGAACTTAACACTATTGATCCAAATCCAGCTATGTTATAAAGTTGATTAAATATTTATTTCTAAAATCGGCTCCCAGGTCAAATATGGCGAGGCACTATGCCTTCTTGGGTATAGGATCATCCACCACTGCCTCGACAAAGCCTTTAATAGAAATTCAATATTTAATTTCGTAAAATAACATTAAGTTTAACCGAAAAGAACAATCGAATCACAAATTCAAAAAACAAAAAAAACACAACTTCGAAACAAATCCGAAATTCTAGAATCATATGCCTCTTGTGTTTGGAATTCGTACAAAGAAGAACTAGCATGATGCGGAAAATAATTACTAGTTATACCTCTTCTTTGTATGCTAATAACCTCGAGATCTTCTGCCGTATTCCTCGCCTCCTCTTGGACGTCGTGTGAGCGATGATCCTCCAAGATGAACACCACCCAAAGCTCCTCCTCCTTCTCTAGTATTCGACCACCACCACCACCAAGGAACAAAAGAGAGCAAGGAGAAAAGAAAAGAGAGGGGTCGGCCACAATGAAGAGCTCCAACAAGAGAATAAGAATTAATAATACATGAAGCTTCCCCTCCCCTTCTTTTATATTACTTGCCCAAGGCAAATAAGGAAAAGATTTTTACAAAAATTAAAATCTTCCTCTTGTTTTTCCTTTTTCCCTTTTATTTTTCCTTTTTCTTTCTCTTGATTAATTCAATCATTGATTGGCCGACCCCTTAAAAGGAAGAAAATAATTCTTGTAAAAATTTTATAAGCAAAGAAGGAAAACTCTTATAAAATTTTACAAGCTCTCTTTTAATTTACTAAAGTGGATGTTAAAAAAGGAAAGTTTTAAAAATTAAAACCAAATTTTAAAATTTAAAACTTCTCTTCTAAAATTTCCTTTTTTAACATGGTTACAAAAATAGAAAGTTTCAAATTTAAAACTCCATTCTTTTTTTTCTAAAACCATGAGGATGGTTAAAAAATGAAAGTTTTAAAACTTTTAAACTTTCTTTTAAACCATGTGGCCTAATTCAAATAAGGAAAGTTTTATAATTTTAAAATATCTCTTTAAAACTTGTAGTTTTCTACAAAGAGAAGATTTTAAAAATTCAAAACACCCCTCTTTATTTAGATTATGGTGGTCGGCTCCTCATTGCTTGGGCACCAAGCAAAGGACCGACGCTCTTTGAGGAGATAGTGGTCGGCCCTTGGCTTGGTCACCAAGACTTGGGCCGACCCCCTTCTTGGACACCAAGATGAACTTTTATATGAATGGACTTGAGGCTTTAATGAGGCTACGACAGGGACCTAGAGGAGAAATTGGTTTTGACCTTTCGACGAGCTTGAGTATCCCGTGTTCGTCCCGAACATACAACTCAAGTTCATCAATAATAACTCATTTCACTAGAGAGTTATTATTACACTATCGCACCAATCCCAAATTACATTATGAGCTCCTTTTTATTATGAGTATGTTAGTCTCCCTGTGTTTAAGATATCGAATGCCCACTAATTAAATGAGTTACTACAACTCACCTTAATTAATTTCTTAATCCAAGAGTAGTACCACTCAACCTTATCGTCATGTTGGACTAAGTCCACTTGCAGGGTTTAACATGACAATCCTTATGAGCTCCTCTTGGGGACATTCTCAACCTAGATTATTAGGACACAGTTTCCTTCTTTAATCAACAACACACACTATAAGTAATATCATTTCCCAACTTATCGGACCTATTGATTTATTGAGCTAAATCTCACCCTTTGATAAGTACTAAATATATGTGATTGTTATTATATTAGGATTAAGAGTACGCACTTCCATAATAACTAAGGTTTTGTTCTTTTATTAAGTCAGTATAAAAGAACTTACCTTAAATAGTCCTACTCAATACACTCAGAGTGTACTAGTATAATTTATTAGTCAAAATAAACTAATACCTAATTACACTACGACTATTCCAATGGTTTGTTCTTTTCCATCTTAGTCATGAGCTATTGTTTATAATTTATAAGGAATTGATAACATGATTTTCTATGTGTGACACCACACACCATGTTATCTACAATATAAATCAATTGAACAACTACACTTAGCATATAAATGTAGATATTGACCAATGTGATTCTTTTTATTTCAAATATAAATGTTTACAAAAGCTAGACTTTTAGTATACACTCTAACAATCTCCCACTTATACTAAAAGACTAAGCTGCTATATCTGCTGCCATACATCTGATTCTCAACCCTTCAACATGCCCATCAAAAGCTCTTGCCTTAAGGGACATAGTGAAAGGATCTCTCAGGCTATCATCTAATGCAATCTAGGCTGCAACAACTTCTCCTCGTTATACGATGTCTCGTATTGGGTGGTACTTGTGCTCTATTGTGTTTACTTGCCTTATGGACTTATGGTTCCTTCGAGTTTGCTACTGTACCACTATTATTACAAAAATTATAATAATTTTGGACAAACCAGAAATCATGTCTAAGTCCATCATGAAGTTTCTGAGCCATATAACTTCTGTGGTTGCCTCAGAGACTGCCACATACTCAGCTTCTATGGTGGAGTCTGGAAAAGCACCTATGCTTAACACTCCTCCATAGATATGGCTTCACCTCCTAAAGTAAACACAAAAACCCCGAGGTCGTCTTACTATTGTCCCTATCTGATTGGAAGTCAAAATCCATGTAACTCACAGGGATCAAATCATCTGCCTAGTAAACTAGCATATAATCTCTAGTCCCTCTAAGGTACTTTAATATATGCTTTATGGCAGTCTAGTGTCCCGGTCGTAGGTTACTTTGATTTCTGCTAACTATGCCCTGGGCAAAATAGATATCCGGTCTCGTGCACAACATAGCATACATTAGGCTTCCGACAGCCGAAGCATAAGGAACTGCCTTCATGTCCTTTTATCTCCTTTGATGTCTTTGGAGACATCTCTTTAGATAAAGCTAGTCCATGCTGAAAAGGTAAGAAACCTTTCTTGGAGTTTTGCATGCTAAAACGAACTAGAATTGTATGAAGCTCGGGATAAACACAATATTCTTTTCTTGTGATCACTTTGATCTCGAGAATATGTATGCATTCTCCCAAGTCTTTGATATCGAATTGTTTGGACAACCATACCCTTACTTCCGACAACACTTTGATATTGTTTCCAACTACCAAAAATGTCATCCACGTATAGTACAAGAAATACCACCACGTTTCCATCACACTTCTTGTATACACAAAACTCATCGGGAAACTGAATAAATCCATAGGTCTGGATTACTTCATTAGACCAGATGTCCATGTAACGACCCACCTTCTGGGTACTAGGCTGTAAGGCCGATCGCTACAGTTATGCTATGCTATACTGTGCGGAAAGCTGGGCTAATTAAAATTTTACTCTACTAAGGACGGATACAACTGATAAGAAAGGTCTAAAGACCTTCTTTGCTGGTGTACACATGCTAAGGAGGGGAAAATGAACATCCCAACTGAGCTAGGGACTAGAACTAAACTTCCCAACTACCTACAGACCTGTCGATCGATCCACAGATCGATTGGAGCTGCGGTCGTTCTGTTCCCAACTGGATCGGTCGGCAGACCGATCCAGGTGTGGCTGGATCGATCGGTAGACCGATCCAGGTATGTCTGGATCGGTTGGCTGACCGATCCAGGCACCTGAAACTCTCTTGGAACGCTACTGTATTGTGCTGGATCGGTCGGCTGACCGATCCAGTGGCACTGCCCAGGCCCTGATCGGTCTGGAGACCGATCAGAGTTCTGATTTCGCCCGGGAACTCTGATTTCAGCACTTTGGCGTGCCAAAACCTCACACAACAATTCTAACAAGGCTAGGAAACACTCTAACAATGACAACTCACATTCTCACATCATAAGAGAAGGGTTCTAAGCAAAATAGAGTGCATAGCTAACTAAGTCATAGTGATTAACAATTAGAGTGCAAATAACAAAATACTGTAAAGTTCTGATGCTTAAGTAAAACTTGCTAAAATCCCTTAGAATCTTTTATTCCAGTTCCTGCCACACACATCTTGATCTGCATTGACCTCCAGCCTCCGCTACTGGTCCACTTTTCCTTTACCTTTATCTGCAGTATAAGAAAAGTAGTATCTATAAGCTAAAAAGCTTAGTAAGAAACCATCTACCTCACAAAAACATGTAACGATGCAAATATGATTTTAAATCATGCTGTTTAAAACATATGCTGGATATACTGAATAACCTAAGCATGACATGGCATATAAGCATACAATCATGGCATATCTAAAGCTGAACATAAAGTCATCATGCATATTCACAGGGAAAAACTAAGTTGATACTAAGAACTGAGCTACGCTAATACTGAGCTACTGCTAGAACTGTACTGAATTTACGAACTAATTTGTGAAGGGTTGAAAACCATATACATATAGTAAGTGAAAATACTAAACATTCTGCTGATGGGCCCGGCAACTGTACGTGCTATGCGCGCATCTCTAACTAGACCCGGGGTTGCAAGTCCCGAATTTAGTAGAGCTACTAGGTTATCTAAACCTAGGGACCGACTATGGGAGCCCAGCCCAATGGATATCTAATCCAGTACAGTGCCAACTGAAAAGTAAAATACTGAGTATAGCTAAACTGTTCTAAATTGTTGTTTCTAGGTTATCTGAACCTAGAGCTAGGTTGTCTGAACCTAGAGGCGACTGTGGGAGCCTACCCATTGGACCGTAGTCCCATATAAGCTAGAATAAACTGATTTACTAATTTAGATGCTTCTAATGCATTCAACTGTGCTAATAAAAATGCCTAAGTTGCATTCTTTTCTAAGCTGGTTATTTAATCGAACACCTAGTGTGCTTTAACTCCCCTCTCTATTAGGGAGACTACCTTTAGGCACCCAACAACATCTAAACCTCCAACTGAAGGAGAAAAGACGTGTCCGACCCATCTAAAGGTACTCACTAAATCCCTAAATCTGCGAGGAGGGTTAAATACACCCTATGTGTCGAAAACATACGTATATAACTAAACTAATGCACAGAAAATCAAACGGTAGCTATTATACTGCAGGTGAGGGGTTTCTTACCTCCTGTTCGTAATTTCTTACGATTCTATTCGCTAGAATTCCGGTGGAGATGACCTTCTCGACGATCCGCTCACGTCTTCGCGTTCCTCTCGCAGAGAAGAACCTCTTTCGTGTTGGAGTCGTCACCGGAAGATGATCCAAGAGTCCTTGGGGCTTGGGCGCCGAGAGAGGAGGAGGAAGAGGTGTGGGCGGCGGTGAGGTTTTGGAAGAGGGATAGGTCACGGTGAAAAAAATAATCTCCTCACTTAATTAATTTTCCTATTTATATTAAAGACTTAATTCGCCCAACTCCAATATAAATTTTATTGGTTCCCTTTCCTTTCAGCACGGTCCTGCTGGGTTCAACTGGTTCCCAACATTATCCCTAAGCCATAGGTCTCGGGTTCGATTCCCGCCTAAGCTATTTTGCGGTTCTCATTATTTTTGCTGCTTCCGCTACTCGGAAAATTCCGGGAAAATATCTAAAAATTTCAGAAAAATCATAGAATATTTCTAAAAATAATTTGAGAATTTTCGGACGTTACAACTCTCCATACCTTATAAAAAGTTCGTCCTCGAACTTAGAATAATTCTGGGTACTTCTGTCTCATGCTGGCTTCTGTCTCCCAAGCTGCCTCTTCTGCTGTGTGACTGTGCCAAATAACTTTGACTAATGGTACTTCCTTGCTCCGTAATTTCTTAACTGCTCGGTCTATTATCTGAATAGGCCGACTATCATAGCTGAGGTCTTCGCGGATCTGTACCGACTGGGGCTCAATCACCTGGGTGGCATCGGGGGTATGCTTCTTCAGCATAGAGACATGAAATACGTTGTGGACAGCTGACATTTCCTGGGGTAGCTCTAGCTCATATGTTACCTTGCCCACTCTTCTGCTGATAAGGTATGGTCCCACATATCTGGGACTAAGCTTGCCCTTTTTCCCAAAACGTATTACTCCCTTCATGGGAGCCACTCTGAGGAACACTGAATCCCCAACTGAAAACTCTAAGGGTCTGCGCCGTGTATCAGCATAGCTTTTCTGGCGGCTCTGCGCTGTCTCTATCCTCTGGCGGATCTGCTATATAGCTGCTGTGGTATCTGCTACTAGATCTGTCTGAAGTTCTAGTTCTTTCTGTTCACCACTCTCATACCAGCAGATTGGAGATCTACACCTCCGCCCATAGAGAGCCTCGTAAGGTGTCATGCCGATAGTGGCACGATAGTTGTTGTTGTAAATTCTGCTAAGCTCGGATATTTGCACCAACTTCCTTGAAGTCTAGGGCACGCTTGGAGCATATCTTGAGTACCGATTTACTCGCTCCGTCGACCATCATCGAGGATGGAATCTGTCTTGAACTTTAACTTAGTGCCCACCGCTGACTGTACTGCTGTCTCTGTCTGAAATGATGGTTCGTGGAACTCCATGTAGTCTGACGATCTCCTGGAGATACAACTGAGCTAGCTTCTCCATGGAGTAGGATATCTTGATAGCTAAGAAGTGGGCTGATTTAGTCAACCTGTCGACTATTACCCAGATGGCGTCAAAACCATTCGTGGTTCTGGGCAGTCCCACTATAAAATCCATAGAGATATCCTCCTACTTCCATTCTGGAATCTGTATAGGCTGCAGAACTCCTCCTGGTCGCTGATGTTCTGTCTTGACCCTCTGACAGGTGAGGCAGATGCTAACATATCTGGCGATGTCTCGCTTCATCCCGGGTCACCAAAAATGTTTCTTCAGGTCTTGATACATTTTGGTGGAGCCAGGATGCATCGCATAAGGAGTCTTGTGAGCCTCATCTAAAATCTGTCTCCGTAGCTCCTCCTGATCTGGAACACAGAGTCTGTCACCAAAATACAACACCCCGCTATCGGACACTCTGAATTCTCTACTTTCTGATTCTGCTAGCCCTTGCTTGATTTTCTGAATTTCAGGGTCCTGCTCCTGAGCTGACTGAATATCACCAAGCAAGGTAGACTCTAAGGTCATAGTAGAGAGCTGTCCAACGATGAGTTCGAGACCAAAATCTACGATCTCCTTCTGTAGGGGCGGTGATATGGCTGTAAGGGATAATAAGGTAGCACTAGACTTTCTGCTAAGTGCATCTGCTACCTTATTGGCTTTCCCTGGATGGTAGAGGATGTCTATATCGTAGTCTTTGACCAGCTCAAGCCATCTGCGCTGTCGCATGTTCAAATCCTTCTGAGTGAAGAAGTACTTCAGACTCTGATGATCTGTATACACTCTACACTGAGCTCTATATAAGTAATGTCTCCAAATTTTGAGAGTGAACACTACTGCTGCAAGCTCAAGGTCATGAGTAGGATAATTCTTCTCATAATCCTTGAGTTGTCTGGAGGCATAGGCGATCACCTTGCCGTTTTGCATCAGTACTGCTCCTAGTCCCAACTTAGAGGCATCACTATAGATGTCAAAGCTGCTGGTGTTGTCTGGTGGAGCCAAAATGGGAGCACTGGTCAATCTCCTTTTTAGCTCGCTGAAGCTGTTCTCACAGTCCTCTGTCCACTGAAATTTTCTGTTCTTTCTGGTAAGAGCTGTCAGTGGGGAGGCTATCCTGGAGAAGTCCTCTACAAACTTCCTGTAATATCCTGCTAATCCCAGAAAGCTCCTGATCTCGCTGGCGTTCTTAGGTCTCTTCCAGTTACTTACTGCTTCTATCTTGCTGGGATCTACCATAATACCATCATTTGAGATGATGTGACCCAGGAAGGACACCTGATCTAGCCAAAATTCACATTTAGTGAACTTGGCGTATAGCTGGTTCTGCTGAAGGGTCTGCAATACTAGTTTCAGGTGCTCTGAGTGTTCTTCCTGAGTAGATAAGAATGTCATCGATAAACACAATAACAAACTTATCTAAATACTCCCTGAATACTCTGTTCATGAGATCCATGAATGTAGCTAGAGCATTGGTCACGCCAAAGGGCATGACTACGAACTCGTAGTGTCTGTATCTGGTTCTGAATGCTGTCTTGGGTATATCCCCTTCTTTAACCTTCACCTGATGATAACCTGATCTGAGATCTATCTTAGAGAACACTGCTGCTCCCTTCAGCTGATCGAACAGGTCATCGATTCTGGGAAGGGGATACTTGTTCTTGATCGTGACTTGGTTCAGTGATCTGTAGTCTATGCACAGTCGCATGCTTCCATCCTTCTTCTTCACGAACAATACAGCGCTCCCCATGGTGAGTGACTCGGGTGTATGAAACTCTTGTAAAGCAGCTCCTGTAGTTGCTCCTGAAGTTCCTTCAGTTCTGCTGGAGCCATGCGATAAGGCGCTTTGGAGATAGGATTTGTACCGGGAATGAGCTCTATCTCAAAGTCAATCTCCCTGTCTGGTGCTAAGCCTGGTAACTCTTCAGGGAAGACTGCTGGGTAGTCACATACGACTCGAACCTCTGCTAGCTGTTGGTTCTTGTCCTGGCTGGCGTTGACTACATGTGCTAGGAATCCTGTACATCCTGAATCGAGTAGCTTCTGTGCTTTCATAGCTGAGAGAAATTTCTTGGCCTTTCTCTTTGGTTCCCCGCTATATTCAAATTGCACTTCCGCTTCAGGTTGGAAGATGACTTTTTGTTTACGGCACTCTATGGTAGCACCGTACTTGATCAGAAAATCCATTCCAAAGATAACGTCATAGTCAGTCATCTCTAGCACTATCAGATCACAAAAGAGCTCTCTGTCTGCTATAATGATCGGCACTGCTCTGAGCCAGTGCGTGGATGCCATGATCTCTCCTGAAGGTAGTGCCGTCAAAAAATGACCACTGAGTACTTCTGAGGGTATTTCTAACTTTTCGGAGAACACCCTGGCTATATATGAATGGGTTGCCCCAGTATCAAATAGAACAGTAGCACTATACTGAAAAATGCTAATCTGACCTGTGACCACTGTCGAGGCATTGGCTACGTCCTTTCTGGTGAGTGAGTAGATCCTCGCATTCGCCATAGCTGGAGGGGCTTCTAATCTGCCCTGGCTGATAAGTGGACCTTCTAGAGCTGGCTGGCCTGCATACTGAATCTGCTGTGGCTGAGGAAGACCGGTCTTGTTCGGGCACTGCTTGGCCATATGCCCTTCTTGTCCACATTCAAAGCATCCTCGTGTGTCCTTGCGACAAACCCCTGGGTGGAATTTCCCACAAGTAGCACACTTTGGATAACTGGGTCGCTTGCTAGATGGTCCTCCTTTTGGGTCACCCCCTGATTTGCGCTTGTTGTTGGAGTTCCCTTTCCAGTTAGAGCTGTGGCCTTGCTGTTTCTGAGTGTGAGAGTTTCCTTGGCCCTTGGACTCTGAGGAGACTTGCTTCTGCTGCTTTATGCTGTTCTGGTAATGCTCTGTGGTCAAGGCACTGCTCACTAACTCCTCTGTGATTTGTGGCCTATGTATGCCACCAGCCACGTTCACTGCTATCTCTGGCCTCAGCATCTTGAGCATCAACCGAATGCATTCCTTCTCTGTGCTGACTAGCTCTGGGCATAGACGAGCCAACCTGTTGAATTTCTTCACGGCTTCCTCAACTGTAAGGTTACCCTGACGGAACTCAGTGAACTCGTCGTAGTGGCGGTTTGTAACCCGTATGTGAAAGAACTCCTCGAAGAATTCCTTCTTGAAGTCAGCCCATGACATCTGGTTCACTGGGCGCTTCGTTCTGATTCTTTCCCACCACATGCGTGCGTCTCCTGTCAGGCAGAAGGAGGCACACTTCACCTTCTCGTGTTCTGGCTAGTCCAGAAGCTCCATTGTGCTCTCCAGTGTTTTGAACCAGGCTTGTGCATCCCATGGTTTACTAGTGCCTGAGAAGCTCTCTGGCTTGACCCGTTGCCACTGGATCAGATAGGCTTCCTTTCTTGGCTCAGCTGCTGGAACTGCTGGTGCTGGTACTGGTGCTGGCGCTGGCGCTGTAGGCTGGGCTGGTGGAACCTCTAAGACTTCTGGAGTCGTCAGATTCGGTTCCGGGGTGACTGTGGGGGTACTCTGCTGATTAGCCTTTAAGGTGGCTATTTCCTATTGCTGTTCAGCTAGCTGCTGCTGTAACTGAGCCACTAATGCTGTAAGGTCAGGAGGAGGCACTGAATTGCCTGCCTCTTGCTGGGGCTCAGTAGCTAGTGCCCTTCTAGTTGGGCGTCCTCGTGCCATTCCTAAAGACATAGAGAACATAACATAACTAATGTAATCACCGTTATATAACTACTGATATCATGTTTAAAAACTATCACGTACCAACAAGCAGTAGGCATATAAACATGAACTGTAATAACAAAACAAGGAGCATAAATAAAGTAGAGGTATTCTTACTTGGAAGCTACAGGTTCAATGCTGATGTGTGTGTAGGAAGTATGGAACACTGCTCTGATACCACTCTGTAACGATCCACCTTCTGGGTACTAGGCTGTAAGGCCGATCGCTACAGTTATGCTATGCTATACTGTGCGGAAAGCTGGGCTAATTAAAATTTTACTCTACTAAGGACGGATACAACTGATAAGAAAGGTCTAAAGACCTTCTTTGCTGGTGCACACATGCTAAGGAGGGGAAACTGAACATCCCAACTGAGCTAGGGACTAGAACTAAACTTCCCAACTACCTACAGACCTGCCGATCGATCCACAGATCGATCGGAGCTGATCGTTTTCCCAATCGGTTGGCGATCCGATCCGGTGTGGCTGGATCGGTCGGCGATCGATCCAGGTATGTCTGATCGGTCGGTGACCGATCCGTGCACTGAAACTCTCTGGCGAACGCTATCAGTCTTTGGATCGGTCGGTGGCCGATCCGGAGGATATAGTAGCATATTGTATCTGTCGATCGGTCGGTGGCCGATCCGATCTGTACCGAGCCCCGATCGGTGCAGACGATCGAGTTCGATTTGCCGGAACTCGATTTGACACTTTGGCGTGCCAAAACCTCACACAACAATTCTAACAAGGCTAGGAAACACTCTAACAATGGCAACTCACATTCTCACATCATAAGAGAAGGGTTCTAAGCATAATAGAGTGCATAGCTAACTAAGTCATAGTGATTAACAACTAGAGTGCAAATAACAAAATACTGTAAAGTTCTGATGCTTAAGTAAAACTTGCTAAAATCCCTTAGAATCTTTTATTCCAGTTCCTGCCACACACATCTTGATCTGCATTGACCTCCAGCCTCCGCTACTGGTCCACTTTTCCTTTACCTTTATCTGCAGTATAAGAAAAGTAGTATCTATAAGCTAAAAAGCTTAGTAAGAAACCATCTACCTCACAAAAACATGTAACGATGCAAATATGATTTTAAATCATGCTGTTTAAAACATATGCTGGATATACTGAATAACCTAAGCATGGCATGACATATAAGCATACAATCATGGCATATCTAAAGCTGAACATAAAGTCATCATGCATATTCACAGGGAAAAACTAAGTTGATACTAAGAACTGAGCTACGCTAATACTGAGCTACTGCTAGAACTGTACTGAATTCACGAACTAATTTGTGAAGGGTTGAAAGCCATATACATATAGTAAGTGAAAATACTAAACATGCTGCTGATGGGCCCGACAACTGTACGTGCTATGCGCGCATCTCTAACTAGACCCGGGGTTGCAAGTCCCGAATTTAGTAGAGCTACTAGGTTATCTAAACCTAGGGACCGACTATGGGAGCCCAGCCCAATGGATATCTAATCCAGTACAGTGCCAATTGAAAAGTAAAATACTGAGTATAGCTAAACTGTTCTAAATTGTTGTTTCTAGGTTATCTGAACCTAGAACTAGGTTGTCTGAACCTAGAGGCGACTGTGGGAGCCTACCCATTGGACCGTAGTCCCATATAAGCTAGAATAAACTGATTTACTAATTTAGATGCTTCTAATGCATTCAACTATGCTAATAAAAATGCCTAAGTTGCATTCTTTTCTAAGCTGGTTATTTAATCGAACACCTAGTGTGCTTTAACTCCCCTCTCTATTAGGGAGACTACCTTTAGGCACCCAACAACATCTAAACCTCCAACTGAAGGAGAAAAGACGTGTCCGACCCATCTAAAGGTACTCACTAAATCCCTAAACCTGCGTGGAGGGTTAAATACACCCTATGTGTCGAAAACATACGCATATAACTAAACTAATGCACAGAAAATAAAACGGTAGCTATTATACTGCAGGTGAGGGGTTTCTTACCTCCTGTTCGTAATTTCTTACGATTCTATTCGCTAGAATTCCGGTGGAGATGACCTTCTCGACGATCCGCTCACGTCTTCGCGTTCCTCTCGCGGAGAAGAACCTCTTTCGTGTTGGAGTCGTCGCCGGAAGATGATCCGAGAGTCCTTGGGGCTTGGGCGCCGAGAGAGGAGGAGGAAGAGGTGTGGGCGGCGGTGAGGTTTTGGAAGAGGGATAGGTCACGGTGAAAAAAATAATCTCCTCACTTAATTAATTTTCCTATTTATATTAAAGACTTAATTCGCCCAACTCCAATATAAATTTTATTGGTTCCCTTTCCTTTCAGCACGGCCCTGCTGGGTTCAACTGGTTCCCAACATTATCCCTAAGCCATAGGTCTCGGGTTCGATTCCCGCCTAAGCTATTTTGCGGTTCTCATTATTTTTGCTACTTCCGCTACTCGGAAAATTCCGAAAAAATATCTAAAAATTCCAGAAAAATCATAGAATATTTCTAAAAATAATTTGAGAATTTTCGGATGTTACAGTCCACGACCTTGAAGCTTTGCTTCAGTCCATAGACTGATTGAGCTTTCACACAAGATGCTCTTTGCCCTTTGCAATGAACCCTTCTGGTTGCTTTATATGGATGTTTTCTTCAAGACTTCTATTAAGGAAAGTTGTCTTGACATCCACTTGCCAAATCTCATAGTCCATATGAGCAGCAATAGATAAAAGAATCCGGATAAACTTAAGCATGACTATTGGTGAAAAAGTTTCCTTTTTCAGCAAGCCTTGCTTTGAAAGTTTCCACCTTTCCGTCTATCCCTCTTTTCTTATTGTAGACCTTTTAACACTCAATGGCTTTTACACCATCTGGTGGTTCTACAAGCTCCCAAACTTTATTAGAATACATATATACTAATTCTGTATTCATTGTGTTGGTTGCTACTCGGAAAACCTAGAGTTTCCACTGTACAAAAATTTTGTACAAAGGTCTGAACCTTTTCCTAGCTACCATGTGTTCTTTTAAATTAAATTTTGGATCGCCTGCGGAACTTAACACGTTTGATCCAAAACTTAATCTATTCGTTCTTTTAGGTTTTGACTTGGGTCTCCTGCGGACTTAACACGTTCGATCCAAATCACCTTAAGTTATTAATTCCATTAAATATTAATTTCCATAATTGGTTTCCAGTACTGACGTGGCGAGGCACACGACCTTCTTGGATATGGGAGCAACCACCACCGACTAGACAAAACCTTTTATGGAAAGATAATATTTAATTTCCTAAAATAACTTTAGGTTAACCAAAAAGAACAATCAAATCACAAGGGAAAGAAAAACAAAAGAACACTATATCGAAAATAAATTCGAAACTCTAGAATCGTATGTCTTTTGTATTTAGTATTATTTCCAAAAATAACTAGTATGATACGGAAACAAAAATTACTAGTTATACCTTTTAGAAAAACCTCTTGATCTTCTACCGTATTCCTCTTCTAACCTCGGACGTTGTGTGGGCAACGATCTTCCGAGATGAGAACCACCAAGCACCTTCTTCTTCCTTGCAAGTTTCGGCCATCAAAATTTCTTCTAGGATGAAGAGGTTCGGCCACTACCACCATGCTCCAAGGGATACTAGAAACGAGGCTTGCTTTCTCTCCTTCTTCTCCTTCCTTGATCCGGCCACAAACAAAAGCTCCACCAAGAGATAAGTTTCGGCCAACAAGAGGAGAGGAGAGTAATAGGGTCGGCCACCAAAACCAAAGAGGAGAGGAAGAATAAAGAATAGAGATCATTCACCATAAAGCCTTCTCTATCCCCTCTTTTATAATCCTTGGTCTTGGCAAATAAGGAAAATTTAATAAAAATTTCCTTAATTCTTTTTCCATTGAAAAGGAAAAATTATTTAATTAAAAATAATTTTCTTTTTCAAATACAATGGCCGGCCACCTCAAGCCCCAAATCAAGGAAAGTTTTAATTAAAACAAGAATTAAAACTTCCTAATTTGTTTCCGGAAATTTATAAAAATTTCTCCAATAATTTAATCCCTTCATGATTGGTTAAAAAGGAAATTTTATAAATTAAAATCTTTCTTTTAAACATGTGGATAAAAAGAAAGTTATCTCTAAAAATTAAAATCTCTTTTAATCTACAAATAAGGAAAGATATCAAATCTTTTCTTAATCTCTTGTAGAAACTTATAAAAGAGAATATTTAATTTTTAAACTTTCTTTTAAATCATGAACATGGTTAAAAAGGAAAGTTTTTCTTAAAATTTAAAATCCTCCTTTAATCAACAAATAAGGAAAGATTTCAAATTTTAAACTTTCTTTTAAACATGTAGATGATTTACAAATAAGGAAAGTTTTTACCAAAAATTAAAACCATCCTTGTAAACTACAAATAAGGAAAGAGATTAACCTCTTCTCTTAATCTTTTGTAGAAAGCTATAAAAGGAAATTTTTAATTTTTAAACTCTCTTTTAAAATCATGATATCCACATAAGAAATAATTTTAATAAAAAACCTTTTTAATATTCTAGTGGCCGGCCACCTAAGCTTGGGACCTATGCTTTGGCCGGCCACCTACATGGCTCATCCACTTGGTCTTGGCCGGCCCTAGCTTGGGTTCCAGGCTAGCTTGGCCGGCCCCATTGGATGGGTAAGAAGGTGAGTATGCGGTGGGTATAAATCTCTATATACTAGAGGCTACGATAGGGACCGAGAGGAGGAATTGGTTTTGGTCTCCCGATGAAATTAAGCATCCCGTGTTCGCCCCGAACACATAACTTAATTTCATCAATAATAATTCATTCCACTAAAGAACTATTATTGAACTACCGCACCAATCCCAAATTACATTTTGGGCTCCTTCTTATTATGATTGTGTTAGTCTCCCTGTGTTTAAGATAACAAATGTCCACTAATTAAGTAAGTTACTGACAACTCACTTAATTAATATCTATCTCCAAGAGTAGTACCACTCAACTTCATCGTCATGTCGGACTAAGTCCACTTGCAGGGTTTAACATGACAATCCTTATGAGCTCCTTTTGAGGACATTCTCAACCTAGATCACTAGGACACAGTTTCCTTCTATAATCAACAATACACACTATAAGTGATATCATTTCCCAACTTATCGGGCTTATTGATTCATCGAACTAAATCTCACCCATTGATAAATTAAAAAAATAAATATCAAATATATGTGCTTGTTATTATATTAGGATTAAGAGCACACACTTCCATAATAACTGAGGTCTTTGTTTCTTTATAAAGTCAGTATAAAAGAAACGACCTCTAATGGTCCTACTCAATACACTCTAAGTGTACTAGTGTAATTATATAGTTAAGATAAACTAATACATAATTACACTACGACCTTCCAATGGTTTGTTCCTTTCTATTATGGTCGTGAGTTACTGTTTATAATTTATAAGGTACTGATAACATGATCCTCTGTGTGTGACACCACACACCATGTTATCTACAATATAAATTAATTGAACAACTACATTTATCATAAATGTAGTCATTTGACCAATGTGATTCTTATTTCTAGATAAATGTTTATACCAAAAGCTAAGCTTTTAGTATACACTCTAACAATCTCCCACTTATACTAAAAGACTAAGCTGCCATATCTGCTGCCATACATCTGATTCCCATGCCTTTCAAAAAGCTCTTGCCTTAAGGACCTTAGGTTATCATCTGATGTAATCTAGGCGGCAACAACTTCTCATCGTTTATACGATTTCTCGTATTGGGTGGTACTTACGCTCTATTGTGTTTTCTTGCCTTATAGACTTATGGTTTCTTCAAGTTTGCTACTGCACCAATATTATTACAATAAATTGTAATAATATTTGGACAAACCAGAAATCATATCTAAGTCTATCTTGAGGTTATTGAGTCATTCACCTTTTATGGCTACCTCAGAGGCTAGCCATATACTAAGCTTCTATGGTGGAGTCCAGAAAAATACCTATGCTTATCACTCTTCCATAGTTATGACTTTACCTCCTAAAGTAAACACAAAACCCCGAGGTTGACTTATTATTGTCCCTATCCGATTGGAAGTCAAAATCCATGCAACCCACAGGGACCAAATTAACTGCCTTGTAAGCTAGCATATAATCTCTAGTTCCTCTAAGGTACTTTAATATATGCTTTACTGCAGTCCAATGTCCTTGTCTAGGGTTATTTTGATATCTGCTAACTATGCCCTTGGCAAAACAGATTTCTGATCTCGTGCATAGCATATATTAGGTTGTCTAACTGCCGAAGCATAAAGAACTGCCTATATGTCCTCAATCTCCTTTGATGTCATAGGAGACATCTCTTTAGATAAAGACACTCCATACTTAAAAAGTAAGAAACCTTTCTAGGAGTTTTGCATGCTTAAAACGAGCAAGGATTTTTCTGATGTATCAAGCTTGGGATAAGTAAAATATATTTTTTTCTTGCGATCCCTTATTACTTTGATCTCAAAAATATATACATTCTCCTAAGTCCTTTATATCGAATTATTTGGACAACTATACCCTTACTTCTGACAATATTTTGATATTGTTTCCAACTACCAAAAATGTTATCTACGTATAGTACAAGAAATACCACCACGTTTCCATCACACCTTTTGTATACACAAGACTTATCCGTTTACTCAATAAATCCATAGGTCTAGATTACTTTGATAAACTGGATGTTCCAAGACCTTGAAGTTTTGTATCAGTCTATAGACTGATTGAGCTTGCACACAAGATGCTCTTAGCCCTTTGCAATGAACTCTTCTGGTTGCTTTATATGGATGCTTTCTTCAAGACTTCCATTAAGGAATGTTGTCTTGTCATCCACTTACCAAATAGATAAAAGTATCCGGATAGACTTAAGCATGACTGCCAGTGAAAAAGTTTCCTTTTTCATCTAGCCTTGCTTTGAAAGTTTCTTCCTTCCTGTCTATCCCTCTTTTCCTATTATAGACCTTTTTATACCCAAAGGCTTTTACACCATTTGGTGGTTCTACAAGCTTCCAGATTTTATTAGAATACATATATTCTAATTCTGTTATTCATTACTCTTTGCCAAGATATTGCATCTTTATCTTGGAGTGCTTTGTCATATGTCCGGAGATCAGGTTCATGTCCTCCAGGGATCGAGTCCAAAAACTCTCCCAAAACATGAATCTTTTTAGGTTGCCTAACAACCCTCCCACTATGACAAGACACTTTCTGTAATTGTGTATCATTTATGATACGTGTTGCAGTTTCCTTGTGGTATCTCATCTTGTACAATTGGTACTAGATTAGACATGTCTTTTATTATTTCCTTAAGAACAAATTTTCT
This sequence comes from Zingiber officinale, assembly GCF_018446385.1. NCBI lineage: Eukaryota > Viridiplantae > Streptophyta > Magnoliopsida > Zingiberales > Zingiberaceae > Zingiber > Zingiber officinale. The sequence continues at coordinate 118,534,323 of NC_055992.1, forward strand.
TATGGGCACGTGGTTTATTACATAGTCCTTTTCTAAAAATTGGTCGTTGATGCTAACAATGACCTTCTGATTTTTAAGGCTATAAACCTACTTTCATTTCTCTAGGATAACCCACAAACAAGTGAATTCCTGTCCAACTTATCATTGTCTCTCTTCAGCATATGTGCTGGACTCCCTGTATCCGAATATGCTTCGAAATAGGCTTACGCCTATTCAACAATTCTATATGAGTAGAGAGTTCTGATTTTGGAAGGTACTATATTCACTTTCGTTTCCAGAGTATATCCTAAAAAATGATTTTGGTAATATTCTAAATAACTCATCAATCTACTTATTTCCATAAGAGTCCTATACCTTCCTTTTTCTACACCATTCTGTTGGGGTGTACCAAGTGCAGTTAGTTGGGATTGAATCCCTACTTCTGATAAGTGACTCCTAAATTCTCCCAAGAGGTACTTGCCACTATGTTCTTACCATAGTGACTTTTACTTAAACATTTCTCCGCATCAGCCTTGTACTATTTGAACTAATCAAAGTACTTAGTCTTGCGGTACATTAAGTAAATTTATTTGTATCTTGAATAGTTGTCTATAAAATAGACGAAATATTCAATACTACCTCTTGTCTGGATAGTCATAGGATCACACAAATCAGAATGAACCAATTTCAACATATCTTTGACTCCATACCCCTTAGACTTAAAAGCTTCTTGATTATTTTTCCTTCCAAGTAAGACTCGCAGGTTAGAAAGATTTCCACTACTAATGAACCCAAAAGTTCATCAGCTACCAATGAATCCTACTCAAGTTAATATAACCTAGCCTTAGATGCCAAAGATATTAATGGTTCATTTCCGAAGGTTGCTTTCTCTTAAAATTAGAAGATGTGTTACTAATTTCCATTTGTTGTATCGTGAGAGTTATTGGATTTATAAATTGCCAACCAACGTACCAGAACAGATAACTTCCCTCTTTTTCTTAATAACAACTTTGTTATTAAAAGAGGCAGAATATCAAGTTCTTTGAATAGTTTAGAAACTGAAAACTAGTTCTTTCTAAACTTGGTGCGTAAAGACAATTACTCAAAAATCCATGTTTTATTCTTATCAAAAGATAAACATCTCCCACTGTAACAGCTACCATTTTTACAGTAGTGCCCATGTGGACGGTGTTTTAATTTCATTTAGTTGCCAGGTTTCCTGGAACCCTGCAATGAATTGCGGACATGATTGATGGCATCTGTATCTACACTCCAGGTTCTGGTAGATAACACCACTAAATATGTTTCAACTAATGAATTAAATACACCTATATTGTTCTTAGTTCTAAGAAGACAGTCTATCTTAATGTCCAAGTCCTATTTCCAATCATTACAATTGGGACTACTAAGTATTTTCTATAGTATGACTATTAGGGATTGACAAACATTTTAAATCCTAAGAATCACAAAAATATTTGGTCAAGATCAACTCTTTAAAATTTCCATGAATTTTGTGTATACAAAATCGAAGAGGAGATTTTATTCATTAATTTTATTATCTCGTCAACTTTACTTTATGACGAATAAAATTAATAGTTGATCTGTCTTTGATCAAATATTTGGTCAAAAACTTTTGAATTTAAAAAAATATTGATTCCTCAAACAATATTATTTAAATTCACCAACACCTCAAACACCGTGAATTTTGCATGCCACGTTAGTGTGGACGTATACAAATTCGACATTTGTAAAAGGAGGGTTTTAACCCATTAATTTTATTATCTTGTCAACCTAACTTTTTGACAAATAAAATTAATAGTTGGTATCATTTGGTCACACAAATAATAGCAGTGACTCCGATGGGGAGGATACTGTTAGATGTGTCTAAGTGTATACCATTACTTGACACTAAGTCCATTAATAAGATTATGCCCCTTCCGTTGGGGAAGATCACACGCTCTTTAACTTCAGTCATCCAAAAATGGAAGTCTGTTCTAGTGATCCACAAACAAGCTCATTCGTTATGGAGGAAGGCTCTCAGAGCCAACGCGCAAGCTTGTTTGCATCACTTACAAACCAGTAATGGAGACCATGGGATTTACTTAAAAAATCCCTCTCCCACTTAGTTATTTATAAATGAGGAATTTTAACTATGCTAGTCTACCTAACATGCATACTAACAAACACACACAACACAGCATAAAAAGCAATAAATAGAAAAACTAATTTTCAACTATTATGACTTTTATCTATTGCTGTCCTCCGTGTGTCGCCAACCCTAGCTGCTGCCATCTTTGGCCACCGCCACCGGGTCTAGTTGTCGCATCCATCTTGCTCCTTGTTCCGCTGCGCCTCTGGTCCTCAAAAAGTTCCACGCTTTGCAAGATTCGATCCGCGACATAAATAGAATTTTACATTTTTCGATCCTATATTCCTCGAAGGAATGTACATGTAAACTAGATCGAACATAAAATAAGATTTACATCCATCGATCCTATATTCCATAAAAGGAATGTACATGTAACTAGATCAAAAATAAAATCCTAATAAAACTAAATACAGCTCCTGCTGTATTTTATAATACAATTATGTACACACAATAAATGCCCTTGACATGTCCAAGGGTCCAATCACACACATAATAACTATAAGCCATAATAGTTGGATCCTGCATCCACAAAGTTAGCACATCCTACTATTATCCTGCCTAAATTATGTATGACATGCGCATAATTAAACTAATACCAAATACACAGAGGCAAAACCCTAGCTCTGATACCAATTGTTGGTTGCTACTCGGAAAACCTAGAGGTTCCACTGTACAAAAATTTTGTACAAAGGTCTGAACCTTTTCCTAGCTACCATGTGTTCTTTTAAATTAAATTTTGGATCGCCTGCGGAACTTAACACGTTTGATCCAAAACTTAATCTATTCGTTCATTTAGGTTTTGACTTGGGTCTCCTGCGGAACTTAACACGTTCGACCCAAATCACCTTAAGTTATTAATTCCATTAAATATTAATTTCCATAATTGGTTCCCAGTACTAACGTGGCGAGGCACACAGCCTTCTTGGATATGGGAGCAACCACCACCGACTAGACAAAACCTTTTATGGAAAGATAATATTTAATTTCCTAAAATAACTTTAGGTTAACCGAAAAGAACAATCAAATCACAAGGGAAAGAAAAACAAAAGAACACTATATCGAAAACAAATTTGAAACTCTAGAATCGTATGTCTCTTGTATTTAGTATTATTTCCAAAAATAAATAGTATGATGCGGAAACAAAAATTACTAGTTATACCTTTTAGAAAAACCTCTTGATCTTCTACCGTATTCCTCTTCTAACCTCGGACGTTGTGTGGGCAACGATCTTCCGAGATGAGAACCACCAAGCACCTTCTTCTTCCTTGCAAGTTTCGGCCATCAAAATTTCTTCTAGGATGAAGAGGTTCGGCCACCACCACCATGCTCCAAGGGATACTAGAAACGAGGCTTGCTTTCTCTCCTTCTTCTCCTTCCTTGATCCGGCCACAAACAAAAGCTCCACCAAGAGATAAGTTTCGGCCAACAAGAGGAGAGGAGAGTAATAGGGCCGGCCACCAAAACCAAAGAGGAGAGGAAGAATAAAGAATAGAGATCATTCACCATAAAGCCTTCTCTATCCCCTCTTTTATAATCCTTGGTCTTGGCAAATAAGGAAAATTTAATAAAAATTTCCTTAATTCTTTTTCCATTGAAAAGGAAAAATTATTTAATTAAAAATAATTTTCTTTTTCAAATACAATGGCCGGCCACCTCAAGCCCCAAATCAAGGAAAGTTTTAATTAAAACAAGAATTAAAACTTCCTAATTTGTTTCCGGAAATTTATAAAAATTTCTCCAATAATTTAATCCCTTCATGATTGGTTAAAAAGGAAATTTTATAAATTAAAATCTTTCTTTTAAACATGTGGATAAAAAGAAAGTTATCTCTAAAAATTAAAATCTCTTTTAATCTACAAATAAGGAAAGATATCAAATCTTTTCTTAATCTCTTGTAGAAACTTATAAAAGAGAATATTTAATTTTTAAACTTTCTTTTAAATCATGAACATGGTTAAAAAGGAAAGTTTTTCTTAAAATTTAAAATCCTCCTTTAATCAACAAATAAGGAAAGATTTCAAATTTTAAACTTTCTTTTAAACATGTAGATGATTTACAAATAAGGAAAGTTTTTACCAAAAATTAAAACCATCCTTTTAAACTACAAATAAGGAAAGAGATTAACCTCTTCTCTTAATCTTTTGTAGAAAGCTATAAAAGGAAATTTTTAATTTTTAAACTCTCTTTTAAAATCATGATTCCACATAAGAAATAATTTTAATAAAAAACCTTTTTAATATTCTAGTGGCCGGCCACCTAAGCTTGGGACCCATGCTTTGGCCGGCCACCTACATGGCTCATCCACTTGGTCTTGGCCGGCCCTAGCTTGGGTTCCAGGCTAGCTTGGCCGGCCCCATTGGATGGGTAAGAAGGTGGGTATGCGGTGGGTATAAATCTCTATATACTAGAGGCTACGATAGGGACCGAGAGGAGGAATTGGTTTTGGTCTCCCGATGAAATTAAGCATCCCGTGTTCGCCCCGAACACATAACTTAATTTCATCAATAATAATTCATTCCACTAAAGAACTATTATTGAACTACCGCACCAATCCCAAATTATATTTTGGGCTCCTTCTTATTATGAGTGTATTAGTCTCCCTATGTTTAAGATAACAAATATCCACTAATTAAGTAAGTTACTGACAACTCACTTAATTAATATCTATCTCCAAGAGTAGTACCACTCAACTTCATCGTCATGTCGGACTAAGTCCACTTGCAGGGTTTAACATGACAATCCTTATGAGCTCCTCTTGAGGACATTCTCAACCTAGATCACTAGGACACAGTTTCCTTCTATAATCAACAATACACACTATAAGTGATATCATTTCCCAACTTATCGGGCTTATTGATTCATCGAACTAAATCTCACCCATTGATAAATTAAAGAAATAAATATCAAATATATGTGCTTGTTATTATATTAGGATTAAGAGCACGCACTTCCATAATAACTGAGGTCTTTGTTTCTTTATAAAGTCAGTATAAAAGAAACGACCTCTAATGGTCCTACTCAATACACTCTAAGTGTACTAGTATAATTATATAGTTAAGATAAACTAATACCTAATTACACTACGACCTTCCAATGGTTTGTTCCTTTCCATTATGGTCGTGAGCTACTGTTTATAATTTATAAGGTACTGGTAACATGATCCTCTGTGTGTGACACCACACACCATGTTATCTACAATATAAATTAATTGAACAATTACATTTATCATAAATGTAGTCATTTGACCAATGTGATTCTTATTTTTAGATAAATGTTTATACCAAAAGCTAGGCTTTTAGTATACACTCTAACACATTGTTCTTTGCCAAGATGTTGCATCCTTATCTTGGAGCGTTTCGTTATATGTCCGGGGATCAGGTTCATGTTCGCTAGGGATTAGGTCCAAAGACTTTCCCAAAACATGAATCTTTCAGGTTGCCTAATAACCCTCCCACTACGATGAGACACTGTCTGTAATTGTGTATCATTTGTGATACGTGTTGCAGTTTCTTGTGATATTTCATCTTGTACAGTTGATACTAGATTAGACGTGTCCTTTATTATTTCTTTAAGAGCAAATTTACTTATGGGCTTGTGGTTCATTACATAGTCCTCTTCTGAAAAATCGTGCATTGGTGGTAACCATGACCTTTTGATTTTTAGGACTATAAACCTCCTTTCGTTTCTCTAGGATAACTCTCAAACAAGTGAACTCCTGTCCATCTTATCAGTGTCTCCCTTGCGCACATGTGCTGGACTACCCTGAATCCGAATATGCTTCAAATTAGGCTTACGCCTATTATGCAATTCTATGTGAGTAGAGAGTTCTGACTTAGGAGGTACTATGTTCACTTCCGTTTCCAGAATATATCCTTAAAACGAATTTGGTAATTTTCTGAGTAACTCATCGATCTAATCATTTCCATAAGAGTCCTATACCTTCTTACTACACCATTCTGTTGGGGTGTACCAGGTGCAGTTAGTTGGGATTGAATCCCGACTTCTGATAAGTTACTCCTAAACTCTCCCAAGAGGTACTTGCCACTACGATCTCAGCGTAGTGTCTTGATACTTTTACCTTGATGTTACTCCACATCAGCCTAATACTCTTTGAACTTATCAAAATACTTAGACTTGCGGCGCATCAAGTAAATGTACCCGTATTTTGAATAGTTGTCTATTTGAAACCACCTCTTTCCTGGATAGTCATAGATCCACACAAATCAGAATGAACCAATTCCAACACATCTTTGGCTCTATACCCCTTAGACTTAAAAGCTTCTTGGTTATTCTTCCTTCCAAGTAAGACTCACAGGTTGGAAAGGTTTCCACTACCAATGAACCCAAAGTTCATCGACTATTATCCTTTGATTGTCAAAGATAACCTAGTCTTAGATGCCAAAGATATGATTGGTTCATTTCCGAAGGTTACTTTCTCTTATTAGATTTAGAAGATGTGTTATTAATTTCCAATTTGTCGCATCATAGAAGTTATAAATTACCAACCAACGTACCAGAACAGATAACTTCCCTCTTTTTCTTGATAACAACTTTGTTATCAAAAGAGACAGTATATCAATCCTTAAATAGTTTTAGAAACTAAAATCAAGTTCTTTCTAAAACTTAGTACGTTAAGATAATCAATGTTTTATTCCTTTCAAAGGATAAACATCTCTCACTGCAGCAGCTGCTATTTTTGCAGCGGTGCCCATGTAGACAGTATTTTCCCTTTCATATAGTTGTGAGGTTTCTTGGAACCCCTGTAATGAATTGCAGACATGATCAGTGGCTCCCGTATCTACACACTAGGTACCGGTAGATAACACCACTAAACATGTTTCAACAACTAATGAATAAAATACACTTTTATTGTTATAATTTTTGAGAGGACAATCCACCTTAGAGTCCAAATTTTGTTTCCAATCCTAATTGGGACTACTAAGTCTATTCTATAGTATAACAACTAGGGGATTAACAAACATTTGAAATCCTAAAAATCACAAAAATATTTGATCAAGACTAACTCTTTAAAATCCCCCTGAATTTTGTATGCCATGATAGTGTGGACGTATACAAAATCAAAGAGGAGATTTTATCCGTTAATTTTATTATCTTGTCAACCTACCTTTATAGCAAATAAAATTAATAGTTGGTTTATCTCTGATCAAATATTTGGTCAAAACTTTGAATTTAAAATAATATTGATTCCTCAAAACAATATCATTTAAATTCACCAACACCTCAAACACCGTGAATTTTGCATGCCACGATAGTGTGGACGTATACAAAATTGAACATTTGTGAGAGGAGGGTTATACCCATTAATAACCTTGTCAACCTATCTTCATGACAAATAAAATTACATCAAACACCGTGAATATTGTATGCCACGATAGTGTGGACGTATACAAATTCAAACATTTGTAAAAGGGCTTTACCCATTAATTTTATTATCTTGTCAACCTGACAAATAAAATTACCTCAAACACTGTGAATTTTGCATACCATGATAGTGTGGACGTATATAAAATTGAACATTTGTAAGAGGGAGTTTTAATTTTATTATCTTGTCAACCTATCTTTATGATAAATTATAGTTGGTTTTCCTTCGGTCACACAAATAATAGCAGTGACTCCGATGGGGAGGATACTATTAAATGTGCCTAAGTGTATACCATTACTTGATACTTAGTCCATTAAATAAGATTATGCCCCTTCCGATGGGGAAGATCACACGCTCTTAATTAATTTCCTATAACCATCCAAAATGGAAGTTTGATCTAGTGATCCGCAAACAAACTCAGCCGATATGGAGGAAGGCACTCAGAGCTATCGCGCAAGTTTGTTTGCATCACTTACAAACCAGTAATAGAGACCGTGGAATTTATTTAAAAAATCTCTCTCTCACTTAGTTATTTAAGGTGAGGAATTTTAACCTATGTAAGCATACATCACATGCACACACACACATCACAGTAAATAAAAGCAATAAATTTGGAAATTAATTTTCCAACTATTATGACATTTTCCATCACTGTCCTCCGTGTCTACTAATCCTAGCTGCTGCCATCTTTAGCCACCGCCATCGGGTCCAGTCGTCGCATCTATCTTGCTTCTTATTCCGCTGCGCCTCTGGTCCTCTAATAGCACCACACCTCATAAGGATACGATCCGCGACAAAAATAGAATTTTACATATATCGATCCTATATTCTACGAAGGAATGTACATGTAATCTAGATCGAAAATAAAATTCTAAAATCCTAGGGCTAATACAACTCCTGCTGTATTAGTCACATACAATCATGCACACACAAAAATAATGCCCTTGACATATCCAAGGGTCCAATCACACACAACATCTATAAGCCATAATAGTTGGAGCCTGTAACCAAAGAGTTAGCACATCCTACTATTATTTCTGCCTAAATTATGTATGACATGTGCATAATTAACTGAAAACCAAAGCACACATAGGCAAACCCTAGCTCTGATACCAATTATTGGTTGGTCCTAGGAAGATCGTACCGATTCCACTGTACAAAAATTTTGTACAATTGTCGAACCTTTCCTAAACAACCTATTGTGTTCTTTAGAAGTTAAATTAGGAATCGCAAACGGAACTTAGCATTATTGATTCCAAATTTAACTTATCTATTTTTGATGGTTTAGATTTGGATCGCAAGCGGAATTTAACACTATTGATCCAAATCCACCTATGTTATAAAGTTGATTAAATATTTATTTCTAAAATCGGCTCCCAGGTCAAACATGGCGAGACACTAGACCTTCTTGGGTATGGGATCATCCACCACTGCCTCGACAAATCCTTTAATAGAAATTCAATATTTAATTTCCTAAAATAACATTAGGTTTAACCGAAAAGAACAATCAAATCACAAATTTGAAAAACAAAAAAAACACAACTTCGAAACAAATCCGAAATTCTAGAATCATATGCCTCTTATGTTTGGAATTCGTACAAAGAAGAACTAGCATGATGCGGAAAATAATTACTAGTTATACCTCTTCTTTGTATGATAATAACCTTGAGATCTTCTGCCGTATTCCTCGCCTCCTCTTGGACGTCGTGTGAGCGATGATCCTCCAAGATGAACACCACCCAAAGCTCCTCCTCCTTCTCTAGTATTCGACCACCACCACCACCAAGGAACAAAAGAGAGCAAGGGAAAAAGAAAAGAGAGGGGTTGACCACAATGAAGAGCTCCAACAAGAGAATAAGAATTAATAATACATAAAGCTTCCCCTCCCCTTCTTTTATATTACTTGCCCAAGGAAAATAAAGAAAAGATTTTTACAAAAATTAAAATCTTCCTCTTGTTTTTCCTTTTTCCCTTTTATTTTTCCTTTTCCTTTCTTTTGATTAATTCAATCATTGATTGGTCGGCCCCTTGCTTGGGCACCAAGCAAAGGTGGCCGACCCCTTAAAAGGAAGAAAATAATTCTTGTAAAAATTTTATAAGCAAAGAAGGAAAGCTCTTATAAAATTTTACAAGCTCTCTTTTAATTTCCTAAAGTGGATGTTAAAAAAGGAAAGTTTTAAAAATTAAAACCAAGTTTTAAAATTTAAAATTTCTCTTCTAAAATTTTCTTTTTTTAACATGGTTACAAAAATAGAAAGTTTCAAATTTAAAACTCCCTTCTTTTTTTTTCTAAAAACCATGAGAATGTTAAAAAAGGAAAGTTTTAAAACTTTTAAACCTTCTTTTAAACCATGTGACCTAATTCAAATAAGGAAAGTTTTATAATTTTAAAATCTCTCTTTTAAAACTTGTAGTTTTCTACCAAGAGAAGATTTTAAAAATTCAAAACACCCCTCCTTATTTAGATTATGGTGGTCGGCCCCTCATTGCTTGGGCACCAAGCAAAGGGCCGACCCTTGGCTTGGTCACCAAGCCTTGGGTCGGCCCCCTTCTTGGACACCAAGATGGGCTTTTATATGGATGGAGTTGAGACTTTAATGAGGCTACGACAGGGACCTAGAGGAGAAATTGGTTTTGGCCTCCCGACGAGCTTGAGTATCCCGTGTTCGTCCCGAACACATAACTCAAGTTCATCAATAATAACTCATTCCACTAGAGAGTTATTATTGCACTACCGTACTAATCCCAAATTACATTATGGGCTCCTTCTTATTTCGTCATGTCGGACTAAGTCCACCTGTAGGGTTTAACATGACAATCCTTATGAGCTCCTCTTGGGGACATTCTCAACCTAGATTACTAGGACACAGTTTCCTTCTATAATCAACAACACACACTATAAGTAATATCATTTCCCAACTTATCGGGCCTATTGATTTATCGAGCTAAATCTTACCCTTTGATAAGTTAAAGAAATAAATACTAAATATATGTGCTTGTTATTATATTAGGATTAAGAGTACACACTTCCATAATAACTAAGGTCTTGTTCTTTTATTAAGTTAGTATAAAAGAACTTACCTTAAATGGTCCTACTCAATACACTCAGAGTGTACTAGTGTAATTTATTAGTTAAAATAAACTAATATCTAATTACACTACGACTATTCCAATGGTTTGTTCCTTTCAATCTTAGTCATGAGCTACTGTTTATAATTTATAAGGAATTGATAACATGATTTTCTGTGTGTGACACCACACACCATGTTATCTACAATATAAATCAATTGAACAACTACACTTAGCATATAAATGTAGATATTGACCAATGTGATTCTTTTTATTTCAAATATAAATATTTATAAAAAGCTAGGCTTTTAGTATACACTCTAACAAATTTCACATCGCCTAAGTAGAACATTTATTGGTCATTTAAGTACATGTCCGTACCATCTTAAATGTGTCTCTCAGAGTTTTTCCTCAATAGATGCAACTCTGACTTTCTCCCTAATGCTCTCATTTCTTATTTTGGCCATCCTCGTATGTCCACACATCCACCTTAACATCCTCATCTCTACAACTCTCATCTTCTGCTCATGTGCTCGAGTCAATATATGAATTAAAAAATACAATGGGTACTGTTCAATGTCGTTATGTCACACCAACGCTGAGCCAACCACCCGCTCTGTGGATGATAGGTACATCTAGTGCGGCTCTCCAGTGATGGCTTTGCCAATATAGGTAAGGAGATTATATAACTCTTGAGCTCCTCTAGCGCTTTGTCGCATTCGACGCCCCACTAAAATTTTGTAGCTCGTGTAGGGTTTAAGTTAGGAAGCCTTCATTACCAAAAGGGGAGGCTACCCTTTAGGAAAGAGGAAGAGCAATGGAAACCCTCATTCATGTCTTGGCATGAAGAAGTTGAAGCTATGAGATTAGCCTAACTTAAACGTATTGTCAAATATCAAAAAGGAAAAAAATTATTGGTGCAATTTTCCTAGGTCAAGGTTGATCAGTTCGACTAAGTTTGAATTAGCTCAAGCTTGACTCTTGATGTTTGAGTTTTGATGTTTGACAATATGTGGAGATTATAGGTGCAATTGTCAATTATGGGAAGATTCATCAACGTTTGATCAGTTTGATGTAAAGAAGAGTCAAGTAGGTCAAGGTTAACCGGATACTTGATTGGAAAGTCCTAATTGGAAGTTAGGCAAGGGCAAGACTAACAAGAAAGTTGGCAGAAGAAGAAAATCCAAGTGGGTCAGTGTTGACTGGACATTTGGTGTGGAAAGTTCTGGTGAGTGAAGCGAGGCGAAAAGTCCTAGTGAGTGAAGCTAAGTAGTTGGAAAATCTTGGTGAGTGAAGCCAAGTGAAAAGCCCTAGTGAGTGAAGCTAGACAGTTGGAAAATTCTGATGAGTGAAGTCAGGTGAAAAGCCCTAGTGAGTGAAGCTAGGCAAAAAGAAAATCCTAGTGAGTAAAGTCAGTGAAAGTCCTAGTAAGTGAAGCTAGCCAATGTGAAAGTCCTGGTCAGTGAAATCAGACATGTGGAAATCCAGGTGAGTCAAGATTAACTAGACACCTTGTGATTGGAAGTCCAAGTAGGTCAAAGGATTAATCGGATACTTGGCACCAGAAGAAAAGTCTAAGTGAGTCAAATGATTGACTGAACACTTGGTGAAGAAGTCCTAGCAAGTCAAGGTTGACCAGATGCTAGGCAAATAGGAGTTCCAACATGTCAAGGTTGATCGGATGTTGGGTAAAGGAACCCTAGACTTCCGCTGGGAAGTTAGAGTTTGGTAATCGACTAGGTTAGTCGATTACCGTAGCTTAATTGATTAAGGTAATTGCTTAAGCTTGGAATCATGAGAAAGGCTCACTAATCGATTTGTGCAATCGATTAGGACACTGTAAGTGATTAGGGTAATCGCATATGGTGTCGTTTTACGTCGAACAGTTCGTTTCGTTCGAAGCTTAAGCGATCAGGATGATCGCTTAAGCTGGATTTCGCAAAAGGCACAACGAGTTCGGTAAGCAATTAAGCAGGAAGGCTTAATCGCTTACAGGGTTTCTCACGATTGAATAAAGGGTTGCTGAATCGATCTGGCTAATCGATCCAGTAATGCCTAATCGACTAGGGTAGTTGATTAAGGTTGAAAATATAGTGGTTTATGCAGGTTGCTGACATGGTAATCGATTATGGGAATTCTTAATCGATTAAGGCGCCAACAGTAACCCTAGAAAAGGATTTTACGAGCACTGTTCTCAGTGCTTACACGATTCTTCTCCACACATTTTTCGTCGGATCTTGAGCTTAGCAAGACAAGTGTTGTAGCACTTTCCAACTAGTCTAGAGGCATCCACAAACAACAAGAGATCAAGCAAGAAGAGGTTTCGAGTTGTATTTTTACATTTACTTTTTGTTTAGAGTTGTATCCATATTCTTGTGTTATATGAGGCATCTCCGTCTCTGGTTATTCTGAGAGGAGTTGTTTTCATAGTGGAGAGTGTTGGGATATGCCCGATGCGGGTGCGTGCTAGAACACGTTTCGTAAACATACGTAGCGAAAAATAAAATAATAATAATTTCTAATTATTACATCACACACATGACACACATATAAGGATACAACATACCAAATATGATCACATAATTAAAATTTTACGAAAAATAAATTTACGCTAGGTATACCTTACGGATGACCTGTAACGAGAATGACATCAATCGTAGCGATGTTGTCAAACCTCGCCTCTATTCGTATCCACGCTGAGCTCTTTACGACAACTTCTTGAGTATAAGCCTCTCCTTCGGAAGTTACTATCCACGAGTGAAGAAAAGGGATCAAGAGGAAGAAGAAGGAAGCACACAAAGAAGAAATTCTTCCTTATGGTGGTCACGACAACAAGGAGAGGAGCCTCCTTGTTGTTGGCTGCGGGAAAGAGAGGAGAGGGAGAGGAGGATTGAGTTTCCAAAAAATAATCAACCAAATAATGAAATATGTATTTAATTCTCTCCCAATTACATCTATATATAAGTCTCTTTAATGAGTTGGATTAGAAAGTCCAAATCCAACCCATTATCCCTTAACCAAAAATTAGCTCATTAACTCCTTAGTTTGATTTACAACTAAATCAAGTTGGTTCATGACTAATTCATGATCAAACCAAATATGGTTCAACTCTACCATAAGATATGTAACTCATCCACGCTTCCATCATGACAAATATTTCTATATTTGTCTTATGTATGGTCCAACCAAATAATTATCTCTTGATCTAAAATTCCTATTATTTAACTTATTTTACGTCTTTTAGAGACTCATTAGTGTATATACCCCAATAGGTTCCCGATTTATCTTGGTCATCCATAATTAACTACTTAATTATAGAATGATCATAAATGACACCTAGTAGTACATCATGATCTCCAATTAGTCGGAAAATCATAGTTGATTTTAGAACTAATTCTAAACCCTTCAGCAGCTACAGTGACTCAAACCCTGTTCCTTTTACTCGTCTTATACCCACTTGGTTCAGGGCATAGTCTATATGTCTGCCCCCACTAGACTGACTACGTACACCTAGACCAAGTAATACTTCCTCGTTCTACGGATTCAAATTACTCATACATGTGTCTAAGAGTCTCGCTCTTAACATGTGATGCTTTGGCCAAAGACTTTGAGTAATAATCCTAATGAGTGGTCATAGGGTATACGTCTCCTTACAGGGAACCGTAAATCCTTTGTGGGCTATCCAAATATCTTCGGACATTTCAACTTATACCCAATCATCCCGGGTCCACACCTCAATGAGGTGTTTGCTTAAGATGTCAAAGTATAAGTCTCCATAGCTAAGATGATTTGTATACTTAAAGTTGAAGGAAACTTATACTCGAGCTACAGTAAGAGCTTCATAGACATATCTATATATATAGATAACCATATGAAGTCTTACAGCGAGTCACTCCAATAAACTAGTTATCATAACTAGCATCTACGTTTAACTCTCGACATCCCAATGTCTCCAGCTAGTAAAAAAATAGCTACTTGACAAACTAAGGAGTATAATCCGTACTAGTCTTACAGAATTGATGACGTTCAAATGCATCAATTCGACGACTAGGAAAATTCCAATGCGTTCATAATTGCACATGTAGAGATAATCACTAGTTGTGATCCAATTATAATTTCTTTCATGTTATGAATTGTATTGCGGACATTCAATAAATGAGTTTAAAACAATCAAACATATAATATGCACTCAAATAGTAAACCTATATTTAATAAAAATCGTAAGACGATTGTCTTAGGACATCCCTCAAAATCTATATTTAGTAAAAACCAAGGCGATTGTCCTAAATTGTAAGTATGGACGTGTCTCTCAAACTTGTTTTGTGGAAGAATCTTTGTCAAAGGATCCGCTAGGTTCCTTTTAGTAGGAATTTTCTCGAGCTGTATTTCTATCCTACTAATGATCTCTCTGATCAGACGACAGCGGTGAAACATGTGTTTTGATTGTTGATGAGACCTTGGTTTGTTTGCTTGCGCAATAGTTTCGGTGTTGTCGCAGTAAACAAGTAATGCTTCAACAGCGGATGGAACCACTTCAAGTTCAGTAACGAACTTCTTGATCCAAACTGCTTCCTTTGCTGCTTCTGAAGCTACAATGTATTCCGCCTCACAGATAGAATCTACAACAGTATCTTGCTTGGAACTTTTCCAACTAACTATGCCTCCATTTAATCTGAATATGAATCCAGACTGGGATTTGAAGTCATCCTTGTCCGTATGAAAACTTGCATCTGCATATCCGCGTATGATCATATTATTAGGACCCTTGGCGGCTGGCTGGAGGGGGGTGAATAGCCCCTACACAAATCAAGCAAAATAACCTTTCTCGGACTTATAACTTAAGATAAAAGAACACTTTCATAAACAAAATAAGACATAAACTAAAAAGCTGAGACTCACAGATTTACTTGGTTACAACCGGGGAGGTTGTTAATCTAAGACGAAAAAAGCACACAAATTCTCCTTCAGGCGGAGAAGCCTCTTTACAGCAATAGAACGTACAGAAAAGAAAGCTAAACAGAAAACTCAGTGCACAAGTGTT
Source organism: Zingiber officinale (assembly GCF_018446385.1). Lineage (NCBI taxonomy): Eukaryota > Viridiplantae > Streptophyta > Magnoliopsida > Zingiberales > Zingiberaceae > Zingiber > Zingiber officinale. Next base: position 118,549,944 of record NC_055992.1, read on the forward strand.
GTTTCTTTGTATTTCTCATTGTTTTTTAGCTTTGGGAGCAGGGCTGCTTATATAGCCCTGCTCTGGGCGCTTGGAAGGGTTCTAGGTGCTTGGAGGAGGATAAAACGTTATCCCCTTCGCAACGGATCTTAGTCAAACACGATCCAGATAAAATTCTATTTCGGGCGCTTAGAGTCTGGGCCTTTCGCTTCGGTTTCGCTCGCCTAGGTCCGGGTCTTCTGCTCCGGTTCCTCTTGCTTGGGTGATCCCGACCATCCGGAATAGGGCTCACTCAAACCCAACTTCCGGTCTTCTCCTCGAGCAAGCTTCCGCTCCGGCTTCTCGTCCCTTGGAAACGTCGGGCGCCTCCTTCTCGTCCGCCCGCGTACTCTTCCGCAGCACCTCGTCCCTCAGACGCACCAAGCTCGTCAGCTCTCTCCCAGTTTTCCTTCTTGCTAGCTGCGTCTTTTGCTCGACATCCTGTGCTCCTAAGTTTCTGCACACTTAGACACAGGATTAAACACAACAGGACATAACTTATCTTGTTTGATCACATCAAAACTAACTTGCGGTACCAACAATCTCTCCCTTTTTGATGTGAGCAACCTAAGTTAAGTTAGGGTAAACCAACATAAATAAAAATAATAAATTTTGCAGTAAAGTGCAAAAAAGTGAAAAATTAAGTTACCTTCCCCTAGACTTAATCTTCCTTTCTCCCCCTTTGGTCACATAAAAAAAAAGAGGTATCAAAAAGAATCTAAGGGTAGCTTTTCAAAAAATAAGAAAGTTAAGTTTTTTTTAAAAAAAAAAACTCTGATTTACAAACAATTTTGAAAACTTATCAAGTTTTTGAAAATTTTGAAAAAAATTTAAAATAATTTTGATATCACTTAAAAAGATTTGCAACAATTTTTGAAACTTTAAATTTTGCGAAAACAATTTTCTAAGTAAAAATTTTCTAAAAAAAAAATTCTAAGTTAAGGATACTGCTAAATATTTGAGTAACTATTAAAGCTTTATTTACAATTAAATGCTTTATCAGTTAGTCAATTAAATATTTTATTTCATTAATCAACTTCCAGGCTGTGGCGAGGCACTAGGCCTTCTTGGTTATTGGAGCAACAACCACTTTCTAGACAAGTCTCTTAAGAAAATTAAACATTTAATTTTCTCGCTGAAAGCCCTAAGTCTAATGAATATTCAATTTATACAAGATTTGGGAACCCAATACAGGTTTCTTCCAATTGGATTAATTAAAAATCTTTTAGAAATATATTTCTGAAAAATTTTCCTTATTTGTCCCTTGTGGTAATTGAAATACCATTTCAAGTTACTATATTCCCTAATATTTTGATTATATGAGCATGCACGATTTTTTAAATAGTTTATTTCTACTTTTATTTTTCATTTTCTAATTTTAATTTATCAAATAATTCTAATGGGCATGCTTTGGGCAACTATATTTTCAAATCTATATTTTCTTTCTCCAACTTACAACAGTTTTTCGATAGTAATTTAACAAATTTGAATAACTTATCAGGTGGAAGAGATCGTACCTGATTTACCTAGTCGATCCCGTTATCCGTAGCTCCCCCTGAACTGCTGTTTTCTTCCGATGTAGCTCCCCCTTCATCGATGCTCTCGATGCTCATTGCAGACGAGCTTGCTTCGATTTTCTTCTTCTTGATGACTTGCCACTAACGCAAGTCCGACGATGACCTCAATTTCCTATTCGGATGATGTTTCATCTCACGTCACCTTTAGAGTCTTGTACTTGTCCTTTTGAACGGGCTTCTTATCTTTCCTTTGTCCTTGTTCTTTAACTTAGGGCAGTTGTCTTTAACGTGTCCTTCATTGCAGTGGTAGCATATGATTGTTCTTTTCTTTCTACCTTGCAGATGGTTAGTTTTTCTAGATTTAAATAATTTTTTAAATTATCTTACCATCATTACCATTTCATCATCGTTGAGAGAGGATTTTGAATCTTGTTCGTCCATCTTTGCCTTAAGGGCAATGTTGTGCTTCGATTCCTTCTTCATATTTGCACATCTCGTTTCATGGACTTAAAATATTGAAAACATTTCTTCTAAGGTAACAGATTCTAAATATTTAGATATATAGTAAACATCTACTAACGATGCCACTCAGTAGATCTAGGGAATGCATTAAGCGCGTACCTTAGTGAATCTCAGTTGCTTACCTTTTCTTCGAGATTCATGAGTCCGGTGATTAGTTCCTTCATTCTTGAGTGAAGATATGCGACAGTTTCTTCTGCTTCCAATTTATGTTACTCAATTGATTCCTTAGCAGATCCTGTCTGGCGAGCTTGGCTTCGGGCGTCCCTTTGTGTAGCTCAAGGAACTTCTCCTAAAGCTCCTTTGCTGAGTCGTAAGCGCCGATTCGGTTGACTACTTGTGGAGGTAGGACGCTCAGCAGATGGAACTCTGCTTTGTCGTTTGCCATAAAGTCGGTCTGCTCCTTTGTCCACTGGTATTCTTCCTTACCTTTGGGCGCTACAAAACTAAACTTTATTATTAAAAGCAATGCAAAATCGGTTTTAAAGAATACCTGCATTCTCTTTTTCCAGCTCGCGAACTCCCCCTCGAACTTCGGTGGGTATATGCTCGATCTAGCCATCGATTTGGTGCTTCGATCGGTAGTTAGTACTCCTAAAATGTCCTGGCTTTGATACCACATGTTAGAACCCTTAGCGACCAGCTAGAGGGGGGTGAATAGCAAAACAACCTTTCTTGGACTTATAATTTAAGATAAAAGAACATTTGCATAAACAAAATAAGGCATAAACTAAAAAGATGAGGCTCATATATTTACTTGGTTACAACCGGAGAGGTTGTTAATCCAAGATGAAAAAAGCGCACTAAAATTCTCCTTCAGGCAGAGAAGCCTTTTTACAACAATAAAACACACAGAAAAGAAAGCTAAATAGAAAACTCAGTGCACAAGTGTTGTTTCTTTGTATTTCTCATTGTTTTTTAGCTTTGGGAACAAGGCTGCTTATATAACCCTGCTTGGGGCTCATGGAAGGGTTCCAGGAGCCTGGAGGGGGATAAAACTTCATCCCCTTAACAACGGATCACAGTCAAACGCGATCTGGATAAAATTCTATTTCGGGCGCCCGGACCAGGAAAGTCAACCAAGTTAACTTTTTCTTGTCCGGGCCTTCCGCTCTAGTTTCGCACACCTTGGTCCAGGTCTTCTACTCCGGTTCCTCTTGCTTGGGTGATCTCGATCATCCGGAATAGAGCTCACCCGAACCCAACTTCCGGTCTTCTAGTTGAGAAAGCTTCCGCTCTGGCTTCTCGTCCCTCGGAAACGCTGTGCACCTCTTTCTCGTCCGCCCGCGCACTCTTCCGCAGCACCTCGTCCCTCAAACGCACTGAGCCCGTCGGCTCTCTCTCGTGTCGTCCTTCTCGCTAGCTACGTCTTTTGCTTGACATCCTATGCTCCTAAGTTTCTGCACACTTAGACACAGGATTAAAAACAACATGACCTAACTTAACTTGTTTGACCACATCAAAACTAACTTGGGGTACCAACACATATCACTATCTCCATATACCAAGAATATATTCTTAGTTCTTTTTAAGACTTAGGATCTTGACAGTCATCCAGTGATCCATTTCTAGATTAGACTTGTATCTGTTGGATCGAAAGCGCTAGAGGTGGGGGGGGGTGAATAGCGCTCGTGGCTTTCACTTTTCGTTTAGGAAATCTTACGAGTAACGCAGCGAAAATAATAACAGAAGAACAATCACACAGAGAACTCCAAGATTTACTTGGTTCGGAGCCTAGGGCAACTCCTACTCCAAGACCCGCGATCGTTGATCGCTTACTGTGGGCAACAACTATATCACGCAAAAGTTTGTACAACTGAGAATTACAATAAGTACAATAATTAAGGTAAACTTATACCGATGACAAAATCTTAGAATCGCGGAGCTCCGGGTCGTCAGAAACTTGTAGCAGCACTTCAGGGTGTTTTTGAGGCAGCGCGTTGTAGCTTGATCGCTTGGAAGATGATGTCTTGAGCCTCTGCCTCGAACCCCCTTTTAAACAGTGCTGGAGGTGCCTCCAAGCCTATCCGAGGCGCCTCCAGGCCGCCAAGTCGCACGCGTGGATCAGCTCTGATCTGGTCGCATCTTATCCCACTGAAGGCGCCTCCAAGCTGCTCCAAGGCGCCTCCAATGCCTGGTCCAAGGCGCCTCTAGTGACCTCCGAGGTGCCTCCAGTGTCTCTGGACAGCTGGCTTCGGCTAGCACCCGAGGCGCCTCCAAGCCCCATGGAGGCGCCTCAGACATTGTTCATCCAAGGTCTAAGTTGCTCCTTTGTTCCTGCAAATTGTGTCAGTCCCAAACACAAACCCTGCAAGACAAAGTTAGCATAGAAATAATATGATAGATATACTTGACAATCATCGGACTGTCCGGGTCTGACTTTGGATTTCCAACCGGAAACCTTAGGTCGACCCGACGTCTACTGTTCCCTCTACGAGGAACGCGTCCTCACCTACTCCACTCAGGAGATTTACTTGATGCTAGTGCGATCCTCCAGATCGAATGGACTTTTGCTCAGCATTTGAAGCTTCCGGACTTTCTGCTGGACGTCCGCTTCCCGGTTGGTCCAGTCTTTCACGTGGTTCGCGACACCAGGACTTTCCACCTAGGGTTACCTCCCCTAGGACTTTTGCCTGAAGCTCTCGACCCGCTAAGACTTTCTGCATAGGGTTACCACCCCCTATAACCTAGGGTTACCACCCCCTAGGGTTTTCCACCTGCCTAACAGTAGCTAGGACTTTCCTGAAACACTCAATTAAGTGTATTAGATCACAAAATAACTTAACTTTGAATTCCTTTGCCATTATCAAAACAACGGTCGATCGTCGGATGCTTCCCGCACCAACAATCTCTCCCTTTTTGATTATGACAATTGAAATTCAAAGCTAAGTAAAATAGATGAATAAAGTTTAAGTAAGCAAGCTTAATAAATTTTAAATGCATGCATGGTTAAGCTAAAACTTAAACTTTGTTAGGCTTCCCCTTAATAAAGGCATTCTTTAAAAATTTTCTTTATAAATTTTTGCTTTTGAATTATGAATTTCTCTACTCTCCCCCTTTGCCATTTATCAAAAAGAATGAACACGTTTGAAAAGATCTTAACTTTTCACAAAATTTTAGGACAAAAGAAAAAAAAACTAAGGAAACTTTAAGACACTTTTTTAAAAGCGATCAAATCGCTAAGTAAAATAGTTTGAGTTCGAGGTTAGTTTTCTAAAACTTTATCAATTAATTTTGTTAGAGAAAGATTTTTCTTTTGTAGCATAGCAAAAGCAACTTTAGGTTTAAGAAATTTAGTCAAGATTTTGAAACATTAGGCTTTTAATAAGGGACAAAGTATTTTGGTAACACTTGGTTTTGTATAATATTCTTTAGCTAAGTGAAATCAAGGTCTAAAGAGCAATTTTTCTTTAAAAAAAGCTAAAAAAAATTGACTTTGAAAAATACTTAGTTAAATTTTCAAAATACTTAGCTTTTAAAATGGCCAGAATTTTGAAAGCTTAGTCTAAAAAGTACAGCAAAAATGACTTTTGAAAGTTTAAAGTTTTGAAAACTTAGCTAAATTTGCAAGAATTTTTCTTTTAGACAAATAATTAATTTAAAGCTTTTGAGGGCAAGGGAAGAGTTTCAATCCTTAATGTCCAATCATGAGTTAAGTTAGATTGATTGTAAATTAGCTAATTTCTCTTTAAGTAAGGTATCAGAGCCTTAATGTTCATGCCTGAGTGATCTCAAAAGGTTTAAAAATCAAGCACGTAGGTTCAACCACATGTCTAACCATTTAGCTACTAGCTGATTACCTAGAGGGCAACAACTTTCACTTGGTTAGTCAAGTTAAGTCAATAGATCCAGTTAGATTTGACTAGTGCAGGAAAACTTGACTTGATTACTGTTAACTAGGTGTTTAACGCCCAGACTCATATTGATGCACAGATATAAGTATTCTTGAGTCCAGGCTGTACCCTATGCATCTCACGCCGTTCTATGTTTTTCAAACACAAGCAAGGTAAGCCTAGGCGTTTGTGAGATGCTCTGGCTGAATTCTAGGGGAGCATGATTTCTAGGGTAGAGCCTAAGCTAATTCCATATTTTGAAAATCTAGTAAAATTGGGATTTTAAAAAACAATATTTTCCTAGAATTTTTAAAACTTAAAATGAGAAAAAAAGAAAAAATGTAGAAAACTGATTTGAAAATAAAAAACTATTTTACCCAACATATTACCATTTGTGCAGATTGTAAACAACTAAAACTCATAAACATAAATAAGTAGAGGTCAACCAAATCCTAGTACAATCAGAGAAGACAAATAGGTGTTTGTCCAAGATCATCAAGTGATAGTGTCAAAAGGCAGGATCATCGAAAGCAGGATCATCAGCTGGAGGGTCGTCAACTGGAGGTGGTGCAAGAGGCTGCTCGGGTGCAGGCTGAGGCTGCCCCTGGCGTCGTATCTTGCCTCGGAGAGACGCGAACCCTGCAGCTATCTCGGATCGAAGAGATCGGAGGAAGCGATGACTATCTAGCATAGCCCGTCGCGTTTGAATAGACTGGATCTCGAGTCGAGCGAGTCTGTCCTCGACGGAAGGAGGTGCCGAAGTCGAAGGCCCGGCTGATGTGGAGGGTCCGGCAGAGGTGGAAGGATATCTGCGAAAAACTCCTCTGCCAAGAAGTCGGGCCACTCCTCTCCCTCGTCTGGTGCATCCTCGGCCTCTGGAGTGATAGGAGCAGCGTCTGGCGACGACCGACCCTTCCAGGCCAGAATCCCCTCGGCAGTGACCTCTACACCCGCTAATCTAAGACTACGCTGACCTAACTCATCATATATGGTAAGTGGGATGAGTGTCCCTCTGGCAGTGTCTATCATAGAGGTGGAGAATATCTCGGTCAGGATATGACAGTAAGGCATATGGATCACTCCAGATGTAACTGTACTAGATGCATGAATGATGTTATGAAATATATGCAGTGCTATGTCTATATCTAGGCGCTGACTAAGAGCGTACAAAAAGAATGAGTGGGATGATCGCATCTTCGAGACGTCTCGAGATGTGATGGGCAAGATGCATGCTGTCAGGACTCTGTATATAACATAGTCCTGAACTCTAAGAAGGGTAGACCTAAACTCAGTCAGGCCAAAAGGTCTCTCCTCCCCAAAAAAGTGCATGTAGATGTCATCTAAGGTAATATGGGAATAGGGATCACCGAATGGTAGATCCCTACTCAGGTAACATAAAAATGTACACGGAGACGCCCTAAGCTCTAAGCTAGTGCGAAGCAGGGAGGGAGTAAACTGAATGTCAGTTCCACAAACTCTGGTAGAATAGGTGCTATTATCAACCTTTTCAAGGTTGTGATAGAACTGGGCACATAAGTCTTGATTTACTGTGGTGTTGTAGTCAACTAGTTTTCTTAGGTGATAGTAATCTATCATTTGAACTGCGGGGAGACAAAATTGGGCAAAATATGCCCTACCTATATACCTAGGTTTAATGGACTCAAAGGTAAACCTAGCAAAATCTATCTTATGTTGCTCCGAGGGGAATCTAGGGTCCGTAGAAGGGGCCCTAGCTGGTGTAGAATCAACAATGCGACGTTTCCTATTTTTGACAATATATATAAAAAAAATACAGAATAACTACAAATAAGGGTAATAGGGGGATGTAAAATATACCTAGGAGGCATTGTAGGGGGGATGAAGGAGTTGGAAAGGGTTGAAGGGGCCTTAGGGGAAGGAATCGCACGATTTGGAGAGGGAATCGCGGGAGAGAAACGGACCGTGAACGAACAGAAAAGCTTATGTTCGTTTCTGAAATCTCGGATTGGAGGCGCCTTATGAGGTTCTTAAGGCGCCTCTAGGGGTAAGTTAGAGGCGCCTCAGAGACCATCCGAGGCGCCTTTTGGTTAAGGCGGGGAAATTTCCCGCGCGTGGTTAAGGGCGCCTCCCTAGTGTGAGAGGCGCCTCCGCTGGGCGCCTACATGTCCCCTTTTTTTTTGTTAATTTTTAAATGTTATATTTAATTAAAATAAATTAATTTTGAAAAATAATTTTAAGTTAATTAATTTTTGAAAAATAATTTTAAGTTAATTAATTTTTCAAAAATAATTTTAAGTTAATTAAATTTTGAAAAATAATTTTAAGTTAATTAATTTTTGAAAAATAATTTTAAGTTAATTAATTTTGAAAAATAATTTTAAGTTAATTAATTTTTGAAAAATAATTTTAAGTTAATTAAATTTTGAAAAATAATTTTAAGTTAATTAATTTTGGAAGATAATTTTAAGTTAATTAATTTTAAAAAATAATTTAAGTTAATTAATTTTTGAAAAATAACTTTAAGTTAATTAAATTTTAGAAAAATAATTAAAAATAATTTTAAGTTAATTAAATTTTGAAAAATAATTTAAGTTAATTAATTTTTCAAAAATAGTAAAAAATAATTTTAAGTTAATTAAATTTTGAAAAATAATTTTAATTAATTAATTTTGAAAAATAATTTTAAATTAATTAATTTTGAAAAATAATTTTAAGTTAATTAATTTTTGAAAAATAATTTTAAGTTAATTAAATTTTGAAAAATAATTTTAAGTTAATTAATTTTGAAAAATAATTTTAAGTTAATTAATTTTTGAAAAATAATTTTAAGTTAATTAATTTTGAAAAATAATTTAAGTTAATTAATTTTTGAAAAATAATTTTAAGTTAATTAATTTTTGAAAAATAATTTTAAGTTAATTAATTTTTGAAAAATAATTTTAGGTTAATTAATTTTTGAAAAATAATTTTAAGTTAATTAATTTTGAAAAATAATTTTAAGTTAATTAAATTTTAAAAAATAATTTTAAGTTAATTAATTTTGAAATTTTTTTTTATTAAATTTTGAATTTTAATTCTGATTTTGAATTTGAGTTTAAATTAATTTGCGAATTTAATTTTGAATTAATCTTAATTATGAATTTAATTTTGAATTAATCTTTATGAATTTAATTTTGAATTTATGAATTTAATTTTGAATTTGATTATGAATTTAATTTTGAATTTGAATTTCAAATTTGATTCTCTTTTAAATTATATTTCTTAGTCATCTCACCCGATCTAAATTTTCAATCAGGTAATCCTACAATATATGTGAGATGAATTAAGTTCAATTTTATGGTTTGGTTTAACTTTGTGTTAGATTCAAGTTTAGCTTTGGATTCAACAAGTCGGCGTTCTTTGGATAAACTTCTGGGCTATGGTAAGTCACAAGGACATCATTAAAGTAACCATGCCTTCGAGGTTTTCCAAATAGTCCTACCCATTGAACTTAATACAAAACCTTGGTCTAACTAGTTAGGATCCATAAAGGGTAGCTTCGGTCAGTTCCACTTAGCTAAATGCACCAGGTCGAAGTCATATCTTCCTAGACATGCGATGACTAAGTTTCTCGAACGTACTATCATCCAATACTTCACCAGTATCGTGGGTCAAGTTAAACCTAGCCCATTTTTAATCTAACCTTAATTATCCGACCGGGTAGTCTACTATTGTTTACCCTTATCGGGTGGATTAATTTCGAAGGTGCCAGCTATTCTGGAGCCTTTCTTTGGATTTTAATTTGATTTAGTTTGAATTTAATTCAATTTAATTTGAATTTGAATTTGATTTTAATTTAATTTAATTTGAATTTAATTTATTGTTAATTTTAATTTGATTTGATTTTATTTTAATTTAATTTAATTTAATTTGAATTTAATTTGATTTTAATTTATTGTTAATTTTAATTTGATTTTATTTAATTTTAATTTAATTAAATTTGATTTTAATTTAATTTAATTTGAATTTAGTTTTATTTTTATTGTTTTCTTCTAGTTCCCCCTAGATCATAGCCTCGATATGGTCTATCGAGGTAATGTATTTGATCCTTAGGGACCCAATATTGCCCGAGTCCAACTTGATTGATCAGGTTGGACTTGGGGACCCATGCTTGGACCATTTTTCTATTTGTTCTTTGTATAAGTGATAAATATGACTTATATTTCTTTTTCGATTTAATTCCTAGTCCAGTTCTATTGTAGATTGCCCTTTGTGTTCCAAGAATTAGGTCAAGGTTCTTGGAACCCAAAGATAATCGTTCTAATGTTTTCTCCAGATCCTTGACCTGAGTTTTCAGGTTGGAATTCTCTTCCTCAAGTTTTTGGACTTGAGTCGAGTTGCCAGTCTGAACTGGTTCAGTCAAAGATTCGGAGTTAGTCACTTCTTTAAGGACAACTACTTCCTTTAGAAGTGACTTAATTCTTAGATTAGACTTAGCTAATTTTCGTAACAAGTAATTGACTAGATTGTTTAGTCGAGGGATACTTACAGAGGGATCGGGCCCTTCGGAAATGGATACGGATCCGTGGCTTCTTTCCGATTCTGCTTCCGACTTGCTCTCGTTCTCAGACACATCGATCTGGTCTCGGGCCATCAGGGCAAGAAGGCTCGTCTGTTCGAGCTCGTCGTCGGTATCCTCTTCTGAAGATTCTTCAAAGGTTGCTTTTAGCACCTTCTTCCTCCTCTACTTCTTTGCATCCTTCTGATTGGGGCAGTTGGCCTTGATGTGCCCCTTTTGGTTGCACCCATAACAGATCACCTCAAACTTGACCTTTGAGCTGGGTTGAACCTCCTTTGATTGTACGACTTTCTTTAGGTCTCTTTTGTTGAATCCTTTCTTCTTCTTGTAGAGCTTCTTCACAAGATTCACAAGTTCGGAGGTCAATTCGTCGTCTTCATCGTCTGAGTCGGGTTCGACTTCCGATTCAGGTTCAGTTCTTCGTCGTGATCTTGGTTCGCTTGTTCGACTGGTACCTGCAATCAAAGTAATACCTTTCTCGATTGACTGTGTATTAGTTTGTTCATGCAATTCAAATTCTGAGAACAATTCGTCTAGTCTAATGGAAGTTAAATCCTTGGAGACTTTGTAGGCATCTACCATCGATGCCCATAATGTGCTCCTCGGAAAAGCATTAAGTGCGTACCTTATAATGTCCCTGTTCTCGACCTTTTGCCCGATAGCGTGGAGGGAGTTGAGGATGTCTTGAATCTGTGCATGTTGTTGACATGCTGTCTCTCCTTCCTGCATTTTCAAATTATATAATTTATTGAACAAAAGATCTCTCTTGCTTACCTTGGTGTCGGAGGTGCCCTCGTGGAGTTCGATCAGCTTCTCCCAAAGCTCTTTTGCACTGGAGAACGGTCCAACTCTGTTGAGTTCCTCCTTGGTCAGTCCGTAATGGAGGGTGCAGGTCGCTCTGGCATCAGCTTCCACCTTCTTGATTAGGGTCGGTTCCCATTTTTCACAGGGTGTTGGCTTGCCGTCTTCGTCGATTGGCAATTGTAGTCCAGTCTTGATAATCATCCACGTGTCGAACTGTGTCTTGAGAAAAGTTTCCATTTGCCCCTTTCAATATCCGAAGTCTTCTCCGGAGAAAAGTGGTAGGCGAACGGTGCTGAAACCTTCTTGTTGGGCCATTAGCGATATGCAAAAACAACGACAAAAATGGAAATGTCCCAAGACTAGGTCTTGGATTAGCAGTGCGGGAAATAAAGTTAAGTAATAGCGAACTCGAGTGGTGTTGCACCAGTCTCGGGTAAAAACCGATTCGAAAAAAAAATAATTAGAATATAGCTATTAAGCTAATTCTAATTGACTCCGTAAAACTGAAAATACGACGAAAAAATTGCATGATTGGTGGTTGCACCAGATCAACGCGATCCCGTTCTGATACTAATTGTTGGATCGAAAGCGCTAGAGGGGGGGTGAATAGCACTCGTGGCTTTCACTTTTCGTTTCGAAAATCTTACGAGTAACGCAGCGGAAATAATAACAGAAGAACAATCACACAGAGAACTCCAAGATTTACTTGGTTCGGAGCCTAGGGTGACTCCTACTCCAAGGCTCGCGATCGTTGATCGCTTACTGTGGGCAACAACTATATCGGGCAAAAGTTTGTACAACTGAGAATTACAATAAGTGCAATAATTAAGGTAAACTTATACCGACGACAGAATCTTAGAATCGCGGAGCTCCGGGTCGTCAGAAACTTGTAGCAGCACTTCAGGGTATTTTTGAGGCAGCGCGTTGTAGCTTGATCGCTTGGAAGATGATGTCTTGAGCATCTGCCTCGAACCCCCTTTTAAACAATGCTGGAGGCGCCTCCAAGCCTGTCCGAGGCGCCTCCAGGCCGTAGAGTCGCACGCGTAGATCAGCTCTGATCTGGTCGCATCTTATCCCACTGAAGGCGCCTCCAAGCTGCTCCAAGGCGCCTCCAACGCTTGGTCTAAGTGCCCGGGTCTGACTTCGGATTTCCAACCGGAAATGCTAGGTCGACCCGACGCCTACTGTTCCTTCTACGGGGAACGCGTTCTCACCTACTCCACTCAGGAGATTTACCTGATGCCAGTGCGATCCTCCAGATCGACTAGACTTTTGCTCAGCGTTCGAAGCTTCCGGACTTTCTGCTGGACTTTCGCTTCCCGGCTGGTCCAGTCTTTCACCTGGTTCGCGACACCAGGACTTTCCACCTAGGGTTACCCCCCCCCAGGACTTTTGCCTAAAGTTCTCGACCCGCCAAGACTTTCCGCATAAGGTTACCACCCCCTAGGGTTTTCCACCTGCCTAACCGCAGCTAGGACTTTCCTGAAACACTCAATTAAGTGCATTAGATCACAAAACAACTTAACTTTGAATTCCTTTGTCATTATCAAAACAACGGTCGATCGTTGGATGCTTCCCGCAGCAACAGTATCTACTCGTAACACTCAGAGCATACAATACATCAGGTCTTGTACATAACATAGCATACATGATAGATCCTATTACGGGCGCATAAGGTATCTTATCAATGCAAATCACCTCGTCTTCTGTACATGGGCACATAAACTTCCAAAGGTGAATTCCATGCATCATAGGTATGAAACTTTTCTTAGATTTAGACATGCTAAATTGTTTTAACACTTTGTCTATATATGTTGACTGTGAAAGACCAAGCAACCTTTTCGATCTATCTCTATAGATTTTCATCCTAAGGATGTAAGTTACTTCTCCCATGTCTTTCATGGAGAATATTTGGGACAACCAAACTTTAACTAACTGTAAAACTAGCACATCATTTCCTATGAGCAATATGTCATCAACATATAATATTAGCAATACGACCATACTCTCACTAACCTTTTGATACACACAAGGCTCGTCTGGATTTTGTGAGAAATCAAATTTATTGATCACCTCATCAAAATGGATATTCCAACTCCTAGATGCTTGTTTTAGTTCATAAATGGACCGTTGAAGCTTGCATACTTTATTCTTGTTAACATATGTGAAACCTTCAGGTTGTGTCATATACATGTCCTTGAGCAAATTTCCATTAAGGAAAGTTATTTTCACATCTATTTACCATATCTCATAATCATGATGAGCTGATATGGTAGGAGTATCCGAATGGATTTAAGAATGGCTACAGGTGAGAAGGTTTCATCATAGTCAATGCCTTGTCTTTGATGATAGTCTTTCGCCACCAACCTTGTCTTGTAGGTAATTACATTACCATCCATGTCGATTTTCTTCTTGAAAACCCACTTGCACCCTATAGGTATTATGCCCTCAGGTGGGTCCACCAAATTCCAAAATTAGTTTTTGTACATGGAATGCATTTCCAACTTCATGGTTGTAAGTCACTTGTCCTTTTCTGAACTATTCAAAGCCTCTTTGTAATCAGCAGGTTCCTCATTCTCAATAAGTAACACATCATTCAATTCTCTTATAAGAGATTCATATCTCTCAGGAATATTACGTGTCCTACCTGATCTACGAGGAGATTGTGTCATAATTGGTTGTGGTTTTTGACTAAGCATCTCGTTAGTATTTATTGGAGTCTCTTGAAGTTCATCAAGTTCAACTATACTCCCACTTGCTTCCTGTAAGAGAAATTCTTTCTCTAGGAAGGTAGCATGCCTTGAAACAAACACCTTTTGTTCCAAGAGGTGATAGAATTGGTAACTCTTAGTTTTCTTAGGGTATCCAATAAATAAACACTTATCAGACTTAGCATCCAACTTGTCTGATAAAGTCCTCTTCACATAAGCAGAACATCCTCATATCTTCAAATAAGATATGAGAGGTTTCATACTAGTCCATACGTCACATGGAGTAGTTGAGATTGCCTTCATCGGGACTCTGTTTAGCAAGTAAACAGCTGTCATGAGTGCATAACCTTAAAAGATTTTGGGAAGATTTGCACGATCCATCATTGACCTAACCATGTCCAACAAGGTTCGGTTACTCTTTTCTGATACACCATTATATTGTGGCGTATATGACGGAGTCCATTGAGACAATATACCATTGTCCCTTAGATAATCTTGAAACTTTTAGCTTAAATACTCACCACCTCGATCGGATCAAAGTATCTTAATATTTTTACCAAGTTGTTTCTCTACTTTATTTCTGAATTCTCTAAACTTGTCAAAGGCTTCAGACCTGTGTTTCATTAGATACATATACCCATAATGAGAGTGATCATCAATGAAAGTAATGAAGTAGTTATAACCTCCTAGTGCGTGAGTTGACATTGGTCCATATACATCGATATCGAGCCCAAGTAACTCATGAACTCGTTCACCTTTTTCAAAAAAAGATAACTTTATCATCTTACCTTTTAAACACGAATCACATGTATCAAATGTATCTAATTCAAATGATTTAAGAACTGCAATCTTTTACAATTTGGGCATGTGTTTCTTGCTTATATGTCTAAGACGACAATGCCACGAGTAAGAGGTTAATTGATTACCTAATCGAGCGCATTTATTACTCGTATCGATATTGAATGCATCACTAGATGTATCTAATGCGTAGATGTCATTGCATAAAGTTTCAGTACCATAAAGAATACCATTCGATGTTATATAATAATAATTACTACTAAAAGTCAAATGAAAACCTTTTCTATTTAAGCAAGAAATAGAAACAATATTATTTATTAATGCGGGAACAAAATAACAATTATCTAGTTCTAAGACAAGTCCACTAGGAAGTTGTAACAAGTATATTCCGATGGCGATTGCAGCAACCTTTGCTCCATTCCCCACTCGCAAACTTGTTTCTCCCTTGATGAGTCTTCTGCTATTCCTTAGCCCCTGTATGTCATTACATATATGTGAGCCACATCCAGTATCCAATATCCAAGTGTATGAGGAAATAACATGACAATCAATAACGAAAATACCTGAAGAGAATGGGGCATCAGATGCCTTATTCTTCTTCATGGACTCAAGATAAATCTTACAGTTTTTTCGCTAGTGTCCCATCTTGCCACAATGATGGCATGAGCCCTTTTTTGTCGGTTCTACTATCTTGGCCTTTTTTGCTCTTCCCCTTAGCCTAATGTTTTGGTTTCTTCTTAGAATCTTTCTTAGAGGAGTCTACTAACATCACAGTTTTCTGTTCACCTTTAACAAAAGGCTCTACAGTCTTGAGCATATTAATCATCTCAGGAATGGTCAATTCTAAATTGTCATCCAATAGTTCATCATAAATTGTGAATGACTTTTCTGTAAACTATATAGAATTAAGTCAATAGTTAACTCATGATCCATTGTAAAACCGAGTGATACTAAACGCTCTATGAGGCCTCGAACCTTTCGAATATAACTCGCTCATCAAATAGTTCATGAAGATGATAGACAATATCATAAGCATCCAAATGCTCATGTTGTTTCTGCAGTTCAAGACTCATAGCAGCTAGCATAATACAACTTGCAAGTACAGAATCATCCTTATGTTTCTGAAGGGCCAACAATTGGTTCACAGTTGCATTGACATTAAGACTTGTGAGAAGAGGTTAATCAAAGACATTAGCTAGTTTCTCAGCTTTGAGAACAAAGCTCAAATTTTGAAACTAGTCCAAGAAGTTCGGTCCAATCAGTTTGTTCGAGTCCAAAATCGAACGCAAATTAATAGAAGTCATAATTAAATGATTAACCTAGAAATACAAAAACGAGAATGTATGAGAGACATGATATTATTTATATAAACAATTTATATAAAAGCCCGCTTATTTATCAAATTCAAATACCCTTATTTTTGAATTCGGGAGATGGTAGGTTTTCTCCAAGTGGGTTGATATCCACTACAGATAAGAATAACCTTGACTTTGGCCAACAAGCATTCTTAGCTATAGCAGTAGGTAACAAGTTTACCGATTGCATATCACTTATATGCAACTATCACATTATGCTAGCAACTGATTAATCTTCGCATAAATATCGGGTTGTTAACACATTAACAACTATACATCAAATGCATATCACCCAACTTCACCTCTATCCACATTGATCATGACTTTGACACAACAAATCAACGCTTCAAGTTTAAAACCGACCCGTCAATCATGTGATTGTATCTATATGGTTTGAACATATTTAATTTCAAGTTTGAGCTTGACTTTGGCCAATAACTCAAACAAAAACTTAAACTCTGGTTCTTACCATATTAACGGAAGGTGTAGGTTTTAATATTGAGTAAGGGATTTGGTCTCATCTAAATCATGCAAATATTCTATCTACATGACATCACATGAATGACATAAATGATGGCATGGCACGTCGCACGCATGACATAAATGATGACATGACACATCACACGCATGGCATAGCATGACACATCACACATATGGTAAGATCTAATCGCATCACACACATGACAAAATCTAATCATGCCATAATTAATACATCTACATGGTATACAATATGGTATGAACATGACATAAATTTATATATGTTATAATTCTATTTTAAAAATAAAAATATGTTATAAATCTGATTTAAATAAATCAAGATTTATCTAATCAAATTAGGAAACCAATTTCTAAATTTAATTAACATATTTCATCTAGAATTTTTCTATCAATAAAAAATCTTTAATTATTTCTAAAATAAAATTTTAAATTAATTTTCTAAACATTTATGAAATAAATAATTAATATTTCTTAATTTATTACAGAATAATTCAAATCTGGATTTTTTATAATTTTCTAAATCTTTCTAAATTTGATATTTCCTAATAATATAAGAAAATTTTTAAAAATAGAATCTTTTAATAAATCCAAAAATTATAAAAAATATTAATTCTATTTAATTTAGAATATCTCAAATTTAGATTTTTAATAATTTTTTAAATCTTTCCAAATTCGATATTTCCTAATAATTTAGGAAACTTTCTAAAATTGAAATATTTTAATAAATCTAAAAATTCTAAAAAATACTAATTCTATAATTTAATTTAGAATATCTCAGATCTAGATTTTTTTTTTATAATTTCAAAATCTTTATATATTTGATACTATCTAATAAATTAAAAAAATTTCTAAAAATAGAATATTTTTTAGAATTTTAGAATATTACAGAAATGATAATTTCTAAATTAACAAAATATTTATAAATTTAATTTTCTAAACTTATATCATAAACTTTCTAAAAATAGAATTTCCTAACAATTTAGGAAACTTGCAAAAATAGAAAAGTCTTAATAATTTTAGAAAAAATCCAAAATTAATTGTAACACTAATTATGAACTGTAAAGTAAAAGGATGATCAAACTCTAATGCTACTGTTGGGATATGCTCGATGCGATACGTACTATAACACTTTTCGTAAACATGCGCAGTGGAAAATAAAATAATAATAATTCTTAATTATTACTTCACACACATCACACACATACAAGGATACAACATGTCAAACATGATCGCATAATTAAAATTTTACGAAAAGTAAAATTATGTTAGGTATACCTTACGGATGACTTGTAACGAGAAGGGCATCAACCGTAGCGACGTTATCGAATCTCGTGTCTATTCATATCCACGCCAAGCTCCTCAAGACAACTTCTTGAGTACAAGCCTCTCATTCGGAATTTACTAGACACGAGCGAAAAAGAGAGATCAAGAGGAAGAAGAAGGAAGCACACAAAGAAGAAATTCTTCCTTATGGTGGTCATGGCAACAAAGAGGGGAGCCTCCTTGTTGTTGGCGGCGGGAAAGAGAGGAGAGGGAGAGGAGGATTGAGTTTCCAAAAGTCAATCAACCAAATAATGAAACTTGTATCTAATTCTCTCTCAATTACATCTATATATAATCCTCTTTAATGAGTTAAATTAGAAAACTCAAATCCAACCCATTATCTCTTAACCAAAAATTAGCCCATTAACCCTTTAGTTTGGTTCACAACTAAACCAAGTTGGTTCATGATTAATTCATGATTAAACCAAATATGCTTCAACTCTACCATAAGAGATGTAGCTCATCCATGCTTCCATTATGACAAATATTTCTATATTTAACCAAACATTTATCTCTTAATCTAAGAATTTTATTCTTTAACTTGGTTTACGCCTTTTAGAGACTCGTTAATGTATGTGACCCAATAGGTTCTTGGTTCATCTGGACCATCCATAATTAACTACTTAATTATAGAACGATCATGAGTGACACCTAGTAGTACATCATGATCCCTAATTAGTCGAAAAATCATAGTTGATCTTAGAACTAATTCTAAACCCTTCTGCAGCTACAGTGAGTCATGTCTTGTTCCTTTCACTCATCTTATACCACTTAATTCAGGACATGGTCTATGTGTCTGTCCCCACTAGATTGACTATGTCACACCTAGTCCAAGTAATACTTGCTTGTTCTATGGATTCAAATTACTCGTACATGTGTCTAAGAGTCTCGCACTCTTAACATGTGATGCTTTGGGCAAAGACTTTGAGTAATAATCCTAACGAGTGACCATAGGGTAAACGTCTCCTTGCAATGAGCGGTGAATACTCTGTGAGATATTCAAACATCTTCGAGCATTTCCACTTATACCCAATTATCCTGGGTCCACACCTCAATGAGGTGCTTGCTTAAGATGTTAAAGTATAAATCTCTATGACCAAGATGACTTGTATACCTCAAGTTGAAGGAAACTTATACTCGAGATGTAGTAAGAGCTTCACAAACATATCCATATATATAGATAAGCATATGAGAGTTTTACAACGAGTCACTCCAATGAACTAGTTACCATAACTAGCATCTATGTTTAACTCTCAACATCCCAATGTCTTTAGCTAGTGAGAAAATAGCTACTTAGCGAACCAAGGAGTATAACTTGTGCTAGTCTTACAGAATTGATGATGTTTGAATGCATCAATTCGACGACTAGGGAAATTTCAATGCATTCATAATTGCACATGTAGAGATAATCACTAATTGTGATTCAATCAAAATTTCTCTCATGCTATAAATTGTATTGCGGTTATTTAGTAAATGAGTTTAAGATAATCAGGCATATAATATGCACTCAAATAATAAATCTATATTTAGTAAAAATTGTAAGGTGGTTGCCTTAGGACATCCCTTAAAATCTAATAGACAGTGCATCGTGTGTAGATCTTTGGATTAGTCACCTCTTCTTGAAGTGAATACTAGGTAAATATACTTGTTAGCATTGGAGAGCTTGGCTTCGATTCTATCCGCTGCAAATCAACATCTACGAACCTAGCAAACAAGCACAACGAGCTATTCACCCCCCCCCCCTCTAGCTCCGAAGTGTCCCAACAGCTCAGCACAGAACCTTGAAGAATGAGTGACTCCAGTCAAATGATTTGGAGATTAACCTTGACAATGTTGTAATCCATTAGGTCAGCTGTTAGGCTTTCTTCATATTACGTGGAGGCATGTTTTGGAGTGCCTTTACTTTGCTTGGGTTTGCTTCAATGCCCTGCATAGTCATATGTAACCGAGTAAGCGTCCGCTCTTTGCTCCGAACAGACACTTACTTGGATTGAGCTTGATTTTGTACCTTCTCAGTGTTCGACAAGTCTCCTCAATATCTGCACAGAGATCAGTGGCTCGGAGGAATTTTATCAAAATGTCATTAACGTATACCTCCATGTTTCGGCTGATCTACTTTCGGAACACTTTGTTCATCAGCCTCTAGTAAGTGGCTTCAGCGTTCTTCAGTCCGAACGATATCACATTGTAGCAGAAGGTTACGTCAAGCGTTATGAATCTAACATTCTCTTGATCTTCTCTGGCGAGAAGCACCTGGTGGTAGTCCTGGTATGCATCCAACATGTAAATCAGCTCGCAGTCCACTGTCGAGTCCACCATCTGATCAATGCATGGTAGCAGGTAGTAATCTTTCAGACAGGCCTTGTTCAAGTCTCGAAAGTCAATACAGACCCACCATTTATTGCCCATCTTAGAGACTAGCACAACATTAGCTGGCCAACTCGGTAATTGTACTTCTCGTGTGTAGCCGGCTTCCAACAGTTTTTCTACTTCTGCTCGGATGATCTGATTTTGCTCCAAGATGAAGTCTCTCTTCTTTTGTTTTACCAGCTTAGCATCCGGTCAAACGTGCAACTCATGTTGGGCGATGGTCGGTGAGATGCCCGGGAGTTTGTGCATCACCCATGCGAACACATCGTGATTTTGCCTTCGACGGGCAACTAGCTCCTCCTTTTCTGCACTCAGATCGGCTGCGATGAAAGTCATGGCTTTCGGCCAGCTAGGATACACCTAGACTTCTTCTTTCTCATCATAGACCAGGGTGGGAGGCTCTTCTAGAATTGCATTTACCTCTAGTCGTTGAGGTTTTCGTGAGGCCTATGACTCTGTTTTGACCATCTTGACGTAACATCGCCGAGTGGCCAACTGATCATCTTTTACTTCACCGACCAAGTTCTCCATGGGGAACTTAATCTTCTGACAAAATGTGGAGACAACCGCTCGGAATTCATTCAACGCTGGTCATCCCAATCTGACGTTGTATGCAAACAGGGAGTCCACCACAATGAAGTTCGTTATCCTTGTTCTCTTGAGTTGCTCCTCTCCAAGGGATATGACCAGCCAGGCCTGGCCTATCAGCAATACTTCATTGCCAGTAAATCCGTATAAGGCCATTGCCATGAGCTGCAACTCGTTCCGGTTGATTTGTAGTTGATCAAAAGCTTTCTTGAAAATGATATTCACTGAACTACCTACATCTACAAAAGTACAGTGAATGTTATAATTAGCGATTACCGCTTTGATGATCAAGACATCATAGTTGTGGGACCTCCACTCCCTCTAAGTCTTGAGGACTAAAACTGATCTTTGGTCCTTCTGTTGTTGCTTTGCTACACCCGACTGTGTGGATTTCTAGACGTTGGGTGTGTGACTTCCGAGCTCGATTGGAGTTTCCGTTAGTTGGACCTCTTGCGATCATACCTATAACACTCAGAGCGGCGTTGTTGTGGTTCTCCTCTTCTAAGCTGATGGACGTGACGGCTGAGTTGATGCCCTGGCAGACCCATCATAATTTTTTCGTTGAGCCGGCTATTGGTGTGGTTTGGTTGCCAGCCTTCTATCTTCATGTTTCCCCCGGATTGGTGGTGATGATGTCGATCAAGAGAGGGGGATCGACGACAGGATCTTGGTGAAGCCGCTCGACATGGCTTCAACTTAAAATTGTAGCAATCTCTGGTGTTGTGTATTGCTATCCAAGGATAAGAACAGAAGAGTGGTGTCCATGGTCAACCTTCCAAGAACCTCGTCTGCTCGGCTTCCACATGTTGGACCGCATGTGCACGGGGTTCTGACTATGGTTGTGCCACTCCTGCTCGGGGACCGTTCGGTGGTTGGTGAGTATGGGTCGCTCGGTGTTCCGTGACGGTGGTTGGCTCAGGGATCACTTCCTTCCTTAGGGTTGTCTAGACTTCCTCCACGTTTATGTACTCTGTAGCTCGCCCAAGCAAGTGGTCGAAGTCTCACAGGGGCCTCTGAATGAGAAAGCAAAAGAACTCGCCTTCTACAAGTCCTTGGGAGAAAAAACTATTGGTCTCTTGGCGGCTAGCTAAAGGGGGGTGAATATCCTGCACAATAATAAACGAACCTTTCTCGATCTTTACAGCTTGATTAAACTAACACTTGCATAAAAGAATTAATAAGCTAATTAAAGAAAGAAGATACATAGTAAGAGTTACTTGGTTTGCAATCAGGGGATTACTAATTCAAGGAAGTTGAAAGTTCACTAAAATCTCCTCTAGGTAGAGAAGCCTCTTACAACAGTCAAATCTTACAACTACAAAGCTAAACTGAATTAGAATTGATTACAAGTGTTGTTTTTAGCTTCTGGGATCAGGGTTATATTTATAGCCCTGATCGAGGTACCTGGAAGGGTTCCAGGCACTTGAAGGGGGATAAAATTTTATCCCCGTCACGACAGCTTGCGCCATGTCACATTTGGCTAACTTTTCAATTCTGAGCTCCCGGAAGGATTTTGGCCGCCCGAACTGTGCATTTCCAGCTCTTTAAGGCGAGGCGCCCGGGGGCACCCAGGTGATCTGGGCGCCCAGAGCACAGTCAACCATAGGTTTCCATTTTCTCCAGTCTTCTGCTCTGGCTCCGCTCGCTTGGATGATTTCGGCTATCCGGAATAGGGCTCACTTGAACCCATCTTCCGGCATTCTCGAGCAATCTTCCACTCCAGCTTCTCGTCCCTCGGAAACACCGCGCGCCTCCTTCTCGTTCGCCGACATACTCTTCTACAGCGCCTCGTCCCTCGGGCACACCGAGCCCGTTGACTCTCTCTCGTGTCGTCCTTCTCGCTAGATGCGTCTTTCGCTCAACGTCCTGTCCTCCTAAGTTCCTGCACACTTAGACACAGAGCATCAAAATATAACAAGACGTAACTTGACTTAGTTTGATTACATCGAAACTTTCACAGGTACTTATAATTTCCCCTTTTTTGATGTGAGCAGCCCCAAGTTAAGTTAGGGTAAATCAAACAAAAATAGTAATGAATTTTGCAAGTCTAAAATATGTAAAAAAAAGTCTACCTCCCCCTAAACGTCACTAATTCTCCCCCTTTGATGACATTAAAATAGGGTAGTCTAAGAAAATAATTTGAAATAGAATCTAAGTGTTAAAAAAAATTGACTAATATCCAAAAGAATGAACTTTTAAATTTTGGATAAAGACGTTTTTGTTTTAATTTAAAAAGTGTTTTTAGACTTAAAAAAATCTAAAAATTTTATAATAGTTGAACAAACATATTTAAAGCAAATTTAAAATTTTTCACCAAAGATTAAACATTATTTTAATCAGAAATAAATTCATTTTAGCATAAATTCATATTTTCCAAAAAAAAAATTAATAATAGTTATTAACCTCAAAAAATCATAAAATATTTTATGAGAAAGTATAATAGCAAGTAATTTTCCAGTAAAAATAAATTTTAGAGAATTAAATTTTTGAAAATTTTTCATGTAAAAAATTTATATTTAGATAAATAATTAATAGAAAATTCACCAACGGTCAAAAAAATTTTATGAAAATTTTCATAGATAGAGAAAAGTATAAAGTTTCACAGAAAAATATATTTCGCAAAAAAATAGCACTACAAGATTTTTTAAATCGATGAATATGAATTTTGTTTAAAAAGAATTATAGAAAAATAATACAACGGTTAAAAAAAATTAAATTTTTTTAGATGAATATTGAAATTCTCTTTTTTAGAAAAATTTAATTTTAATTATTTTTTTTAATAGAAATTATGTAGAACTATTTATTTGATAATTCTAAGCTAGAATATGAAATCAAAACAAAAGTAATACATGCATAACGATTTTTCAATTTAAGCATGATTTTAGAAGCCAATATAGGTTCCTTCCAACTGGGTTAATCAAAAAAATTTTCGGAATATATTTTTGTGATATTCTTCTAACTTGGCCCTTATGAAATCTAAAATGTCTATTAAGTCCTCTATCATATTTAAAATTTCTATCATTAGCATATAGAAAATTTAAGTATGAATCATCTTTTTCTAACATTTCAATTTTATCTTTTAGGCATGCATGTTCTTTCTCTATCTTTATATGCTTTGTTCTCTTTTTAAATAATTATTTACATAGCATTTGCACAATTTTAAATAATTGCTCTCGAGGAATCTTACTTACCTGACTTACCATATATTCGTCAGTAGACGCTCCCCTTTCATTGCTGCTTTCTTCTACAGTGTCTTCCCCTTCATCGATGCTCTCGATGCTCATTTCCAAGGTACTTTCGTCGTCTTTGGGTAGGTACTCGACAATTAGCGTTGTTTTGGTAATCTCCTCGGATTCGGATGCTTTTGAAGACGAGTCAATATCCATAGTATAATCAGATTCTTCTTTAGTTGATTGTTCGTAGAGCTCCAAGAACATTTCCAAGAGTTCTTTTGCGCTTTGGTAATTGCCGATTTTGTCGAGTTCTTGAGCAGGAAGAACACTCAGTAGGTGGAACTCGGTCTTACCATTTGCTATGAATTTGTCACACTGCTTCTGAGTCCAAAGATGCTCCTCAAGTTCTTTTCCATCTTTACTTTTAGGGACATCAAAACCAAATTTCTTAGAAAGCATTATGTCGAAATTAGTTCAAAAAAATACCATCATTTTTCATTTCCAGAATGAGAACTCCCCCTCAAACGTTGGCGGGTAGATACTTGGTCTGACCTTCTCTTTTGCTTCGATCGGCGGTTAGTCCTCCTAAAGTATTCTTGCTATGATATCAATTGTTAGTCCCTTAGCGGTCGGCTAGAGGGGGGTGAATAGCCTGTATAATAATAAATGAACCTTTCTCGATCATTACAGCTTGATTAAACTAACACTTGTATAAAAGAATTAATAAGCTAATTAAAGAAAGAAGAGGCATAGTAAGAGTTACTTAGTTTGCAATCAAGGGATTGCTAATCCAAGAAAATTGAAAGCTCACCAAAATCTCCTCTGGACGGAGAAGCCTCTTACAGCAGTCAAATCCCACAACTATAAAGCTAAACTGAATTAGAATTAATTACAAGTGTTGTTTTTAGCTTCTGAGATCAAGGTTGTATTTATAGCCCTAATCGAAGCGTCTGAAAGGGTTCTAGGCGCCTAGAGGGGATAAAATTTTATCTCCGTCGTGACGGCTCTTGTCATGTCGTGTTTGGCTAACTTTTCAATTCTGGGCACCCGGACCGTGCGTTTCCAACTCCCTTGGGGCGAGGCACCCCAGGGGTGCCCAGGTGATCCGAGCGCCCAGAGCACAGTCAACTGTAGGTTAGCTTTTTCTCCGGGTCTTCCGCTCCGACTCCGCTCGCTTGGATGATTTTGGCCATCCGAAATAGGACTCACCTGAACCCATCTTCCGGCCTTCTCGAGCAATCTTCCACCCTGGCTTCTCATCCCTCAGAAACGCCACCCACCTCCTTCTCGTCCGCTAGCGTACTCTTCCACAGTGCCTCATCCCTTGGACGCACCGAGCCCGTCGATTCTCTCTCGTGTCGTCCTTCTCGTTAGCTGTGTCTTTCGCTCGACCTCTTATGCTCCTAAGTTCCTGCACACTTAGACACAAGGTCATGTCCCAGAGGAGTCTCTGCCAGAGGAAAATCCAGCAGCATCTCCCCTATACCAGTGACAATTTGAATCATATATATACATCAACAAACAACATACATCAGCCCACACGGCTAGAATATACATAACCACGCAGTTATATAGATTAAACAACCCATACGGTTGTACTAAAAACATAACCACACAGTTATATATATTAAACAACTCACACGACAATGCTAAAAACACAGTAGAAAAACAAATGGGAAGCTCATACAACCAAAACAACATAATGCATGTCAGCGCGGCTTAAACACAAATACAACACCAAAAATAATAAAATAGTCACATGACTAAACACCAATATAAAGCTAAATCAATAAAGAATATATAAAAAAAATCAAGAGCGAGGTAAACTATCTTCTGATGTGACGTGAGACTGACAGTCAAGATACTAACAAGCGACACGACATATCTATGTGCTAACTTGAAAACAACATGAAAAATAAGGGGTAGTGAGTTCAACAACTCAGCGGGTATCAAGCGGACATGCATAGTAAAATATAACTACCAGTAATATTCATGGGGTACAGTCTCCTGACTAATAATAGGAAATGCAAAACTAAATAACAGAAGAAACTGTACTCACCATGACCTCCTATCCGAACATAAGGGTGTGAACCTCACCAATAGATGCAGGGGCATCAGACCAAATACATAATGTATCCTGTATGCATGTAAAACATATGCATCCATAAAAATGCAACATCTAAAATATAGCAACCACAAGCAATAGATGTAATCCATGCATATGATATAAAATGTCCTGGTCACCCCTGACGCTAGTCAGCCATCTCACATGCGATAGTGAGACCGAGTGAGTAGGGCTATGACAACTGTGCACTCTGCCACCACTACTTCTAAGTGACCAAGTGGACAGGATGATGTTGGAGTACACCTATCCTCCTACCCCAAACAGAGTGGGGGAGCTCAATGCTCTCATCTCCTTGAGTCATAG
Source organism: Zingiber officinale (assembly GCF_018446385.1). Taxonomy (NCBI): domain Eukaryota; kingdom Viridiplantae; phylum Streptophyta; class Magnoliopsida; order Zingiberales; family Zingiberaceae; genus Zingiber; species Zingiber officinale. The sequence goes on from NC_055992.1 coordinate 118,576,416, forward strand.
TCTAGAGGAGGGATCCTTGTCCTGCTACCACGCTGCGTCACCACTACCCATGAGCAGACCAACGGAGCCCTTGATAGAGCAACCTGCTGCAACACACCTTGCTTGATATACCACTAACCCATGAGTAGTTATGTGTGCAGATCCATGTAATTGGCAATGTGCTTAACAATAATGGAGCCGACAATCGCTCAGCATGCAATCATGTAAGATGGTGCATGTCACTAAACATGTAAATCCTGAACATATTCACCTCCATAAAATATGTACCAAAAGGTAAATAGATCCAAAAAAATGATCTAGGTACACCTAACAAGTATGGCAAATAACTAGTCATGTACACAATAAGGCATGATAGGTCACTACCTCTATGAACATAAATACACATGGCAATAATCAAGAGGGTATAAGCATGGATGTATAGCAGACAACAAATAAAGCATGCTACAGGTATCAAGTAATGACTTGACCTACCAATTCAGATATAGACAATCATTACTACTCATTATAATCTACTACGCATATCAAATGACAATATCAATCAGATAAGTCAAGGTACCCTCCTTTATATGTAGATCGTGTCAAACCAATCTCATGTCGAGACGCTCGTCTCGAATCAAAGTCCTGCGATCACATAATGTATTTAGCTAATACTTATATAGCAAATAGCTAAATAAAAATCCCAACCCAATTAAGGAAACCCTAACCCAACATGATCATTAGTTAACCTTAATTAATGATTAATTTTAATTATCTCACCCATGAATTCTTTAACCTGTCCAATCATACTCCAATCCTATTCATCCACCTAAATAGATTAGGTTTTTATCACATCATACATCAAATCCAATTAATAGAGAATTATCCCATCAAAGAATGAATTCCACTAATCAATTACTAAACATCATACATCAATCCTTTATAATTCATTCAACCCCTATAATCAAATCTACATTTAATCACCACTACTCATCACACTAATCCAATCCAACATAGAAAAAGAATCAACTATAAAACTCACCCATGACATTTGGGCAGTGATCAGATGCCACAACCTCAACAAAAGCTTGTATTTGTTGATGGCAAACCCTAACTAGCTGACCCTTCTCCAATTTGGACCCCAACAGAGCAGGATGCACCGAAGAGATCAACATTCGGTTCACCAAGAATCTAAATAACAAGTTGTTTAGATGTTCTGTATCTGTCCCGATCAAAGAAGAATTAACAAATGGAACTCAACATGCGTAATCCATGAACCCTTAAAGTCCAGATGGGTACCTTGGCTGGTCACCGCCTGGTGGTGGCACTTACTTGATCTTGTTGGCACAGCACTATCAGAGGGCAAAGGTACCCAAAAGAGTAGACCTGCTGCGATCGACTCAGTTGATTGCTGGAAATGGTTGCTGCTTAGCCGACGATGGCTGGATGATGCCGACACATTCGTTGGCATGTTGTGGAAGAGGCCGGAGGTGGAGAAGGCGCATGGATTCAGTTGTTGGTGGTTGATCGATTGCGAGAAAGGGGTAAAAGGGGCTCAAGTTCGGCGATGGTCGCACGGTGCCGGCACGATCAGAAATCTGTGGCGATGAGATCTCGGCGACAAATACAACGTCACCAAGTGATCTTTACACGAAGAAGACAACGGCGTTGCTCTGAGAGGCGACACTTGAGTGGCACTCAAAGGCCCTTGAGAACCGGCATCAGGGAGGCAGCGATCGGGCGTCGGGCGACGGAGAGATCAGCGAGGGATTGAGTAGAGGAGATGGATCGCGCGAGAATGAGGGATCGGGAGAGGGAATCTGGAAAAAGGAGAAGGAATATAAGCAGGCAGATTCGGGAGAGGAAAGGGTTTGGCGCAAATGAGGGAGAGGAGAGGAATAAGAGTATATACATATCTAGATTTAATTAATTAAACCCTAAGTTCAATATCCATCAACTCCCACTTTTGGGTATTCCAAACAAGCTTTCTACTAGCCCATAAACTCATTCCCTCGAATTACGCCATATGAGCTCCAAAAATTTTTTAGAAAATTTCTAAAAATTCTAATAAGATTATTTTCTCAAATAATCTTATTATTTAATTATTATTTTATTGTCATATTTTACACACAAGGCATCAAAATATAACAGGACCTAACTTGACTTGGTTTGATCACATCAAAACTTCTACGGGGTACTTATAAAAACTTACTAGGATTTCTAGAGTGGCTGATGGGGCCTTCATAGCCACTTGATTAAACCTCTTGATGTAGGCCCGCAATGCCTCCTTAGGTCTCTGCTTAACCGCGAACAAGTTGACATTTATCTTCTGATGGCAGCGATTGCTTGCAAAGTGCTACAAGAACATCACTAGGAAGTCTTTGAAGTTGCATATAGATTCCATCGACAATCGCCTAAACCACATATGTGCTGATTCGGAGAGCGTGGTGAGGAACACTCGGCATTTGACTCCATCGATGTACTGATGGAGAGTGGCCATGTTGTCAAATTTGATCAAATGTTTCTCGAGGTCGGTCGTCCTCGTGTACTCTCCGATCGTCAACGGTGCGTAGTGTCGCGACAGTTGATCGTCCAAGATCTCCTAAGAGAACTGTCCATTTCTCCATTCAGGGGAATCATTGAGCCTAGGTGCTTTGCCCTTTCGCTCATCCCAAACGAGTATGCCATCCGAGGAGGATCCTTGTGCCTTCTCTGCTCGGCCGTGTTCCTATGAAAGGGTGTGGAATAATGCTTATGGATAAGGGACCGGTGCATTTAGTGTGTCTCCGAATGTGTCGGTCGACTTTTTGTTTAGCCTGCAAACGGTGGGATTTTTCACTCAGCCTATATGATATACTTGTTGTCCTATCACCGACGTCGCGGGCTCATTCGCTCGGCGATCGACCACTATCTGTTGCTGCTCCAACATCTTTGCAACTCACGCTTGTATCAACATTTCCAATTCTTCTGGTGTCAACATCACTGTGGTGAGTCGTCCAGCGTCCTCTATCTTCGCATTTCGACTACAGGTAGTTTTCCCACAAATTGCGCAAAATATGATCCTGTCCGAAAATGGAGATGATGACAAGCTGAGGATGTGGCTGGAAAGTTGACAAGGCGAGGACTTCGCGTAGACCTGCAACACAAGAGTCTTTAGTGTCAGGCTGGGAAGGGGTTCCTGGCGATAACCTTACGACGCTCAAGTCAGTTTCTGTTGAGTAGAAAAATGGAGAACTATAGCAAAAGTGTGTAGAAAATAAAGTTGCACATACCTCCGCCTATAGATAGGATCCCCTTTTATAGCGCCATTGTAATGTTTGTGCACGCATCTCAAAGCGTAAGCATGTTTCCTACCCATCCTAGGAAAAAACAAATCAAAAAGCGTCCCTGACACTATTCCATAAGGAGCCATGCAACCCTATGATGTGACAACCTGGAAGCTTCTAAAGTACAATTTGTTTACTAGACATGCTCTACTGTCAGTGGCATAAACTCCCAAAAGGCTACGATAAGATAGTTAGTAGGTCCACACGAGGCCAACCAGCCGTCGCTCGACCAGGTTGTCCCCGTCCGAATGTACTGAGCAGAGCTATTGTCCTGTTTTCCATTCGACTGCGCTATTGACGAAAGGTTGCCCTGTGTCTAACCGATCATGCTTCCTGCTCAGGGGAAGTGGCTCGGGAGGGTTGTTGTTTGTCTATTATCCTCAGGCGCAGGCTTTCAGAAAGTGACCGTTCGGACATGCTTTATCACAATCGGATGGTCACGCCCAACCGAACAGTCAATACCGTCGCTCAGCTTAATTGATTGCTTCAAGAATCTAGGCTTTTAACTATTCTGACTTTGACCTCCATATCAACTATTTTTCTTCTACTTTGACCAATTGATAGATCTCTCTTCATCACCGCATCATACAAAATCTAATTTATCCCAAAGTTCTTCGCTTACTGTAGTTTAATCTAAACTAAGTCCAATAATGAATTATTCTGATTCTTTACTTGCCAAAATAAAAAAAAAATGATTTTTTTTTTGCCACAAAATCATTTTTAATTACAGATGTAATTAGGAGTTCATCATGTCGGCTAAAAAATGATTTTTGTTTTGTTTCAGAATTTCGTGTAAAATACCGAAAATGAGTGAGTAACCATAAGTGAAATTTTTAAAATTTTTAGAAATTTTTCGGGAATTTTTCGGAGCTCATATGATTAGTTTATGGGGATAAAAATTAAGCCCCAGGAAAACCTGTTTAGGCTACCCATTTAAGCGAGGAAATGTTTATTTTCTTAATTCATTTTCTTTTTCTATTTATTTTTCTTTTTTTTTCCTTTTTTTTCTTCTTTCCTCCATTTCTCTCCGCCTCCTTCCTGCGTGCTCGAGCCTTTCCCCGATGTCGCCTCCTTCACGTCGAGCCGTGCCCTAACCACTCGAGACGGTTCTTCTCCTCCTCTCCTTTTACTTCTCTTCTCCACTCACTGCCGCAAGCAGCCGTCCCAATCCTCTTCTTTTTCCCCCTCCGCGCGCCCCACTTCTTCCCCGCCGAACCACCCGCGTGCCCTAACCTCCGCGATGCCGAAGCCTCCTTCTCTTCCATGATGCCGAGCAACGCGGCGCCGACATTGTTTTGCCTTCCCCGAAGCCCTAGCCTCTGCCCCGATTCCCCTTTTCTCTGCGCCTTCATCTCCACCAACGAGCAGGGAGCAACGCAAGGTTTCCTCCCCTAGCCGATGTCGTCTCTGTGTTGAAGACCAGATTTGTGACACCACCGGTCGAGGTAGGGCTGTCGATCTCCTCCCGTGCCCTAGATTTGGTTTCTCACCGCCGCGTCTCTACTCGGGTTGGTTTCGGACAGGAGCAAGGAGCAAGGAGCCGAGGCCCTCTTCCCGATCCAAGCCGCCATCTTCGATCTGTCGACGACAGTAGGCTGTGGATTCTGCCGGCGGCCAGATTGGAGACATTGCCAGCAGAGATTATAAAAATGGGGACTGGACAGCGATGGAGCATCTCCAGACGGCAAATAAGTATAAAGGTAATTTTATAATTGTTATACATGTAGTAGTATCTATGATGTAACTTAACAGATATGAGGAGATCTACACGAGTAGCTACGAGACGTGGTACTGGACAACCACGTAAGAGGACTTTGGAATCTCTAGCAACGGACTCGCTAGAGATCCCTACTGGGGTTGAGCCTGTCGGTCAGGGATCGACTCAAGATACTGTAGGTGCGTCGGGCTCTAAAACTCCGGTGGCTTCGTTGGAGGTACCCACCCATACTGTACACACTGTACCACACGTGGCGAAATCGATACCTCCACCAGCAGAGCCTATGGCGTACCCGACACCACCGTCACCTGGACATACCGTGTACCCGACACCAGCTGCACCCGTGCCCCTAGTGCCTACAGTGTACCCAGCGTCCGCACCAGCGGTACCGGTTACTCTATTTCCGGTACCACCACCTATCGTACCTCCAGCTGCGACCACCCATATCGGCCCTGCAGTACCACCAGCGGTATATGCTCTAGCTTATGCAGCAGCACTGGGAGTACCTCTCCCGGTCTATCCAGCGGTACTACCTGTAGCATCAACTCCAAGGATTCCACCAGTTCCCGCGACAATCCCTACCCACCTTACTAATATTGTCGTGGCACGAGCCCGGATTCCAGCATTGGCAGAGTCGATGAAGAGTCGATTCACACTCTTCCGAGGAGAGACTGATCCAAGTGTAGTCCAGTCCTGAATAGAGACCATGGAGCAAACCCTTCCCAAGTTAAATTTCGACACCAACATTTAAATTCACTGAGCATGGTAGGCCAGAGGATGGCCTATTAGCTCAGTTGGTTAGAGCGTCATACCTTTATGAGGGAGATTGGTAGATTACCCACTATTAGACCGCAGCGACTGACCGTCTCTCTACTATCCGGTGATGCTATAGACGTCACTCAGGAGGTCAAAAGTTGTCCGTTAGACTTTGGCAACAAGATACTTATGGTAGATCTTTTAGTACTGGAAATGGTCGACTTTGATATTATTCTTGGCATGGACTGTTTGTCAGCATATCATGCCACTATTAATTTCCAAACGAGGGTGGTCACATTCCGGCCTTCGAACCAACCCTCGTGGGATTTCACTGGCATCAGAGACGACGGCATATCGATCATTTCGACGATTCAAGCTCGGAAGCTGCTATCACATGGCTGTCGGGGTTTTCTATTATCCTTGATTCATACTGAAGACGGCAGTAATTCTCAACTCTCCGACATTCCAGTAGTCCGAGAGTATCCGAATGTATTTCTAGAGGAGCTACCGGGTTTGCCTCCCAGAAGGCAAATGGAGTTTGCTATTGAGTTGATTCTGGGAACCGCGCCGACATTGAATGCTCCTTACCGTATGACACCAAAAGAGTTGAACGAACTGAAGGTTCAACTCCATGAGCTTTTGGACAGGGGATTTATACGTTCTAGTGCTTCTCCATGGGGTTCTCCGGTATTATTTGTTAAGAAAAAGGATGGTACACTGAGGTTGTGTATTGACTACAGACAGCTGAATGCAGTGACCGTCAAAAATAAGTACCCCTTACCGCGGATCGAGGATTTGTTTGATCAACTCAGAGGTACATCAGTGTATTCTAAGATTGATCTGCGATCCGGATATCATCAGCTGAGAGTCAGAGAATCTGATATTCAGAAGACTGCATTCCGTAACAGATACGACCATTATTAGTTTTTGGTAATGTCATTTAGGCTTACCAATGCTCTAGCGGTGTTTATGGATTTGATGAACCAAGTCTTCTTGGAGTATCTTGATCAATTTGTTATCATTTTCATCGATGACATATTGGTCTACTCGCGTTCCGAAGAGGAACATGCACAGCATCTTTGCACAGTCCTGGAGACTCTTCGACGACATCAGTTGTATGCGAAGTTCAGCAAGTGTGTTTTCTAGCTATCTTCAGTCAGTTTTCTGGGACATGTGGTCTCTAGCAGAGGTATTTTAGTAGACCCTCAAAAGATCGAGGCTGTCATCAGTTGGGAGCAACCGAAATCAATTCAGGAGATCCGCAATTTTTTGGGACTAGCTGGATATTATAGACGGTTCGTCGAGGGTTTCTCCCGGATTGCTATGCCACTGACACGCCTGACCAAGAAAGGCGTGAAGTTTACTTGGACCAAAGATTACGAGATCAGCTTCCAGGAGCTGAAGCAGAGATTAGTGTCGGCTCCGGTTTTGGTTTTACCCTCCGGAGAGGGCGGATTCATGCTTTACACCGATGCATCTCTTCAGGGTTTGGGCGCTGTTCTGATGTATCACGGCAAGATAGTCTCCTATGCTTCTCGACAGTTGAAGGAGCATGAGAAGAACTACCCAGTACATGATCTGGAGCTAGCCGCCATCATCTTTGCTATAAAGATTTGGCGGCATCATCTGTACGACATTACCATTGAGATTCTTACTGATCATAAGAGTCTTAAATATATTTTCACTCAGAAGGAACTTAATCTCTAACAGAGGAGATGGATGTTCCTGAAGGATTATGATTGTACCATTAGCTTTCACCCAGGGAAAGCTAATGTGGTTGCCGATGCACTCAGTAAGAAGTCTAGAGGAACTTTGGCTTGCCACCAAGCTTCAGTCACAGACTTGGTTCAGGGTTTCTCCGAGTTGGGCCTTCAGGAGCAGGGACAAACAGAGCAGGGTATTCTAGTTACCATGGTTGCTCAATCGTCGATCAGGACGAGGATCCGAGAGGCCCATGCCGATGATCAGTATTTGCAGTTTATTGGCAGCCAGATAGCTTCCAGGCAGCAGACCAAGTTCACACGAGATGAGGAGGGTATTATATACTTCCGAGACAGATTATGTGTACCTCAGTCTCACCCAGTCTTACAGGAGCTACTTCAGGAGGCTCATCGCTCTCGATTTGTGATCCATCCAAGCGGGACCCGCATGTATCGAGATTTGAGGCGCTTTTACTGGTGGAACGGTATGAAAAAAGACATCGCGGAATTCGTAGCTAGATGTCTTGTCTTCAGCGGGTGAAGGCTGAGCACCAGAGACCTGTCGAATTACTTCAACGGATTTCTATTCCTGAGTGGAAATGGGAACACATTACCATGGACTTTGTGGTGGGTTTGCCTAGGACACGACGAGGCCATGACGCGATTTGGGTAATCGTTGATCGATTAACCAAATACGCTCACTTCTTAGCGATCAGAAAGACTGATTCCCTAGATTGATTGACAGATTTGTATTGTCGGAAGATCATTAGATTACATGGTGTCTCTTTGAATATTATTTAGGATAGATACCCCCTGTTCATGTCTCTTTTCTGGCAGAGTCTGTAGCAGGCCTTAGGCACTCAACTCCGGTTCAGTACAGCTTTTCATCCGCAGATAGATGGACAGTCAGAGCGGACCATTCAGACTCTAGAGGACTTGCTGAGGTTATGTGTATTGGATTTTGGAGGCAGTTAGGAGGACCATTTGCCATTGGTAGAGTTCGCCTACAACAACAGCTTTCATTCGGCTATCCAGATGGCACCGTTTGAAGCGTTGTATGGTAGGCCTTGTCGAATACCCATCCTTTGGGATGAGGTTGGAGAGGCCCAGCTGTTGAGACCTCATAGAGCTCAGCATGAGGCAGAGTTGGTCCGTACGATCATACGGAGGATGTCAGAGACGCAAGACCGCCAGAAGAGTTATGTTGATCGGAGACGGAGACCCCTGGAGTTCTCTATAGGCGACCATGTATTTCTACGAGTTTCACCCACGAAAGGGGTGAAGATATTTGGCCTCAGAGGTAAGCTAGCTCCGCGATACATTGGCCCTTTCCAGATCCTGGAGAGGATTGGAGCGGTAGCTTATCGTCTAGCACTACCACCGTCCTTGGCAAACGTCCACGGCGTATTCCACGTATCTATGCTGAGGAGATACATACCCGACCCGACACATGTGCTGACAGATATCTCAGTTCCCGTTCAGCCTACGTTACCTATGAGGAAGTTTCGGTACGGATTTTGGACCGGAAAGAGCGTCAGCTGTGGAACAAGACTATCCGACTGGTTAAAGTTGGATGGTAGCATCATACGGACGAGGAGGCTCCTGGGAGCTTGAGGATACTATCCAAGCTTGATACCCCTATCTTTTCATTTGAGGTATGTGGGTTATTTTCCATTTCAGCATTTATACTTTCTATCTGTTGTTAGTACTTGCTAATGGTAGATAACGAAATTTGGGGATCAAATTTTTATTAGTAGGGGATAATGTAAAATATCAAAAATGGGTGAATAACCATAAGGGAATTTTTTGAAATTTTTAAAAATTTTCGGAAATTTTTCGGATCTCGTATAACGAGTTTATGGGGATAAAAATTAGGCCCCGGGAAAGTCTGTTTGGACTACCCATTTAAGCGAGGAAATGTTTATTTTCTTAATTCATTTTCTTTTTCTATTTTTTTTTCTTCTTTCCTCCATTTCTCTCCGCCTCCTTCCCACATGCCCGAGCCTTTCCCCGACGCCGCCTCCTTCGCGCCAAGCCGTGCCCTAATCGCTCGAGACAGTTCTTCTCCTCCTCTCCTTTTACTTCTCTTCTCCATTCACTGTCGGAAGCAGCCGTCCCAATCCTCTTCTTTTTCCCCCTCCGCGCGCCACTCTTCTTCCCCACAAAACCACCCGCGTGCCCTAACCTCCGCGACGCCGAAGCCTCCTTCTCTTCCACGACGCCGAGCAGTGCGACGCCGACACTGCTTTGTCTTCCCCGAAGCCCTAGCCTTTGCCTCGATTCCCCTTTTCTCTGCGCCTTCATCGCCATCGACAAGCAGGGAGCAACGCAAGGTTTCCTCCCCTAGCCGATGTCGTCTCTGTGTTGAAGACCAGATTTGTGACGCCGCCGGTCGAGGTAGGGCTGTCGATCTCCTCCCGTGCCCTAGATTTGGTGTCTCACCGCCGCATCTCTGCTCAGGTTGGTTTCGGACAGGAGCAAGGAGCAAGGAGCCAAGGCCCTCTTCTCGATCCAAGCCGCCATCTTCGATCTGTCGATGACAGTAGGCTGTGGTTTCTACCGGCGGTCAGATTGGAGACATTATCGGCAGAGATTGGTTGCCGATCGTTAGAGAGGAAGGGATTTTTGGCACAGAATTGGGTATGTATGGTTCGTATCAGATTTTATGCTTGTCTGGTCAGTATAACTTCGGTTAATACTGATTACGGGTGATTTACGATTTCGGCAATCCAGCTTCAGCGGTGAACTCCTTGGGTTGTATTCCACCAGCAGTCACTTGGCTGTGAGTTTGAGGTAAGAGACTTAAATTAGGTTGATTTAGGTTTTTAGTAGTTGGATGAAACACGAATTGTCACTAGAATTGATTTAAGTATAGAATTAAATCTAAATGGAATAATTAGGGTTAAAGGAAACTAACCCTAATTAACCGTTGGATTTAATTTAGGTAGGTTGAGGTTTATGGTTTAAGGTTTTCCCCTAAACTGTTCTTAAGGATTTTATTTAGCTATTCATTTGAGTTATAGCTAAATAAAAATATATATATATTGGTGACACAGGACTTTGACGCAAGACGAACATCTCGACGTCAGATTTGGACTGGATTGAACCTTTTTTATTGAAGGTGGGTACCTTGACTTATCTTTTAGATTTGTCATTTGATATGCATAGTAGTTTTTAACAAATAGTAATGATTATATTTTATATCTGCATCGGTATGTCATTATCCATTACCTGTGCATGCTTGATTGTTTACTGTTTGCATGCATGTTTATACTTTCAGATTACTTATGATCATAGAGATAATGACATACCATGTCTTTTGATATACCGGACTAGGTTTTTATCATACCTTACCTATGTATCTTAGATCTTCGGATTTGATCCATTGATGCTAGGGTACATATTTGATATATATATGGATAGGTTCAGGATATTGCCATGCATCATCTTGCATGATTGCATGTTGTGTGATAGTCGGCTCCATTATTGTTGAGCACATCGCCAGTTACATGGATCTGCACACACAACCACTTATGGATTAGTGGTATATCAGGCAGGGTGTGTGGCAGTTTGCTCTGTCAGTGCTCCACTAGTCCACTCATGGGTAGCGTGTCGCAGCGTGGTAGCACGTCAGGGATCCCTCCTCTGGATTGTCTCAGGAAGATGAGAGCATTGCGCTCCCCCACTTATTATTTGGGGTAGGAGGATAGGTGTACTCTGACAGTATCCCGTCCACTCGGTCACTCATCAGGAGTAGTGACGGCAGAGTACACGGTTGTCACAACCCTACCCACTCGGTCTCACCATCGTGTGTGAGACGACTGACTGGAGAGTAGTGGTGACCAGGACATGTCATTGGCATTATACGCATTGTTGTATTTATTGCTTGTGTTTGCTGCATTTATTTATTGTATTTGGATGGATGCATATGATTGACATGCATACATGATTTATGATACTCTCGGTCTGACGACCTTGTGATCCCTACCAGGTCCCGGTTAGTACAGTTTGCTCCTGTTTATTTAAGTTGCATTTATCATTCTCATTTCAGGAGACTGTACGCATGATTAGTGCTAGTTGTTATCTTCTTACTATGCATGTCAATATTACCCGCTGATGAGTTGACTCACCCCGTGGTTATTACTATTTTCAGGTTGAGGTTGTCCGGAGGAGTTCCAGTCGCTAGTCCCCTGCAGGTCGCGAGGATGTGTTGTTTCAGTCTTTTGTTTCTTATGTGGCAAAAGGCGATTCGCTCGCCCCCAGCGCCCCCGCCAACCCTGTCCCTAGGCTAACACGGAGGAGGTAAATCACGGGTGACTACTAGCCATTAGTGCAAATGGCCAAGACATGGGGGAGGTCATGCTCGGCCACGCCGAGTTTCGACCTCAAGACCTCATGTGGCAACACCCCATGTCTTAACCATCGCACCGCCCCGAGGGGACAGTCTTTTGTTTCTTATGATGATGTATATAAATGATGTTGTAGACTTGTTCTGGTTTTGACACTTGGGTACTGTATGGTTTTTCTTTATTGTCGATGAGTTTTATTGGGATGTGTTTTGTTACATGCCTGCTTAGATGACAGAAGAGGTGAGATCATTGTGATTTGTGTTTTATGGGTGTAGTGGAGTAGGATATCGGTTTTGAGCTTTATGAGTGTAGTTGAGTAGGATTTTTTTTTTTTTTTTGACTTGGTTTTTCCTTATCGTTGTATTAGTTTAGTTTTATTATTAAACTGCGTGGATATTGCTTATTATTTATTGTTATTGTTCCGGCCGTGTTGGCCGATATATATGTTGTCTTGAGAGCATTGTAGAAAATTTCAGATTGTCTTCTGCATAGGGGAGATGTTGCCGAAATTTCTTATGACAGGACTCCCTCGGGGTGTGACATTTCGACATCTGGAAAGAGGAACGAGAAGTAGCTGAAGGTTTCTGTGTTCATTCTTTAGGGTTAAGTTTTTTTACTTCGGTTTCAGATTCAACATTGAGGATTTGATTTGTTCAGGACTATTATATAGTGGCCACATAGTTTGGAGCTTTGGACTACAGACAGATACCTTCCCAGCAATGCTGTCTCGTTGAGCATTAGAAGGCAGGCAGAGGCGGCTCGAGATCTCCAACTCCGCCAAGAAAAATCAAATTTTGATGCTGGAAATCGAAGAAAGTTAGCATTTTGGGATCTTGTTGTGGTTTCGAATTGCAGAAATGGCTCCAAGCTTGGATCTTGGCGACTGGTGGGCGAAGGAGATCCGCGGCGGCGGCATGCCGGTGGTGGTGACGACGCAGAACCCGAACTACTCCGTCGTGGAGCTCGACGACCGCGGCGGTGGCGGCGCAGCAGCCTTCCTGGAGAAGGGCGACCGCGGGAAGAATGCGAAGCAGTTCACGTGGGTGGTGCTCCTCAAGGCCCACCGCGCCGTGGGTTGCGTCGCCTGGCTGGCCGCCAGCGTCTGGGCGCTGCTCGGCGCCGTCAGGAAAAGACTCCTCCGCAACCGAGGCCGCTCCTCCAAGAGCGACAAGGGCGGCAGGCTGCTCTTCCGCTTCCTCAGAACCTCCTTGCTCCTCATCGCTATGCTCGCCCTCGAAATGGCCGCTTACTTGCAGGGATGGCACTTTAAGAACCCTAATTTCCGCATACCCGACGTCGGCGAGACCCGCGGGTGGACGCGCGACGCCTACATCTCTTGGCTCTCCTTCCGGGCCGACTATATCGCCTACCCTCTCCAGAACTTGTGCGCATTCTGCATCGTCCTCTTCGTCGTCCAGTCGATCGACCGCCTAGTCCTCTGCCTCGGCTGCCTCTACATCAAGTTGAAGAAGATCAAGCCCACCATCAATGGCGATCCATTCAAGACAGAAGATTTAGAGGGCTCAAGCTGCGACTACCCCATGGTGCTCGTCCAGATTCCCATGTGCAATGAAAGAGAGGTGACGATCATCGACGCTCAGTTGGATCAATTCCACAGCTTTCAGTTTCAGTTTCATGGTGCTTTTGTGTGGTTGCAGGTGTATGAGCAGTCCATTTCTGCTGCTTGCCGTATCGACTGGCCGAGAGATCGTCTGCTGATTCAAGTTCTAAACGACTCTGACGATGAGCCGATCGAGCACTTGATCTCCGCTGAGGTGTCCAAGTGGAGTCAGCGGGGTACGAACATCGTCTACCAGCATCGCTCGATCAGGACGGGTTACAAAGCTGGGAATTTGAAGTCGGCCATGAGCTGTGATTATGTTAAGGACTATGAATTTGTTGCCATCTTTGATGCTGATTTCACTCCCAACCCTGATTTCCTCAAGAAGACAATTCCACACTTGAAGGTAATGATCCATCGAGATTGCCATGGTTGGGCTTCCTTGGTTCGGTGCACTCACAGGCCCTTGTCAGTTTAGGGAAATCCTGAGGTCGGGCTAGTTCAGGCCCGATGGAGCTTTGCAAACAAGAACTTGCTGACTCGGCTGCAGAACATCAACCTCTGTTTTCACTTTGAGGTTGAACAGCAGGTCAACGGCACCTTCTTGAACTTCTTTGGTTTCAATGGGACTGCCGGCGTATGGAGGATCAGAGCATTGGAGGAATCAGGGGGTTGGCTTGAGCGAACGACAGTCGAAGACATGGACATTGCTGTGCGTGCTCACCTCAACGGCTGGAAGTTTGTCTTCCTCGGCGACATCAAGGTAGTTCAAATGCAATTGCTTCACTGTGTGGCAAAAGGCTTATATGTTTGTGGTGCCATAGGTGTTGTGTGAAGTGCCTGAATCTTACAAAGCCTACCGAAAACAACAGCACCAATGGCACTCCGGTCCAATGCACTTGTTCCGTGTATGCCTTCCGGCCATCCTAAAATCCAAGGTTTGTTATGCTGATCTTGCTTTGATGTCACAAATGAATTTACCATAGAATTCTAATGATCTTGCAGATATCGATATGGAAGAAGGCCAACTTGATACTTCTTTTCTTCCTCCTGAGAAAGCTCATCCTCTCATTTTATTCATTCACATTGTTTTGCATAATTCTTCCTCTATCGATGTTTGTACCTGAGGCTGAGCTGCCAATCTGGATAATCTGTTACATACCTGTCATTGTGTCGTTCCTAAATATTCTACCAGCCCCGAGATCCATCCCTTTCCTCATACCTTACCTTCTCTTCGAGAACACAATGTCAGTGACCAAGTTCAATGCCATGGTGGTTGGCTTATTCCAACTCGGAAGTTCATACGAGTGGATTGTGACAAAGAACGCAGGACGATCTTCGGAATCTGATCTTTTGGCCGCAGCCGAAAGAGATGCAAAGCCTATGCAGCTCCTTAGAGGAGTTTCAGATAGTGAGCTCGTAGAGCTCACCAAATTGAAGGAACAACAAGAGGAAGTGCCTCCTATAAAAAAGAACAAAATTTACAAAAAGCAATTAGCTCTTGCTCTTCTCCTACTCACAGCTGCACTCAGAAGTCTCCTCTCGGCGCAGGGCATTCACTTCTATTTCCTGCTGTTTCAAGGAGTGTCATTTCTCCTCGTCGGTCTGGACCTAATTGGGGAGCAGATGAGCTGATCCTGAAAAAGAGAACACAATAAATGGAACCACCTTCCTGCATATAAACTATAAGTCATGGATGGCTACTGAAAGGGAACAATAGTTGTGTCTACTTAAACAAGTTAAGCATATCTAAAGTCTACTTAAGATTTTTTTTTTTTTTCATCCCTAGTTTTGCTTGTTTACTTTAAGGGCATTCTAGCAAATCAAGTGTCTGCACAAAATCTTGAGGACAAAAAGTTGTCCAGCATTATTAACAGTGGGAGAGTTGAGAGCTGGTGTTTACATTGGATTATACTAGGGGTTGTGTTTACAAAATATGTACATCAGAATTGGTTGAGTTGGAAACTGAATGAAAATATTGATGGTGCAATAACTCCTCTATGTAAACATCTAAGAAATGTGATGGTGTCAGAGAACCAACATACCTCTGCCTACTATCATTGATCTGTTGTGGCTTGCTATTTCCTATTAATGTATGAAAAAAGTTTATCATTGATACTGCAACACTTATTGACGCAAATTGACTTTATGATTGCTAACACCGGTTATGAGTCTTGAGTTCAAGTAAATGGGCAACTCCATAACTAGTTTAGCTAGAACTACCACATCCTCCTTGAGAATGATTCACCATTATAGATGCAGAGGTGAGAAAAGGAAGTGAGAAGGATTGTGCAATGCATGCACCATGGTTGATGAGGATGACGGATGTCCCTATAAGCACATGCATTTTATTGAGATGACCATGAATGTGCCCATGTTTTGTCTGCTAAGTAAAAGGTAGAGGACTTTGCCATGGAGAAAGGTTCTCCAGTATTCCTGTTGGTTTCTGGATCTTGTCATATGGAAACTGTGATCTTGTCCCTTTCTTTCAAAGGGCTTTGATTCGAGATTTTTTGTTGTCGTCTGGCTTGAAGAACTTTTGTTGTCTGACTAGCTGGAGCTGATATTGGCTTGCAAAGAGATTTAAATTCCTCCCTGTTGATACTCAACTGGGCAAATAGGGCATAGCTCCTTACTCTCAGGATTCAATTGAGGTAAACTTGTACTTATATTGGGAGAGAAGAATGAATGAGCTAATGCACCTCTTCGCTGGCCATATCTGCAAATATCGAGAGATACAAATCTGATCGTGCAAAGATATTCTCAAGGATGAAACGCCTTCTTCAAGAATCTCATCATAACCAAGTTGCAAGTCACTTACAGCATAAGTATCCAAAAAATAGCTCAGAAGATTCTGAAAAGTATTATATAAACTAACTAATGTCAGGCAACCATGGTGGCCACTCCACCAAAGTTAGCATCATTATATCAATAGATGCTACTCGAATGGAAATATTAAAGTGGGCAGCCATCTATAGCTTCAAGAAAACGAATTCTTCAATTGTCGGTGTCTCTCCAATTTTCCTCAGAGTTTCCTTGTTGGGCTCCTCATCAACGCCAATGGCCATTATAGCCTGTTTCCTTGGTGCAGTCCTACCTACACTCATAAAGCTAATATTCACGTTCTGTTCCCCGAGAATTCTTCCCACCCTACCGATATTACCGGGCTGATCGGTGTTCCTGCACAGAATTACATTCCCTTCCAGGCTCACATCCACACTGAAAGACCCAACAAGGGTGAGGCGGGGTATGCCATCTTTCACTCTTCCTTCCACTGTGATATCACCAGCATCGGACAAGGCACTGGCAAATTTGGACTCAACATTAGATAGGTGGATCTGAATTGAATCTAGAGGAATCTCTGGAGAGGTGTCACGGAAAATCCTCTCTTCGCAGATGCGAAGACCTCTTTGCTTCGCTGTATAATCTGCATTGACAATATTGACAAACACACTGGATATAGGTTCAATGATCCCTTTAGTGATCATAGCACGAAGAATCCTTGTGTCCAAGTCATCAGGATCTCGAGCAGATGTGTAGACGACTTTAACACCCTTGATACCGCTTCCCCCAGCTACTAATTGGACAGCTAGCCTGCCGAGTTTCTCAGCCAGGATAACATAAGAGGCTAGCTCGGAAAGGACCTGTGATAAAGAACAATGTCTCAAGTCCGCTTGCAATGCAAAATGGAGAAATTATGGAGATCTATTACAAATAATCACCTCAGCAGGAACCATGGGAGCATTCACAGCAGTTGCAGCTAGTTCACCTTTCAATGCCCCAATAACAGCCTCTGCTATTTCTACAGCTACACCTTCCTAAGAATATTGCCCACATAGATGATCATGGCCATAAGTCAAAAGACAATATTTTTGAAATATCAACTAAAATTTATCAACTGATCTTCTTATGAATCTTTGCTACTTGTATCTTATACAAGTAAACTTCTGAAGAGGAGATTATACAAAATGCTTCTGCTACAAATATAGACTGGAAAATACTACGGCGACTGATGCAGTGAAAGTTGTTTTTTATCTACACATTGGAGCTTGAGTTCAGAACACATACCTGAGCTTCCACAGTGCTAGCTCCAAGGTGAGGAGTGACAATAACATTTTCATGAATCACCAACTTGCTGTCTTTTGGTGGAGGCTCAACAGTGAATACATCAAGCGCAGCCTGTTTCAGTTACAATTAGCAGAGCCGATAGTAGTTTCCAAGTTTCAACAAAATCAGCATCATCTATGATCCATTAGAAGAGTCTTGAAAACATAAAGCAAATAAAGGACATGCATGATAGTTTGATCCACCGGACATTTTACCTCCATACACCAATTACTTCCAATTTTATCAACACAAATCTAAAGCAGCAAACGCATCAAAACTGCAGGTTGATTATGTTTTTTTCGATTCAGGATTATGAGGAACTAATAATGTAATATCTGGGAACTAAGTGCTATGTTGTCATTTAGATGAGGATACATAAATTGGAAGCTGAGAGATGTCAGCAGAAACATACCTGAGCAACTGTGCCATTATCAAGTGCTCGGACCAAGGCATCTTCATCGATAACCCCACCCCTGGCAACATTAATTATCCTCACTCCTTTTTTTAACTTTGCAAATGTTTCATCATTGAAAATCTTTGCAGTTGTTGGAGTCAATGGCATGTGAAGAGATATGAAGTCAGCAGTAGAGATGGCTTCATCAAACGATACAAGGTCCACTCCAATGGCTCGGGCTCTATCAGCAGGTGCATAAGGATCATGAGCAATTACATGCATTCCAAGTCCTCTTGCACGTCTGGCAACTTCTGAACCGACTTTTCCAAATCCCATAACTGCCAGTGTCTTCCCTACCAAAGAGACACCAACATATTTGTTGCGCTGCCATTTGCCTGAATATGACACACTTGGCCGCAATTAAAGGTAAACTTATATTACTAGTGTAAATGCAATTAAAGGTGATAAACTTGATGGGTCAATAGAAAACACCAGAGATATATACAAGTATTAAACAAAATTCATTGGTTCAGCTCAACAAGTTGCAAAATACATAATACTTAGAATATGTGGAGAATCTCTAATATAACAGGAAACATGTCGGTTTTAATAGTACCTGACATTTTTCTTTCCTAATGGAGTTTATTATATCCCAACCATCGCCCTAATTCAAATGTTCCTAGAATACCTCATGCATCATACTTCGTCCAACTACCTCATTGAGTAAAATGAGTAGGCAAACAAGGGCAAAGGCACTTATTTGAAACTGGGGAGATTATTCATGAACCACTTATGTAAAAATGTAATTAACACAACATATGGTTCTTAAACTAGTTGCGTAGCTCTTGCAGACACTATGATGCAACACTAAAAATCAAACCCAAAGCTTAAAAAAAAAAAGGAAATAAACTAACAATATTCTAGAAAATAAATCATTGTGTGCCTGGACTGCTGAACTCAATCAAACCTAAAATAAATCCTCTATTCTCTGAACAAGATAATTACCAAATTAAAAACTACCTTAATTACCTTATTCTCCTAAATAAAAGGATCACCAAAGTAAACTTTTACAGCCTATAACTTCTAAAATTTAATTCCAAATTTACATTATCGCTACTCTGTCAAGTGGTCCCACATCAAAACCAAGGTGCGACCACTTTTAAAACAATGATTTTTTGTGGTGTACAATGTCATTGTCTCAGTAGTTAGAAATCATACCTCGAGCAATATGAATCGTCTCATATGCATCAAAACTCTAGGCCATTATGAATGTTGCATTACATAGTCAACCACAAACAGTTGAGACTAACCCAGCTTGTTGTTATTGTCACAAATGTCACAATTTTAATCCACAGGTTTGAAGAGATAGGAGACCTTTTGAAAGGGGTTCCACAAAATTCATGAAATACATAACACATCAAAGAACAAACATTTACTCATTTCAACCTTGCGCTGTGAGTAATTTATAAAAATATCTCAAAGTTATCACCAAAGTTATCAAGTTAACAAGCATTAGCATAGGACCAATTTTATGAAGAGATGCTCAGTATTCTACCTTAATAATCAATAATCATCTTTGTGTGAAAGATAAAATAGTTCTTTACTTTGTTCTTTTAGTGTTCATATTCTAGGATCAATCTGAAGTTTTGAAAGTTAAATATGAATTAGGTCGCAAAGACCAACAAAGTTCAACAGAGAAGTAGACCTCATTAAACTGGGAGTCTAAAACTCGCTTAAATTCCCACCTTGACCTGACATTCACAAGGTTTTTTAAGTGTATGCAAATAGTATGTGGTCAACACGCTCCCTAGAGCAAATGCAGTATGTGGGAAACAGGGGAGGCATATGCAATCAGTATGAAATATTAAAAATATTTATAATAAATCGAAGTATTATGACTTGTAAATCAATTTAAGTTAACATTTATAAGTGACAAACTATTAAATAAGGTAGCTTAGGCTTTTGAGACAATTTAATTTTGTATAAATTTGTCTAGATGAACCAAAAAAGGATTTTTAACTGCATATATAGACTCCATATATCATATGTGGTTCCCTTGAAACTGCCGCTTATGTGGTTCAAGCAGGGGCTTTAAAACCAAAACCATGATTCGGTAATTTGAGAATAAATTAGAAAAAAAAAAAAATCAGCAAATCCATAATCATACTTCTTAATACAAACAAGAAATTATGCAATAAGGATCTGAAGTATTTCTTATCCACCCCCGTGTTAAAGATCAATCTCGTTCTTTTTCTTGCAGATCTAGGCAAAATGCAGGTAATGAACAACAAAGTCGGGTCACTTACCAGCCTTCATCGAGGCGTCAGCCTGCGCGACGTTTCTTGCCATGGCAGTGAGCAGCGCGATCCCGTGCTCAGCTGCTGCGACAGTGTTCGCAGTTGGCGCATTGACGACGAGGCACCCGCTCTCCGTGGCAGCTTGGAGATCCACATTGTCGATGCCCACCCCAGCCCTGCCGACCACTTTGAGTCGCCCCTTCGACGCCTCGAA